>NC_044978.1:51830571-52473472 GCF_008728515.1 Papio anubis
AAGGCTATAGCTGCCCTAGTGATTCCTCTGATGGATCTTGGAAAAGTATTCTGAAAATAATTCACCTTTCTAAATGCTATTAAGAGCACTCATGATTGGCCAGGCATGGTGGTGCACTCTTGTAATCCCAGCACTTTGGGAGGCCAAGGTGGATGGATGGATTGAGCCCAGGAGTTTGAGACCAGCCTGGCCAACATGGTGAAACACCATTTCTGCTCAAAACACACACAAAATTAGCCAGGTGTGGTGGTGCATGCCTGTAATTCTAGATACTCGGGAGGCTGAGACATGACAGTGGCTTGTACTTGAGAGGTGGAGGTTGCAATGAGCTGAGATTGTGCCACTGCACTCCAGCCTGGGCAACAGAGTGAGACTCAGTCTCAAAAAAAAAAAAAAAATCATGATTCATAGGAGGAGGTCAGAATATCAACATTAACAGGAGTTTAGAAGTTGATTCCAATGCTCATGAATGACTGATGAATGAAGGATTCATGACGTTAGTGTTCATAACTTTAGTGGAAGATGTAATCACAGATGTGGTAGAAATAGCAGGAGAATTAGAATTAGAAGTGGAGATTAAATATGTGACTGAATTGCTGTAATTTCATGTTAAAAGTTTAATGCATGAGAAATTACTTCTTACAAATGAATAAAAAGTAGTTTCTTGAAATGAAATCTACTCATGATGAATATGTTGTGAACATCATTGAAATAACAACAAAGGATTTAGAATATTATGTAAATTTAGTTGATAAAGCAGCAGGAGGATTTGAAAGGATTTACTCCAATTTTGAAAGAAGTTCTACTATGGGTAAAATTCTATCAAACAGTATCACATGTTACAGAGAAAGTTTTTCTGAAATAGTCAATTGATGTGGCAAACTACATTGTCTTAGTTTATGAAATTTCCATGGCCATCCCAACTTTTAGCAACCACTACCCTGATCAGTCAGCAGCCAAGAACATCAAGTCAAGACCCTCTACCAACAAAAAGACTATGACTAAAGGCTCAGGTGATTGCTAGTATTTTTTAGCAATAAAATATTTTTAAAGTATGTACATTATTTTTTAGACATAAAGCTATTGCATACTTGACCATAGTATAGTACAAATGTAATTTTAAATGTATTAGAAGGCCAAAAAATTGGTGTGACTTGTTTTATTGCAATATTTGCTTCATTGTGGTGGCTGAAAACTGAACCTGCAGCATTTCTGAGGCATACCTGTGATATACTTTGGATGTTTCTCCTCTCCAGATCTCATGTTGAAATGTAATCCCTAATGTTGAAAACAGGGCCTGGTAAAAGTTGTTTCATTCATGGGGGTAGATCATTCATGAATGGCTTGGTGCTCCTTTTCATGGTAATATGTTTATGTAAGAGCTGGTTGTTAAAAAGACTCTGGAACCAACTTCCCTGTCTCTTTTACTTCCTGAGGCCTTGCCAGAAGCTTGCTAGATGCTGGTGCTATGCTTGTACAACCTGCAAAACCCTAAGCCAAATAAACATTTTTTCTTTAAAAATTATCCAGTCTCAGACATTTCTTTATTGAAATGCAAATCAGACTCATATAGAAAATTGATAACAAGGAATAGGGTGTTGCTATAAAGATACCTAAATTGTGGAAATGGCTTTGGAACTGGGTAATACACAGAGACTGGAAGAATTTGGAGGGCTCAGAAGAAGACAGGGAGACAAGGGAAAGTCTGGAATTTCTTACAGACTGGTTAAGTGTTTACAAACAAAATGCTGAAAGAAATACGGAAAAAATAAATAAATAAATAAGCAGCATTCTTCAAGATATGGCCTGGCTGCTTCTAACATTCTGAGCTCAGATGAAAGAGCAAAGGAATGACTCAAAGTTGAAACTTATAAAAAAGGAAAAGAGAGGATAGAAATTTGGAAAATGCACAACCTGGCCATCTGACAGAGAAAAATAAGAGTATTTTCAGGGAAAGAATCCACCACGAGGGCTGTCTATATTTATTATTCCACAATGAAAAATAGAACATACCAATGAAGATAGACAAATGATAACAATGACCCAAATATCTAGAGTTTTGTCACTTCCAATAATGGCAGGTGTGGAAAGTCAGGTTGATTTTTCTTATTAGGTAAGCAGAAACATTTCAAAATATTTAGTTTATGTGTTATCAAAGCCTTGGGGATGCAATAAACTAATGAAGAAAGATTTGATGAAAATGTTAGGGGAGAAAAACACAGAAAAATTAACTAGATTTCTGGTGACACTTTTCACTTGGGGGTGTTAGCAAATACAAGAAGAAACAGGAGGAGCCTGAAGGCCTACATAGCAAATTTGAAAGTATCTCTCTTCCAGTGTAATCAAGACAGAAGATTAGAACATACAAGGAAGCAAAGGTAGGAAGCTGATGTGAAAACTCTTCAAATTTTCAGTTCAGATGACTAGAAGCTCCACTCTGATGTTGAGCAAAGTGACAGACTGGATTAAGAAAATGTGGCACATATACACAATGGAATACTATGCAGCCATAAAAAAGGATGAGTTTGTGTCCTTTGTAGGGACATGGATGCAGCTGGAAACCATCATTCTTAGCAAACCATCACAAGAACAGAAAACCAAACACCGCATGTTCTCACTCATAGGTGGGAACTGAACAATGAGATCACCTGGACTTGGGAAGGGGAACATCACACACCCGGGCCTATCATGGGGAGGGGGGAGGGGGGAGGGATTGCACTGGGAGTTATACCTGATGTAAATGACGAGTTGATGGGGGCTGACGAGTTGATGGGTGCAGCACAGCAACATGGCACAAGTATACATATGTAACAAACCTGCACGTTATGCACATGTACCCTAGAACTTAAAGTATAATAATAATAAAAAATAAATAAATAAATAAATAAATAAAAAAGATGACCTAAGATTTTTAGTATCCCTTCCTAGCCAAAAGCAATCTCTTCTGGGGAAAAAAATGGGATTATCCTATGACTGGAATATTTTAACTAACTTTCAAATGGAGATTCTGGCATACTATATAAAATAACCAGGTGCATGAAAAGAGATATCAACATACAAGAGAACCAGAAACAAAACAAAACAAAACAAAACAAAAAAAAAAACAATAAAAATTAACAACAGACCTACAGGGGCCTGAAATATTAGGACTTTTTACTAGACTTTACAACTGCTAAGTGTCTATTTTTCAACATCACAAAAAGAAGATTAAGTATTTAGCAAGAAAATAGAAATTATAAAAAAACACAGCATAGACAATTTATATAAAAACAAAATTTTGAAATAAAATTAAAATAATACATTAAAATGAAATGGTTGTATTTAACAGGAAAATGAGAAACAAATGAGGCAAGCATTAATAAACTAGAATTCAGGACAAAACAAAATATTCAGAAAGAAGTACAGAGAGAAAAAGCAGTAAATAATACAGCCAAGAAAGTGAGAAACCTACAGTATACAATGAGGTGCTCAAATATACATTTATCCTTAACCAGAGTAGAGATAGAAAGAGACGGAAACAACATTTGAAGAAATAATCACTAAAAATTCTTCAATAGTAATGAAAGACAAAATTATATCATGACAATGCAAAAAAAACCTATGCAGGCACATTATAATGATACTGGTAAAATCAAAGATAAAGAGACACTTTTTAAGTCAGGCAGACAAAAAATGTATTTTTCAAGTAATAAAAATTAGAGTAGTACTTGGTGTTTTTTTAAATTTTTTTCTTTTTTTTTTATTATACTTTAAGTTATAGGTTTCACGTGCACAACGTGCAGGTTTGTTACATATGTATACATGTGTCATGTTGTTGTCTTGCACCCATTAACTCGTCATTTACATTAGGTAATTCTCCTAATACTATCCTTCCCCCCTCCCCCCACCCCACAACAGGCCCCAGTGTGTGGTGTTCCCCACCCTGTGTCCAACTGTTCTCATTGTTCAATTCCCACCTATGAGTGAGAACATGATGTGTGTGGTTTTCTGTCCTTGCAATAGCTTGCTCAGAATGATGGTTTCGAGCTTCATCCATGTCCCTAAAAAGGACATGAACTCATCCTTTTTCATGGCTGCATAGTATTCCATGGTGTATATGTGCCACAGTTTCTTAATCCAGTCTACCATTGATGGACGTTTGGGTTGGTTCCAAGTCTTTGCTATTGTGAATAGTGCCACAATAACCATATGTGTGCATGTGTCTTTATAGCAGCATGATTTATAATCCTTTAGGTATATACCCAGTAATGGGATGGCTGGGTCAAATGGTATTTCTACTTCTAGATCCTTGAGGAATCGCCACACTGTTGTCCACAATGGTTAGACTAGTTTACAGTCCCACCAACAGTGTAAAAATGTTCCTATTTCTCCACATCCTCTCCAGCACATGTTGTTTCCTGACTTTTTAATGATTGCCATTCTAACTGGTATGAGATGGTATCTCATTGTGGTTTTGATTTGCATTTCTCTGATGGTGAGTGATGATGAGCTTTTTTTCATGTGTCTGTTGGCTGTGTGAATGTCTTCTTTTGAGAAGTGTCTGTTCATATCCTTTGCCCACTTTTTGATGGGGTTTTTGATTTTTTCTTGTAAATTTGTTTGAGTTCTTTGTAGATTCTGGATATTAGCCCTTTGTCAGATGGGTAGATTGCAAAAATTTTCTCCCATTTTATAGGTTTCCTGTTCACTCTGATGGTACTTTCTTTTGTTATGCAGAAGCTCTTCAGTTTAATTAGATCCCATTTGTCAATTTTGGCTCTTGATGCCATTGCTTTTGGTGTTTTAGTCATGAAGTCCTTGCCCTTGCCTATGTCCTGAATGGTATTGCCTAGGTTTTCTTCTAGGGTTTTTATGGTTTTGAGTTCTAACGTTTAAGTCTTTAATCCATCTTGAATTAATTTTTGTATAAGGTGTAAGGAAGAGATCCAGTTTCAGCTTTCTACATATGGCTAGCCAGTTTTCCCAGCAACATTTATTAAATAGGGAATCTTTTCCTCATTTCTTGCTTTTGTCAGGTTTTTCAAAGATCAGATAGTTGTAGATGTGTGGTATTATTTCTGAGGGCTCTGTTTTGTTCCATTGGTCTATATCTCTGTTTTGGTACGAGTACTAAGCTGTTTTGGCTACTGCAGCCTTGTAGTATAGTTTGAAGTCAGGTAGTATGATGTCTCCAGCTTTGTTCTTTTTGCTTAGGATTGTCTTGGCAATGCGGGCTCTTTTTCGGTTCCATATGAACTTTAAAGTAGTTGTTTCCAATTCCGTGAAGAAAATCATTGGTAGCTTGATGGGGATGGCATGGAATCTATAAATTACCTTGGGCAGTATGGCCATTTTCACGATATTGATTCTTCCTATCCATGAGTATGGAATGTTCTTCCATTTGTGTGCTCTTTTATTTCATTGAGCTGTGGATTGTAGTTCTCCTTGAAGAGGTCCTTCACATCCCGTGTAATTTGGATTCCTAGGTATTTTGTTCTCTTTGAAGCAATTGTGAATGGGAATTAACTCATGATTTGGCTCTTTGTTTGTCTTTTTTGGTGTATAGGAATGCTTGTGATTTTTGCACATTGATTTTGTATCTTGAGACTTTGCTGAAGTTGCTTATTAGCTTAAGGAGATTTTGGGCTGAGGAGATGGGGTTTTCTAAATATACAGTCATGTCATCTGTAAACAGGGACAATTTGACCTCCTGTATTCTTAATTGAATACCCTTTATTTATTTCTCTTGCCTGATTGTCCTGTCCAGAACTTACAACACTATGTTGAATAGGAGTGGTGAGAGAGGGCATCCCTGTCTTGTGCCAGGTCTCAAAGGGAATGCTTCCAATTTTTGCCCATTCACTATGATATTGGCTGTGGGTTTATCATAAATAGCTCTTATAATTTTGAGATGCATCCATCAATACCTAGTTTTTCAGTTTTTAGCATGAAGAGCTATAGAATTTTGTTGAAGGCCTTTTTTGCATCTATTGAGATAATCAGGTGGTTTTTGTCTTGGTTCTGTTTATATGATGGATTATGTTTATTGATTTGCATATGTTGAACGAGCCTTGCATCCGAGGGATGAAGCCCACTTGATGATGGTGGATAAGTTTTTGATGTGCTGCTGGATTCAGTTTGCCAGTATTTTATTGAGAATTTTTGCATCAATTTTCATTAGGGATATTGGTCTGAAATTCTCTTTTTTTGTTGTGTCTCTGACAGGGTTTGGTATCAGTATGATGCTGGCCTCATAAAATGAGTTAGGGATGATTCCCTCTTTTTCTGTTGATTGGAATAGTTTCAGAAGGAAGGGTACCATTTCCTCTTTGTACCTCTGGTAGAATTCGGCTATGAATCTGTCTGGTCCTGGACTTTTTTTGGTTGGTATGGTCTTAATTATTGCCTCAGTTTCAGAGGCTATTATTGTTCTATTCAGTGGTTCAGCTTCTTCGTGGTTTAGTGTTGGGAGGATGTATGTGTCCAGGAATTTATCCATTTCTTCTGGATTTTCTAGTTTATTTGCATAGAGGTGTTTATAGTTTCTATACTTGGTTTTTAAATAAACAATGGAAGTCAGAAGTCAATGGGAAGACTCAATTATTACCAAAATAGCAATGCAAAAGTAATAAGATGCTATTTTTAGTAAATAGTTGTAGATCAGTTCAAAATTCATTTGGACAAAGTGATCCCTCACCTCACACCATAAACAAAAGTCAATTCCACAAATTTGGTAAATCTAAGTTAAAAAGGCAAAGCAAAATGCTTCTGGAACATAAGACATGATAATATCATCATTCAGTTTGGTTGAGAATAATTCCTAAAACAAAACAAAACACTAAAAATCCAGAAAATGATTATGAATTCAGTCATATTAAATTAAGGTTTTCTTTACATCAGTAGGCAGTATTAAGAAAGTGGAAAGAACAAAATTAAGAAAGTGGGAAAAGATGGCCAGGCATGGTTGTGCAGACTTGTAATCTGAGCACTTTGGCAGGCTGAGGTGGGCAGATCACTTGTGCTTCAGAGTTTAAGAACAGCCTGGGCAACATGGCAAAACCCTGTTTCTACTGAAAATACAAAAATTAGCTGGGTGTGGTTGGGTGCACCTGTAATCCCAGCTACTCGGGAGGCTGAGGCCCAAGAATTGCTTGAACCTGGGAGGTGGAGATTGCACTGAGCCAAGATCATGCCACTGCATTACAGCCTGGGTGACACAGCGAGAGTCTTTCTCCAGAAATAAACGAGCAAACAAAAAGTGGAAAAAGATATCTGTAGTGCATGTTGGCCAAAATATCTTGTATCCAAAATATATGTCAATAAATACAGCAATCCAGCAAACCAGTACAAAAGACACAACTCAGTAGAAAATATGGACAAATAAACTGAATATTTATTTTAAGAAAGGCGAATATCCAAAAAGTCACAAGTTTACAAAAACCTGTTTAATTTTGTTTTGGTAAATGAAAACTAAAATCACAAATGGATAACACTACATACCAATATGAATAGCTAGAATGAATAAGACTGATGATGCCAGATATTGATGACAATGTGAAGCAAATGAAATTCACATAATTCTGGTTAACCATATACTAGGTCACAAGGCAAGTCAGTAAATTTTTAAAAATTGAAATAATATCAAGCATCTTCTCAGACATCAGTGGAATAAAACTAGAAATCAATACAAAGATAAGCTCTCAAAACTGTACAAATAAACAACTTGCTTCTGAATGATCTTTGGATAAATGATTAAATTATGATAGAAATTTAAAAGTTTTTTTAAAAGAATGAAAATATAGGCACAGCATACCAAAACTTGTGGGATACAGCAAAAGTAGTGCTGAGAGGGAGGCTTATACCAATAAATGACTACATTAAAAAGATAGAAATATCAGGGCAGGTACAGCTCTTGTCTATAATCCCAGCACTTTGGGAGGCTGGGGCAGGCAGATCACTTGAGGTCAGGAGTTCGAGAGCAGCCTGGCCAACATGTTGAAAACCCGTCTCTACTATAAATGCAAAAATTAGCCATGCATGGTAGCGCATACTGATAGTCCCAGGTACTTGGGGAGCTGAGGCACGAGAATTGCTGGAACCTGGAAGGCAGAGGTGGCAGTGTGCCTAAATCGTGCCACTGCACTCCAGCCTGAGTGACCACATGAAGAAAAAAAAAAAAAAAAAGAAAGAAAGACCTCAAATTAAAAACTTAACATTGTACCTTAAGGAACTAGAAAAGCAAAAGAAACCAAATCCAAAGGTAGCAGAAGAAAGAAAAATTACAAATATCAATACAGAACTAAATGGAATTGTGACCAAAAAGATATATAAAAGATCAACAAAATGAGAAATTGTTTCTTTGAAAAGATAAATAAAATTGATAGACTACCAGCTACGTTAGCCAAGAAAAAACTGAGAAGTTTCAAATAAGCAATCAGAATTGATAAAGATGACATTACAACTGATATCATGGAAATACAGAGAATGCTACTATATGCATCTCGATGTACAAAAACTAGAAAACCTGGAGGAAATGGATACATTCCTGGAAAGGTACAACCTCCCAATGTTGGACCAGGAGGAAATAAAAATCAGGAACAGATTAATAACTGAAATTTAATCTGTCATAAAAAAAATCTCTCCAAAAAAATATGCAGGAATGGACAAATTTAGAACTGAATTCTGCTGGACATGCAAAGAAGAATTGTTACCAATCCCATTGAAACGGTTCCAAAAAATCAAGAAGACAATCCTTCTCTCCTAACTCATTCTACAAAGTCAGTATCACTCTGTTTTCAAAGACACATAATAATGCAACAACAAAAAATAAAGCTGCAGGTCCATGTATCTGATGAATATAGATGCAAAAATCCTCTACAAATACTAACAAATCCAATTCAACAGCATATTAAACATATAAGACACCACAATTAAGTGAGTTTTATTCCAGGGATGCAAGGATGGTTCAACATACACAAATCAATAAATGTGATTCACCACATAAGGAGGATTACAAACCATATAGTTATAGGCCGGGCACGGTGGCTCAAGCCTGTAATCCCAGCACTTTGGGAGGCCGAGACGGGCGGATCACGAGGTCAGGAGATCGAGACCATCCTGGCTAACACGGTGAAACCCCGTCTCTACTAAAAAATACAAAAAACTAGCCGGGCGAAGTGGCGGGCGCCTGTAGTCCCAGCTACTCGGGAGGCTGAGGCAGGAGAATGGCGTGAACCCGGGAGGCGGAGCTTGCAGTGAGCTGAGATCCGGCCATCGCACTCCAGCCTGGGCGACAGAGCCAGACTCAGTCTCAAAAAAAAAAAAAAAAAAAAAAAAAAAAAAAAGAAATTGACAAACCATATAGTTATTTCAATATATGCAGAAAAAAGCATTCAATACAATTCACCACCCCTTCATGATAAAAACCCTCAACAAACAAGGCATCAAAGGAACATACCTGAAAATAATACAAGCCATATATTACAGATCCACAGGATGAAATTAAAACCATTCCTCCTAAGAACTGGAACAAGACAAGGAAGCCTGCTTTCATCACTCCTATTCTACACAGTTCTGGTAATCCTAACTAAAACAATCAGGCAAGAGAAATAAATAAATGGCATCCAAATTGAAAAATAGGAAGTCAAATTGTCTTATATTAAGAAAACCTTAAAGGCTTCCCTCAAAAGACTACTAGAATTGATAAAAGACTTTCACAAAGTTTCAGGATACTAAATAAAAATGCAAAAAAATTGCTGGCATTTCGTTTTTTTTTTTTTTCTTTTGAGATGGAGTCTTGCTGTGTCACCCAGGCTGGAGTGCAGCGGTGCGATCTTGGCTCACTGCAAGCTCCGCCTCCGAGGTTCATGCCATTCTCCTGCTTCAGCCTCCGGAGTAGCTGGAACTACAGGCGCTCGCCAGGACGCCCGGCTAATTTTTTGTATGTTTAGTAGAGACGGAGTTTCACCGTGTTAGCTAGGATGATCTCAATCTCCTGACCTCTTGATCCACCTGCGTCGGCCTCCCAAAGTGCTCAGATTACAGGCGTGAGCCACCGCGCCCGGCGAAAAAATTACTAGCATTTCTATACACCAATATTGATCAAAGTAAGAACCAAAGCAGAACTCAATCCCATTTATATTAGCTACAAAAATATAAAATACCTAGGAATACATTTAATCAAGTGGTGAAGATCTCTATATGAAAAAACTACAAAATGCTTATGAAAGATATTGTACCTAACACAAAAAAATGGAAAAATACCTTTCTCATGAAAGAATCAGTATCATTAAAATGATTATACTGCCCAAAGAAATCTACAGATTCAACAATCCCAATTATGTTATCAATGTCATTTTTTACAGAATTAGAAAAGAGCAATGCTAAAATTTATGTTTAACCAAAAAAGAGCCCAAATAGCCAAAGCAATCCTAAGCAAAAAGTAAAAAGCTGCAAGTATCACACTACCTGACTTCAAATTACACTAAAAGGATATGGTAGTCAAAACAGGATGGTATTGGTATAATGGACACACAGATTGATGGAACAGAATAGAGAACCTAGAAAAAGTCACATACCAACAGCCAACTAATCTTTGACAAAGTCAATAAAAGTATACACTGGGGAAAGGACACCCTATTCAATAAATGGTGCTGGAAAAACTGGGTAGCCTTATGCAGAAGAATGAAACTGGACCCTATCTCTCACCTTATACAAAAATTAACAAGGTGGATTAAAGACTTACACATAAGACCTGAAACTATAAAAATCCTTGAAGGAAACCCAGGAAAATCTCTTCTGGACATTGACCTAAGCAAATAATTTATGACCAAGTGCTCAGAAACAAATGCAACAAAAACAAAAATAGAAAAATTGGATTTAATTAAACTAAAAAGCACAGTAAAAGCAACAATCAACAGAGTAAACAGACAACCTACAGAATGGGAAAAAATATTTGCAAACTATGCATCTGACAAAGGACTGATATCCAGAATCTACAAATAATTCAAACAGCTCAACAAGAAAACACCTGGTATATTTTATAAAATGATATTTTTTACCACGCAGAGTTTAGATATTTCCATAATTCAAATCCTTCCGTCTTGTGGTAATGTTAGGCATAAAATAATACTGTCTTAATTTGTCTCTTAATTTTCTAATTCCTGCTTAACTTTCTGGTTTTATACCACATAATTTGTAGTTCCCAGAACTGTTCATATTTCTTCATTTTATTTAATAATTTGCTCTTTTCTATCCACCCCTGTGGCATCAACTTACCAACACTTTTTCCTAACCCCAGTTTAGCTGTCACTTTGAGGAACACTAGTAAGGTCCTACATCCAGACTGGGTAAGGTTTTCTATACTATGTGCTCCTTGATATGATGTGAGCACCTATGTACAGCTCTTATTGATCTATATACCGATCTGTGCATCTTATCTGTTTTAAACATTGTGAGGACTTGTGTTTTTTATCCTTCAAGTCTTGTTAAATGCCTGGTGCTCACTCAATATTGAAACAAAATAAAAGAGAAAAGAAAGAAGCTGGTGATGGGAAAGGGGAGGAAGGAAAAACAAAGCAGTGATTATTAGGAACTTTGATGATAATGTCTAATTATCCAAAATAGATAACTGTGGATAGTATGTAGAGAATTGTGACCCTTAATTTGCATTCTTTTTAGTAGTGGATGACAGCTGCTGCTAAAAGAAACTACATGGACTCAGCTAGTTTAAGATTTGCCTCCCTTCTCAGCCCCTTTTCACAATCTGGCTCCAACACTTCCTACCTAGCACAAGTTATTTAACCCTTTGTGCATCGTCTTTCTCATATGTAAAATTCTCACCTTAATACTGTATAACATACAAGATTGTTATGAGTTTTTAATCAGTTAGTATTTATAAGTTGCTTAGAAGGAAGCATGGCACATTGAAAATCTTATATGCATTCAATGAATAAACGTAGGACTTGACACTGGAGTCTTACTATATAATTTAGAGGGTGTTTCTTTAGGAATATTTATGTGTGTTTCTGTGTGTGTGTGTATGTTGAAGAGCCTATAATTACAACATTTTTTACCACTGAGAAATACATTTTTAATAAAAAAGTTTTAGATTTTATAGTAGGTAAAATTAACACATAAGATATTTAACATTAAAAAATTTAAATCAATGTTTTGACAATTTTTAATGTTAATTTTATGAACACAGAGAAATACTTGATTCCAAAGTTAATGACTTTGATAAGATAAACATCTCCTTTGCACATAGAATTTTGAAGATAATACTATTTAATTCTGTTCTCTTGTTATCCATTCAACATTTTGCCTTGTAATTGCAGATATTTTTGCAATTGTCTCTATTACCAACATAATTGACTAAAAATTATAAACTAAAATATTTTATATTCATATCCTCATTTCAGTTGAACTTAAGTGCAAGAGTTTCAGAAAGTTTTTATAAGCCTGAACTCCCATTTCTATGAAGAATGTGTTTCACAATGTACGCTTTTCAGCTTTGTTTGATGTCATTTCTAGTTATAATGGTTCTGTGAAAGCTTAGATATGCCCATTTAATGCAGTCGTTATACTATGCATTTTATTCTGGTACTGGCACAATTACTGAGGAAACCAGAAAGAAGACTTGTACAATTTTCCCATAGGCCTCAGGAAGTTATTGCTCTTGATGTTGGAAGAATGTATTTAAATCAAAATAGCAAAAGTTGAAAAAACGATTCTAAGCATGTTTTTGAACTGTCTACCAGTGCAGCTACATAAATCACTTTGGGCCCACAGGCAGAGGATACAAAAGGATTTAACTTCAGATATAAAGGAAAACCGTCTGAAGACAAGGAAGAATTTTAATTAAACTGAAAATGTGAATCAAAGCATTAACACTTTTCTGTTATGGATGCTCATTGCCATAAGACACATCATGCCTCAGATGATAGTAAAATTCAGAAAGTGTAGTAGAACTTTATGGCATAAGAAATTTTCTCTGGCCATATGTGAGGTCGAATTTCTTTGTCTTTTTTGATAACTGCATTGGTGGGAACATTTATAATTGGAAATAAAAACTTTCTGAAAAGTGCTTTTATCTTTTCTTTGTGAAGTTCCAGAATTTAATGGATGTGGATAAAAATTATAATAAAAATGAAAGCTAAAATAACAACAAATATGGAGAAAAAGATAATCATTTCTGTTGATTATTTAGGTTGTTCTACTCACATGCTTTTAGTTTTTGGATCAATTTATAGTAAAAATATCTGTATAGATGTTAAATTATTATTGCATATTAATATATATTTTGAGTATAAATATGTAATTTATTAATATGATATATTTAATATATTAATATAACTAATTATATTAATATTATATGATTAATTTGTTATATGAAAGTGTGTAATTTAATTTTAAAAATTATAATCTTATAAGTAGTTTTTTCTTAGAGATTTCAATATTGTAAATTATGAATGCTTACTGATTTTTTTAAATAAGTGTCAAAATATGGATTGTTAGTGGAGCTAAAGATGGAGAAACAATGTGAGGAAGAATGTGCACTCTAATAAAAAAGAAGTGCAGTGGTAGAATAAAGAGAGAAGTAGTAACAAGAGCACGAAAAGAATGAATAAAGAAGTTTAGGAAAAAGTAGCAGATAAATAAAAGTAACTGGGAAAGCAGATTAAAATATGGAGGGAAATATTAGAAATGTTTTTGTTATTGATTAGGTCTTGAGAATAGTAAACATGTACTATTATTTCCAAAATTCAATTAGTATTATAAAAATGTTTACAGTTGATGTACCCATTAATTGATATTTAAAGTCCATCCCCTTGTCAGGCCCCAATCCTTTCCCTCTTACAGCATGAAAATGGTGGAGATGTTTTGTCACTAGATATTGGAGAAATTCATTAGTCATGTTTCCTGTTTCAGTAAAATTCATAGTATCATAGTACCTAATTTCACTTGAATATGCTGTGCTAAACAGTGCTCTTTTTACTCATATGTAAATAAATCTCAGTAAATAAATACATTCCCAAACATATCTTAATTTTGCAGGTTTTTTTTCTGAAGACCCTACAGCCATTCTGTCTCACTATTAGAGTGACTTAACTGCCTCCAAATTTACAAATAACAAAACAAGTTATTTAAAGCTTTAAAAAGGTTACAATCTATATCTTTCAAAAATTCTCTGAACATTTTCCATGGTTTGTCCGTGATTTCTAATTTCCAACAATACACTGTCATTCCCTTTTTCCAATTTAACATCCTCCTCCCCACCCCAGCGATGGCACCTCTTCCAGCCTATTCTTCATCTCATCCAGCATTCCTTCTGAACTGTTCCATTGATCACTTCTTCCATTCTTTCATCTTATAATTACTCATTTTCTTTTTTTTTTTCTTGGCCCTCAAAACTTCACACTTTTTGTTTTTATTATTTTAATTGACATATAATTGTACATACATATTTATGGATACAGTGTGATATTCTGACACATGAATACAATGTATAGTGATGAAATAGGGATAATTCACATATCTATATCACCTCACAATTGATCATTTTCTATTTACTCCTCAGTGGCTCTTTGGTAAGATCTTCAAACATAAGCAGTTGTAAAATATATTAAAGCTTTCTTCTTTAATTGTGATACCTGATCAAGCTCCCATACTCTCTTTAAGAGTGGTTACAAAATTATTTCCATATCTTTATGTCTTAGCAGGGAGATAACTGAAATTTCACTTCTATACTACCTTGATTTTATCATTACCTTAAAAGTCAGTAACAAACTCCCCCATTGTCACAGTTTAACCAGTGCTCCTAATTCTCCTGCTTGATCTTTGTAGTGTTGATATTACTGTCTACCACATTCCTGTTGATATTTATTCATAAAATTCAAATGAGAGAGTTTATTTTGCTTTTTCCCTCTGATGACTCTTTTTTGTCCTTTCACTGATTCACCATCTTCTCGTGTTATCTTACTATAGGCACAGGCTAATGTCCTGTTTTCAGATTCATTGATTTTCTGCTCCTGTCTTTAGTATTTCCTTCCTTCTGTTTGTTTGGGATCATTTTTATTTTTTTCTATTTCTTCTTCTTTGGTTTCTTGTGGTAGAAATTTAGCTTTGAGAGTTTTCTGCTGTTCCAAGCATCTATAAATTTCCCTCTGAGCATTGCTTTAGCTACTTTGTTGCTTTAGCACTGTTTTAGTGCTTTTTCTCTAAGACTGGCTATAGCCACATATTTTGGTATTGCTTTCATTCAGTTCTGTGTATTTTCTACTTTCTCTTGAGACTTCTTTTCTGTCCCACAAATTATTTAGAAATGTGCTGTTTAATTTCCAAACACTTGAAGATTTTCCTGTGCTCTTTCTGTGTTTGTCTTCTTTAATTCCATTATGCTCAAAGAAAACAATTAATATCATCTGCATTTTAAAAATTTATTCAACTGTGTTTTATTACGGCCTCCACTCTCCCCTGCAAAAGAGCCTGCCTTGGTGAACATTCCATGCACATCTGAAAAGTGATGTGGTTTGACTGTCTCCACCCAAATCTCACCTTGAATTATAGTAATCCACGTGTGTCAAAGGCAGGGCCACGTGGAGATAATTGAATCATGGGGGTGGTTTTCCCCATATTGTTCTCATGGTAATGAATAAGTCTCATGAGACCTGATGGTTTTATAAATGGGAGTTCCCCTACACAAACTCTCTTACCTGCCACCATGTAATGGGTGACTTTGCTTCTCATTTGCCTTCTGCCATGGTTGTGATACCTCCCCAGCCATGTGAAACTGTGAGTCAATTAAGCCTCTTTCCTTTATAAATTACCCAGTCTTGGGTAGGTCTTTATTAGCAGCGTGAGAACAGACTAATAGTATAATACAATTTACACTAATAATCCAATAAATTGGTATCAGGTAGTGAGGCACTGCTGTAAAGATACCTGAAAATGTGGAAGCGACTTTGGAACTGGGTAACAGGCAGAGGTTAGAAGAGTTCGGAGGGCTCAGAAGAAGATAGGAAAATGTGAGAAAGTTTGGGACTTCCTAGAGACATGTTGAATGGCTCTGAACAAAATGCTGATAGTGATATGAATAAGGTCCAGGGTGAGGTGGTCTCAGATGGAGATGAAGAACTTGTTGGGAACTGGAGCAAAGGTGACTCTTACTATGTTTTAGCACAGACTGGTGGCATTTTGCCCCTGTCCTAGAGATATGTGAAGCTTTGAACTTGAGAGAGATGATTTAAAGTATCTGGTGAAAGAAATTTCTAAGTGGCAACATGTTCAAGAGGAAGTAGAACATAGACGTTTGAAAAATTTTCAACCTGATGATGCAGTAGAAAAAAAAAAACAAAACACACACACACACAACAAACAAACAAACAAAAAACCTATTTTCTGGGGAGAAATTCAAGCCTGCTGCAGAAATTTGCATAAGTAATGAGGAGCAGAATGCAAATCACCAAGATAATGGAGAAAGTGTCTGCAGGGCACCTAAGAGACCTGCACAGCAGCCCCTCATATCACAAGCCAGACGCCTAAGAGGAAAAATTGTGTGGGCCTAGCCCAGGGCTCCCTGCTGTGTGCAGCCTGCGGACTTACTGCCCATGTCCCAGCTGCTTCAGTCATAGCTAAAAGGGACCAAGGTACAACTCAGGCTATGGTTCCAGAGGGTGCAAGCCCCAAATCCTGGCAGCTTCCACATGATGTTGAGCCTGCGGATACACAAAAGTCAAGAATTGAGGTTGGGGAACCCCCTCCTAGATACTAGAGGATGTATGAAAATGCCTGTGTGTCCAGGCAAAAGTTTGCTGCAGGGATGGGGCCCTGCTAGGGCAGTGTGGAAGAGAAATGTGGGATTGAAGACCCAACACAGAGTCCCCACTGGGACACTGTCTAGTGGAGCTGTGAGAAGAGAGACATGGTCCTCAGAGTCCAGAATGACAGAATCATGGACAGTTCATACCGTGTGCCTAGAAAAGCCTCAGACACTCAATGCCAGACCATGAAAGCAGCCAGGTGTGGGTATATACCCTGCAAAGCCACAGGAGCAGAGCTGCCCAAGGCCGTGGGAACCCACCTCTTGCAACATCATGACCTAGATAAAATAACCTGTATGTGAGACATGGAGTCAAAGGAGACATGGAGTCAATGACTTAAAGCTCCAAAGTCATTTTGGAGCTTTAAGATTTAACTGTCTTGCTGGATTTCAGACTTGCATGGGGCCTGTAACCTCTTCATTTTCGCCAGTTTCTCCCATTTGGAAAGGGTGTATTCACCCAATACCTGTACTCACATTGTATCTAGGTAGTAACTCATTTACTTTTGATTTTACAGGCTCATAGGTGGAAAGGACTTGTCTTGTCTCAGATGAAACTTTGGACTTGGACTTTTGAGTTAATGCTGGAATGAATTAAGACTTTGAGGGACTGTCAGGAAGGCATGATTGGGTTTCAAATGTGAGGACATCATATTTGGGAGGGGCCGGGGTGGAATGATATGGTTTGGCTGTGTCCCCACCCAAATCTCATCTTGAATTGTAATAATCTCCACATATCAAGGGTGGGGTCAGGTGGAGATAATTGAATTACAGAGCTGGTTTCCTCCATACTGTTCTCTTGGTTGTGAATAAGTCTTGTGAGATCTGATGATATTAAAATGGGAGTTTCCCTATGCAAGCTCTCTTGCCTGCTGCCATGTAATAGATGACTTTTCTCCTTATTCACCTTCTGCAATGATTGTGATGCCTCCCCAGTCATGTGGAACTGTGGGTCAATTAAACCTCTCTCCTTTATAAATTATCCAGTCTTACATATATCTTTATTAGCAGCATGGGAACAGACTAATACAAAAAGTCTGTATATCCTGCTGTTGTTGATCATAGTGTTCTGTAAATGTTCATTGGATTCCACTTATTCATCTTTCTATATTCTTGCTGATTTTCTGACTAGAAGTTCTACCTATTACTGAGAAAGGAATGTTAAAATCTCCAACTACTATTTTTGATTTGGTTATATTTCCTTTCAGTTGGGTAAATTTTTACTTTGTATAATTTGCAACTAATTTCATACACATTTAGAATGGTTATTTCATCTTGGTGAATTGATCATTTTAGCATTACGTGAAATTCTTAAAGTCTTGTAACATTTTTGGTTTGTTTGGATGTCTAGTTTGTCTGATATTAACATACACACGTTAGTGTTTTATTTTAAATCAGTATATTTTAGATGAGTTACTTGTAGACAGAATACCACTAGATTTTTGTTTTTTATCCAACTTACTATTCCTGTCTTTTAATTGGTGTGTTCAGATTTTTTTCATTCAATATAGTTATAGGCATTCTTAGATTAGGTCTACAATTTTATTATTTATTTTCTGTTTATTCCCTCTGTTTTCCCTTTCCTGCCTCTTTTGGATTACTTGAATAATTTGTAGTATTTCATTTTAATTAATCTATTCTGTATGTAATTTCTGTTGTTATTCTGGGGATTACAATATACTTACTTAATATAATGCAGTCTACTTTGAATCACTATTTTAACACTTCAACTGAAATGTAGAAAACCTAACCCCGCAAAGACCCCTTAACAACCTCTGCATTTATTGTAACAGTACTAAGAGGTGGGGACTGTAACTTGTAATTAGGTTACAAGGGTTCCACCATCATGAATTAATTAATGCAGTTATCATGGTAATGGGTTAGTTATAATGGGAGTAGCTTTGTTATAAATGCAAGTTCTCTCTCACAACCACTTTTTGCCCTCCCTCCTTTTTGCCATGGGATAATCCTTACCAGATTCTGGCAGCATTGGACTTTCCATCATTCATAATCATGAGCTGAATAAAGTTACTTTCTTTATGAATTGCTCAGTCTGTGGCATCTGTTATAGCAGCAGAAAATGGGCAAAGACACAATCTGAACAGAGAAAATGAACTGAAAAAAGATGAAGAAAGCCTTTGGCAGCTCTGGCAATTAAAAAAAAAAATCAACATTCATGTTACAGGATGTCAGAAGAAATGAATAGAGCTGAGATTACAGAGTATTTGAATAAATAATAGCTGAAAACTCGCTAAAGTGATGAAAGATACAAACCTACAGATTCAAGAAGTTTAGAAAATTGGGAACAAGATAAACCCCTCAAATTCAACCTAAGACGCATATTAATTAAACTTCTGAAAACTAAAAGCATAGAAAATAATCTTGAAACTACTCTGAGAAAAACAAAACACTACCTATAGAAGAACTTCAACTTTAAAAACTGTGTATTTGTTGTCTGAATTTGTGAAGACCAGAAAGCAGTGATACAATATATTTTAAATGCTAAAAAAAATGTGGAAATTGTGCATTCTGTATACAGATAAATGATTCTCTTGAATAAAGCTTAAATAAAGACATTATTAGCTGAAGAAAAAATAAATACGTTTGACACTAACAGATTTACCCATAAAGATGAGCTAAGTAAGGCTCTTAAAACAAAAGAAAACAATATTAAGAAAATCTGGAACATTAAGAAGGAAAAAAACAATAGAAAAAGAAGAAATATGGGTAGAAAATATAGAGTATTCTTTTCCTCAGAAGCTTTATAAAACATTTTCATCATTAAAGCTAAAATTATAATATTATATGAAAAATAAGATAATAATATTTAAAAGTTGGGAAAGTAAAGAGACAAAAATGGAAATAATGTGGTCATAGTCCATTTGAAGTTGTAAAATGTTAATACAAGTAGAGTGTGAAAGTCATATTTGTATATTTTAATATGCCACTCAATCAGTACAAGAACTATACAAAAAGAGTGAAAAAGACTAATTTAATGATACCACAATTCTAACTATAAGTTCGAGTAATGTACAGAAAGATAAGTGTAACAAAGAAATGAGAGCAAAATAATACAGAAAGATAATTATAAAATGGTAGATCTAAGCTCTAACGTATCAATAATTACTTTCAATAGAAGTAGTCTATACATACCAACCAAAGGAGAGATTGGCAGAGTGAATTAAAAAAATTACAATTCAACTATATGTAGATTACAAGAATCTCACTTTTAGGGACATGGGTAGGTTGAAAGTAAAGGAGTGGAACAAGATATACCTTACAAATATTAGCTAAAAATTAGAGTGCCTGTATTAAATACAATAATGGAGACTTTGGAGCAAAGAAAATTACTTAAGAGAAACAAGGATATCATACAATAATAAAATAGTCAGTATAATGGAATCCAACAAGAAGTTAAGCAGAACTACAACAAGAAAATATCTACAAAGATATAAATTAAACAATAAATTTCTATATAATTCATGGTCAAAGATGAGATTTCAAAGCAATTTTGAAAAATATAGGTAACTAGATGAAATGAAAATGCAACTTATAAAAATGTGTGGGGTTCCATTAAACAGAAGTGGAAGGAAAATTTATGGCACGTAATGCTTACATTTAAACCAAAGAAAAATCTGAAGTCAAAAATATAAGTTCCTTTGTCAATAAATAAGAAAAAGGGAAAAATAAACTTAAAACAACTATAAGGAAGGGAAAATAAAGATAAATGCAGAAGTCCATAGCAATGATAATAGAAAAATAATAGAATAAATAAGACAAAAAGCTTATTCTTAGAAGTAAGTAATCAAACGGATGAAATTCCAATAATATTGACAAAAGAAAAAGAAAAAAGACACAAATTCTCAAAATTAGGTATAAAACAAGCAATGAAACTACAGACCCTTCTGTCATTAAAAGAATGATCCGGGAATACTAAAAACAACTCTACACTCATAAATTTAACTATTCAAACAGAATGAGTCAACTCCTCAAAATCTGAAAACTACATAAAAACTCTTGATAAAATAGATATAGTAGCCTCATAACCATTATTTAATTTGATTTGTAATTTAAAATTCCCTAAAAAGAAATACCTTGGCTCAGTTAATTTCATTGAAGAATTCTACTAAATATTTAAAAGAATAATGAACACCAATTTTACAAATTGTCTTTAAGAAGATACAAGAGGTGGAAATGCCTTCCAACTCATTTTACAAAGTCAGTGATATACTTTGATTCCAAAATTACATAAAGATGTTACAAAAATTGAAAATTACAGACCAATATTTCTCATTAATTTAGACCTAAAAAAGTAACAAAATAATAACACACTGAATACAAAAATGTATACAAATAATTACATGACTTGATTACACGGGATATATTCTTGTTATTCAAGCCTGGTTTAAATATTTTAAAAATCAGTCGATGTAGTTTACCTTATTAACAGACTAATGAAGAAAAGCATAATGATTATATCAATTGTTGTAGGAAAAGCTTTTTATGAACCTATTTCCATTCTACCCTAATTCATTTTCATAAAAATCCCTCAGAAAACAAGGAAGAGAGGAGAATTGCCTAGGCTTGAATAAAGAGCATCTAAAGGATCTGGTAGCCAACACCATACCTAAGAGTAAATGACTGAATATTTTCCCCCAATATTGGCAAAAAAAACAAAATGCCTCTGCTTTTATACCATTTATAAAATATAGTATTGAAAATTATAGTCACTGCAATAAGAAAAGAAAATAATAAATAAAATACATGAAGATTGGAAAGTGAAAACAAAATAAGAGAACAAAAACTGACCAATGGCATACTTATCTACATAAAAAATCCTAAGGAATCTATAACAAACTCCTGGAACCAATAAGTACGTGGAGGAAGGTGACAGGACACAACATAAATGTATAAAAGCCAATCACATTTCTGTATACTAACAATGAGAATAGGAAAACCAAAATTTAAAACAATGATATTTAAAATTTCTCCAAAGAAAATAAAATAGTTATATATTTAATTAAACACTTACAATATCTGTATGCTGAAAATTAAAAATGCTGATGAAATCAGTCAAAGATGACCTAAATACTTGGGGAAATATATCATGCTCATTGAACTGGAAAACTCAATATAGTAAAAGTATCAACTCTCATCACATTTATATATGTTTAATGCACTTCCTATCAAATCTCTAGTAAGTGATTCTATAGAGATTGCCAAGCTCCCTCTGAAATTTTCATAGAAAGGCCTAGGCTCTAGAAAAGCTAAAACAGTCCCAAGAAGGAAGATTAAAGTGAGACATCAATCTACCTGATATTCAAGATTACCATATAGCTACGGTAATCAAGACAGATCAATGAAACAGAACAGAGCACCTGCAAATAGACCCACATATGCTCAGTTGATTCTGAAAAAGATGCAAGAGCAATTTAATGGAGAATAACCTTTTCTACAAATGCTACTGGAAAAATTGGATATCTATGGATATCTATCTCACGGACAAACCAACCAACCAACAAACAAGCAAACAGGCTAGGTGTGGTAGCTCATGCCTATTAACCTAGTACTTTGGGAGGCTACGAAGGGAGGACCACTTATGGGAAATGTAGCTCAGAATAGATGCCATACAATTAAGTTTAAAATTTTTAAGGTATAATACTTTTTTAAAGAATTGAGAGAAAAAATTTTGCAATATGATACTACTCAAAAAATTCTTAGATTTGACACCAAAGTACAATTCATTAAAAATAATTGATAAATTAAATCTCATGAAAAGTAAAATTTTGCTCTACAAATTAAATTGTTTGCCCTGCAAAAGTCATGTGAAGAAAATATAAAGACTACAGAGTGGGAAGACTATTTGCAAACGACGTAAGAAAAGGACTATTATCTGAAACATGTAAAGAACACTTAAAACTATCTATAGCAGGGTATGGTGACTCATTCCTGTAATCCCATCACTTTGGGAGGCCAAGGTGGACGGATCACGAGGTATGGAGATTGAGACCATCCTGGCTAACACGGTGAAACCCCGTCTCTACTGAACAACAACAATAAAATTAACCAGGTATGGTAGCACATGCCTGTAGTCCCAGCTACTAGGGAGGCTGAGGCAGGAGAATCGCTTGAACCCAGGAGGTGGAGGTTGCAGTTAGCTGAGATCGCACCAGTGCACTCCAGCCTGGGTGACAGAGCGAGACTCCATGTCAAAAACAAAACAAAATGAAAAATATCTATTTAGATACTTTTTGAACTATTATTATCTATTTAGATATTTTATGAACAAAAAACATGGACGTTACACCAAAGGGAATACACAGATGATGAATAAGTGTTTGGAAATATATTCAAATGTCACTAGCCAATAGAGAAATTCCAATTAAACTCACAATGAAATATTACTACACACATAACAGAATGGCCAATGGAAAGAAAAAATGGTAACACCTAATATTGATGATGTTGTAGATAAACTGGAGCACTCATGGATTGATCATTTGACTGCAAACCAGTACAGATTCAATGGAAAATAGTTTGACAGTTTCTTATAAAAGTATGCAATTACCATATGACCCAGCAATTGCACTCTCCAGAATTTATTCCAGAGAAATTGAAACATATGTTCACATAAAAACCTGTGCACAAATGTTCATAGGAGCTGTATTCAATATAGACCAAAATGGGCTCTTTACAGTTTTTGTCTGTACTGAATGAAGATGGAGTCCAGGTGTCCTTCAATAGATGAATGTTTGAAACGTTGTAGTAACTATATTCCATGTACTACTCATCAATGAAAAGGAGGAAAATGTTATTCATTCTACCATTTGGATTAATCTCTAGGATGTTATACTGAGGAAAAACATCTTAAAAGAATAATATCATAAGATTTTATGTATGTGACATTTAAAAAATGTTATTTTAGAATTTTAGAAGTAGAAAAATGATTAGTGCTTGGGGTGAAGGACTGGTTAGAGGATCTGAGGAAACTGTTTTAGTTACAAAAGAGCAACATGAGGGATATATGTAGTGATACAACTCTTCTGTGCTGGTGGATACATAAACTTATGAAAGTCTAACACTGTATATAGCTAAATACACACAGAAGAGACAAACACAGGTAAAACTGGAAAATTTGGTGAATTGGTGGGTTTTATCAGTATCTTGGTTATCATATACTACAGTTTTGAAACATGTTATAGTTTGGGGTAACTGGTAATGCTGTACATAGATTCTATTATATTTTAAAACTATATGAATCTAATGATCTCTAAAAAAATTTGAATTAAAATATTGTTTCTGTGTATGTGTATGCAGGGGTGGGTTTGTGTCTATGTATGTGTGTTCACATATATTGAAAGAGGATGTCCCAATCCAAGTTCATTATCTCTCCCCAAATTGCTTGCCCTTCTGGTACAGTATCTCAGTATATTTTAGTGATTACATCATGGCATGACTTGGAGCCAACAAATCTGGCATTGAGTGCTGATTCTGCTCTTTACTAGTTTTTACTTTGATAAGGTGTCTTTAGTCTCTTCAGTTTTCAATTTCTCCATCAGAAAAATGCTGGGTGTGTTTTTACTAGAAAAGAATCACCTTTGTAAATTATTTAGCTGAGTTCTTTGCATATATTATTTATCTGTTTATCTGCATCTGCAATTAATGATATTACTTTTTCAAGATACCTTTCTTCCAGAATTTATCATGTTCTGAAATTTTTTCTTTACCTTTTATTAGTCTTCTAGTACTTAATCCGTTGTGATTATTGTAGTTAAATGCATTAATTTTATTATACTTTGATTGTTGAAATAATCTCTTAAATATCTTCCACTTTTTGTTACCTGGCGCTGGATCACAAAAGTAATTTTTCTAAACTTGAGTTAGATAATGACAATGTAATGTATTGAGTTATTTTATTTCAGTATGAAGCGGACATGTAGAACAGAATAAGGGACAAAGGCAGAGGAAGGAAAGTCAGACTACCTGAGTACTCTCTGACCTTGGCAACTCCCATTAACTTTCTGAGCTTCAGTTTCATAATCTGAAAAATGAGTTTAATAATAATAACTACCTCATAGGCTCACTGTGATCATGAAAAGAGACAGTTCCTCTAAAGTACTTGGAGGAGTGCCTAGAACCTAGTAATCAATAAATATGAATAACAAACGTTCACTATTGGAAAGGAAAATAAAAGTTGTGGAATACTGCAGAGAATGATAGTTTGACATTTTTCACTACTGTTTAGGAAAAGAGACTGAGGAATCAAAGTAAGTGAACCATTGTTGGCTATAATAATCTTATTCCATGTTATGCTACTTCCTGGAAAGAAATAGTAATCCTCCAACAAGATTCTTTTGATTACACAGAATTTAGACCCAATGGTAATTCGTGCTAATATTATTTGCAACAGTGTATCACTTTGTTCATTTTGATAGATTAGAGTATTAACCTGTCTGGTAACAGTGAATACATTAATTGTTCTTCAGTCTCTTTCTGACCCACTGTCCTTTGATTGTACATGAAAGGTTTTGACCACTTAAATATTATTTAAATTTTCCATAAAACATTATTTCTCTATTATGGTCATTTTACTCCCTCTGTCCATCCAGGGAATATTTGGCAACATTTGGAGACATTTTTGTCTGTATATCTCAGGGAATGTAATGAGCACATACATACATGACTTAATTCCTAACTCACACAGAGATTTGGCTATTGATTGCTTTACAAATATCAGGATTCATAATAATTATTTTGAATTTAAGAATATAGCATACTACTGTGAAGCTTTATGTGTACCTAAGGATATTGCAAATTTTAATAAATGGAGGAACTCTAAATTATATTTCTTAAAAAATAAGAATAACTTGTTTTTAACTTGTATATGTTAAAATGAAAATTTATATACAATTCTCTTTCCAATGAAAAGCTAAAGACCACAAGAGAGCAGGGATAATGATGTAAGATTTAATATGCATTTTAATAAATAAATAAATTAAATTATAAAATAGTTGATTTGGGTCATGATGTATAGTGAGGATAACACTTTGGTGGTATAAATAATAATAATGATTTTCTCAAAATTAAAAATACACAAATAAGACTCAAATAGAAAGAGCCATCGCAGAATCAGGCATTTGGAATTTCACTTTGAACCAATGAGATTACCAGCTACATTTTTTTTCCATGTGTTTTTATTTGTGCATTTGGTAAAAATAAATTGTCAATATATGACTGCTTGAAGCCTCTGAGAATATTTGAAATCTCTCAGGAAAAGTGTATGCCGAGTTTAGGCGTGATAGACAGACCTTCAGGCAAATCTCACTGGTTCCCCTCTCCTGGTGTCTATGCCTCTGTGTAATCCTTCCCCCTTGAGTGGGTGTGAGACTTAAAACTTTTAAAATTTATTTCTAACCAATAGAAATGAACAATATATATATTATATATTATCATGTATATAATATATATACACACATGTTCATTTATATATAATATATAATACATATATAATATGTATATACATGGCAAAAATGATAAGGTGATAGAAGGTCGGTTCTGTGATTACTTTACCTTATGTAAGGGTAAGGTATGATGTATCATGGCAAAATGAAATAGAGATTCACCTCTCTGCCTGATGAGTCAGCAATCAGTTTGGGGGAGCCTATGTGGCAAGGAGCTACTGTTGGTTTTTAGGAACTGTGGGTGGTCTCTAGGACAGGAAAACCCCCTCAAGTTGATAGCCAGCAAAAATGCTGGGACTCTCAGTCATGCAGCCATAAGGAAATGAATTCTGCTAAAAGAAAGAGCTTGGAAGTGGATTCTTTCCCAGTCAAGATTCCAAATGAAAAACAGTCCACCTAACACCTCCACACTAGC
The DNA here is from genome assembly GCF_008728515.1 of Papio anubis. Classification (NCBI taxonomy): domain Eukaryota; kingdom Metazoa; phylum Chordata; class Mammalia; order Primates; family Cercopithecidae; genus Papio; species Papio anubis. Next base: position 51,857,246 of record NC_044978.1, read on the forward strand.
CTTATGAGACCCTGAGCAAAAGTACTCAGCTAAGCCATGTTCCTGACCACAGAAACTGCAAGATAATAAAATGTGTGTTGTTTTAAGCTGCTAAACCTGTGGTAGTTTGTTTTGCAGCAAAAGAAAATTAATACAGTGGGCTTTGGTTTTGTAGATCTATCTATCCTCTACTTATTGTGGGATTTTAGGTATACACTGCAAGGCATGAGCTTTTAAAATATATGTGAGGAGTTTTTTCAAGTATAATGGTCTACTGCATCAGCCAGGCTTTCATCACAGTGAAATCAACAGAAAGCCTCAACATTTAAACAAAAGTGGGTTAATATGAATCTCACTTAAAAACAAGTGAAAATTTGTGTTTGGAACTCTGACTTGTACCTAATCCATTCTTTTTTGTTGTTGTTGTTACTTCTTTGCTTAGCTTTCTGTTTTTAATGAAAAAATGTAGTTCAAAAATTTTGAAAGACATTTTGTTATGCATTGGTGTAAATTGGAGAAAAAATATTTTCGATGATTCAAGAGTGAATGAGTCATCAACAGATGGTTTCAGTTAAAGCTTTTCTCAAAACATATACTTACCGGGGAGTAAAATAACTAGTGCAGATGTCTGGTTTAAACAAATTTGTCTTTTTGTTTGTTTTTTAAAATATAACTCAGGTAAATATAAATGTTTTAATTTGGAATGGAATATATCATAAAACATTGTTTTATCTCTGTCACATGTTATAGCCACACCACAGAAAAGTAGGTGATTATATTCAAGGTATTAAATATTCGGAGCAGGTCAAAAAGTGGGAATGTGTAAAATCATGTTTGCATGTTGAAGGATCCTAATATTTTCATACAAATCATGACCTAATAAAAATCCTGGCTATGACTATGAATGTTTTGTTCAAAAGAGAGAAAAGAAAGAGATGAGGTTACACACATTTTTGGCCAACTGATATGGTTTGGCTCTGGGTCCCCACCCAAATTTCATTTTGAATTGTAATCCCTGTGTCTCAAGGGAGGATCCTGGTGGGAGGTGATTGAATTATGGGAGTGGTTTACCCTATTCTGTTCTACTAATAGTGAGTGAGTCTCAGGAGATCTGATGGTTTTAAAAGTGGCAGTTTTTCTTGTGCACGCTCTCTCTCTCACCTGCCGGCATGTAAGAAGTGCCTTACATCTTGATTGTAAGTTTCCTGAGGCCTCCGCAGCCGTAGGGAACTGTGAGTCAGTTAAATCTCTTTTCTTTGTAAATCACTGGGTCTCAGGAAGTTATTTACAGCAGCGTGAAATGGACAAATATACCAACTAATCAGCAAAATATTATATATTTTATGTTTTCTAATTGTGTATTGCTAAATAGTTTAGAATGCCTAATGTGAAGAAGGCAATGATATTCTAATAAAACTAGTAGAAGGAGTTATCAGATATTTCTCAAGTTGATTTTATGATTCTGGTATAATATTTAGGGTTTTCCAGAGAAACAGAACGATAGAATATACATATTCTTTTGTATTATTTCAAGGAATGTATGCATTATTTTAAAAATGCATTATTTTAAAGACTAGGCTCATATGATCATGGGGCTGACAAGTTGAAAATCTATCAGGCAGGCCAGTAGTCTGGAAATGCAGGCAGAATTTCTGTGTTATAGTTTAGAGGCAGAAATTCTTGTTCTCTGGGAAACCTCAGCTTTTGCTCTTATGGTCTTCAACTGATTGGACAAGGCCCACCCACATTATCTAGGGTACCCTTCTTTACTTAAAGTGAATTGATTATAAATGTTAGCTACATCTACAAAATACCTTCATAGCAACACTTAGATTATTTGATTAAATAACTGTACTATAGTATTGCTAAGATGACAGAGAAATTAATAATCACATCTGGTTTCATAGTTTGCTTTCTTTTAAACATATATACATATATGTACACAAATTACATAATATACATGTAATATATATTTCTACATATTCATTCAACTATTAGTTAATTGATTAATATAATATCCATTAATTACTACTAATATGTATTCATCAATATTATTTTAATTGATATATTATTTTTATATATTCATTAATTCAACTTCATTTATTAAACATTTTCTATACTGTGTTCTGAGACCCAAACAACAAATAGGGTATTATTCTTATATATTGGAGAAGTTCAAATTTCATTGACATGAAATATAAATCAAGATTTTATGAATATTATTATAGCATTCCTAGTTTTCTATTTGAAAAAAAAGGCCTAAATTAGAGATCATTTATTAAAAATTATCTGGTAAATATATGTGCAAGGCACTAGACTATGTGCCCAGTATAATTTAACGGTTAAAAAAAATAAAGTGTCATTCCCTAAAGAGTTTAAAATATACTGGGGATTGATTCAGCTCTTATTTCAGCCACTAAGTGATATAGGACATATTACTGTAATTTGATATTCAGTTTTCTTATCTGTGCAATGGGAATTGAACTAAATAGCATTTCAGTATTTTTTTTTATGATTCTAAAACATTATCATTTTCAAGACTGTTTGTATAGAAAGTCATTCTTTAGTGGGTAGAATAGATGCATTATTTGTATTAATTTGGTTTCGAGTAGAAAAATAGCAATTGATACCATGTGTTTAAGTAGTGAGCTCCAGATATATTTTCTCATATATAGATTAATATCTAAATTGCTTTCATAAAACAATACAAATTAATCTGATAGAGAAATTACCAATAAGTAGGAAATGCAGTGGCCAATAGCAGAATATGTTCTTTAAGTTTGCATAAGCATTAGATGAACAAAACTGTTTTGAGACAGTTTGTTATTAATTATACATAGGAAAAACTATCACGTGAGACTTGAGGATTTGAAAAGCTCTATGTGTTGAAGATTGTTCTTTGAAAGTCATGTTATGTTTGTCTCCAAATGAAATCTTGTTTTCAAAATTTGGCCATCTGAAAATAAAGAGGACCCTTCATTGTAAAATAGATATTATAAGGATGTAAGGTTTTTAAAATATTTGAATGAGGTGATGTACTCTAATTCTTTGTATTAATTTTCATTTTAAAAATTACACAGGTCAATAAAATGATCACGATGCAATTGGTAGCATGCGTAGTTGATGATTCATGAATTTGAAGAAAAATGATACACTATTTTGTATATCCTTTCTTGGTGAAGAAAGACCAAACCTTCCATTCTCTCACTGAACTGCTTTTAATTTTCAAGCCACATTAAAATTTCATTCTTTGTATTTGCTTTCTATTTTCATAGTGATGGGAATGGAATGCGATCTCCATCACTCAGCCATTATCCTGCCCTTTGTGGCCATCGCCTTTGACTCAGGCCTGAGTTCACCACAACTTATTTTTACAATGATCCTGACATGCAGCCAGTCCACTTGGCAGAATTTTCACTCTTGCTTAGCTGATTTCAAAATGAAGATTCTTATTGTTTCTCTTCAAAGCTTTTCTAGTTTCAGCAAGAAACCTTTTAAAATAAAACTGCTGTCATGCGAATGACTGAAGACAAAATGCATTTTTTTTCCAATTCCCTGATTCTGTCTCAACTATTAAGTTCTGAGGAGCTCTCCACTTTTCAGTCTTATTTATAAAGATATTATTAAATCTAGCAATATTTTCTCAAGAAATTGCTGGGCAGTGAATACTTTTTTTTTTATAATGGTGAATGGATTCACTGTTTTCATATACTGTGTTGTAGAAAATATATCCAACGTACATGTAGCAAATGCTTGTCTTGTTCAGTATTAAATTACTGAATTGTTTATGACTATCAGTGAGGCAAAGGGAACATTGCAAGGTTTGGGACTGGGGTTATTTTCTTTCTGACTTTTGATGTCCTCCTTTTAACGTTTCACTTTGCTGTTTACTCTATGTATTATGTCATTTCAGTTTTTTTCTTCCTTGGTGGACTTTTTATAGCCTACGAGGAGCTGGTGGGCTTTGAATTTTCAAGGTATAATTTACTAGTTTTCTCCCAATCACAATGTTCTGTGACTATTTATTTATTTTCACAGAGCTAGTTTTATAACCAGGGTGGTTACAAAAATAAATGGTAACTAAAGTACATAAATTCATCTTGCATGTAATTTTGGTTTATAGCTTATCCTAGTCATTCCCAAACTTTAGTGTGCACCAGAACCACCTGGAGAGCTGTTTAAAACCAACCAGACAGCTGAGTCCCACCCCAGAATTCAGTACTTCTAAGGGGTGGGGTCTGAAATTTTGAATTTTCAATGACTACCCTGCCAGTGCCACTGCTGCTTGGCAAAAGACCAGAGTTTGGAAATTACCTCTGCAGAACATGAAAGAATACTAGACACTTGTCATGTTGTTCAAATAAAATAGCACACTGTCATCTACCGAAGATGGCACAAATGCCATTATTCTTAAGAAATAGCTGTGACTTTCTCATCTTAAAACAGTATACCTTCTTTAAGCTTAGCTCTTGCATTCTGTGAATAAAACTCGAATTGAAGGAATGGCCATATTTCTGATAAGTCATGAGGCTTACCAAGGTCAATTTCATTTGCTGTATAACTTAAAATACAATTCTACTTACAATTGCCTGGCATGGATGATTGCACTTTTTTTTAATGTACACAATACATTTGACACTGAGAAATAAGAAGCTATGAAAATAAGGTTGATAGCCAGTAAAGAAGTTTTTCCTTAAATGGTTGCAATCTGCCAAGAGCTGATAAGGAAAGAATCCTGTGGGGACAATGACAAAAAACTTAAAGCCATCAAACCCATGTCAGCACTAGGCAAGAAAACAAATAGAATTCCAGACAATTCAGAACAAATACTACAAATCAGAGACCATACTCTAACCTCCTTTCAATCTGACACTTTTGAAAGACAACTTAGAAGTACAAAGGATGGTGAGCAACTCCACGCTAATAGTTAACATTGTGCCTTTACTTTTGACTTTCTTCTGTTGAGCTGGAATTAAATGTGTCTTCAGTAAAAACTTTTCTCAGTTTCTCTGTGGTGCATATCATATTGTCTCTAATGTAAAATGCTCAAGAAAAAAAACTGAGGCTGAACAAGGGTAAGTTAATTATTTAAAATTGTGTGTTAATTATGATGAATTAGAGTAATGAAGTTATGCTTAGCAGATTTCTGTTGTACCTTTACATTCTCTGTTCTAAATGGTTTTGAAGCTATAAAGTATTATTGGAGAAGAATATTACCATATGAAGTTAAAATTATTAATCATAGCTTCATAGATCCATACCAATGAATTAGATAGCTAATTATTCCTCATTTTTCACATGGTATTATATAAAAGGTATGTCTCAGATTTGTAATTTTTAAAAAAATTTTGACGTTAAAATGAGTTGTGTGTCAAATTTTGATGCTACTTGTTACACAGAGTACTTAAAATGAATGGGAGCGGAAAATGGATTAACTGAAGTTGTTGTGACTTATGAAATCTTATAGTTTAAAAGATTTTAAAGTTGTTCAACTAAGGGAGATGAGCATAAAGCTAATAATACCAGTATCTCTCTATCATTGAAAGGTTGCCATATGCAAGGTAGTACTTCCAAGGCTGTGAACTGCACAACTTCTTTAAAGTGTTTTACAGATGATATCCCATGGAGTTTGTGGAATTTTCGGTTTAGGGAAGTCAAATAACCTGAAAATCTCATTCAGATGCTGAATACTGAAGCTAGAATTTGAACTCATCCTATTATTTTAATTATACTGCCTTATTACAAGTTTATATTAATGAATTCAAGGTTACTTATATGTGTGAACAACCTCCTCTTGTTGATAAAAATATGTTAATAGAAATGATTTCCCAAGTGGAATTTTATAAAAGACTGCATAGAAAGTAAATGCTATTGAAACCAGGTAGGGGTGGGTATAGCCATAGATCTTTATAATACAAATATATTGGTATATTATAGAAACATCCTACTTAGTTGAAATGCAAAAGTGATCAAGAAAATAGTGCATTGTTTTGTAGATTTATACGAGACTAGGAAATCCAGGGTGAGATAACTCAGTGAATGGTGAGTATAGTGTATGGCTGTGAAATAAGAGGAAATAAAGATTCCCTAGCATAGAGCAAAAGATATTGAATTTCATGATGTTTTTCTTTTTCTCATGTATTTTTTTCTTCTTGTTCCAAATTGTGAAATAATATGTGCATTTGTTTTCTGCTAAATCGTTGCTTTACTGAATTCACTACTTAACTTATCAATGATAAAAGGAGTTATTTCAAAGACTTGGCCAAGGCAGCTGAAGGTATGAGAATAAACCAACTTCTTGCAAAAAAACAAAAACAGAACAAAGCAAAACAAGACAAAACAAAAAACCTAGAGTGGTGATTACTAGTAAGGTTTGGCTCTGTATCCCCATCCAAATCTCATGTTGAATTGTGATCCCCATTGATGTGGAGGGACCTGGTAGTAGATGATTGGATTATGGGGGCAGATTTCTCCCTTGCTGTACTCATGATAGTGAGATCCCTTGAGATCTGGTTGTTTAAAAGTGTGTAGCACCTCCCCTTGGTGCTTTTCCTCCTCCTCTGGCCACTTAAGATGTGCCTGCTTCCCCTTTGCCTTCCGCCATGATTGTAAGTTTCCTGAGTCTTCCCCAGTCATGCTTCCTGTACAGCCTATGGAACTGAGTGGATTAAACCTCTTTTCTTTATGAATTACCCAGTTTTACTTATTTCTTTATAGCAGTGCGTGAATGGACTAAGGCAGTTAGTGAGAGAAAGCTTCTCTCTTGGCATTGCTATGGTGTTTGGGCTCAGTTTTACTCATTGTCTTGTAGAAGCTCTGAACTAAATCATCAGCCTCTAGCAAGTATAGTTTGAATTAAAGATAGAAAGTATAAAGCATGTCTATTTTTCTTTTAATTAATTTCAGTTGCCTGTGAAAAGAAAAAAGATAAGAAACATGTAGATAAAGATAATTTATTCAGCAAAGTCGTCAAGAAAATAGGATGGCTTCAATGCAGAATATTTGAGTCATTTTAGAAACAGCATCAAACTGGCAGAAGTTTGGATAAAATGACAATGATGTTAATAAAGTAGCAAATGTACTATATTTCAATAATAGAAGTGGTAAATCATTTTAAATAAGTTAATTATAAAGGTATATTTTTACAAAAATGATAGGACCAGAGAGATATTAATTTAAAATTATATGAAAAAAGAGACATTGAATAGGGCTATAACTTTATCATTTTGATATCACATAGTATTGATTCATCAGTAAGGAAGAATTTTATTTATGATATTGTATAAAATACTTGAGTTTAAGAAAGATCTCATTACATTATTTTGTAATCACCCAACTAGGGTATTTTATCAAGATAATAAGCATCCTAATGGTCAGATAATCCCTTAAAAGATCTTTAGGTAGCCAAATGGAAATATTCAGGTACAAATTGTTTTCTTTCAAACAAACAGTATTATTAATTAACACCCTAGTTAATTGAATCCACAGAACTGATTACAACATTACTTCCTTCCATGAGTGTACATTTAATACCAGTAATTTTCCTTCAAAAAAGTAAAGTTAGATTAACAAACATTGACATTGGTCTAAAGGGGTCTTTTATACAGCTAACAAATAATTGTCAGTAGCAATTAAGCTGTTTCACAGTTAAAGCTTACTGAAGGAAGCAGGGAAAAATGAACAGACTATTTTGTAATACAAAATTTACCTACTGCATCCATGAATCATTGAACAAATACATCTTTGTAAGAAATATAGAGCAGGGAAGAATGAATTAAAATATAGATGCCAAATATGAAGTAAGATCTAGGTGTTAATTCATTAATTCTGACAATGTATTTATAGAATGACTAATATGGCCATTTTTGTAGAATTTACATTAATTCAGTTTTCCTGGAGAAAATATTTAGAAATTTAGGTGCAGTTGACTGAAGACGTAGAAATAACTGAGAGCACAGTTGAGATTGGAGAAAATGAACATGGTACTCTTCAAAACAAAATGATGTAATCTAGAAGCATTCAGCAGCCTGTTGGTAGCAAGAAAGAATGCATGCAATTTACTGCATTAGTCTGAGGTGTAGCAGAGCGGTAGATGTACATTGAAGTGTTGTGTGAGCTTCAGTTGCACAAAAACTTAACGTAGAACTGCAAGAGAAAAAGTCTATTGACTACATGAAATTTTAACATCAAAAGGGTAGGTGGAAAAATTAAAACCAGCAAACAAAACTTGAATCAGAAAGATAGGAAGAAAATTAGATCAGAAGAACATGAACACAAACAAAATTGCAAAAGAAACGTTAAAGAGGAAGACTGTCATTTTCATTTTCAATGCTCCAGAAGGCTTAAGGAAGACTGGGTACAAATGTTAGGGATGTCAGGAAAAGTCTCTCAGATGTTGTTATTTCTGTGTTTGAACCAAAGCAAGGACGAGATCACCAGTGTACTTGATTCATAAACAGAAATTGGTGCTGCTTTATCAACACTGCTGGTGAGAAAATCTCATGTTTTTATTGTGGTGAAATTCACACGGCATAAAATCAGTCATTGTAAAGTGTACAATTAAGTGGCATTTTGTACATTCGCAATGTTGTACAACCCAAAGCCTCACTTTTAATAAACGTAGTTTGTCTTGAAGCATAAAATGAAAAAGCCTGAAGAAATCATCTAGGGAAAGTATTGACTTGTAGCATAGAACCAAAAGAAATGAAAGAGAATATTTGGAGTACGTATGGGAATTATTCCACTCTTTGCTGACTAATGGATTAAATTATGGTCTAGGATATCTAACAAGAAACAAGAACGTCTCCATCTGGTAGCAAAGAATTGACTTTGAAGGAAACTCCACAGTGTTATTTGAGCTAATCAAGGATTGTGGCAAAGCTGCAGTTTTCTTGATAGCTTTATGTCCCCTTACAGTTGTGCATACTTTATTTTCCAACAAGTACCATCTTATTTGGTGTTATTAAAATTTTATAGCATGCTAGGTCTTTTTTTTCTTCTACTTTTTTTTTTTTTTTTAACAGAGCAATTATGTCTTGCAGAACAGGCTATTTTAAATCATCATTTAAATATAAAATATTTTAAAAATAGAGTTATAAAATGATTTTCCTATACCTGCAGTTAGTGAAAGTATTTCTGGGAATTATAAGCTCAGGAAAGAATTTTAGTGTTAGGAGGATATTGAATGAAATGAAAGAACTGTCACGTACAAATGATGAGATTAGATAGATTTGGTTTTGTGGTGTCATGATAAATATTGGCTTTCATCCTAGGTTCCTGACTCACAACTTCCATAGCCCTTATTACAGTCTTTTGTTATAATGTTGGGCGTGTTAGACCTTAGGGGCAGGCCTCTGACCTTCTCCTGCCCTCTTTTCTTCTACCTTTCTCTCACCTGCCCCAGGCAGGACTCTACTCTTCCCTGGCCTTTCTGATCATGGGTCTTAAGAATTTTCTCAGAGAGGGTCCTGCCCTATATTCTAGGGGGGAAGGAATACTGCTGTCCTGAAGCTTCCATAAAATCCCAAGAGGATTGGGTTAAGTTGGCTTCCAGATAGGTGAACACATGGAGATTCCTGGAGGGTGGCATACCCGGGGAGGGCATGGAAGCTCCACACCATTTTCGACATGCCTGCCCTATACAACTCTCCATCAATACCCTTTGCAAAACCAGCAAATGTTAGCAATTGTTTCCCTCAGTTCTGTGAGCTGTTCTAGCAAATAAATTGAACGAAAACAGGGAGTCATGGGAACCCCAATGCCTGATGCCAGTTGGTCAGAATTTCAGAGGCCTAGATTTGTGACTGGTGAGCGAGGGGCAGTTTTGGGGACTGAGCCCCACCCTGTGGGATATGATGCTATCTCCAGACAGTGTTGGAATTGAATAGGAGGACACTCATCTGGTGTCCACTGCTTGGTGTGTGAGGAAACTCCCTTCTACACTTTGTCACGGAAGTCTTCTGTGTTGATTGTTGTGACATGAGAGCAGAGGAAGCCCATGGTTTGAGAAAGTTTTCCCCACACAGGGTGTCTTAGGGGAGAAAACAAAAGCTAGCTGATAAATGTAGAAACAGAAAAGAAGATGGTGGTGACGGTAGCCTAGCGTGCCAGGGAGCTGTTGCTTTTCCCTAATCGCTTTCATCCAGGCTCTATCAGTGGTCGGCATCCGTGGAAATCAATGAGAACTTGCACACCAGTAAAAAACATGGAGAAAACCCAGGAAAATAGTAAGGGGAAAAGAAAAGACAATAGCTTGACTACCTCTCAGTGAAAGCAGAAGAACCCTGAGATCATACGACAAAAGCAGAAGGCAGCTAATGAGAAGTCTATGCAAACAAAAGAAAAATGATGACTGGCTATTTGGAAAACCTGGGTGCTACTACCAACTGGGTGTGTCATAAGCTCTAAGGTCAGGATTCTGTAGACTGAACAGTCATTATGTATGTTATGGCTTATGCTTTAAAAACTATTTTAAATTTTACCTTTCAGCTTGACTTAGTGTGATGGTTTAGAAGCATTTTTCAAAGAGTAAAACACTAACCATGCAAAAGAAAAGGTTGAAATATGAAGATTGAGAATAAGAGTGGAGGCACAGATGTGGGGAGTCCAGCTGCTGGTTGTTTTTAATAGGAGAACTTGGTTAAGCATTTACACTGCTTTCTTCTATTTAAAACCATGATGACCTGATTCAGATAGTTTCCCTTCTGCTATGAACATGAGATCATAGATGAAACAAAACCTTCAAAGTAAGCTCTAACTAAACACCAAATAATAAAAGAAAGATTCAAAAAGCACATAATATAATAAAAGTCAACATGGTGAGAGCCGATGGCACTGCAGCCCACAGTAAATTTTACCCTGTATTTTGGCATGAAAGGCTGGGTGTAGGCTTGTCATTCACCCAGGAAAACCAGAGAGACAGCCTCAGGCTGTTGCAGGTGGGTAAAGTGAATTTTCGAATCCTGCATTAAAATATGCATGAAAATCTTTTCATAGTTTTTCTCCATTTATGAAAAGTGACCTAGAAAAACTCTACATACATACAAAGAGATTTGGCCTTAAATTTTTTGCTCTGTTTAGGGTCTTAGGTATAAAGGAGGGAAGAAGGGAAGGCAAGTATTAAAAAAAAAATGCCTTAGGGCCCAAACATGTCTACATTTAATTTTTTTTTTTCTGTCTAAAATCATTCCAGGACTGTTGTAATCCATATATCCTTATCAGTATTAAGGAAACTGAAATAATAAAATCAGAGAAAAATAAAAGGTAATGCTGAAAATAAACTCACACAACTGGATTACATGATATGATTAGAATGTTAGTAGATGGAAATAAACAGAATTAGGCATTAAAGCATTATAAATATGAAAACAGAGAAAAACTTCTAACTAAATATGCTGAAGTTTATTGATGGGATAACAAAATAGAATTATATATATTTTATAATATACATATTGTTATATATTATTTATATTTACTATGAGGAATTGGCTCATGTAATTATAGAAACTGAGAAGTCTCATGATCTGCTATCTACAAGCTGGAGACCTAGGAAAGCTAGTTGTGTAACGTAGTCTGAGTCTGAAGGCCTTAGCACTGGGGAAGTCAATGATATAAATCCCAGTTCAAGGGCAGAATATGATATTAGATGTCCCAGTTCAAGTAGTGCGGCAGAAAAACAAAAGGGGTAGATTCCTCCTTTCTTTACCTTCTGTTTTATTCAGGCCTTCAGAGGATTAAATGATACCCAACAATGTTGGGAAAGGTAATCTATTTTACTCAATCCACCAACTTAAATTCTAATTTCATTTGCAAACACCCTCACAGACATAGCCAGGAAAAATGTTTAATCTAGGCACCCCATGGCCCATTCACCTGGATGCATACCTTTGTCTATCATACTTAATGAACAGACTAAGAAGATTAGGAAGAGCCAACCAGAGAATTATTGACCTGAGAGGTGGATCTAAGAAAACTACCTGACATACTACAGAGAAATTTAAGCAGATGGTGATAGTAACTGTAGGGCACACTAAGGGTTTCCTGGGATATTCATGATATTCTATTTCTTTATATTGGGACAGGTTCCATGAGCGTGGTCACATTCTGAAAATTTGTGAAGTGGTACATGGAAGAGTGATATACTTCTTTTTTTTTTTTTTTTTTTTTTTTTTTGAGACTTTGAGTCTCGCCTGTCGCCCAGGCTGAAGTGCAGTGGCCAGATCTCAGCTCACTGCAGCCCACCTCCTGGCTTACTATGGGCCTCAGCCTCCCGAAAGGGCTGGGATCAAGCAGGCCCGCCACCTCGCCTCGCTAAGTTTTGTATTTTTAGTAGAGACGGGTTTCACCAGACGGTGACCGGTGGTCAGCCAGGATGATCTTCGATCTCCTGACCTCGTGATCCCACCGCCTCGGCCTCCCAAAGTGCTTGGGATTGGGAGGCTTGAGCCACCACCGCCAGAGTGATATACTTCTATAAAAAGGTTAAAAAAAAGTTTATAAGTACAAAAAATGTGAAATGTAACATTTGAAATTGTAAGTGAAAAAAATTATATAAAAATTTCTAGTAATTTTAGAGAAGCAAAAATGGAATTACAAACAAAGAAAAGAAACCATGAGGACCAGAAATACAAGACACAGAATAAGATAGTTGAACTAAATCTAAATATAAATCTACCTGTTTAAATACAGGAAATATCAGCTTTGATAAAATAACAAAATTTTATTTAAAATAATCATACCTAAAACTCAATGACTAAGAAATTTTGAAATTCAAGAAATAAAAAAGGTTGACCAAGTATTAATTGCATAAAATATTAATGTATAATTAGACTGTATTATATATTTATTACAGATAAAAGTCATTAATACTAAAAATCATTAGTCAGACCTTGTAATCTTGTATCTAAATATCTGTAATTCAGTAATTACTTAAAATTATTTTTTAAGAGAGGCTTTAACATTGCTAAAATAATTAAGAGAAGATGAATTTTAACAATGGAGAAATAAAGCTCAGAGAAAGAAGCAGGATATAAGGGGCAAAAGAAAACATTAAATTGAACTTACATAACATTCTTCAAGTTACGAGTTTAAGTAGAATTCAAAGTAGAGGTCACTAATATTAAAAAAATATGAAGAACTGAATGGAAAAAAAAATGTATGATATGCATACTTATCAATACTTGTGAAATGCAGCAAAAGCCACAGAAATTTGCAATTTCAAGTACATTTTTTAAAAAGAAAACAAGAATATGTATTAAATTCAAATAGTAAAATAATAACAATAATAGTACTTGTAAAAATGTAGAAATATGGAGATAATTATGAAAAAATGTTAGATTAATACTAAAAAATTTACAAAATGCTGTTTATACGTGTTAATAATATAAAATTTCCAAAAGGACTTATCACAAAAAGATAGTAGGTTTAATTTTTAAATAATTGAGACATAACTATAAGTATAGCAAGATAAAGACAAAAGTCAATGGAAAACAACTTGGTTTGTAATATCAAGAATTGGAAAAAACTAAACATTTACTAACAGGGGAATGGATACATTTTCCATAGTTATGTAATGGAATACTATGCAGTAGAAATTAATGAACATATACTTATGTGGATAAATGTCAACTGTAAGGCTACATAAAAATCCATTTCTAAGAAGAATGCATATAGTATGACATCAGTTGAATAAAGGTTTAAACATACATAATGATATCAGCTTTACATCTTATATCATCAGATCGTGCTAGCCATTCCTCTATTTTTGCTCCTACTTGCCATATAAAAGCTCTCTGATCAGTTCCCGGTATCAACTTAATCTTTTACTTTCTGATTTCCCATCACTTTCTCCAACATTGGTGCTGTCATAGTTCTTGATGATTTAAAAGACAATCCATTATCTGCCATTTTCTGGCATCTCAGTTCCTGTAAGTTCTTTCATCTAATGATCTTCATCAACATCTCCACTTGCAAGTCCAACACTCAGTCATTGGGCTCTCCAGCCATTACTTCCTGTCTTTTGACTAATGTTCCAGTATTGCCACAACTTTGCTCTTACTATGATTTACTGTGTTAATTTTCTAGGGCTGTCTTAATAAAGCACCTTACTGCCTAGTTCACTGAGAAGAAGGAGGAAGTCAGAAGAGACTTTCTACAACCCCCACTACAATTTCTAATAACCCACTTGCACTTGAACTCATATTTTCAACTTTATCCTGTGCACATCTTTCACCTTCCTACCTACGAACTAGATCTTTTCCCTATCTTCCAAAGTCTTTTAGTGATTTTTCTTTTTCTCTCAACCATTCCCTTTCTACTAGAACTTTCCTATAAATATATAAGCATACTGTTGTTTCTCATATTTTTAAATGGCCTCTTAACCTTGAATTTCTCAAATACTGATCCACTTATCTCCTTGTCTATACCCATGATTCCCAGTTTTTCTTCCACTATTCTCTACTAAACTCCTACCAGCAAGACTTCATTGTTACTACCTAACCAAAATGGTTTTTATCGAGGTCATCAGTGACTTCCAGTAAGATAATTCCATGGTTATTTCTCAGTCCTCATTTACTTGATCTGTTAGCATTTGTCATATTTGTTACTCTGAGGACATCACACTCCCCTGGTTTTCCTTCTTTCTCAAAAGATAATCTCAATCCCATAACTGATTTCTCCTCATCTCACAATCCAATTTTTGTTACTCACTGGGAGTTAATGCACCTTATAATGACATTTTGATCAATAATGGGCTGTATATAAAATGATGGATGCATAAAATTATAATGGAGGTGAAAAATTTCTATCATCTAGTGACATCAAAACCACCATAATGTCATTGTGCAACCCATTATCTTTGCTATGTTTAGATACACAAATACTTACCATTGGAATACAATTGCCTACAGTATTCAGTGCAGAAACATGCTGCATAGGTTTTTAGCCTAGGTACAATAGGGTATACCATACAACCTAGGTGAGCAGTAGGCTATACGATCTAGCATTGTGTAAGAACCCCACGTGATGTTCACACAACAACAAAATTGCCTAAAGATGCATTTCTCAGAGTGTATCCTTGTTTAATGATGCATGACTGTATTTGGGCCTTTTCTCCTTACTATTATGCTAATTATCTTGAAGCCCATTCAGTGTCATTTATATGGTAATACTTCCAAATCTTATATTTACAATCTTCCTTTCCCTGCAGTCCAGCCTCATATATACAACTGTACCCTTGGCATCTTTGCTGATATTAAAATATAAATATATAATTTACTATGTTTGAAAGTGAGCTCCTGATCATTCTACTGCCATTGACTCCAAACATGCTCTTTTAATAGATTTGTTTGCTTGTTTGTTTCTGCTAATGGTAGTTCTCTTTCCAACAGCTCAGAACTAAAATCTTGACCTGTGCCATCATTATCTTTCACCTGGATTATTGCAACAGCCTCACAAGTGAACTTTCTGCCTTCTATCAAGCCCACCACTGAAAAACAAAACAAAAACAAAATAAATCTAGTCTATTTTCAACATACCAGGATTTTTTGATTAAAATATCAATCATATCATGCCTATTCTCTGCATAAAATTCTGCCAACTGGTTACCATCTGACAAAGAGTTATTAATAAGTTATTATGAATGCCTACAGCCAGTCCAAATCTATACACTCCTCTACACTCTTTTATCTCTCTGATTTCACTTTCTGCTCCTCTCCTCCTATCTGTCTATATTTCTTTACTGTTCTTTATATATATCCAGTATATTCTCAAACCGTCATTTCTTTTAACTACTTACTCAAGAAACAATACATCATCTGTGAAACTTGACACTGATCACACTTTATGTTTTCTCTTACCCTCATCTAACATATTATATATTTTAGAAATTTATTTTTTTCACTGTCTGCCAAATTTACTAAAATGCTATCTTTATGAGAAGAAAGATTTTGGTCTGTGTTTTGTCCTTTGCCCTATTTCTAGTAGCTAGAATAACACATGCACTTAATGTAATAGTATATGCCACTTAATATTTGTTGATTGAATAGATGAAAAATATGTGTGTATCTGAATGTGTGTACTATGGATATATACATATATAGCAAACATGAAGATCTGTGCATGGAAAAAGTAAACACCAAATTGGGGAGATTCATCTCTTAGTTATCCACCTAAGAGGAATCATTGCTAATACAGGAAAGAAGCAATCTGAGGAGTACACAAGGAGATTCAAAATATTTGAGTTTATTTCATTAGTTTAGTGAAGAATATGTGAGTATTTGTTATATTATTTGTACTTTTTTGTATGTCATAAAATTAATTTTATATGAAGGTAATGACATACTAATCAGTTGGATAAAATTCTATTATGCTATGTTGTCTTCTTGAGCACTATCTTAAAAATTCCATGTATGTATTTAAAAAGTTGCTTGATTTTGGTCTGTTGGAGTTTGCTTGAGGTCCACTCCAGACCCTGTTTGCCTGGGTATCAGAAGCAGAGGCTGCAGAAGAGAGAATATTGCTGAACAGCAAGTGTTGCTGTCTGATTGTTCCTCTGGAAGCTTCGTCTCAGAGGTGTACCCGACCGTGTGAGGTGTGAGGTGTCACTCTGCCCCTAGTAGGGGATATCTCCCAGCTAGGCTACTAGGGACTCGGGGACCCAACTGAGCAGGCAATCTGTCCGTTCTCAGATCTCAACCTCCATGCTGGGAGAATCACTACTCTCTTCAAAGCTGTCAGACAGGGACATTTGCATCTGCAGAGGTTTCTGCTGCTTTTTATTTAGCTATGTCCTCTCCCCAGAGGTGGAGTCTACAGAGGTAGACAGGCCTCCTTGAGCTGCGGTGGACTCCACCCCGTTTGAGCTTTCAGGCCACTTTGTTTACCTAATTAAGCCTCAGCAATGGCAGGCGCCCCTCCCCCAGCTTCGCTGTCACCTTGCAGTTAGATCTCAGACTGCTGTGCTAGTAATGAGGGAGGCTTAGTGGGTGTGGGACTCTCTGAGCCAAGCGCGGGATGTAATCTCCTGGTGTGCTATTTGCTAAGACCCTTGGTAAAGCGCAGTATTAGGGTGGGAGTGACCCGATTTTTCAGGTGTTGTGCGTCATGGTTTCCCTTGGCTAGGAAAAGGAATTCCCTTCCCTCTTGTGCTTCCTGGGTGAGGCGATGCCTCGCCCTGCTTCGGTTCTAGCTCTTTGGGCTGTACCCACTGTCCTGCACCGACTATCCCTGCAGCTGAGGGTCCTGACTGTTAGAAGGAAAACTAACAAACAGAAAGGACATCCACACCAAAACCCCATCTGTACATCACCATCATCAAAGACCAAAGGTAGATAAAACCACAAAGATGGGGAAAAAGCAGTGCAGAAAAGCAGAAAATTAAAAAAATCAGAGCACCTCTCCCACTCCAAAGGAACACAGTTCCTTGCCAGCAACAGAACAAAGCTGGACAGAGAATGACTTTGACAAGTTGAGAGAAGAAGGCTTCAGTCGATCAAACTTCTCAGAGCTAAAGGAGGAAATAAGAACCCAGCACACAGAAACTAAAAACCTTGAAAAGATTTGACAAATGGATAACTAGAATAACCAATGCAGAGAAGTCCATAAACGACCTGATAGAGACGAAAACCATGACACGAGAACTACGTGACAAATGCACAAACTTCAGTAACCGACTCAATCAACTGGAAGAAAGAGAATCAGTGATTGAAGATCAAATGAATGAAATGAAACAAGAAGAGAAGTTTAGAGAACAAAGAGTAAAAAGAAATGAACAAAGCCCCCAACATATATGGGATTATGTGAAAAGACCACATCTACATCTGATTGTTGTACTGGAAAGTGGCGGACAGAATTGAACCCAGTTGGAAAACACTCTGCAGGATATTATCCAGGAGAACTTCCCCAATCTAGCAAGGCAGGACAACATTCAAATTCAGGAAATACAGAGAACACCACAAAGATACTCCTTGAGAAGAGCAACTCCAAGACACATAATAGTCAGATTCACCAAAGTTGAAATGAAGGAAAAAATGTTAAGGGCAGCCAGAGAGAAAGGTCGAGTTACACACAAAGGGAAGCCCATCAGACTAATGGCGGATCTCTTGGCAGAAACTCTACAAGCCAGAAGAGAGTGGGGGCCAATATTCAACATTCTTAAAGAAAAGAATTTTCAAACCAGAATTTCATATCCAGCCAAACTAAGTTTCATAAGTGAAGGAGAAATAAAATCCCTCACAGACAAGCAAATGCTGAGAGATTTTGTCACCACCAGGCCTGCCCTACAAGAGCTCCTGAAGGAAGCACTAAACATGGAAAGGAACAACCAGTACCAGCCACTGCAAAAACATGCCAAAATATAAAGACCATCAATCCTAGGAAGAAACTGCATCAACTAATGAGCAAAATAACCAGCTAACACCATAATGACAGGATCAAGTTCACACATAACAATATTAACCTTAAATGTATATGGGCTAAATGGTCCATTTAAAAGACACAGACTGGCAAATTGGATAAAGAGTCAAGACCCATCAGTGTGCTGTATTCAGGAGACCCATCTCATGTGCAGAGACACACATACGCTCAAAATAAAGGGGTGGAGGAAGATCTACCAAGCAAATGGAAAACAAAAACAAAAAAGGAAGGGATTGTAATCCTAGTCTCTGATAAAACAGGCTTTAAACCATCAAAGGTCAAAAGAGACAAAGAAGGCCATTGCATAATGGTAAAGGGATCAATTCAACAAGAAGAGCTAACCATCCTAAATATATATGCACCCATTACAGGAGCACCAAGATTCATAAAGCAAGTCCTTAGAGAATTACAAAGAGACTTAGACTCTCACACAATAATAACGGGAGACTTTAAAACCCCACTGTCAACATTAGATAGATCAACAAGACAGAAACTTAACAAGGATATCCAGGAATTGAACTCAACTCTGCACCAAGCAGACCTAATAGACATCTACAGAACTCTCCACCACCAATCAGCAGAATATACATTATTCGCAGCACCACATAGTACTCATTCCAAAATTGACCACATAGTTGGAAGTAAAGCACTCCTCAGGAAATGTAAATGAATGGAAATTATAACAAACTGTCTCTCAGACCACAGTGCAATAAAACTAGAACTCAGAACTAAGAAATTCAATCAAAACCACTCAACTACATGGAAACTGAATAACCTGCTCCTGAATGACTACTGGGTACATAGCAAAATGAAGGCAGAAATAAAGATGTTCTTTGAAACCAATGAGAACAAAGATACAACATACCAGAATCTCTGGGACACATTTAAAGCAGTGTGTAGAGGGAAATTTATAGCACTAAATACCCACAGGAGAGAGCAAGAAAGATGTAAAATTGACAACCTAACATCACAATTAAAAGAACTACAGAAGCAAGAGCAAACACATTCAAAAGTTAGCAGAAGGCAAGAAATAACTAAGATCAGAGCCAAACTGAAGAAGATAGAGAAACAAAAACCCTTTAAAAAATCAATGAATCCAGGAGCTGGTTTTTTGAAAAGATCAAAAAAATTGGTAGACCACTAGCAAGACTAATAAAGAAGTAAGGAGAGAAGAATCAAATAGATGCAATAAAAAATGATGAAGGGGATATCATCACCGACCCCACAAAAATACAAACTACCATCAGAGAATACTATAAACACCTCTATGCAAATAAACTAGAAAACCTAGAAGAAATGGATAAATTCCTGGACACATACACCCTCCCAAGACTAAACCAGGAAGAAGTTGAATCCCTGAATAGACCAATAGCAGGCTCTGAAATTGAAGCAATAGTTAATAGCCTACCAACCAAAAAAAGTCCAGGACCAGACGGATTCACAGCCAAATTCTACCAGAGGTACAAGGAGGAGCTGGTACCATTCCTTCTGAAACTATTCCAATCAATAGAAAAATAAGGAATCCTCCCTAATTCATTTTATGATGCCAACATCATCCTGATACCAAAGCCTGGCAGAGACACAACAAAAAAGAGAATTTAGACCAATATCCCTGATGAACATCAATGCAACAGTCCTCAATAAAATACTGGCAAACCGAATCCAGCAGCACATCAAAAAGCTTATTCACTATGATCAAGTGGGCTTCATCCCTGGGATGCAAGGCTAGTTCAACATACACAAATCAATAAATGTAATCCAGCATATAAACAGAACCAAAGACAAAAAACACCTGATTATCTCAATAGATGCAGAAAAGGCCTTTGACAAAATTCAACAGCCCTTCATGCTAAAAACCTCTCAATAAATTTAATATTGATGCATTGTATCTCAAAATAATAAGAGCTATTTATGACAAACCCACAGCCAATATCATACTGAATGGGCCCAAGCTGGAAGCATTCCCCTTAAAAATTGGCATAAGACAAGGATGCTCTCTCTCACCACTCCTATTCAACACAGTGTTGGAAGTTCTGGCCAGGGCAATCAGTAAGAGAAAGAAATAAACGGTATTCAATTAGGAAAAGAAGTCAAATTGTCCCTGTTTTCAGATGACATGATTATATACTTAGAAAACCCCATTTTCTCAACCCAACATCTCCTTAAGGTGATAGGCAACTTCAGCAAAGTCTCAGGACACAAAATCAATGTGCAACAATCACAAGCATTCTTACACACCAGTAACAGACAGACAGAGAGCCAAATCATGAATGAACTTCCATTCACAATTGCTTCAAAGAGAATAAAATACCTAGGAATCCAGCTTACAAGGGATGTGAAGGATCTCTTCAAGGAGAACTACAAAGCAGTGCTCAATGAAATAAAAGAGGACACAAACAAATGGAAGGCCATTCCATGCTCATGGATAGGAAGAATCAATACCGTGAAAATGGCCATACTGCCTGAGGTAATTCATAGATTCAATGCCATCCCCATCAATCTACCAATGACTTTCTTCACAGAATTGGAAAAAACTACTTTAAAGATCATATGGAACCAAAACAGAGCCCACATTGCCAAGACAATCCTAAGTCAAAAAAACAAAGCTGGTGGCATCACACTACCTGACTTCAAGCTATACTACAAGGCTATGGTAACCAAAACAGCTTGGTACCGGTACCAAAACAGAGATATAGACCAATGGGACAGAATAGAGCCCTCAGAAATAATACCACACATGTATAGCCATCTGATTCTTGACAAACCTGACAAAAACAAGAAATGGGGAAAGAATTCCCTATTTAATAAATCGTGCTGGGAAAACTGGCTAGCCATAAGTAGAAAGCCGAAACTGGATCCCTTCATTACTCCTTATACAAAAATTAATTCAAGATGGATTAGAGACTTAAATGTTAGACCTAAAACCATAAAAACCCTAGAAAAAAACCTAGGAAATACCATTCAGGACATAGGCATGGGCAAGGACTTCGTGTCTAAAACACCAAAAGCAATGGCAACAAAAGCCAACATTGACAAATGGGATCTAATTAAACTAAAGAGCTTCTGCACAGCAAAAGAAACTACCGTTAGAGTGAACAGGAAACCTACAGAATGGGAGAAAATTTTTGCAATTTACCCATCTGACAAAGGGCTAATATCCAGAAACTATGAAGAACTCAAACAAATTTACAAGATAAAAACAAATAACCCCATCAAAAAGTGGGCAAAGGAAATGAATAGACACTTCTCAAAAGAAGACATTTATACAGCCAACAGACACATGAAAAAATGCTCATCATCCCTAACCATCAGAGAAATGCAAGTCAAAACCACAATGACATACCATCTCACACCAGTTAGAATGGCAATCATTAAAATGTCAGGAAACAACAGGTGCTGGAGAGGATGTGGAGAAATAGGAACACTTTTACACTGTTGGTGGGACTGTATACTAGTTCATCCATTGTGGAAGACAGTTGGCGATTCCTCAAGGATCTAGAACTAGAAGTACCATTTGACCCAGCCATCCCATTACTGGGTATATACCCAAAGGATTATAAATCATCCTGCTATAAAGACACATGCACACGTATGTTTATTGTGGCACTATTCACAATAGCAAAGACTTGGAACCAACTCAAATGTCCATCAATGATAGACTGGATTAAGAAAATGGGGCACATATACACCATGGAATACCATGCAGCATAAAAAAGGATGAGTTCATGTCCTTTGTAGGGACATGAATGAAGCTGGAAACCGTCATTCTCAGCAAACTATCACAAGAACAGAAAACCAAACACCGCATGTTCTCACTCATAGGTGGGAATTGAAAAATGAGGTCACTTGGACACAGGAAGGGGAACATCACACACTGGGGCCGGTTGTGGGGAGGGGGGAGCGGGGTGGGATAGCATTAGGAGATATACCTAATGTAAATGACGAGTTAATGGGTGCAGCACACCAACATGGCACAAGTATACATATGTAACAAACCTGCACGTTGTGCACATGTACCCTAGAACTTAAAGTATAATAATAATAAAAAAGTTGCTTGATTTTAAAAATATCCCTCATTTCTCTATTTTTTCATAATTTTAGATATATGAAATAGAGCAATGGCTTTAATTTTATTTTTAAAAAATTCTGGCCTCTGTCACTTCTCTGTGAGTTTTCATTAATTGTTTTTTGTCCTCATTATAAGTCAGTTTTCTTTTTCTTACTACATCTGTTTCTTAGACTGGATGCCAGATAATTTGAATTTTACATTCAAATGGTGCTATATATATTTGATTTCCTATATATATTTTTGATTTTTGTTTGAGAATACAGTTAATTTACTTTGAAACAGTTGAATCCACTTTGGTCTATTTTTTATTTTTGATTTGTTAGGTGACTCCATAGCAGTGTTTACTATAATGCTAATATTACCCATTACTGAGGTAAGAGTCTCCTGAATATTCCATTGAGTGCCCTGTATATCCTGAAATTGTCCAGTCTAGCTATTTACTGCCCTGTGTGAGTACCAGGCACTGTTTCCTCTAATTTTATTGAATTACCTTTCCCACAATTCTAAAGTAGTTTCCTCACATGCATATGATGCTCAGTACTTTGCTGAGTACTCAGAGGAGACTCTGTAGACAGCCAGAATTTTCTCCCTGTGCAGCTTTCTCCTCTCTGGTACGTTCTCCTGAATATTATAGCCAGTTAGTCCTCCCCAGGGGCTCTACTAAGCTTTCCCAACTCAGGGAGTCTTCAGGACTCTGTGCCAAGGCTGAAACCTTTCTTAAGGCAATAAGCTGAAATAAATGTAAGATTCCTCCGGTTTGCTTTCCTTCCTTCGGGTATCACTTCTGTCTGGTATTAAGTGTCTTAAAAACTATTGCTTTTTTTTCTTCTCTTTTCGTCTTGTCTTTTGGTTGTTCCAGATGGGATTATTACACCTTGACCGGAGCTTGTGTTTTATTACCTATCACTTTCAAATATATGTACTCTTTAATCGTATTCGATTTTAAAAATACTTTTCGTGTTTCTTTCTTCTGCTTTTTCATTTCTCCAATATCTTTGTGCATTTCCCCTTTCCATCTTTTGCTTTTCCTCTGCTTTTTTTAACTGTGGTATCTATTTATTTATTTTTTTTTGCTTTGTATTCCACCCTCCAATTTCACCCCCAGTAACTACTGTTATCTGAGAGGTTTTGTTTTATATCTTCCATTTGTCTAGGCAAATAGTTCTGAGCTTTTTTATTTCTAATTTTAGTTGATATTTCAATGTTTGCATAACTCTTTATAATTTATTTTCCCCCCACTTATATGTATTAAATCAATGTTTTCATCTTCTTTGTTGTTGTGTGTTTCTGGTGTTTTTCCATTATTTATTAAAACACTAGTTTCTTTTTATCCTTTTTATTGTCTTGGAATACACTTGCATGGAATTAGATTTTATTAATTTAATTTTTTTTTTTTTTTTCAGTATCTGATGTTTAAATGATGTGGGCTTTCTGGGAACATTAGCCTGGGCACATTTTCAAACTTTTTTTTTTTTTTAATCACTAGCTATCTGTGATCTACTCCCACAAAATCTAATGTCTAATATTTTGGCCCTGCTCAATTTCAATTTTGTGCTCAGTATTTGGTCTCTATGTGAACTCTTTTCTAAGAGAGACTTAGCTTGACATTTCTAAAATTTTCAGGGGAATATACTAAGATAGCAATATTAGATCTTTTAGGCCTGCTTGCAAGTTTTTTTCATTGCTCTTAATTCAGCTCCTGTGAGAAATTTTTCTAGTTTCACTGGTCATTCCCAGCTGCATTTATTCAAGTTGCCACTCAGTGTAAAACATGCTGCTTGAAATGATAAGAATAAGTTGGCTTTTTGGGGAGGGAGGGTATTTCCATGAAATTGTGGATATTTTTGCATTTCATTTTCATGCTGTCATTCCCAGTTGCTGCTTTGGTGGTTTGACCAACCTCATTGTTATTTTCAGTTTCATCAGGCTTCTGTTACCTATTTTAAAAAGATATAATCAGATGTTAACAAGTGTTGACTTGTTTAATTTTTAGAAAAAGTGTGGAGACAATTTTAATATACTCAATTTTACTATGTGTATAATTTTGACAAAATAAAACAAAACTTAAAAGAGAAAAGGAGAATTTAATGAAAATATATTAATAACTATAGCAAGAAATACTATACAAAGATAAATCTAACAAAGGAAACCTTTATCCATATTTATGGATAAAGTTGATAAACCTATTGAAGGAAATAAAAGTATGCTAAATAATTAAAGACATAACTGTGCTTGAGGGTGACAAAACTTAGCATTATAAAGATGCCAGTTTTGGCCAAGCAATTTTATTCATTCATTTATCATAGAATTTGATCAAAATCTTTGTTATATGTATACTAAAGTTAAAAACATTGCCAAAATATTATTAAAGAAGAAAAAAAGAGAACTTGTCAATATTTATTGTAACGATAACATTTGTATGTTTACAATAATAGTAATATACAAAAGCAAATTTATGGATACATACATGGTAAACTTATTCAAGTGAGGGCAAGGATATATATAAACTGAGAATGTTTATTTATGTGAAACAAAGATGAGAAATGTGATTGTAAATATACACAGAAGAGACTGCAACTTCATTTGTTAATATGTTAGTTCTTTAACAAATATGGGAAGTAAAAATGGACAAATGTCTAAATCATTAAATCTGAATCATTATTCTTAATATGTTAACATTTATGATTCTCTTCCTTCTTTTTTACCTTCTCCTCTGCCTCCCCGTCTTTCTTTCTTTACCCCTCCTTTCATTGTTCCTTCTCCTCCTTCTCTCCTTTTCTTATTTCTTCCTCTATCTGTTGTCAGGAACTGTGCATTATTTTTCAAATATATTTAAATTATTTGGTTGTTTTTGATTTGTCATTAGAGAGTGATCCAGATTTTACAAGAAAAAGAAAATGTTTATATTGTTCTATTGCTCTCCTCTAACTTCCTGTTTTTATTTTGTGTGGTAGTGTGAATGGAATCTATGAACAGAATTTATAAGGAAAAAACAGCTGTTAGCAGCAAAATGATAGAGTTCATTAGATGTCCTTACAATATGCATTGTGCATAATTGCATGGTTCAAGTTTTAATTTAGTTTTAAAGTCTTTTAAAATATATCGGTAATTACCAGACCACCAGGCACTAAAACCCATGATGAATAATCAGTTTTGGATAATACTTTAAATACTGCAAAGCTATTTGATTCCTTAAAAGGAGGCAGAGAATGCAATATTAGGTAATAAGCCTAGCTAAAAATGTTTCATAGATGGAAAAATCTAGCTATCTGGAATTTCTGTAGTCATTTTTAGGAATTGTGTTTGAGGCAGGGCAATAGCAACCCAAATAATATGGTGGACAATGAATATCTGTTACTCACCTGGAATAAGTGAAAAAGTGTTCCGTGAAGTGAAGCTCATATTCAGTTACACAGGGATAAAGCATTTCATTCTGAATAGTGCGGTGAGGGGGTCTATTACCAATGAAATTTAATAAAGTGGAGTGTGAGAAATGCTATTTTATGCATTATCTTTTAGATTAAAACATAGCACAACTAATGAAAGCTGATCTGATTTTTCTTGTAGCATGTTAAAGATATCTATAGAGATAAAAATAGAAAAGAAACACATTAAGCAAGTTCGATGCCTTACAGTGTTTTTGGTCATGGCCCTATAGGAGAATGATTCCACCATGGCACCCTGGCGACCTTGCGCATATCCATAAAGGTCACACAAACAAAGATTTGAACCACAGCTAACCTGAGTCTTATCAGAATGCCTTATGTGGCTCCTGGAACATAAGAGAATGTAATGCATGCAGGGAGCTTCTACAAGGCCATATCCCGCTCACCTCGCGTGATCTCCTTGTTATTATAAAACAATTTCTCATCACCTCCTGAATTCTGATGAAGCTTCTGGAGTGCCACACTCAGAAAAGAACTTCAGAAACATAAGTTCACTTAGTTGCAGTCTAGAGTTAGAAACAGCAACAGGGCATCCCGCTACTTACACCAAGGTGTACTGTTTTGTTTTAGTGCAGTTTTTTGTTTTGGGACAAAGCATAGGAAGCTAGCACCTCTGGCTAATCTTTTTCTCTTGTAAAGTCATAAAGTAAATAATAAAGTGTTTGAATCTCAAAGTGGTTCACTGTGACTTTATCAGGCTTCAGCTTTGGGCTGGACTTGAATTTTATGTGCTTGAAAACTTCAGCTTAAGAAATTCATTTTGCATCATTGAAAGCTTATCTTTCAGCATTGAATCAACCAAATTGTTAGTCTTGTTTCATGAGACCTTGCATTCTGCCCTTGGGACCACACAGACATACACTATATCTGCATATCCATAATACAGTCCCTGAATGCCTGAATGTTCTCTGATATCCAGTTCTTATCTTTTCATTTCAATGTACTATTTTGTCTAGAGATATGGTTCTGCCAGGTCTCACTTCCACTCTCCCAGGAAGTTAAATACTGGTCTTGAAGTAAAAGTTTTACAAACAGCTGTCTATACACACACACACACACATATATGAACACACATGTATATATTTTGAGGCAGGGTCTCACTCCTATCACAGTTTTTACAAGCAGTTGTCTTTATACACACACACACACACACTCTCATATATATATATATATTTTTTTTTTTTTTTTTTTTTGGCAGGGTCTCACTCCTATCGCCCAGGCTTGAGTGCAGTTGCATGATCTTGGCTCACTGCAGTCTCGACCTCCTGGGCTCAGGTGATTCTCCCACCTCATTTTCCTGAATAGCTGGGACTACAGGCTTGCACCACTACGCCCGGCCGATTTAACATTTTTGTCTTTTTAGTAGAGATGGAGTTTCACCATGTTGCTCAGGCTGGGCTCGATCTCCTGGACTCAAGCTATTCACCTACCTTAACCTCCCAAAGTTCTGGGATTCCAGGCATATGCCACCATGCTCACTGTCTTAACATTAATGTCAAATATCTCAGGAACCTAATTACCCAACTGGAAGGAGCAACTCAAATCACCTGTTAGATTGCACGATTTTTAGTTTCAATGAACCTGTCTGCTTTTGAGACCTAGAATTGAGACCTAGAATTGGCAGAAACTATAGGACAAAATATATAAAGACAGACTGAACTGACTAATTGAAAGGTAATCTCTCTGAGAAAAGGAATATGGTCTTTTATTTACTGCTATTATTTTTGTGTGTAGAATAGTGTTAGGTACAACGTAAGTACTCAATTATAATTTTTGATTGAATAAATAAATATTAGAATAGCACAATATAACACAGCATAGACTAGAACAGTTTGTCCTGAGGGATGGTGAAAAACTTTCCATTATTTTGAAAAGGTACTAATTTTAGTCTTATGATTTAAAGTGACAAAGAATGACATGTCAAAGGAGTTTATATTACATGGTAGTTAATTTTATGTGCTAACTTAACTGGTCTAAGGAATTCCCAGATGGCTGATACAACATTATTTCTGGGTGTGTCTATAAGGGTGTGTCTGGAAAAAGCTGGCATTCAAATTGGTAAACTGAGTAAAGAATATCACCCTCACCCCCATGTAGGCGAGCATCATCTGATTTATTGAGAGCCTCAGTACAGTAGAGAGGTAGATGAATGTGCTCTCTAACTGAGCTGGCGCAGCCATCTTTTTCTGTCCTTGGAAATCAGTGCTCTTGGTTTTTAGGGTTGAACTTGGCATGGGTCTTACATAATCCGCTCCAGTTGTTTACAGGCCTTGAGACTCAGACAGAATTACAGTAGCTTTCCTGGGCCTCCGTCTTTTAGACAGCAGTTCATGAGACTTAGCCTCTATAATCATGTGAGCCAAATTCTTATAATAAATCTCATTACATCCTTATTTGTACTATTGGTTACGTTTCTCAGGAGAATCATGACAAATGCACATGCATCTTTAGTACCCCAGAGTATTTGTACTGGGTAAGGAGTCGAAGGTGGAGAAATCATTTTGTTCTCTCTTTTAGTTGATGGTTTGAGAAAAGAAACAAGAAAGAAAAAATAAAAACCTATCTACATAATTTTAATAACAAAATTTACTACTATGAATGCTACTTTGTATTATAAGGTAGTGGGTTTCATATAGAGATACAGGTTTACTAAACCATTTGTTAAGAACACGTAAGTTGGCAAAAGAAATGTTGACCTGAACTATTAGGTTGGTGCAAAAGTAATTGCAGTTTTGGACCACGAATTTTAAATCATAACGAGGCTCAAACACATCATTATTAATCAAAATAGGAACCATTACAATCAACACATTTTTGCCAATGAGAAATCAGTTTGTTTATTCCTGTAGCATAAAAATCCATGCTTCGAGATTCTACGAACTCTTGGAAAGCATTTTCTGTAACCTGCTGGTTGTGGAAACGTTTCCCTGGCAAAAAGTTGTTAAGATACTTGAAGAAGTGGCAGTCAGTTGGCAAGAGGTCAGGTGAATATGGCAGATAAGGTAAAACTTTGTAGCTCAATTCATTCAACTTCTGAAGCATTGGTTGTACTACGTGTAGTTGGGCATTGTCATGAAGAATTGGCCCATTTCTATTAACCAATGATGGCTGAGAGTGTTGCAGTTTTTGGTGCATCTCATTGGTTTCTAAGATGTAATGGTTTTGTTTGCCTGGATTCAGAAAGCTGTAGTGGATCAGACTGGCAGCAGACCACCAAACAGTGACCATGACCTTTTTTTGGTGCAAGTTTGGCTTTGGGAAGTGCTTTGGACCTTCCTCTGGAGTCCAACCACTCAGTTGGTCTTCACTGGTTGTCATATAAAATTTACTTTTCATCACATGTCATAATCTGATCGAGAAATGGTTCATTTCTGTGATATAGAATAAGAGAAGATGACACTTCAGAACAACAATGATTTTGATTTTTGCTAAGCTCATGGGGCACCCACTAATCAAGCTTTCTCACCTTTCTAATTTGCTTCAAATACCGAACAACCATACAATGGTCAAAGTTGAGTTCTTCGGCAACTTCTTGTGTAGTTTTAAAAGGATCCAATTGGCCATCGGAAGTTGACAATGGAAGTACACTCCATCTTCAAAGCTCTCATCTCCTTTGCAAAACTTCTTGAATACCACTGCTCTGTACATTCGTTAGCAGTTCCTGGGTTAAATGAATTGTTGATGTTGTCAGTTGTCTCCTTTGTGTTACAACCCATTTTGAACTCGAATAAGAAAATTGCTCAAATTTGCTTTTTTCAAATATCATTTCCATAGTCTAAAATAAACATAAATAGCAAGTAATGTCATTAGCAAAAAAATAAAGTGAGAAATGACCATTAAAATAATGTATAAGATAACCACATTTATTTAAGAATGTATTCCATTATCAAATGGCATATTTCAACAATGCAAAAATACAATTATATTTGCACCAACCTAGTAACGATATTTTATTTCTATTTTTGTTGGGAAAAATTTAAAATAAAGAACAAATACTGAGATACAAACATATATGTTTCATCTCCAGGATTACTGTCCATTAAGATTTTATCACATTTAATTTCTGTTTATTTCCTAAATAATAAAATATTACATACATGTCTAAAATTTGTTTTATCTACTATCTTTTTTTTCTGTCCACAGCTATGCCCACAATCATTGTTATCACTGCAATAAGAGTTGCAAAAGTTGGACACATGGATGAGACAGAGATCTGATTAATGAAAATAACTTTATTTTAGAGGGAAGTGGACTGTAAATGGAATTCTAAAAATTCCATCCTACCTTCCAGGAGATGTGGGTTACCTCTAAACTTAAGCAAAGTGAGTAGAACTTCCTCAAGATTCTTTAGAAGTAATGGTTTGATTTGAGTTTTCTGTTCTTCTGGAAATGTACAGGACAAAAGAGACAGATTGACTGAACGCTTTGATAATTCTGCAACAAAGTCTTACTGATGCTTTGGAATCAGCTTGTACTCTCTGAAAGTGTTCAGACAAATAATCCAAAAGTTTTCTGTGGACCATATGAAAAGTGTGGGAAGTTATTGCCTTTAATTTTATCCCACCGAACCATCAAGAGGAGCAAATAACAGCAAATAAGCTTTGGCAGAGGAGAGACTGGGGGTGAAAAGCTAGATTCCTAGTAGGGAGAAAGCAACTTGGCAGAAAAGAGTACATTGACCCAAAGAGAATTTTATGACTAAACTAAGCAGGCAGAGGGGAAAGTTTATAAAGGGGTTGTATAGAGGTGAAATTGTGTCCCCTCAAAATTCATGTGTTTTAGTTCTAACCCACAGTATTTCAAAATGTGACTGTTATTTGACAATAGGACCTTAAAATAGGTAATTAAGTTTAAATGAAGTCTCTACAGAGGGCCCTAATCAAAAACGAATGTTTTCCTTATAAGAATAGGAGATGATGACACAGGCACACACAGAGAAAAGACCCCATGAAGTCACAGAGACTTTCTCTTCTCTCTTTAGCTCGTAGTTGACTGCCTAGCTGCTTAGCAACTACAAGCCAAAGAGAGAAGAGAAAGAAGCCTCAGAGTACATTAATTCTGCTGACACCTTGATCTTGGACTTTCAGCCTCCAAAACTGTGGAAAAGTAAATTTCTATCTTTTAAAGCAACCAGTTTGTGGTACTTTGTTATTGTAGCCCTAGCAAACTAATACCATATGATAGATAATTATGGACATCATTCATGAATAACTATGCAGAAAAAAACATGGAATCAAAGACCATGAAACAAAACTTACAGAAAATATGAGGATAGTTATAACAAATATTATTTTAGCTCCTTACTGAAGAAATATCAAATAAAAATAATGAACAAGGATATTTATTACTTAAATAGCATAATTAATTTGACAAATAATCTTGATTGTAGATTTTTTTCTAATGTCTACTGAACAATCACAAATATTAACCATATATAATTGGACTCAGAAGAGAAGGGGAGGGTGGACTTCGGAAGAAATAGCTTCATTATAAATGAAGGAGATGAATGTGCTAATAGTTGGAGAGGAAAATAGCAACAAGAGATGTTGTTTACTTAAACAATTGTGCTTTAAATAATATAAATAACACCATGAGAATACTCTAATAGACAGAAATCAATTAGCAATATAGTGGAAAAGGAGGAGGCTTACCCAAGTTTAGCCCGTGAGTAGACAAGACAAGAGAGAATGTCATTGAGTATAAGAATGAGCAGTTGGTCATTGCTAAGAGTGCAGAATAATGGGAATGAAGGCAGAGTATATGTGACAGGACCAGATGTGGTTATTAAAGGTTGCTGATATTCTCTTCTGATTGTTTTTGTCTTATCAGTGAAACAGGAAGTGAAATGATTAGCTGAGTGAAGGAGGTTTTGAAGATGTAAAGAGCAGAAAGATGAATGAAATAATCACACTTGATGTTAGGAAAGTGAGTAGCTTAGGAAAAGTTGTAAGTTTACCAGGGATAATGAAGGGTTCACTTGAGTGTGGTGAGGTGAGACTCATGAGCATGATTGTATGTTTCATCCCGGTCATGTCCAGACGCTAATCTGTTTGCACAGAGTAGGTAAAGATTTAGACTTAACCAAATTGGTGTGATTGTTAATTTTGGTTTTCCACGATGTGGTATTCTATTATTTGTATCAAACAGAAGATTGCATATGTTTTAATTTATCTAATATCTTGATAAAATTGATCTCTGAGGTTTGCTGTGCATGAAGGAACTGGGGAAATGGCAGATAGCAATGGGAGAAAAGGTAAACTGTGCTTTAATATTTTCCATAAGTATAGATTACCTGTGTGATTTATAAAGTGTCATAAGTATGTTTATAAATAATTTGAATATGAAATGACAAAGTTTAATGAACACATTTTAGCTGTAAGATTAATATGAAATTTTACCAAAAAACACAGGAGTAATAGACGACAATAAGCTAAGTTTGGGCAAATGATTAAAAATGGCTACTAAAGCCAACAAATAGAACAATCCAACTCAAATCTAAATATCAGGGTCAATTTTAAGATAACTATAGTGTTTACATCAAGAAAAATTGCTATTTTCCATTTTTGGAAATGTGCATGCATATTTAGCTGTCAGATGTTAAGGTTATGTGTACAAAAGCTTGTTCAAGGGATATATAGCCAGTGATTAAAAACAAGAGTGACTAAACCTTAAAGAAAATGATGTATAAGAAGGTTATAAAATTTGCAAACTGAGCTTTATAGTTTCAATAATTTTATGAATAGTAATTGTCATTTGTTGAGTTGTATCACAATTCATGACATGGTATAAGTGCAAAGAGAGCATATGGGGTAAGTCACTCTGCCTACATGAAGTGGTAGAGACATGTATAAAGGGGAAAAATTGACCATCATTTGGGTGCCTTTAAATTCTAACTTATGTCGTACATACACATAACTGATTAAATATATAATTTCAGTCTTTACATTTTAAAATTCTTCAATAAATCAGAATTTCATAAATTAGAAATATACTAAATGGATATATGCAAATACAGTACAGTGCTACACATATTGTTGGCATTTATTATATACTTCCTTGATAGACCTAATGTTCATTTCTCCCCAAATGTCAATTTTAAGATTATTGTGCCTTAAGCACCATTAATTTTAAACATTCAGCCTCATGATGTCTCATAATTTTCTTCTTGAACCAAGCAGTTATATCTCTAAATACAAAAACATACAAACAATTTTTTTCCTCTTGCTTTGGAATTAGATCATCTTAACATTTAGTAGTCTGTTTAAATTTTACTGAAAGTACCTTGAGGAACAGGTACCTGACAAGTAACTTTATAACTGTAGTAGCCCAAAGAGAGGAGCACATCCTATTGATTGGATGAGTCTAAGAGAGATATCTGCTGGCTACATTTCAATAGCTACTCTGATACATCGATAGTCCTATTTTTTAATATACAATTGGGAAAAAGAAAAAAATTGAGTAAAATAATTAAGAACACTTACAGAATTCAGTTTATTCAAATGAAGTTGATAATTAGATTATAACTACAAGTTCACAATTAAACAAGTAGAGGCACTTTAGAAAAATGCTGTAGATGTGCACATTGATAATGAAGGTACTTTTTTTAAATAAGTGGATATTATAGCCATATATCATATACCTAAAGTAATAGTAAATAAATGATTCTGAAACTAATATAGTATTTAGCTGGGCAAAATCATTATTGCAAGTCAAAATCTGAAAAAAGAGCGACAAATAACAGAAAACATAAAATGTTATCCTCAGATATTAACCCATAAAGTTTTACAACTGTCACACCTTTAAATACATATTGGTATCATAAGACCTTTCCTTTTTTCAACTCTATTTATTTATTAATGTAAATGATACCCAAAATGCTCATAAATATTATTATGCAGATTTTTTTCTACAATCACCATTTCCAAAGACACCCAGAAGAAGGGGACATAATTTAAATAATTTTGCCTGTTTGCCACACACTGCCTTATTCATACATTGCTTTAAAAATCCATATAAAAAGAAAATTAAACTTCAACAAATAAAACAAAGAATTAAAGCCAATGAAAAAAAGTAATGTCTCATACATGAGATTGAACACTGGAAAAAGTTTTTAGCCACTTGAAAAGTCTTTCTCTTTTTATATGAGTTATGTACAATAGTCAGTGATTATATGTTTAGAAGTGGTTTATTCCTTTGATCAACTTTGCTAAACGCAGAAGACTGAACTCAATCTCTTATAGCAAATTTCTTTAGGTTAAAACTAGTGGCTTATCTGGCCATTCGATCTGAATCTTTCTCCTGTTGGCACTATTGCTGTATTGCACATTTGATTCCTTTCCTCTGCAGGTGAGTTACTATATCAGTGACCTTTATTTGGTTTTAAAGAATTGTAACATTTTTGTGTATGAAAGTAAGGAGTACCAAAGGCATCTTCCCAAGACCTTCAGTTTTTTCTTGCATTAATGTCAGCTTCTGTCATACAGGGTTCATCTAGGGAACATCAATTCTTTACCTATCAAGGCCTCATGTCCCTTTTCTTTTTCACACGTTCCATAGAAAACACATTTGTTTTGTACTTCTATGCCATGTGACTAATAAATAATTTCACATTTCAAAAAATTGATGTTAATATTCCTACAGATAAGGAAGATTATTTTTCCCAGCTTCATCTAATATTTTTTCATTCTTCTTCCCTTCACTCAGATTATCCTCAAGTTAAAATAGAATCATTTTATTAAACTTATTTCCTATGTTGTTTCAAAACATTTTTGGAAAAAAAATGTATTCTGACTAGAAATAGAAACCAATTATTTTCACTTACCCATGAAGAAATTGAGATCCAGAGAGAGTAAATGATTTCCCCAAGGGTTGTTTTTTTACTTGTTTTTTTGTTGTTTATTTTCTTGTTTTTGTTTCATTTAATATATTGCTCAGGCTTGCTTTTTATATCATTTTGCCTTTTAAACATTTAAAAAAATTATGTTCTCTGTTAATTAAATAAATCTTAGATGTTCCCTGAATAATTATGTAAGAATAACTTGGAAATCGATGTTAATTTCCAAAAACTATTCTATATCTCCAACTTCATTCTTCTTTAATATATATTATCTTATTAATTTCTGATTATTACCTACTGACATCAGTATTTTCCTCCTTTTGAATAGTAATCTCAAATCTCTTCTTACCATGCAATCAATACTTAAAGATTTCATGGTTTGTACTCCCAATATATTTATATTTACATTTTTATACATTTGATGAAATAGTACTATACACACACTTTTATATATTATGGAGCATTCAGTCAACATTTCAAATGATAAAATAAACATTAAAAATGTGTAAGAGGATTACTGCATCCATCCCAACTATTTCTATATTTACAATTTGGCCTAGACACAAATAGTTCATTTAATAATATGTGAAACAGGACAAACAAACTGATAAGATGTGAAGATAATAAAGTGAACAAAGTGCATCTAATTTTGACCTTAACCTGGCCATTGTTCTGCTGAAAGATAATGTATAGAACAATTTGAATATACCATTTTTTAAGATAGCATTCTAACTTTCTATTATTTCACTACCTTCATCCTATTGTAACAATATTATCAATGATTCTACATTTTTTCAACCATGCAATCTATTCTACCCCAACTCTCTTCTCTATTTTTATGTGAAATCTACTCCTTAATCAACTCCTGCATATCTGTCCTTTTTCTCTCACCATCCCTGATCTGCCAACTCTTACAACAAGCTCAATGCCGCTATGCTTTTCTCTTCTCTTCTTTTAATCCTAGGTTATAACTAGAGAGAAAGTTACAGAAAAATTTTACTCTGTGGTACTTCACCTGTATGGTCTTCACTTTCTGTTGAAACTTCAACATTTTTTTCAGCATTAATCCTTTTAATGTATATTTTATGCATTTAATCTCTGTAACTGTATATTAAAGATTCACCACTTTCCTCAAACCCTATGTCTTTCTCTTTGACTCTTAATCACTTTTGTTCAAAACTTTGCCGACTACTTTATTTGGTAAATGGAGGCCATGATGTATCAAATTTAATGTATCCATCTCTTTAGCCAATATTTATCATGCTCTTCATTGTTTTGGACATACAGCAGTGGAAAAGTGTTATCCTGGGCCTTTATATTTCATGAGGAAGATGGATGTGGCAGATTCAGTTGTTCCCTCACTAGCCTCTTTTCTCATAATTGGGTTTAACTGGAACATAGAATTTAACAGTGATTATGGATGCAGGGTGCTGTACCTGGTATTTTAAATTTTATTTCATCTCTACTTTCTGATATTTTACCTAATTAATCTATATTAGTTGTATAACTTTTTTAGAGTCTGTATAAAACAGAAATCAATGACAAACCTGTATGAAGCTTAGTAAGTACCAAACATTATGCTAAACGATAAACATGGAATTTTTTTTTAATCCTTGCCACATACTGAGAGTTTGGTAGGCAAGTCTGTCTAAATACAATATGTGAAGGTGAGATTTACAAGTGTTAACCAATTGGATCAAGGTCAAATATCCAGTAAAGAGATAGACCTGTGATGTAAATCTAGGCAAATCTATACAAGGAGCACATGCAATTAATCTTAGAACAGGAATTTCTAAGTAGCACAGATATTTCGAAAATATCAATGAATCCTTGGTTGCATCTACTAAAGAGCTGATGTTTATCAACTGCTCCCAATTTCTGGTTTACAAAGATACTTAAAATTAAGAATTAAACCTGTGATGTGTCCTCAGAGGCTCCACAGGATGTGGTCAATGTCTACCCCTACCACCTTCATATTGAACCACTATTTTTTTAGACTCTGAAGCTCAAGCCTTATGGGCTGTTTGCTATGTTTGTTCAGTGAATACTACATGATCTCTTGTATGTCACATCTTTTGCATGTGATATTCTTCCTGTCTGTGAAGATCTTCACAACCACACATACCTACCCCACTTCAACTACTGTACACCATTAAATCACTGTGATTGCAAATACAACAATGTTAGAGTTAATTTTTTTATTGTGACAGAATTGTAGATACCTATGAACTTGAAACAAATAATATAGATATATCTAGTCTACCCTTCACTCAGCTCCCTCCCAGTGTTAAAATTGTGAATGATTATAGCACTTTATAATAACCAAAAATTAGCATTGATATAATCTACTATTATTCAGCTTTTATGTTTTATTTGAATTAATTTATGTGTGTGTATTTACTCCTATACAATTTGATCATATTTGTAGGGTTGTGTGATTATCACCACAGCAAACATACAGACAAATTCCATCATAAGGATCCTTTGTGAACCCTTTTATAGCTAAAGCCATCTTTCTTCCTCCTTCCTTCATAATTCCAGGCAACAACTAATTGTTGTCTATCTCTATGATATTGCCATTTTTTAAGTAATTTTATATAAATGGAATTTGTGTAAACTCTTTAATTTTTTTCTCTTTTTTTTTCTTTCTTTGGTGACAGTCTTTTTACTTTTTAGGACAGTTTTACATATACAGGAAAACCATGAAAATGAATCAGAGAGTTCCAATATATTCAGTTTCCTGATAGTTAGCATCTTATATTAGTATGGTACAATTGCTGTAATGAATGAAAGAAATATTGATACATTAGCATTAAATTAGATGTTTTATTCATATTATCTTAGTATTTGCATAATTTTTTTTCTTTTCCAGGATCCCATCTAGAATACCATAATATATTATATTTAGTTGTCAAGTCTCCTTAGGTTTGTCTTGGCTATGACAGTCTCAAGATGTATTTGTTTTGATGATCTTGAAGGTAGTGTTGGATATTGTGAAGAATATCTCTCAACTGGATTGTCTGATGTTTTCCCTACGATTAGACTGAGATTACCAGTTTTGGGGAGAAAGATCACAAAGGTAAAGCGTCATTTTTAGTTTCATCACATGTTGTCAAGAGATATGCTATGAATATGACACTGTTGCTATTTCTTTGATCTTCTAGCTGAGATAATGTTTGTCAGATTTTTCCACTATGAAGTTTTTTGTTTCCTTTTCGAAACTGTACTCTTCGGAAGGAAGACACCATGAGTAGTCCATACCTAAGAAGTGTGGAGCTATGCTTTACCTCCTTGAAGGTGGAGTGCCTACATAAATTATTTGGAATTCTTCTTACCAAATGGTTTCCCTCTTCTCCTCCATTTATTCATTAATTTTGTCACTTTATATCAGTATAAATTTATGAATACTTATTTTATAGTTTTGTTATAATTCAATCCTATTTTATTTTGTTGCTCCAATTCTTCCAGCTTTGTCCCCTGGTGGCTCTTTAGTTAGCTCTTGTGTCACTTTCAAGTGAATGTGGAATTGTTTGTTTTTGTTGTTGAGGCATCCTCATTTTCTGTCCAAACAAGATGTTCCAGGCTCACCTTATGTATTTACTTCCTCAGTTCTAGAATTAGCCATTTATCTAAGGAGATTCCTCTTCTTGGAGAGTGGTGTTAGAAACTAAAATCTGGTTACTACATGTGCTCAGTACGTTACCTTATGAGGCTAGCTATATTTTTTTAACTCACTGTGAATCCCTTGAGATTCTTTCAAATTCCTGTGTGTTTCAATAGTTTGTTCCATTTTATTGCTGAGTAGTATTTCGTTATATAGTTGTATCAGAGTTTAACCATTCACCTACTGAAGGACATCTGAAATGTCTCTATTTTTAGAATATTACAAATAACATTTGAACTATGAACGTTTATGATTTCTGAGAGTATAATGACTGGATCATATAGTTGAGATATGTTTAGCTTCATAAGAAACTGGAAAGATGTTTTCCAGAGTGGATGTATCATTTACCTTCCCGTCCCACCAGCAACCTATTATTGATCATGTTTCTCTGTATCCTTGCCAGCATTTGCTATTATTATTATTATTATTATTTTAATCTATTTTATTAGATGTGTAATAATATTTTACTGTAGTTTTACAATAATGTTTAATGTACTGCATGGAAAGGAGGAAGGAAGGAAGGAAGGCGGGAAAGAAGGAAAGAAAGCAGGCAGACAGGCTTGTTACTAATTAAGGATGCTTCATTGATTGTTGTTTATTGAATTTAAAATGTTAAAAAATGACCAAAAAAGTGCACCATAGAATCAATAATAAGTAGCTAGTATCTGTTCCTCCTTCATATATCAGATAATAGGCTACTTTCTCATAGTAGCTTTGCTTGATCCTACAGCCTTGATGAGATCATCTACTTACATATTGTAGTAACTCTCTGTTCATTTTCTCCATAGTACTAATAATACTATTAATTATATCCATGTGTATTTAATTGATTAGTTTCACTCTTCTCGCTAGACTACACTCCATGAAAACAAAGACTTTACCTACTTTAATTACTACACTATCTCCAATGCCTACTGCAAGTTCTGACATACAGGAGCTCAATACATATTGTTAAATATATAGATGTATTCTTAATTAATTAATACATGTTTGAAATGATGTAATTTAATCTTTTTAAAGTTCTATTTACTTATTTATAAATAGAAAATTGATTTAGATCAATTATAAGACTTCAGACTTCCAGTTATAGGGACTTGCTAAGTGATAAATATTTTTTCAGTTTATAAATTGCCTTATCCCCATCCCCAACATGGACAAATGCATCAAATCATGTTTGTATCTTCCAGGAAGCTTCAGTTTCTAGGTATCTTGCGGGAGGAGATACTTGTAAAGCCTGAAACTTCATGTGGGAAGATGTTGTATTGTTCCTGCTGTTTTTATATTTATTTAGAAATTAAAACAATCTTATACACATAAAAAAAAAACAATACCCTAGTACCTAATAAATATTTGGTTGATTGGGAAAATATTACAAAAAAAATCTTATCAATACAGAGTGATTTTAAATTTTAATAGTTAGTGAACTATAGTTGTAAGATATTTCAGAATTACTCAAATACTGAGATTGGTACAGATTAATTTCAATGTATTTATTGAAAACATTTTCATGACACAAATTATTCACTAAATTTATGACTAGATGAATAAAAACTAAATTATGTGCTATGGGCTAGGATAGCCAATCCAGTAAAATCCAAAGTGTTTATCTCCCCACTAAAACAGGAAGTAATAAATAATATTCAGTATCAATCAATAAATAGCACCTATGTATGTTTTGATGGGAAAGGAAGCTAAAATCACTGTCAAAGGGCATGGTTGGTGATGAGGTCATTTTTAGTTAAGTGTAGAATATTCTCCAAATAAATCGTATTATGTCTAAGCAATTTTCAGTCCTTTTTTGCCATAGCATAGCCTTATATAAAGATTGATAAAGCATAATTTAATCTTTATATATGGAAAAATTTGAGAAAAAATAGATAACTTATCAGTGCATATAAGCAATCTAAATTATCTAGTTAGATAATTCAGGCCAAATTGCCTCATGCTTAAACAAACAGCAACTTAGATGCTTTGTTCCTTCCTCTCAATTTTGTCCTAAGAAGTACTGATAGAGTCTGCTATCCCTTGAAGTTTGATTTCTCCTCCTTAGTTTTAGTCATATGCATAGAAAGCCACTTGTCTATAATCTATATCCCTAGCTTATCTTTGCAGACCTACATTGATTCCAGCGGGATGCTAGCAGAAGTTATACAGAGCTTCCAAGTTACAGCCTTAAAGAAGGTTGAGTATCTTTAGTTCCACTGACTAGGAAAAGAATGGTTAATACCTCATTTAAAAAAATGAGAGTTAAATAAGATAATTCCTGTAAAACATAATAATATTGGATATTACTAATTACATTATTATCAATTATATATTAGTTATTGGTTTTTGTTCTTATAAAATACTGTAAAATAAAAATTATACATTGGCAACTCCAAGGAAAATGTTATTAGAATGAGGACAGAATTCTATATCCAATATTAAGTGCATTCTTGAATTTCACTCTGAATCTCCTGAAGCCAAAACAAAATAAGAAAATGTAGCTACTTACACAATCTACTGTGTCCATGAGGAAGTATTGGGTCTGAAGGAGAAACACGAATTCTAAATACTGATATATTAAAGTAATTTCTTTCATGACCTTTTAATAGATGAACAGTAAGCTCTGTACCTACTTCTGTACCTCTATCAATATAATTAGAGGTGAAATTTCAAAGCTTAATGAGGTAAATGCAGTTCTGTAGGAGTCAAGGACAATATACAGGCAGAATGGCAGCATGCGTAAAGATAGAAACTGACTTATAAATCTGGATTTGATCTTACCTGTAAATTTTTAGGCAAATTACTTATCTTAAACAAATGTAGACCCTTGGACAGCCTAGGAGACTAATAATACAAATTCATTCAGTGTCAAAGAAAAATTTTAAAATGCACTGAGATTATTTTTATTAGCTATTTATATCATGTTAGTAGTAAAGGTTTTTTGAAGAGTCACAGGAATAAATTTATTTTCAGAATAGCAAGGCACATTTCTTATGGTCAGAAGAATTTTCTGCAGAAATAATCAGTCCTCACAGGGAACCAGGGACTTGTAAAGCCTGAAACTTCATGTGGGAAGATGTTATATTGTTCCCAATTTATATGGTTGTTTTGGTAGCTTCCATGTAAGAAAATTATATCACTTATATTTCTCTGTTGACATCTTTTCATCAATCTTTCCATCTTCCTCATAGGTTGGGGTCAGAATATGGACTAGCACAAAGACTTAAAACCTAAATATTAGATTGATTTGGGGGAATTAATAACAACACGACAACAAAACTTGGAAAGGGAAATGATACTAGAATGCTAGGACTTTACTCAGGCCATTTAAGCAAAGACCTTGTAAATATTTACTAGTGAGGATGGATTTTCAATAGAATATGACTATTATTTCTTTTGGGATAGCTTAGCAGACTGCATTTTAAAAATATATAGTTCCAAATGGTGAAGTGGAGATTTCTCCATTAGATTCTGGAATTCCATCAGTTTTAACAAAAGAAGTAGAGATGCCTGAGTTTCCAACATAGGCTGAAAGCAATAAGCACTCAGTAAGGAATCTAGTGGATAAGCAAAACAGGAGCTAAAAGTGTAGATCCTTGTTTTCTGACATAAGTACATGAGGTGTTAGTGTTAGAAATTTTAATGGGTCAGAAGACTCATTCAACCCCATTCTCTCTGAAATGGAAGTGTGTGATACCCAAAATTTACAAGGGCTGAGGATTTCTTTGACCCAAACATGCAGACTGAAGACTAGTGAAACACACACACACATGCACACACACATGTGTGTGTATACATATTTATTTTTAAAATTTGTTTTCAGAGTACAGAATTTTAGAATGGATTTCACACTTGGAAAATATTCCTTGTGAGTATAGAGACAGAAGAACTTAGGTGATACATAGAATTTTCCTTGCTAACATGTTATATAATAAGACTTTTTGCCAATATGTCTCTGAATATTATGAATGATCCCTGGCCAGTGAGAGATATTCTGTGGGTAAATGTTTGGCTAACATGTCAAAGCAGTTTGACTATTACCAGAGTTATCCCTGATTCCAGAGTATGCTAAATTGGTTCAAAGATATGAGGATCAAAGAGTTAACTAACTTTTCTCCTTCAGGCATGGTTGTGTTTAAGGGAAGATATTTTGCTGCAGTGGAGCCAAAAGAGATAAGTGGAGAAAGCTGGAAATATGCCCAGCTTCTCTAATCCTAAGATCTTTGGGAAAATAACTATTTTATTTTCTTATTCCCTTGAGGTGTTTTACTAATCATGGATCTTACTTAGCTTTCTTAGGAAGGGAAAGCATCTGACAAGGAATAGAATGTTTGTTTGCAACAATTGTCCCTGCTCCCACTACTTTTTAAAAATTTCCTTAGTAAAAAGTGTATATGAGGTAAGATTATATTGGAAAAAATGAATATAAGAAAAAATTATTATATTAGAGAGAAACTTACTCTGTATAGTTATCAAAATAACAAACTGTTAGGAACTCTGACATCAGGATTGTTGTCCATAAGCAGCAAGAGGAACCTAGAGTTAAAAAAAAACAACAACAACAAAATAAAACAAACACACTTAAAAAAACACAGTGGCAGACTCCAGAGAGCAAATTGAAACAGATTTATCAATTTAAAATATATCTTAAAGCTTCAAAATGAATATAGCATTGTATTGATTCATAGACAGGACATAGAGAAGTTGAGCAAAAAGTTCACATATAAACCCAAATAGACACAAGAATGTAATATATAATAAATATGATCCCTCAAATTATAATAAAGGTGTACTGTTAAAAAATTACTGATGGAAAAACTGAATCATTCAGATAAACATGAAGTTTGAATGTCTCCTTACATATACTCATATCAGGATATATATCAATATTTCAATATTAAAAACATAAATTTTCTAGAAGAGATAGAGTTCAATGTAAACAAATGAAATAATAAATGTAGTAGAGAGAAATATGTTTAATTTCCTTACATATAGAGAATATGTATAAATTCATTTATAAACTTGGTTTGGAGAAGGTTTTTCCAATTATGATTTGATATTTGGAATCCATAAAGAAAAATATTGATAAATTTTCTTATACAAAAGTCAAAATATCAACAGATGTTAAAGTTTTCTTATACAGATGTCAACTTCTGGGTTAAAAATATAGAAAAGAAAGCCCATTATAAGCAAAATCAGGAAACAATTGACAAATTAGGAAAAATGTATTTTCAACTCATCTACCTAAATTAGAAGTGCTAATCTTCCTAATTATATATTGCTTTGTGTTTGCTAAAATTCATGTGTTGGAAGCTTAATCCCCAATGCAACAGTTTTAGAAGGTGGGGGCTTTTTGGGGGTGTTTAGGTCATGAGAGCTCTGTCATCATGAATGAATTAACGCCTTTATACAAGGGCTTGATAGAGAGAGTTTTCCTCTTTCTGCCTTTCACCTTCTGCTATGTGAGAACACAGTATTTTCTCCTCTGAAGTGCACAGTTTAAAGGGCACCATCTTGAAAGCCAAGAGCAGCTCTTGTAAGACACCAGATTTGATGGAACCTAGATATTGGGAGTTCCAGCCTCCAGAACTTGGAGAAAATAAATTTCTGTTCTTTATAAGTTACCCAGTCTTA
This sequence comes from Papio anubis, assembly GCF_008728515.1. Taxonomy (NCBI): domain Eukaryota; kingdom Metazoa; phylum Chordata; class Mammalia; order Primates; family Cercopithecidae; genus Papio; species Papio anubis. The sequence goes on from NC_044978.1 coordinate 51,901,270, forward strand.
GGTATTTTGTTATGGCAGCACAAATTGACTGAGACAGAAATTGATACTAGAAGAGTGGTATGTGGCTATAAAAATCCCTAAAACTGTGGAACCAGCTTTGAACCTTAGTACTGGGTAAAAGTTAGAGTATTTTTTTAACTAATAAATAATAATTGTGTGTTTATGGGGTATATTACAGTGTTTCAGTACATACATATATATAATGATCAAATCAGGCTAATTGGCATATCCATCACTTCAAATATATATCTTTCTTGGAGTGAGAATAAAATCTTCCTTTTTAGCTGTTTTTACAAATATAATATGTTATTATTAACTATAGTCCACATACTGTGCAGTAGATCCCCAAAAGTTATTCTTCCTGTCTAACTAAATCTTTATACCATTTGACCAACATCTCCCCTTTCCCTGTCCACATACCCCACCTCTAAATCACCATTTACTCTCTAATTCCACAAATATGACAGTTTTAGACTTCATATATAAGTGTTATCATATGGTATTTGTTTTTCTGCACCTGGCTTATTCTACTTAGTATAATGTTCTCTGAGTTCATTTATGTTGTTGCAAACAACAGAATTTTCTGTTTTTAAGGATAATATTTCATTGTGGATATATAACACATTTTTAAAAATCCATTCATTCCTTGATGGACACTTTGTTTATTTTCATATCTTGGCTCCTGTGAATAGTGTTGCAATGAACATGAAGGTGTAGACATCCTTTCAAGATACTGATTTCAATTTCTTTGAGTATATACCTAGAAGTAGGATTGCTGGATCATATGTTAATTCTATTTTTAGCTTTTTAAGGAACCTCTGTACTGTTTTCCAAATTGGCTGTACTAATTTATAATATTCCCAGGAGTGCACAAGGGTTTCCTGTTCTCCACATCTCATCAACACTTAGTATCTTTTGTCTTTTTAATAATTGCTCTGCTAATAGGTGTGAGGTAATATCTCAGTGTGGTTTTAATTTACATCTCTGGTGATTAGAGATGTTGATGATTTAAAAATATATGTATTGGCAATTTGTATGTCTTTTTTGAGAAATATCTATTCAGTCCTTTGCTCATTTTGTAAATAAGGTTATTTTGTAGTATGAGTTCCTTGAATATTTTAGATATTTGTCTCTTACCTGATGTATGATTCCCAAATATTTTTTCAATCTATGACTTGTCTCCTCGCTTCATTAATCTTTTTTTACTATGCAGAAGTTTTTTAGTTTGATGCAATCCCATTTATCTATTTTTGATTTTGTTGCTTGTGCTTTTGGTGTCTTATCCAGTAAGGCACAATCTCATGGAGATTTTCCTCTATGTTTTCTTCTATTAGTTTTACAGTTTCAGGTTTTACATTTAAGTATTTGATTAATTTCTAGTTGATTTTTGTACATAGTGTAAGATAAAGGTCGACTTTTATTCTTCTGCATGTGGATATCCAGTTTTCCCATCACCGTTTATTGAAGAGACTATTCTTTCTGAATTGAGTGTTCATGCACCATTCTCAAAATTCAATTGACCATAGATGTGTGGTTTATTTCTGGATTCTTTATCCTATTCCATGAGTTGAGGTGTATCTTTTTATGCCAGTAGCATGCTGTTTTAATTACCATACCTTTGTAATATACTTTGAAATCTGTTTGTGTGTTGTCTCCAGCTTTGTTCTTTTTCAATCTTTGGTCAGGATTGTTATGGCTATTCAGGATGTTTTGTGGTTTCATAAAAATTATTGTTCTTTTTTCCTATTTTTGTGAAAAATGACACTGGAATTTTGATAGGGATTGCATTAAATCTACAGACCACTCTGTGTGATATGGACATTTTAATAATGTTAGTTCTTCCAATCCATTAACATGGAATATTTTTTCATTAATTTATATTATCTTTAATGTCTTTCATCAATGTTTTATCATTGTAGTATAGATACCTTTCACTTCCTTGGTTAAATTTATTCCTGAGTATTTTTTTTTTTTATGCTATTATAAATGAGACTGTTTGCAGATGCTGTAACAGTTTTAAAGTGAATGCTTGAATATGCCAGAGGGCACAAGCAGTGAGCCTTGACAGCATCCACATGGTACAAATTCTGCAGGCACAGGATAAAGAAGTTCCGGAGGCCTGGCCTTCTTCCCCTAGATTTCAAAGGATGTCTCCAAAAGCCTCCCAGGGAGAGAGAACTTCTGCAGGACCAGAACCACCACAGACAGTCCCTGGTAAGGCAAGGTTGTATAGTAACCATGGGGGATGGGCTGCTTCAAGAGCCCATAACTGTAGAGCCACAGCATGTAACACCAGCTTGGGAGGGCCACAATCTCCTAATTGTAACTTGTGAGAGTAGCATGATCAATACCCATCAAAGCTGTAGGAGTAAGGCCACCAGGAGCATTGAGGGCTCACCCCTCACTTCAGTGCCTGTGGACAGTAGGACATGGAGTAAAAGATTACTTTCAAGCCTTAAGATTTAATGTTGTCCCTGTTGGGTTCTCAACTTACTTGGGACCTGTTGTCCCTTTATTCTTTTTTATTTCCCCTTTTTGGAATGACAATGTCTGATCTCTATCTGCCCTACAGTTATATTGTGGAAGCACATAACTTGTTTGATTTCACAAGATTACAGTGGGAGAATTTGTTTCAGGATGAATTGTACCTAAAGTTTCACCCATAGGTTGTTTAGGTAAGACTCAGGTCTTAGACTTTACAGTTGGTGCTGGAATGAGTTAAGACTTTTTGGTACTATTGGGATGGAATGTATGTATTTTGTTTGTGAGAAGGATGTGAAGTTTGGGGCCAGAAGCAGAATGCTATGGCCTAAGTATGTCCCCCAAATTTTATATATTGGAAACTAAATCCCTGATGTACTAATGTTGAAAGGTGAGGCCTTTTGGGAAGTGTTTATGTCATGAGGGACCTTCCATTGTGAATGAATTAATGCCATTATAAAAGGGCTTGACAGAGAAGTTCACCCCTTTTTGTTCTCTATCTTCTGTCATGGAAGGACACAACATTCCTGCCCTCTCACAAACACAGCATGCAAAGCATCATTTTGGAAGGAGAGAGCAGTCCTTTCGAGACACTGAATATGTTGGCACTTTAATCTTAGACTTCCATACCTCCAGAAATGTGAGAAAATAAATTTCTGTTTTATGTAAATTATCCAGTCTCAGGTGTTTTGTTATAGAAGCATAAATGGACTAAGACATGCAAATACTTCAAAGATACATAAAACATGAGATATTGAAGAGATAAATCACAGAAAAATAAATTTAAATGTTTTCTAAAAATAATTTTTGAGAGTCTTCAAACTCACTCATGAGACATGCAAATTAGAAATAAAGCAAGATTTATTTTTATTTCTATGATTAACAAGCATGCAAAATGATGAGAAAATATTCTCTTTCCCAAACTAAGGAGAAACAGGTTATTTCATACATATGTGGTGGGAGAAAAAATGGTTTACTTCTAATAAAACTAGTTTTAGCAATATATCAAAATAAATACTTCTAGCCTAGGAACAACAAATCTCACTGGGATTTTATCTTACATATGTTTCTGCATAGATTGGATAAATTATTGCATAAAGTAATTCACTGAAATATTGTCTGTAACACCAAGAGAGTGGAAACAACCCAAGTATTTATTAATAAGGGAGTAGTAAAATAGACTATAATACCATTATCACAAAGCAGAAAAAGATAATAAGTTAACTTTCTATATTCTAATACTAAAGAGCTCAAGATACATATGATGAAAAAGCCAATCTTCAGAATATTGTATAGAGCAAGTTTTATTTTTTGGAAGAAAGAGGAAAATAATTGTATACAATTACATTTGCATAAAGCCACCTTGGAGTGATGCATCCAAAAGTAATGACAGTGGTTACCCAATGCATTGAGGTGGGCTAAATTAGGCTGACAGTGATGGGTAAGCCTTCAACATCTTGTTTACAATTGTATGTCTCTTGGATTTTGAATGTATTGTATATCCTAAATGAATGCAAACGTAAAATAAAGATATAAAAATTCAAAAGGTAGTCAAAATATTATATTCATAGCATTTTTGTTGCTGAAATAGTCTCAAACCCCTTTTTTTAACTGATGAAAGAACATACTGAGGCATAATGACTTGGTCAAGTTCACAAAGATAGATTTTCAGAAAAAACAAATTAGACCTGCAGTAATGTACATTGTTAACATCTGATTAATATTCTGGTGAGTCTTTCTAAGACACATCCTCAAGTTCAATCTTCACAATGGAGGCTGCATATTGTCAGGGAAATATGTACATCCAGGTTCAGAGTCAAAATGGAAGTGCATTTGCCTTCTTGCTCAAATTATCATGTTATAAATAAATGCGATAGGTCAAGATAAACCCATAAAGTTGATCTACAAGGACAAACTAACAAAAGTAAAGGAGGCGTGTAACATGTGGAAATGTTCCTCATAAATATCTATGGTACATCTGTGAATAGAAACAAAATTGTATACTCTTAGTTGTGCTTACTGAGATAGGAAACAGATATGAGTAATTTGCTTGTAAGTGAGATTGTGCTATCTTAAATGCAGCAGAAATGTTACAATTGAATATTATCAATAAAGTGAATAAAAAAGTTTCCCTTTCATCAAATCTTCTAGGAGTTGAATTTTTAAAAAAATTAATGTTAAGTTTATATTATAAAATATTATCTATTGACTTTAACAAAGTTTTTAAATTATTAGCTTATATTTTTCCAAGTTATTATATTGAAAATCTCTTAATACTGTGTTTTCATGGTCTCTGAATGTCATAAAGAGTTGTGATTTTTTCACGTTTCTATAACATGTATTTCACTGTCATCATAATTGCAAGTTTTTAATCTTAAACTCAAATTCTGTTCATTATGCTTCAATGAATCAAGGTACAACACAAGTGAACAGACAAAATATTATTTTTCTGTTTTTAATCTTCATCTTAAAATATAATTTCCATGAAACAGCAGAGTTTACAAGGGATTAAATTAATATGGAAAGCTTTAAATCAGGACCTATTATCTATATCCATAGTGTGTAGGAGTATAAGAGTTTAGAATTAATCCTGAATTTTTGTTTCTCTTTTCCATTACTCTCCTATGGTATGTAATGCAATGTTTTTTTTTCTGTCTTGTTTTGTTTTGTTTTGTTTTGTTGCCGAAAAGGGCATTAAAAACCCCCACTGGGAGCTGAAAAATACAACAGCAGTTTTCCAAAATGTAGATCTAGGAAAATTAGTTTGCTTCATATTTTTTTTTACACCATGCTCTGGGGTGTTTTGATCACCTCTTATTTATCCTGCCGGTGAGGAAGATATCGTCTCCTTTACCTCATATGAAAAAACAAACAAACAAACAAAAACACCAAATATATGACGACCAATATTGCACAAATGTAATCAAACAAGTTTATTGTTAAAAGATACACATAGCTCAGAGTAGTACCAGGCATGACACAAGGCCATGCAGAGGGTGCACGAGGGACAAAGCTGAACAAGCAAGGGCTATGAGAGGCAGGCTTCGTAGTAATGAGAGGGTAAGGTACCTGGGAAAGACATGAGCTTGTTCTAATAACTTGTTTGAGGTGGCAGGCATAAAAAACCTGTTAGGTTGAGAACCAGATGGGGAGCAGCTTCCTCACCTGATCCAACTAACTGGGTCAGAGTATGTCTGTTGAGAGCAAGGAGACTCACCTTTAGGCCTTTTGTGCCCCACAAGGCTCAAAATGTGAAAGCAGCAGCACGTGAAACTGTAGGCTTATAATACTTAAGATTGTAGTCTAAAGTATTATAGTAGTCCTCCCTTATCCATTGCTTCACTTTCTGTTATTTCAGTTACCCACAGTCAACCAGGGTCCAAAAATATTACATGGAAAATTCCAGAAATAATTCATAAGCTTTAAATAGTGTGCCATTATGAGTAATATGATAAAATCTCACACTAGCTCACTCGGTTCCACCCATAACATGAATCATCGCTTTGTCCAGTGTATCCAAGCTGCACACACTACCCACTTAGTATCCCTCTGGGGTATGATATTAACTGTTGAAGTATCACAGTGTTTTTGTGCAATTAACTCTTTTTTAAATTATGGTCCCAAAGTGCAAGACTAGTGATGCTGGCATATTGTTATAAATGTTCTACTTTATTTTTAGTCATTGTTAATCTTTTACTGTGTCTAATGTAGAAATTAAACTTTATCATAAGTATCAATATATAGGAAAACACATAGTATATATAAGGTTTGGCACTAGCACAGTATTAGGCATCTACTGAGAGTCTTGGAACGAAGATCTTTCCATTTCCCCTGTAATTAGTCAGGGTTCTCTAAAGGGACAGAACTAATAGGATAGATGTATGTATGAATGGGGGTTTATAAGGAGAATTGACTCACAATCACAAAGTGAAGTCCCACAACAGGCCTTGTGCAAGCTGAGGAGCCAGGAAGCCAGTCCAAGTCCCAAAACCACAAAAGAAGGGAAGCTGATAGTGTAGCCTTCAGTCCGTGACTGAAGCCTGAGAGCCCCTGGCAAATCACTGCTTTAAGTCCAAGAGTCCAAAAGCTGAAGAACTTGGAGTCTGATGTTCGAGAGCAGGAAGCATCCAGCACAGGAGATGGAGGCCGGAAGACTCAGCCAGCCTAGTCCTGCCAGGTTCCTCTGCCTGCTTTTCTCCTAACTATGCTGGCAGCTGATTAGATGGTGCCCACCCAGATTGAGGGTGGGTCTGCCTCTCCCAGTCCACAAACTCAAATGTTAATCTCCTTTGGCAGCACCCTCACAAACACACCCAGAAATAATACTTTGCAGCCTTCAACTGGATCAAGTTGATACTCAGTATTAACCATCACACCCCCTATAATGGGGGACTATTGTTTACTTCTCATGAGTGAAGTTTCCTATTTACTTTTTGTTTGCTTTTGTTCTTCCTTAGACTAAATTTTCTTGTCTCCCTGAAAGCTCATGAGATACATCATTCTTTTATGTGAAATGTTCAATATTGCACAATTAAAATTTTATATAGCACCCCTAGCAACTGAAATAGCTAAAAGGATGGACTGCGTATTGAACAACAACAAAAAGATTATATTGTTATATAAAAATGTTAAGGCATATTTATAATTTTATAGAGTAGTCTATTGTGATGATTTTATTAGCCATAAAATATAAAGAGGTAATAGGCCATGTGTTAAAATGAAAAGATAACACTGAAACTAGTGTAGGAAACCCGAGTTCTAATCCTAGTTCTTTTGGAAGTAATTTAATAGTTCCAGTCATCCGTTTCTCCAGTAAAAAATAGTAATGCTGAAACAAGATGAATTTTATTTTCTTCCTTTCTCCAAGATTATTTTAATCTAAGTTTACATATTTTAAAAATATTTGGACAGTATCTGTGTATATTTTATTTTTATTTGATAAAAATATGGTCCAAGGATGATGAAACAGACTGCTATCAAAAGATAATTGTGTCCGCCTGTAATCCCAGCACTTTGGGAGGCCGAAGCAGGTGGATCACCTGAGGTCAGGAGTTCGAGACCAGCTTGGACAACATGGTGAAACCCCATCTCTACTAAAAATACAAAAATTAGCCAGGTGTGGTGGCATGAGCCTGTAATCCCAGCTACTCCGGAGGCTGAGGCAGGAGAATCGCTTGAACCCAGGAGATGGAGGTTGCAGTGAGTGGAGATCGTGCCACTGCACTCCAGCCTAGGTGACAGAGTGAGAATCTATCTCAAAAAAAAAAAAAAAAAAAGAAAAAAGAAAAAAAAAGATAATGGTGTCTATCACCTAATACAAAAAGGCACAGAGGTTAAGAGCAAATGACTCCAGTAAAACATTTTACTGATGTTCACCTTGTTGATTATGCACTGACTCATTAATTTATATTGTAGCATTATTGTAGCCACAATAATAATTAATATATGGTATTTACAAAGACATGAACATTAAAAACAGCTATAATTGTCTAATATTCATGTTAAAAGTTGTTCAGATAAATTGTAGCCACTATTGTTTAAGAGAATTTGGGCCATTATGAGAAGATATTGTGAAGAAAAGCATCTGCTTTCCATTGCAGAGATTATATTTATTCTTTTAGAATGTATTGAATACAAGATTGGGTGAAAATGAGTTAACAACACCACCAAAAATGAAGGGGAAGTAGTTGCCCTATTTTCTTTTCCCTTAATCCTTCTGGGAAATGCAAACATAAAGAGAAAGATCTAGCTTTGGTAGAAAGGACAAGTGAATAAAAATGAAACTCAAAACTACTGCAGACGAAAGAGTAGAGTGTATGAACATTCCTTTTCCCATGTAGGTTTGGGGAGATTATTATTTTGTTGTAGAGTGTGAGGTGTGTGATACAGTTGTGTTGTTAGTGGGTTCTTGAGGCATTATTTGTTATTCTCAGTTCTTCATTTTTTCCTCTCTCACCTGTTGAAAATGTTTGTAGGCGATTTTGTGTTTTGAAATGGTAGAAGAAAGTAAGTGGGGCTGATGGTAGAAGAAGAAAAGTTTAGAATTGGTCTGAAGTTTAGTTGTGAGTAACGATAAGAGTAATGAAGTAATAAAAGTAATGAAAAAGGGCTTTTTATCTTTTTCTGAATTGTCCAACCACTTTTATTGGAGTAGGACAAATAGGAATAAAGTGGCAGAACTTTTCCGTCCAGGAGTGTCATGGATTTGTCTGAAGCTTCCCTTTTATTCATCTTCCTGGATGCCACTCCTGTGGCTAGACAAGGTAGGTTTGGAATCCAGAACCTTGCCAACAGTATATCCAAACTAAACTGTGAAGTAAATATGTTTTATAAAATCAGCTGCAACTGAGCTTTCATATTGACAGCATCATCAAATGTTTTATATAATTTAAGTCTATTTATGGACTATTGAATGAAATTGATTTTTAAAGTTTTTGTCCTTTTTCAACTTTGAGAAACCTTCTCAGAGGAGTCTTCTATATGTTCTTTACTTTAGTACATTATTTTGCTATTGATTGATTGTTAGAATCACGATACACACATACACACACACACACACACACGCACATTTCACTAGCAGTAGGCAATTTGAAATTAGTGATCAGGTTATTCATCTATGTTATCCCGGTGTGGAGTAGAATGATGAAACATAAAAAGCAAACAATGGTCAGTTTTGTTCTTAATCCCTCTTTTGATTGATTCTCGTAGCACCCATACCTTTATTATCCACTTGTCAAAATTTTACCAATCCTTAAATTCTTATCTCAAATACAGTCTTCTGTAAAGTATTCATTTTTACTTTGCATCTCAATCAAAACATTATTTTCCCTCTGCAACCAATAGTATTTTATGTTTCTTGTACTGCTTATCTTGTTGTTTCTAGAATTAAAATTGTGTGTATATGCTTTATCACTAGGAATAAATCCAGATAATTTATTCCCTTAGAATATTTGCTGAATGCTTACTAGGGACCTGTTTTAGGTTATGTAAATACATTCCTGAACAAAATGAACACAATATTTTACTTTGTGGAGTTTATATTCTAATTGATATAGACAAGCAAAAGTAAAACAGTGTGAGAAAAATGGCAGTGATGGGGGTTGGGGTTGCAGAGTAAAATACAATGACCTGGATAGGATACGTTGAGAAAGTAAAGACTCGATGATTAGAGTTAGCTTTATGGATTTCTGGGGTCAGGGAAATTAGAAAGTGTGTTCCAGGCAGAGGAGACAGCCAATGCAATGAATGCCCTAATCTCAAAGCAGGATTAAGGCAAGCAAATCAGAGCAATGGGATGGAGGCCAGTGTAACTGGAGGCGGTCTTGTTTGGAAGATTGGAGTGTGGTAAGAGATGACTTCAGAATGATAATGAGGGGCTAGATCATAAGAGGCTTTATAAACCCTTTAAATAATTTTACATTTTCCTCTGGGTAAAAGAAGAAAACATTGCAGGATTTTTAGCAGAAGAGTGACATGATTTGACTTGTCTTAAAGGGATCTCAATGTAATTGTATTGAGAATAGTTGAGAATAGGCATTAGCAGTACCAGTGATAGAAGCAGGGAGTCTAGCTCTCCATTATAGAAAAGGAACAATATCATCTGAGATGAAAGAGTAGCTGTGGAAGTAGTGGGAACTGTATATATCTCAGGGAACTTTGCAGTGGATAGGTCTGAAGGAGAATGTGAGAAGTTCAGTTTACGAAGTGTTAAGATCCTATGCATATGTTGAGGAGGCATGCATGTTTATACTAAGTGTTATTTAAACATAGTCATTTATTATGCAGGAGCTAGCTGTATAACACATGAAAGCGTTACTATATTTTCTTTCTGTTTCACATAACAGATATTATTAGATACTAAAAAGGCTTATGTTCTATCCTAAGGTAGTCAATTTAATACTTGGAGGCTGAGAGTATATATATTTTTTTAATTGCTGATTATTTGGTAAGGGTTTTACCAAAACTAGCAATGTATTAGAAAATAATTTTTTAAAACTGAAACATCCTGGCTCATATTCTATAGAGTTGTGAAAACATGCAATATTTTTCACTATGACACTTTTAAGGTATACCTATCATATTAACTTTGTGGTAAAATATTGAGTATCTTGAAAATTAGTACAACAGATGAATCAGACACACAAAGATAATGCCTTTGCCAGCCCAGAAAATATATGCAATGCTCATATGCCTGAGTACACCTTCATTCTTTTCATGATTTATCATGGAAATGTGAGTTGACAGTTTTATGTATGGAATGCAAATCTGGCTCTCTTTATCAATCCCATGCATATTAATATTTATATATGGTAATTTTTGTTGCTTGTGGAATGGCCTTTAGACACTACTTCAGTACTACACTATTTAATAGGTGAAATGTTGGAATGCATGCATTTCATGGGCTTGTTTTTATTAAACTAGTAACACGTTTGTAGAAATTTGCTGGATGACTGTCATTCTTTTGTATTTCTATACATGATAAAAAAGTAGGTTAAGATGCATTATCATATATACACATGCATAATATGTTTACAAATGCAAATACTGTTTCTATTTACGGAAATGCAATAACTTTGTTGAAGCTAGAAGGTCATTGGGGAAAAGTAATTGTCACGAAATGAAGGCACACATTTTCATAAAGTTGCAGATATTATCTGAATTATAGTAATTATGATCCACCAAGTGATTCTTAGCTTTCTGATATAATTATGAGAGGAAAGAAAACTTCATAATCCCTAATTATTCTTTCCACATGTCAAATATCATTATCAGCTAGACTGGGTTATGAAGAGAAAACAACCTTCCATCTTTACCCCATAGCCTTTCGCACCACTATACTTCAAGAACCTGAGTCTGTGCTTTGCGGTTTAAAATAATGATAATAATAATAATAATAATAAACAGATCCAAGCACTTACTAGCTAGGTGATCTTGGACAAATCTTCTAAACTCTCTAAGCATCTGTTTCACCAACTAAAAATAGCAACAATAATAGTAATTGTTTCATAGACTTAGTCATATGAGTGAGAAAAGAGAGGAAATAATATTTTTTACACAGAATTAGCATTCAAAATAATTTCTGTTACTATAACTGTTATCATTACTACATGCATATCATATAATTTATGATAAAGATATACATTTTTTTTCCTCCTTCCAGACAGTAGCTCTTCCTGTAAAGCACATAGATTCTATATCTGCTCAGAAAACTTATACTTACTATGTAAGTGTAAGCCAAATTATATAGGAAGAAATTCTCCAAGAAGTTTCTAGGGTATTTTTGCAAATCTTAAAGCTTTAAAAAAATCTGCTGGTATTAGCTCATAAAGTACCTGTAGGCTATACAGGAGTAGGAAAAAATATGCAATATGAAGTTGAAGACACTGTAACAGAGGTCTTCCTAAAGAAGTAGAGAAGTTAGAAAATAATTTTTTAAAAAACTTCCTTGCTCATACTCTCTAGAGTTGTGAAAACATGCAATATTTTTCACTATGACACTTTTTCTTCCTAGGGACTTAGAGAGAAGAATTGCTAGTATATTGTGAGCATCTTCTAACCCCTGTGGTAAGGTGGTGCCTCCTCTCCCTATCTCAAGACAAATGAGAGTGGAATTTTTTTTTTTTTTTTTTTTTTAGATGGAGTCTTGCTCTGTGGTCAGGCTGGAGTGCAGTGGCACCACTTCAGCTCACTGTAACCTCCACCTCCCAGGTTCAAGCAATTCCCCTGCCTCAGCCTCCCGAGTAGCTGGGACTACAGATGTGTGCCACCATGCCTGGCTAATTTTTGTATTTTAGTAGAGAGGGCATTTCACCATGTTGGCCAGATGGTCTCGATCTCTTGACCTCGTGATCCACCGGCCTTGGCCTGCCAAAGTGCTGGATTATAGACAAGAGCCACCGTGCCCGGCCAAGTGGGACTTTTAAGTGAACCAAGACTGTATTCAAGTCTAAGAAGTTTAAGCGCAAGAGGCCACAGCTAGTTTCCTTGGACTGCTCTGAGAGCACACTTCTACTTGCTGCCAGGCAATGACATTGATTTTCATGTGTTAATGGGAAATACTGAACAAGGCAGCCAACAGTGAGCCATCTCTAAAAGACCCTTTCCAAGAGGACTGCTAGCCTGGGGTCAGGGTAGCTCCCTAGGAAAGGCTAGCAGTTTAGTCTGGCCTGTAGGAGACGGGCTTTAGTGGTGAGGACATAAACAACCAAATGACAGAAGGAACACCGTAAACCACTTTAGGAATTCCAGGAAAATACACGACTCTCAAGAAAATGCCACTAAAGAAAGAGATAGCTTTTGTCATATACTAAGCCCAATGCTGCATTACGATCTTCCAACGCAGAAGCTCTTTCTGACCCTTATTTCTTCCTTTTCTCTTGCCTCAAACTTTAAAGCTTCCATGAAAATCCATGGAATGGGGCAGGAGATCAAGAAAGGAGCACTGTGCCTCCCTTTTCTTTGCTTATCAGCAGGGGAAAGAGAAATCTTAGACTTGAAGAATGGTTAAAGATTTGATGGTAACTGACAAGAATTTATGTTATCTGAAAGGAACCAGAAATCATAGAGATCTTCTTGTGATTTCCTTCAAAGTTAGGGAAGAAAAACAATCTATTAAATGCACTGAAAAGGGAAATTGTGAAGAAGAATAAAGTTTCTCCCTGATTACATCCTACAACATCCAATTTTTCAATAAGTTGGTTATATGCAATTTTACAAATTTCATTAACTTCTTCAGTAGGTTATAATTTATTCTATTGGGAACTTTGTTGATTAGATTCATTTGTTATTTATTTAGAATTAGAGATCAGTTCATTTACTAGGAACAATTAGGAAAATTATTCTCAATAATACTGTCAGGAATAATTGTGAATGACTTTGAAATGCACAGAAAAAGATCATTGGATGTTTTGTCTAGCTAATCCTTCACTGTCTTGATCTGTGTTACCACTCTAAATTGTAGACAACTGATAGTGATGAAAATCATTTTTCTCATAGGCAATGCAAAATGAATTTTCTCCATTGGAGGTACTATTGATTTCCTTCTCTCACCCAAATAAGTTAGTTTTCCATCTATTAATCAAATTCATTTCAACATTCCTGATAATTTAATATATGTCTCTCTTTCAATTCTCCTTTGAACTGTTTTATAATATCTCATTGGTGCCTTTTTTAACCAACAAGTTAAATAAAAGTTTTGATACTTGTTCATTTTATATCTGTATGTTCATTTCATATGTGTATATTATATATTATATGTTTGTAAAAATTATTTAAAATCTTGGAGATTCTATTGAGATGTTCAAGTGAGTTACCCTGGGGCAGAGCAGGTGCCAGGGAAATGCAACTCATACTGCTGGTCTGCTGCTATTTTCTTGCTGCCAGAGGGAAACACAAGTGACAACAGAACTTTAATTATGTTGATTTTGTATTTCTTGTATTTTTCCCAATAATTTTGTGCTTTGTTTAAGTTTCTATTATTCTTACTGTGTTCAAGTTATTTGCCATTGGTGACAGCAATGTTTGAAAATTCGGCTTAATGATCTGGTTATTTGGTGATCATTGCTGTTGGATTATAGAATCTGTTTTCTGTCAGGTAAAGGATGACAGAGAATGAGGTTTTTATTCTTTTTTTCACGTTTTTATAAAATTCTCAGCTCAGACATATGGTGCCCACGTGAAGAAAACAAACTCAATCTTATCAGTATCTGCATTTACTCTTTACCTATGGATGAAGTTAAAAATGTGAAACTATAAGTACTCTATGTATATTTGTGTCTATATTTCTGTAATTCAGACAAGCCTTTACCTCTGATTGTGTTAGTGTGAAATGTTTTACTCTTTCTAGGGGGTATTAATAACCTACATTATAAAGTATCTTAAATTATAAGCTCTGTTCCAATTGGCTTATAGAGATAAATAAATATGTAAACTAAATGTTCCAAAGTCCCAGAAATAAAGGAAATTAAAAAAATGATTCGTTTAAATGTTCTCAACTTAAAGAAATTTCTTATAGAAAATAGAAGTCTTAAGACTTTTTGAAGATACCAAATTCACATAATTAGAATAAAAATTGACAAATTAGTTGAATAATTTTTGTTTTAAAAAAGCTAGCTGTGTCTCTTCCATGATTAATTTGCTTTAAGTAGAGTAAAAGCATACACAACACTTTATTCTACTTAGGTTTGTTTTCTCAAATTTATACCAGTATCTTGACCAAATAAGGTGAAATTACCCAGGCATAATGTTTAAAATTAAGAAAAATTTAATCTATTCAAATAAGTTGGATCATTATTTTGTCAACATATTTATTTCTACAGTAATTATGCTCTGTAGTATGTCAGTTTGAAGATACTTTCTAAGATGTTTAAATAACTTCTTGATTTGTTATTAGATTAATTAAAGGATATTTTTGTATACCTAACAAATATCCAAGTAAGATAGAAAATCAAAGCATGTATGAAGCATCATTTTAAGTTTGTATGCCTTTTAACATAAATTTTCTATTATAAAGAGAGACTATAGCTTTGCATCATGAATGTGTGAAGGAGACCTATGTGGCCTTAGAAAGTTTCATTACATGTTCTCATAATGGTAATGCTGTGTAAGACAGACAGTTCTCCTTTATCCAGTCAGCTGCTTTTGCTGTAAAGTAGAATTTAGTTACTTGGGTTAAAAGATATTGTTAATATAAGGATTTGAAACTATACCAGTAACAGTGGTGTCAGAGAAATACAATTCTGTGTGTGTTTTTATCAAGTGAAAAAGTGAAGGTTTTTTCCTAAATTCGCAGCAATTCTCAGGTTTCTTAATTTCTGGATTTTTATACTCTTGAGCACTGCCCAAATAACTTTGTCTATGTGGCTATCTATATTTACTGTATTGTGAATTTAAACTGACATCTATTAACACTTGTTTATAAATTCATTTGAAGATAGCAATAATAATGTATTGGGTTTCAACATGATTATCATCTTAGTATTTTTATAGAAATTGTTTTGACCTCATAGACCCCTGAGAGAACTTACTGTCCTAAGGTGAAGTGTCAGTTGGTTCAAGAAAATGATCAAGCATAATGAAGGATAACATTTGGAAGGTGAATTTTAATTGCCCTGGTTTATAATACCTACTTCAAAAAAAAAAAAAAAAAAAAAAAAAAGCTCTGAAATATGTTAAATTTTAGCAACATTCACTCAATTTGTACAAACTTTCGGCCTTCATTTCTAATTAGTGCCTTTAGCAACTATAAAAAAGGTTATTCTTCAATTCAATGCAATCTTCCTGGATAGCAGTGATTCTGTATTATACCAGATTAATTTTCTGTGCCCTATGCTCCATTTGAAGTGCTCTTTATTACAGAGAGAGAGAGAGAGAAAGAGAGAGAGAGAGAAAGAGAGACCAGAATTTCCTAACTCGTGTAAGAGATGTAGTTCTTTATAATTGTGTTATAGTCTACATATTCTATAAATATTCTATATATAAACATATTCTATGTTTCTTTAAAATGTTTTATTGTCACTTTAATTAAATACACATGCCAACTGTGGCTTCTCAGGCACCTGTGTCAGGCACCCTAATCAAGGGCCAAAATTTCCGACAATGCTTTTGATTTTGCCTTTCCAAAACCAGCATTAAAATTGTAAAGAAAAAATCCACTTAAAATTTTATTTGAGACTTTTCGGATGGATTTTGGAAAATCACACATATTTTATTTTTCTCTTTATATGAAAAGAAACGCTAGAAAAAAATAGGCTTGTTTTCTGTGTTACTATTGTAAGAGTTGCATAGAAAATTGTCAGATCAGAAGATATGCTCAACTTTTTCTAAGTTAAATTTGTATAGGTAAAATGTTATTAAAATAAATATTTCTGAAACTATATGCTTTATGGGAAAACTCTGGAGTTTTGTCAATATGCTTAATTTATATAATATGTATATACCCTTGGGAAGAGCACTGATCAAAACTCTTTAGGGACAGAATGTACTATACTGCAATAGAGAATTTTACTATCTTCCTTCCTGATAGACTAATTATAGTAATAAACTAAAAACAGCCAGAAATTAATCCTCTTATCATCTGTGGGTAGTTTTGATTTTACTCTTACACTTGCTTGAAGGTTCTGCTACAAGCCAGTCTTTGTATATTCAACAAATAAACATGGTCTCAGAGTTTTGTAGAAAAGTATTGTACCAGACATGTCAAACTAGTGACCCTTAAAAGTGGACTCATGTGTGTAGGTTTCTGACCAAACATCACTTAGATAACTTCCAGACCATATCTGCTGACTGAGGTAGGATTTCCAGGACTCAGTTTAGTCTAGTGTAAGTCAGCTGCAGGCAAATGGATGGATAAGCCAGGATCCAGCAGAACAAAAACTAATCACATAGGACTGAATAAATGCTGAAGGAAATTACCCTGTGGTTGCTTGGAATATTGTTGATGTATTTTTAAGGTTTCATTTTCCAGATATGTAAGGAAGACTCTTTTCTTCTTTCTTAAGCTATTCACAGTCAATAACAATTTAATAAACTCTACTTCTATACATTGAAATATGACCTCTTAAAATGATATCTGATTCTCTCTGACCTTCCAGAATTTATAAAATCTTGAGTCTCCTTAATTTTCATTGCAAAAACAAAACAAAAAGTAGATTACATAGTTTCTACTGCAATATTTTCTCCTTCTTACAAGCACATAATTGACAAATTGTGCAGTCATAGCCATACTTCAAATATCTTATTTGAGAATGAGGTTTACTGAATAAAGTGTAACAAGTTAGTTTTAAGTAATAATGTTTAGCTTTCTTGACAGAGCCAAAGCATAAAAGTTCTGTCAGAAAAGCTGGCCTTTTACCTTGTTCATTTGGCTTAGTCTTTTAGTGCTGGGGATAGACACCAAATCTGGCCATAAACTGGTCCCAAAACTGGCCATAAACAAAATCTCTGCAGCACTGTGAAATTTTGTGATGGCCATGACACCCACACTGAAGTGAGTGTTGTGTTGATTGGAATGCTGGCAAGGAATACCTGGCTCACCCAGGGTGGAAAACCGCTTAAAGGCATTCCTGAACCAAAACAATAGCATGAGTGATCTGTGCCTTAAGGACATGTTCCTGCTGCAGATAACTAGCCAGAGCCCATCCTTTTGTTTTGGCCCATCCCTTTGTTTCCCATAAGGAATACTTTTAGTTAATATATAATCCATAGAAACAATGTTTATCACTGGCTTGCTGTCAATAAATACGTGGGTAAATCTCTGTTCAGAGACCTCAGCTCTGAAGACTGTGAGTCCCTGATTTCCCACTTCACACGCTATATTTCTCTGTGTGTGTCTTGAATTCCTCTAGCACCACTGGGTTAGGGTCTCCCTGACCGAGCTGGTCTCCACATTTTAGATTGTAAGAAAGATGAATTCCTTCTAGTGCAAGAGCTTTGAGAAATGTTGGGGACCTCAGGAAGAAAAGAATTTACTCAGATTTACAGGCACTGCAGTTGAAATCTGGCAGAGAACATTTCTTGGTTTTGTTTTGTTATCCTCCCAATAGCAAATAGAGACCTTTAAAAGCATAAACCAAAATTCCTTATGAAGACATTCATAAAGAAGTGAATTTTGTGGCTTACACAAAAGATAAAATATCTAGGAATATACCTAACCAAGGAGGTGAAAAATCTCTATGAGAACTACAAAACATTGCCCAAAGAAATCATAGAAGACACAAACAAATGGAAAAATCATTCCATCCTCACGGGTAGGAAGAGTCAATATCATTAAAATGTCAGTAGTGCCCAAAGCAATCTACAGATTCAACACTATTTTTATCAAATTACCAATGCCATTTTTCATAGAATTAGGAAAAAAATCCTAAATTTCATATGGAACCAAAAAGAGCCCAAATAACCAAGGCAATCCTAAGCAGAATGAACAAAGTTGAAAGCATCACATTACCTGACTTCAAACTATACTGCAAGGCTACAGCAACCAAAACAACATGGTACTGGTACAAAAGATAGACACACAGACCAATGGAACGGAGACCTTTGAAATAAAGCCACACAGCTGCAACTAACTCATCTTTGACAAAGTTGACAAAAATAAACAATAGGGAAAGGACATCCTATTCAATAAATGGTGCTGGGAAAACTGGCTAACCATGTGCAAAAGAATAAAACTGGGCCCCTATCTCTCACCATTTATAAAAATTAATTCAAGATGGATTAAAGGCTTAAATGTAAAACATCAAACTGTAAAAAAGTCCAGAAGAAAATCTAGGAAATACTCTTTTAAACGCTGGCCTAGGCAAAGGAATTACCATGAAGACCCCAGAAACAAATGCAACAAAATAAAAAATAGACAAATGGGACTTAATTAAAGAGTTTTTGCACAGCAAAAGAAACTCTCAATAGAGTGAAAAGACAACCTACAGAGAAGGAGAAAATATTTGCAAACTGTGCATCTGGCAAAGGACTAATATCCAGAATTAATAAGGAACTTAAACAAATCAACAAGAAAAAAGTCAAACAACCCCATTAAAAAGTGGACAAAGGACATAATCAGACTCTTTTCAAAGGAAGATATACAAGCAGCCAACAAACATGAACAAATTCTCAGTATTACTCATTATCAGGGAGATGCAAATCAAAACCACAATGAGATAGCATCTCAGGCCAGTCAGAATGACTACTATTAAAAAGTCAAAAAGTAACACATGTTGGCAAAGTTGCAGAGAAAAGGGAATGCTTATACACTGTTGGTGGGAATGTAAATGAGTTTCGCTTCTGTGGAAAGCAGTTTGGAGATTTCTCATGGGACTAAAAATAGAACTACCATTCAACCCAGCAATCTCATGACCCAGTATATACCCAAAGGAAAATAAATACTTCTACCAAAACTACACATAACCTTTTATGTTAATTGCAGTGCTATTCATAATAGCAAAGGCATGGAATCAACCTAGGTCATCAACAGTGAGCCGGGTAAAGAAAATGTGGTACATAAATATCATAGAATACTATGCAACCATAAAAAAGAATGGGATCATGTGTTTTGCAGGAACATGGATGGAGTTGAAGGACATTATCCTTAATAAACTAACACAGAAGCAGAAAACCAAGATAACACATGTTCTCACTTATAAGTGGGAGCTAAATCTTGAGTTTACATAGACATAAAGACGGGAATACTAGGCACTGGGAACTCCAAATGGCTGGAGTAAGGGAGGGGCCAAGGGTTGCAAAACTTTATACTGGTAACTATGTCCACTATCTGGGTGATAGGATCAATAGAATCCCAAACTTCAGCACCAAGAAATATACCCTTATAACAAATCTGCATGTGTACCCCCTGAATCTAAAATAAAAATGAAAGTTAAAAAAAATAATTTTATGGCTTTGTAGGTTTTTAAATATTCTGTGATATTTGATTTCCAAAAGAACACATAAGGAGAACTACAGGGTTAATTAAAACTCTTGCTGAACCTATATAAACAACCAGGCTAAACCTAACCAAACTAGTCAATTCTTTGTAACTATTAATTACAAAGTCTTTCTTTGTTATTATGATATGAAAATAAGTTGGAAGGACTGTCAGAAAAATAACTGTGAATGGACAGATTGAAATGCAAGGCTACAGCAACCAAAATTATTCCTGGGTAGCCTTTTCTGCAAATACATCAGAATTATCTCTGTTTTTCATTTACCCTGAGCTATTTTACACTTTTTTTTTTGGACAGAGTCTCACTCTGTCACCCAGGATGGAGTGCAGTGGCATGATCTCGGCTCACTGCAACCTCCGTCTCGTGGGTTCAAGCAATTCTCCTGCCTCAGCCTCCAGAGTAGCTGGGATAACAGGTGCGTGCCACCATGCCCAGCTAATTTTTTGTATTTTTAGTAGAGACTGGGTTTCCCCATGCTGGCCAGGCTGGTCTCGAACTCTTGACCTCGTGATCTGCCTGCCTCAGCCTCCCAAAGTGTTGGGATTACAGGCATGAGTCACCGTGCCCGGCCTTTACACCATTTAAGTAGTAGGTACTGACAACGGTGAAAGTAATTCTTATCCATATACAGACAATGCATTTTGACAGGTGGAGGTGCAATTGATTTTCATTTACCCTGTAGAAGCAGCCAGTTTATTATGTATTATATTGAGCACAATAATTTCATCATTCCTGTTTATGTACGTATGCTTGCTTTTAGGATAATCTGTTGAACAGATATAACATCTTACATGTTCTCTCATTGATTAATGAGTTAAATTACATATTTTAAATGTGTTCATATTATATTTAGATGAGAGTTGTGATTTTACCTTTTTAGAAATATAATACTGTGTGTGTGTGTGTGTGTAATATCAATTTGCATTTCAAGCCCTTTATTGTTTTTTTCTACCTTTACTGTGTAACAGGTGCTATTCAAGTAGATTTACAAGTCTTTTCAATTCTAAGAACAGCTCCGCAATGGAGTTATTATTCAGCTCATTTTCCATCTAAGGAAATAAACTTGCAAGATATTAAGTGGTGAAATGATAATTTAAAGTTGATTTTTTCCAATGCCTGTAACTTTAGCAAAAGGTTAACATTTCAAAATATTTCATGAAAAGCCAAAATGCAACTGGCGGATACTACCATTTACTGCAATATAATAGAATGTGACATAATTGTTTGGATAATCAAATCAGGAACTAAGCTATAAGAAAACATTATTTCGGGAAAATTCTCAGAGAGATGAAGGAAATTGGCATCTAATGTGCACATTCTGTTGACAATAAAAAACATAAATACACTGGAAAATTTGCCAGTATATCATTCATGGTATAGTTCTATAAAATTGGCTAGTTTCCTAACTTCCAACCTTCCAGCAAGCCTATTAACCTTAGCTGGTATTGTTTTGAACAACTTTCAGAATCATCTACTTTATCACCAAAAGCAAGGAATTGCTTGTTCTATTTTTATGTTGTTTTCAGTTTTTTTTTTTTTTTTTTAATAGAATGCTTGATGGAACTGCTTTTTCTTACATACCTCAGCAATATGACTTGCCTGTACTTAGATATGAGGTAACATTTTGAATGTCTTGCTGTAAAATATTTCTCTCCATGTAAATTGCAATGCCTTTGCATTTTGCTTCCTTTTACAAATTTTCTCTAGTCTATAAACATAGGTTTTCTATAATTATTTTTGTAAGAACAATAAAATGTTTCTCTCCCTTGTCCCAGAATTCTATTTGGAAATGTCTGCTTGCTTTCAAATATTCACCAATTTTGACTTCCCTGTAAATTGAAAAGTCCAAAACAAAAACTTCACTTGTGCTTGTGACAGTACTAGATAGTCTATGTCTTAATTGATTATCTTTTCCTTCATGATTAAGTTTTGGTAAGCCACAGACAACCTGTCTTCCCCTGTCCATTTCTATATGTCCAACAATATTAGAGTATCCACTTGGGTGAGTAATTGCACGGCCTTTAATCTTTTACCTAATATAAAGTTACGTATACTGAGTGATCCCCTTCTGAGCACAAAGCAAATTTCATTTTTCTCTCTTCTTTTTCTCTTTTTTATGTTTAAATTTTTCTTTATAATTCTAGCACTTATTATCAATGATATCCCAGACACACCACTACACTCATGCAGTTGGAGTGAGTGGGTACCTCCACTCCTGATATCACCAGGATTAACTACTCTGCACCTTCAACAGACTTGTCTGACTCCTCTACTTGAATATTTCTTTGGAAAAAATATGTTAACGCTTTCATGATTCTTAGATATTTTGCTTCTTTCTCTGCCTCTAATGTGGTTTTCTTGTATGTTTTTTGGTTGATTGCCTTACTCATTAACCCCATGTTTAATTCTTTTGTCTATGTTTATTTCTTTCTCTACTGTCTCCTTTATACCACTCATACATCCAAGTACTGGATTTTAAACTGATCATTTCAAACGATCTCAGCCTCTTTTTATCCTGGGCTTTCCATTGCGTCAGTATTACTCTAACGTTATATATAAATTGTTACTCAAAATTAGCAAGTCAAGGCTAATTTTATTAACTTCTCTAAGAAACATAACATTTGAACAATTCTTAATTCAACATCATTCTGCCTTACTATCAATCTTTATTCAAAAGTGGCATAGGTAGAAAGCAACTATATGGCTACTTTGACTCACCATCTCATTGGCTTCTCATGTGTTCATCCTACCATTAAAGTCTGCTTATACCCTCTTAAATAAGCATCTTGGTTTCTTCTTCCCTTTCTATTTAAACAGCTACTACTTACATTGAAACCTTCATAATATGCATCACGCAAATAGGTAAACACTGATCTTTACATTTCATATTCTTACCTTAATATAATAAAGCTACGCCTTGGAATTTCTTAAACAAACTTTATCCCCCCTACCATTTCTATTGCATTACTTCAAGATTCTTAACTCATTAATTAAAACCCCTCCACTTTTCAATATCCATTTCCAGATTCAGCTATTTAAAATCTTTCAACATTTCTCACAAATGGCTCCTTAGTTTGTTAACTGTATTTTTAAATACATTTGGATGGACATTAATTGTATTTTATATACTCTGTGATCATTATATTGCTCAGACAAGTCTAGCATGTTTTCTGTTAGCCACGTAGATAAGAGTTCTAATATTTAAAATCAAATAATGCAATTAAATGGGGAACAGTTTTTCTTCGAATATATGGTCTAGTATTAAAACAATGTTTGGGTAAATTACTTTGGAATTTGACATCCATATTTGAATTCAGAACCATTAAAAATCTCTTTATCTTTTTTGACCAACCCTGGAACTAAATGCGGCGTTTTCATTCTATCCAGTATTGAAAACATGTGATTGATCATATTTTTCTCTCTTCATTCATTCTCTCATTTGTTCATCCACTCATTCATTAGCCATTTTATGAGCATCAACTTTGTATCAAACCCTTGTGAATGCACATATATACTTATATATGCATATATATACCCACATATATATATATACACACACACATACACACACCCCATATACATATATAAACAAGATGTCACTGTATTTTAAATGCTTACATCCAATTGGGCAAGAAAACAAATACAATATTAAAATGCAATGTGGTAAATATCACAATGCTATGAAAGAACAATCTCTGAAGTATTTGAATGTTACAAGGGAGAAGGGGGGATTCAATTTTGTGGAAAGAGAGACAGCACAAAGTCTTCTAGGCAGAGGCACAAAGTATTCTCTTGTGAAATGGCAGGTGGCTCTAGGAAAGCAGTGTGAGGTAAGGCATGAGGCAGAGTTTGCTTGTGATTTTAAATGAAATAATTGCTTTCCCCTGCTTTCTGTCTTTGTTTCTATCAGTAGTTCATAAGAACTTTCTTTTGTCGCCCCCACAGTTTGCAAAACTCTTTTGAAAGAGTTTAGGACCAGTACTAATCTAGTGCTTTGTTTTAATGAAATGAAAATAACTGTTAAAACTCAATTTGCAAGTGCCATGGTAACTGTGTAGTTGAATTTATTTTCTTATTCTCTATAGACACAACATCTGAGCTAGCCTGTCACAGTAGCCTCTATTTAATAAATGGAATAGTCATGAAGTAAATTAATGAATGTCTCAACATGTACATTTTTACACCTTTATCTAGGCTTTCACATGGACAGCTCTCACTGGTTTGGCTCAGATTCACTTCAGTTCATACACTCAAGAACACATTTATCAGGCACCAGACAGTGAGGCTCTTTTAGACAGTCAATATACTGCAGGAGAGAAGCTGAAGAGTGAAATTCTAATTATTCTTGACATAGGGCATTCCAAGAGTGTCTCATGCCAAAATAATGAAAGTTATCTTTTTTCAGGAAATTGAAAGACGATGCAAGAAGTGTCTTCAGGTTTCCACAGAAATGGAATTAAATGAGAAACATGTGGCACTTTCTGATGGATACAGATCATCCTGAAATCACTTCACATCTGCTGGCTAAATAGAGAAATAACTATAAATCTTTTCAAAAACAAAGGAGAGAAAAATGTAGGAAATACATCAAGCAATACTTTTATGGCACCATTAGTATGACTCTATAAAGAAGGTTATTTATAATGGTGGAATTGTTTGTCACACAGCATATGAAAAAAGGAAATTCAAATTATATAGATGGGTTACAGTGTTAAACATGATCTTGTAAACTCTAGATATGTCACCTTCCTAGATGCAAACCTTATTTTTAATTTTTAGCAATATTTTAACAAATTAGAGATGTATGCATATTCAGCATGGTTTAAATTCAGATCATTCGGATATTTTTCAAACAATCCTCAGTAGAAATTTAAACAAGTTTATCTTGTTCTCATACATGTGTTTATGCACAAAGGGTTATTTTGAAGTATTGTTAATGGTGAATAAATGTATGCTATGGAATAAATTCTTTACAACTGTGGAACTACTTCATGAAAAATGTGTATAAAGCACACAGAATTCAGACTTCTTCCTTCCAAAAATAAAGTTTCTGGTTCATACTTCTCCCCATCATGCTCCATTTCCAATTATGCACCATTGAACTATTCACATGCAATTATATAAGAATGTTTATGTTTAAGCTTAGCAACAATAAATTTTTCATCACTTCAAGAAATAATATATGTATCCATGAGTGTTAAAAAGACAATATTTTATCAATCTATAACTAGTCTCATGTTTCAAGTGCAAAGGCAAACTATATTATCACAATATAAATATTTTCATGTGAAAATATAAGAATAAAGTCTCATGCATATTCATGTAAAACAAAAAAAGTATATGGCTACAAAATGTCCTGTGTTGGCAATATTTTCATCATAATCAGCATTCCTGTTTCTCTTAACCAATCTTCTATCATTGATAGAAAAGAACTATCAATATTTTAATAAGATTAAGTTAGAAAGGAAAGTATAACAGTGCTTATTTTATTCCACTCAGACTCCACTACAGACCTGGATGTGGTCGTGCCTGTGGAGGCAGAAGGGCTGTGGGGAGTTTTCATTCAGCAGCCTAGTCTGGTAAGCTAATGAATACAAATTTGACTCTTTGCTCTCTCCTTCATGTCTTCATATACTTCCCCAGTGGTATCAGCTGCAAAAAAATGAAGACTGAATCAGACTGAGACGTAAGCAAGGATTGCACTCTGAGTTAGGCAGCTGTCAAAAATAATGTGATTCCTTATGTAATATTAGAGAATAGGTAGAGATACATACATAGTTGTATTTTATTATTTGATTTGACCATTAAAGTACAGTTCTGTCTGCCATACATTTTTCCATACTGGAGAGTAACCTCTATTAAATATTAGGTTCTAAATTCTGCCTGCTATGAATTTTCAACCAAAGAAAAGAAAGCCATTTCAATAAACTGCTATACAAGATACTAAAATTTAATGATATAATTTAAGTGTTATAATTTTTTGAAAGGACATTAGAGGTCAGAGTTAAACGTCTTCATTTGCAGATGCAGAGGCAGTTGAACAATACATTTTAACGGCTTGTTCAAGGTAATTTTTAGCTTTCATTGGACATAAATTGCGTGTTTTATTTAGGTTCAAAATTCTTGTATGTCTAATGGTGCTTCTCAAAAATTTTCCATTACAATATAAGATGATGCCTGTATTGAGTGGGGAATATATAACGGGGAAGTCATTCTACCCCCACGAAGAAATAACAGAGTGGTAATTAGGAGATGTAACTGAAAGATGAATCTAGTTCAGAAATCCCCCCATCCCTCCTCACAGTTCAGAATAAAGGAACTTTCTGTGAGAATTTTGTTCTAAACTAGGGTTTTAACTGTGACATGTTAATTTGCAACATGTTAATTTGAGGCATGTTAATTTAGGGTGCTGTAAAAGAGAGAGAGAGTAGAAAGAGAGAGGGAAAGGAAGAGAGAGAAAGAGAGAGAGATAGGGAGGGAAATAGCTTGTAAATGAAGGGGCAGATAAAGGGACAGAAGTACAATTGCAAGCTGACTAGGCATGACTTTCTACGCAATGCAATTGGCACTGCAGCATCAACTTCCTCCTGCCTGCCTCATTCAACAGTGCACAGGTTCACTGCCTGTCCATTTCATAGTAAGAAGAGAAATAGAGGACATTTAGTTTTTTGGTTAAGTCTTGATGATTTAATTAATCATTAATCTTGATGATTTTTAGGAATCAGCTTAATTACTTTGATGGGAAAAGTCAAAGATTTAAAAACAGGCATGAGAAATTCACAGAAAGATGTGATTTAAAAAAAAAAAAAACCACCTCATTGTACAGTGGTATGCAAGGAAGCATTTTTTACCACTTTCCCGTATTTAAATCTGGCCTCTTGTTTCAGAGTTATGACAAGTTTAGTCAGAGCGGCGGTGGAACAGAGGTCATTTTATCAGGCGTGAGTGGTATGGAAATTCTGTCCCACTTCCCACATCCCACAAAGTAGTGACCTAAACACATTTGAGTTTGAACAGAGGGGTGCATAGGCTAGAGCAGAGAAAGCAAACTATTATGATCACTCTGATTCACTGAATATCAATACTTCTTTACCATCTTGCCTCACTGTCCACTTTTCTACATATTGTCTAGTTACATTCTTTGATTTTTTTTTTTTTTTTTTTGATTGCCAAAGTTACTTTCTGATCTGTGGTCAAATCTTTTCTTTTAGTTGTTAGAAACTCTCTGAGGGTGGAGGATAATACATAATAAGACAGCCACATTTACGAAACTGTGGATGATATGTCTGAGCATCACAGATTTTTGGCAACATATGGATATTGATTAGATTTTCACATTCTATTTTATTCCCTTTCCTCGGGATTTTGTTTCCAATCTGCCAGGGAAGGGAAGTTAAATTATTTTACTGCAGAATTTCAATATATAAAAAGGTCACTATTTCATAGCTACTCCTTAGGTAAAGATAGGGGCTTAAAGAAGAACAAATATTAACTCTATATATGGTCACAACAAAGAATCTAAATATATTTAGCATGATAAATTAGGTACTTCCAATGCAAGCTGAAAAGGTCTACAGTCATAAACCATATGACATTTTGGTCAAAGACAGATCGCATATATGAAGGTGGTCCTATAAGATTATAATATGATGATGGTCTCATAAAATTATAATACCATATTTATACTGTACATTTTTTGTAGTTAGATACATACACTTACCATTGTGTGACCATTGTCTACAATGTTCAGTAGTAATATATTGCCCAGGTTTGTAACCTAGGAGCAATAGACTATACCATGTAGCCTAGTTGTGTGGCAAGTTTCACCATCTGGGTTTGTCTAAGTATGCTGTATGATGCTTGCACCATGATAAAATTCCCTAATGATTTATTTCTCAGAATGTATCCCCACTGTTAATCGATGCATGGATTGCAGTTTTTAGAATCTCTATTCTGGGCCATTAATCATATATTTAGAGATTAACAATATATATTTTTAAGACATCTATTACTTCCTGTCTGTTAACTAAGAAAGGGTTGAACTTGAAAGAAGGGAATTAGTACTTATTTAGCACCTATTTTGTGCCAGGTACTATATTCTATGTATTTTTTTTTTCATTTAATATAGTATCTTATGAAGTATGTGTTCTTCATTTTTTAGGCAAAAAGTCTCAGAAGTTAAGGAAATTTAACATATATTGAATGTTATTTAACATATATTGAAATTTAACATATATTGAATATAAAGTATTTTCTTTTTTTGAGACATCAAGGGTTTTTTCTTTACCATTTATGACTTATGTCACTGGATCCTATCTGGTATATAAAGTTGTAATGGGAGACTTGCGTTTCTGACTTACTCTCTAGATGCTGCCCTACAGTTCACTGAAAACGATCTCAGAGAAAGAGGGAGAATAATTTCCCTGCCAGTCCTTCTGTAATATGGAAAATTGCAGCTTGAGAAGATGGTCTCAGATTTAACCAATTGCACAATCAATGATCTCTATGCAATCAGAGAGCACAGGAGAGGCCGGGGCACAGCTGAATTGCTCTGAATTCTCTTCAAGTCTGTTCAACTCTGCAGGAGCTACCTTCCACTAGAGACCCATCTTTTCTTTCCTGGCATCTTGTGATGGCCTCTTTACTGGGCTTCCTATAGCTTTTATAACTATATTTGTGCTCCTTCCATACAATCTTCATATAGCCAAAATTATATTCCCCAAACTCATTTTCAGTCATCTTACACAACTACTTTTTAACCTTTTAGTGGGTTTTCCCTCTCATTAAGATAAAGTTCAACATTCTTAAACTGTTCTTTAAGCCCTTGTGTTATCTGACCCCTTTGATCTGGGCATTAGAGTATAGTTTTCTAGAGAAATGTGAATGGGTTGTGGATATTGACAGACGGTTGTGCATGTATACATATCTAAAACATATTTTTATATCTAAACATTTTTATATCTAAACATATATTTAGATATATCAAAATCTATAATTACTAATACATTTCTATGAGGTTGTTTTCTGTTGCTGCTGTTGTTTTAGAAGTGGGGTCTTGCTCTGTCACCCAGATTGGAGTGAAGTGGTGCAATCATAGCTCACGTAGCCTGGAATTCCTAGGCTTAAGGAATCCTCCCACCTCAGCCTCCCAAGTAGCTGGGACTAAAGGCATGTGTCACCATGCCCAGCTAATTATTGTTTTATTTTTGTAGATATTGGGTCTTGTTACATGTTCAGGCTGGTCTGTAACTCTCGGCCTAACGTGACCCTCCCACCTCAGCCTCCGAAAGGGCTGGGATTACAGGCTTCAGTCACTGGGTCCAGTCTCCCATGAGCTTTTTCCTTATACAGAAGATAAAATAAGGAACCTTATCGTAAGAAATCATTAGGAACCCCTTTACCTAAGATTTTGATGAATCTTAGGTAATGCCTGAATTTCTCTCTCTTGTCTTTCAAAAAATATCTGAGGTCAGTCTGAAGCTAGGATATTGTTTGCGTTAGCCCACCTTAGAGCATTCCTTGGAAACCATTTTTATAAGACGGTGTCTGAGTAAAAATTATTCAACTATGAAACATAAAGGAGAAATATGGAGCATACAATATAGCCAGTTTTTATGAAAAAACTAGGTGTTAGAGGGGAGACAATTCCCAAGGCCATGCAAGAGTTAAAAGAGAACTAGTCACTGTGATTCCAATTCATTGCTTTTCAACCACTCCGTAATCACTTGCTTTCTAAATTTCAGAAAACATTGTAAAATAGGAGTATCCTTTCTTATATTTGTTCTGTCAGCCTATTACATTGCATTTGAGGATAAAAAGTCAGTTTCTGTGCAAATAAGCAAAGTCTCTGTGCCAGGTACTTTGGACAAATGATTAATAGGGTCAAATTTTAATAGGTGCGTGAAGTCCTACATTGCTATACTATTGCTTAAAAATCACACACATATTTATTTATTTTAAATATGAACAAAAGGAGCTAAAAATCAAATCAGATATAAGCAGGTGAAACCACTCCAAGTACACTGGAAAATTTGTTGAGAAATGTGATATATTTAGTAAATTGAAACATACTTAATGAACTGTAATGATACAAGTTCTTTTTGTATGTTTTGAAAGTGGAATGTCATAACTTCTTATCAGAGAAAAAAATCAACATCTATTTTAATAAAAAAACAGGATAGATGATTATATTAACATGCTTTTCATGTTCCTGTTACACATAGAAAGGAAAGTTTAAAATCAAGAAAACATAGACTTAAAAAAAAAAAAAAATGACTGTGTGGGACTAACTGCTTTGTTTCACTTTTTGAACTGTTTCTCAGTTCATGGTCTGCTTGTATCTCTCTGCTAATACACTTTGAATAGGGAGAATTCTTTTCAGTGATTGGCATGACTTTGATTCAGCACAACAAGGACAAGCTAGTTTGGATAGATAGATATACATTTTTTTTTTTTTTTTTTTTTTCTGTATGGTAAGATCATAGAGTTCCACTTGTAGTGTGTAGTTTCTGACTCTCTCAGTTAAATCAACACAATTGAAATATGCTTTGTTGTTTTAAATAACAGCTTGGGCAGAATATGTACCTGCCATCAAACACAGGAAATAGATTTGACACAATCTTTTACACTGGTCAATTATAAAAATGAGGAATTTATACTTTGAGCCACCACATCATCCAAAAGTAAATCACTCTTTTATAACTACTCTTTGTAGTAACTCATAGATGAGATTCCTAGTAGTTCTGTGGAGTCAAAAGTCACATGATTGAATGATCTCTCTGCTATTAAACAACTAAATAATGTGCTATGTTGCATAAATTAGATAATTTACTTGAAAATATTTTATACATGGAAAAGATGTATTGTGGTAATTATTTGAGAAACTTAGAGGATAATTTACTACATTTCTCTTTTACAAGGAAGTGTTTTGGTTAAAGGTTATAAGGTGTCATTA
Organism: Papio anubis; assembly: GCF_008728515.1. Classification (NCBI taxonomy): domain Eukaryota; kingdom Metazoa; phylum Chordata; class Mammalia; order Primates; family Cercopithecidae; genus Papio; species Papio anubis. Next base: position 51,932,134 of record NC_044978.1, read on the forward strand.
AACAGTAATGGAAGGATATTTTCATTTTAACTGGATAAACAACCTGCAACACTCAATCATTGCATGCACAACTGACTCATCTCACAGTGGACTTGATGTAAGTGTGAAATATTACACTGTAATTTTAAACCACTGAAGATTACGTTTTACAGTCACATAACTTAAATTATGTTTTCCTATATATTATACAAGAAATTTTTAAAAAAATTTTACAAAACACAGTATAAGTGAAAATATTGATACATACGGTAATATTAAAATAAGCCACTATCAAATACAAACATAAATGCTTCTTAGAGACAATAGGAATTATAAAAATATAAAACTAAATGATTCAGACTTCAAATGTATATAGATATTACAAAGCAATAAGAACAACAAAAAAAAACCTAATAGGAGAACTGTTAAAATGTATCAACAGGCAAGTCAGAGAAGAAATCACAGTAGCCAAGACACTTTTGAAAAAAAATAAACGACATACAAAAATTCAAATTCAAAGGAAATATCGTATTTTTAACTTGTATATTGAAAATAAATATTAACATTCTAAAAATATTAAGTGTTATCAAGGATGTAGAGCAAAGAACCCAGATTGTGTGCTGGTGGGAATATAAACTAGGTAATTTTGGAAGGTAATTACATAAATTGAGTAAAGTTGAAGATGTACATATTCTAAAACTAACTGCTTACATTCTAAGTTTATTTCCTCAGACATCTTTTACTTGTGTAAAATCATTCATTAGGACATTAGTTATAAGAGTGAAACATTTTTTTATCTAGAGAGTGTTAATTTACTTGAAGTATATTTTTACAAATGACGCTATTTAGTTCATAAAATATTTGAAGTAGAATTCATGTATAAACAAAGCAATTTCACATAAAAATGTTGTGAAGTAAGACAACTGTAGAATGGGAATCTCAATATTATATTTTAAAATATAAAAGTATGCAAACTGGTTAGTATGTATTAGGTATGAACTCATATGTATGGAAAAACACTATGAAATGTTTGGAATAAAAATCACTATAATTTAGGATAGTAATTCTGTGCTAGACAAAGGGAAAAAAAGAGGTGAATAAGATCAATGTATTACTCTGTTCTTGTATTGCTATAAATAAATACCCACAAGTAGGTAGTTTATAAAGAAAAGAGGGTTTAACTTGGCTCACGGTTCTGCCAGCTCTACAGGAAGCTCAGGAAACTTACAATTATGGTGGAAGGGGAAGGGGAAGCAGGGATGTCTTACATGTCTGGAGCAGGAGCCAGAGAGAGCAAGCAGGGAGGTGCTACACACTTTTAAATGACCAGATCTTGGGAGAATCACTCATTGTCACAAGCAAGGGGGATGATGCTAAACCATTCAGGAGAACCAACCCCATGATCCAATCACCTTCCGCCAGACTCTACTTCCAACATTGGGGATTACAATTGAACATGAAATTTGGGTGGAAACACAGATCTAAACCATATCAATCAAGGAAGGAGAATTCAGAATTTTAATTATATCTGTAATGTTTGTATTTAAAAAATAGTAATGAGACTTTAGCTTCCAGAATTGGTGCACTAGTAAATCTGAATCAACAATCCTACTGAAAACTACAAGAAAAGCTGGGCAAAGACTAAAGAAGCATCTGCTTGAAGAATTGGCAAATCACCAGTTCTCCAACTATTGGAGGATGTACAATTCAAGGCATCTGAGCCTGGCATTTAGGGCCATTTTAGCCCTCTGGGTATGTGCCAATCCAGGAAGAGGTAACAGAGTTTGAGACCCTGGGAACTATTTTTGAGAGTCTCAAGAGACCAGGGAAACAAAAATTAGATTCCATACATTTCCATGATGTAAAAGATGCCCTAGAGAAATTCCTCATCTTTGTATTGAGATACTAAAGTGTTGGAATACAGGAGCAAGTTTTACTTACAGTGAAATTGACATTCTGAGGAACTGCAACCCAGCATCAATTAAATTTAATCACGGATACTTGATTTAGTTGATCTGGGATTGTTATGATGCCTAAGCCCCTGATAGAAATTGTCAAGATTGTAGTTACTTTAGGAGAGGAGACGGAATAGAAATGAAAGAGGACAGGAACGCAATCTGTGGGTTGTGGCAAACGTTTTTTTTAACTTGGGTAGTGGCTACGAAGGTAGTAATTTTGTGATAAATCTTGGGCAGTATTTTTTTTGTTTTGTGTACTTATATTGAAATATTCCATTCTACATCAGTCTAAGTCTTTTAAAAAGTTAGTAGGAATTCAAAAAATGTGAACTCATTTTTCAAAAAGTCAAGCAAATAAGACAAATTTATTAATATTTGATAAAGCTGGTTTATTGCTACATTGATTGCTTTTTTGTATCATATACATCACAAATTAAGTAGTAACAGAGTAATAACACATCAACAGCATGTTCATTCTGAGAAAGACAGGGCAAAAAAAAAAATCACTGTCATTCCAAGGGAGCAAAATCTACCTTAGTAAACAACTTGTAGGTAATATTTACGACAGCTGGAAGCCATTTCAGAACATTGTTTAGGGATCTAGATTTCTCCTCTTATCCAGTATACCTTTTCATTGATTCCATTGTTTACAGGAAAAAAAAAATAAGTTTTTTCACAGGTCTTGGAAATGAGCACTCGCTCATGCAGTTTCAGCTCACAAAGCGAACTCAACTATCCTGTAAAAAGGCAGCAAGAACCAATATTTTGCCCTTTGAGCTTCCTAGAATAGTTACCAAGTAGAAAAAGTTTGGGAAAAGTAATTTGAATGACAAATCACATTTTTTGAACCATACAACTTGATACTTTTTTATTGCATTGCCTGATTGTTTTATTTTAGTATGCTATATACAATATATTTCTCTTTCCTAGGAGGTCAACAAGGTTGAAATTTATTTTTCTTCTATTGTTGATCTTGACAAGTCATCCAATTAGATTACTAGAGCATTTGTAAAAGCAAGTGTCATTTTTTTCTCTGAATTTTCCTGATATCTAAAATATGTATGAATTTTTGTTTTTATGTCATCCTATATTTGAAACATTTTCTGATACACTTTTGCAGCATTTGCAGCCTTAAGCACTTGTCCTGTATCAATGGGGATCTTCTGTTGTCATTTGTTTACCTCTCTGTCTCTAGAGATTAACATGAGGACACAAATCATGACCTAAAAATCTTTATACCTTGTGCCTGGTAAGTCATTCAATACATGTCAGCAAATTGGTGAAAAAAAAATAAACTTCCTAGATATTTTCTTGAGAGATCATCATGTCAATGAAAATAGGTAATCCTTGACATACTAGAACGATGGTAAATAGGAGATAGGACTGGCTTGCAGCTCCCACTTGCATGGATAGAGCAGCGTGCGGAGAGTCACATCACGAACTTTTGCTCCAATAACTACCACAAGAACATACCAGAAAATCTCAGAGAATCCACAGACCCTTTGAAGGAACTGGGACACCATTGCAGGCTCCCTGAGGTGCCGAAAAACTGAATCTGCTTGCTTTCTCCATGGGGAGGCTCACGGTTTGGGGCAAGTTCTCAGCCCTTGTCACTGGCTGCCTGGAAATAGACTCCGTGCTGTTGTGCGGGGGATGATGGGAGCAAGACTAGCCTTTAAGACAGTGGGCTGTGTGGGAGCAGGGTGGAGCCTGTGACTGCCAGCTTTCCCCCACTTTCCTGGTGACTTGTATGACTCAGCAGACACAGCCACAATCTCCCTGGGGAATAATATAACTCCATTGGACTGGAAACCACACCCTTATCTCTCACAGTAGCCACAGCAAGCCCTACCCATGGAGAAGCTGAGTTCAGACAAGCCTATCCCTGCTGATACCTGGTGGTCTTTCACTACCTGCCCTGGCTGCTGAAGACAAAGCTCATATTCTCTTGCGAGCTTGATGGCCTGCCCAATGCCCAAAAAACCTGAATACTTAACCAGGTGTCCCTAGGGCAAGTTTGCCTCCTCCGTATATGACCACAGCTAATATGCTCTTGAAAGCACCACCTCCTGGCTTGAGGCCAACCCACAAGAAACAGGTGCACCAACCAAAAACACAACCAAGGACCCTCACAGAATCCACTTTACTCCCCTGCTACCTCCACAAGAGCAGGTGCTGGTATCCATGGCTGTCAGACCTGAAGATGGATCACATCACAGGACTCTTTGCAAACAATCCCCAGCAAAACCAAGATCCTGATAGCTCCCCTGTGTGGCTAGACCCAGAAGAGCAAAAACAATCACTACAGTTCTGCTCTCAGGAGGCCCCATTCCTAGGGGAAGGGAGAGAACACCACATCAAGAGCACCCCATGGGATAAAAGAATTGAACAGCAGCCCTTGAATCCCAGATCTTACCTCTGACATAGTCTACCCAAATAAGAAGGAACCAGAAAAACAATTCTGGTAATATGACAAAACAATATTATTTACCACCCTCTAAAGATCATACCAGATCTCCAGCAATGGATCCACACCAAGATGAAATCTCTGAATTGCCAGAAAAAGAATACAGAAGGTCAATTATTTAGCTAATCAAGGAGGAACCAGAGAAACATGAAGTCCAACTTAGAGAAATTTAAAACGTGATACAGGATATAAAAGGAAAAGTCTTCAGTGAAATAGACAGCATAAATTAAAAACAATCACATATTCTGGAAATGAAGGATTACATAGAGAAATGCAAAATGCACTGGAAAATCTCAGCAATAGATTAAAACAAGCAGAAGAAAGAACTTCAAAGCTCAAAGACAAGGATTCTGAATTAATTCAATCCATCAAAGAATTTAAAAACCATGAAGAAAAAAGAATTTAAAAAACGAACAAAACCACCAAGAAGTTTGGGACTATGTGAAACATCCAAACCTAAGAATAATTGGTGTCCCCAAGAAAGAAGAGACATTTAAGAGTTTGAGAAACATATTTGAGGGAATAATCAAGGGAAACTTCCCCTGCCTTGCTAGACATCTAGACATCCACAGTCCAAGAAGCTCTCACAATACCTGGGAAATTCATTGCAAAATGATCATGGCTTAGGCACATAGTCATCAGGTTATCTAAAGTCAAGACAAAGGAAATAATCTTAAAAGATGTGATGTGGTTGATGGGTGTAGCAAACGACCATGGTATGTGTATACCTCTGTAACAAACCTGCATGTTCTGCACATGTACCCCAGAAGTTAAAGTATAATAATAATAATAATAATAATAATAAAAACAAGCTATGAGGCAAAAGCATTAGATAACCTATAAATGAAAACATATCAGATCAACAGAAGATTTCTCAGCAGAAACCCTGCAAGCGAGAAGGAATTGGGGTCCTATTTTTGACCTCCTTAAACAAGACAAGTATCAGCCAAGAATTTTGTATCCAGTGAAAGTAAACTTCATAAATGAAGGAAAAATAGTCTTTTCCAGACCAAAAAAAAAAAAAAAACTGAGAGAATTCACCACTACCAATCCAGCACTAAAATAATTGCCAACAGGGGCTCTAAATCTTGAAACAAATCCTCAAAATACACCAAAATAGAATCCCCTTAAAGCATAATTCTCACAGACCTATATAACAATAACACAATAAAAAAGGCAGCAAATAGCGTTAAGAATAGAAAAGTACCTCGCATCTCAATAATAATACTGAATGCAAATGGCCTAAATCTCCCACTTAAAGGACATAGAATGGCAGAATGTATAAGAATTCACCAACCAAGTTTCTGGGAGACTCACCTAACACATAAGGACTCACATAAACTTAAGGTAAAGGGATGGAAAAAGATATTCCATGCAAATAGACACCAAAAGCAAGCAGGAAGTAGCTATTTTCATATCAGACAAAACAAACTTTAAGGCAACAGCAGTTAAAAAAAGACAAAGAGGGACATTATATAATGATAAAAGGACTATCTCAACAGGAAAATATCACAATTCTAAATATATATGCACCTAACATTAGAGCTCCCAAATTTATAAAACAATTATTACTAGATCTAAAAAATGAGAAAGACAGCAACACAATAATAATGGGGGACTATAATACTTCACTGACAACACTATACAGGTCATGAAGACAAAAGGTCAGCAAAGAAACAATGAATTTAAACTATATCCCATTACAAATGAACTTAACATATTTACAGAACGTTCTACCCACCAACTGCAGAATACACATTCGATTCCTCAGCAAATTGAACATTCTCCAAGACAGACCATATGATAGACCACAAAACAAGTCTCAGTAAATTTAAGAAAATCTAAATTAGTATTCTCTCAGACCACAGGGGAATAAAATTGGAAATCAACTCTGAAAGGAACCCCCTAAATTATGCAAACACATGGAAATTAAATAACCTGCTCCTGTATGACCATTGGATCAACAATGAAATCAAGGTAAAAATTTAAAAATTCTTTGAACTGAATGATAATAATGACACAATCTGTCAAAACCTCTGAGATACAGCAAAAATGGTGCTAAAAGGAAACTTCATCTCATTAAATGCCTACACCAAAACGTCTAGAAGAGCACAAATAGACAATCTAAGGTCATACTTCATGGAACTGGAGAAAAAAGAACAATCCAAACCCATACCCAGCAGAAGAAAAGAAATAACAAAGGTCAGAGCAGAATAAAATGAAATTGAAACAACAACAACAAAAAAAAATACAAAAGATAAATGAAACAAAAAGCTGGTTCTTTGAAAAGATAAATAAAATTGATAGACCATTAGTGAGATTAACCAAGAAAAAAAAAAAAAAAGAGAAGGTCCTAGTAAACTCACTTGGAAACTAAGAAAGAGATATTACAACTGATAACACAGAAATGCAAAGATTATTCAAGGCTACTATGAACATCTTTACTTGCATAAACTAGAAAACTTAGAGGAGATAGATACATTCCTGGAAATATACAACCCTCCTAGATTAAACCAGAAGATATAGAATCTATGAACAGACCAATAACAAGCAGGGAGACTGAAATGATGATAAAAATTTGCCAACAAAAAAAGTCCAGGACCAGACGGATTCACAGCTGAACTCTATCAGACATTCAGAAAGGAATTGATACTAATTTTACACTATTTCAAAAGATAGAGAAAGAGGTAGTCCTCCTAAATCATTCTATGAAGGCAATATCACCTTAATATCAAAACCAGGGAAAAACAACAACAAAAAAGAAAACTACAGACCGATACTCCTGATAAACATAGATGCAAAAATCCTCAACAAAATATCAGCAAACCAAGTCCAACAGGATATAAAAGAGATGATGGTGGTTTTAGCTGCCATTTGATGCAGGGTTGGTTTAACATACATAAATCAATAAATGTGAAACACCAAATAAACAATTAAAAACAAAAATTACATAATCATCTCAATAGATCTAGACAAAGCACTTAACAAAATCCTGCATCCCTTTATGTTTAAAACCCACATCAAAATCAGCATAGAAAGGTATACCTAAAAGTAATACAAACCATTTATGGGCCGGGCACGGTGGCTCACACCTGTAATCCCAGCACTTTGGAAAGCTGAAGTGGCCGAATCACCTGAGGTCAGGAGTTCGAGACCAGCCTGCTTAACATGGCGAAATCCCGTGTCTCTACTAAAAATACAAAAAAAAAAAAGAAAAAAAAAAAAATTAGCCGGGCATGGTGGTGTGGGCCTGTAATCCCAGCTAATTGGGAGGCTGAGGCAGGAGAATAGCTTGAACCCGGGAGGCAGAGGTTGCAGTGAGCTGAGATTATGCCTCTGAACTCCAGCCTGGATGACAAGAGCGAAACGCCATTCAAAAAAAATAATTGCCATTTATGACAAATCCACAGCCAACATTATACTGAACAGTGAAAAGCTGAAAGCATTCTCCCTGGGAAGTGGAATAAGACAGGAATGCCTACTTTTACCACTTCTATTTAACATAGTACTGTAAGTTCTAGCCAGAGCAATCAGATAAGAGACAGAAATAAAGGGAATCCGTATTGATAAAGAGAAAGTCCAGCTGTTGCTGTTTGCTGATGAAATGATGGTATACCTAGAAAACCCTAAACTAATTCAAATGAAAAATTAACTTCATAATCATGGGGAATGTAAAGTTTGTCAACCAACTATCATGTATTTATTTGACAATGTTATTTATGTTCATATTATGTTTCTAAACATATTACAGTGGAGAATTTCTCATATTAATGCCATCTGAGTAGCAGATCTTTGAGCAATCTCTGTCAATTTTCCGCTAAAATACATTTAAAGACACAAGGATAAAAACTGAAATGTAAGATCCATAGCTTGGGCAAATTATCTACCAATATCAAGAATATAAAGGTATTGGCCGGGCGCGGCGGCTCACGCCTGTATTCCCAGCACTTTGGGAGGGCGAGACAGGCGGATCACCTGAGGTCAGGAGTTTGAGACCAGCCTGGCCAACATGACGAAACCCCTTCTCTACTAAAAACACAAAAATCAGCCAGGTGTGATGGCAAGCGCCTATAATCCCAGCTACTTGGGAGACTGAGGCGAGAGAATCACTTGAACCTGGAAGGTGGTGGTTGCAGTGAGCTGAGATCACGCCACTGCACTACAGCCTGGGTGACAGAGCAAGACTCTGTCTAAAAAAAAAAAAAAAAAAAAAAAAAAAAAAGAAAAAAAAAGAAAAAAATATATATATAAAGGTATTGAGAAAGGGAAGACAACACAAGAGGAGAATGGACCAAATATGGAAAAGGATGTCCACATGAGAGGGATCATAACTGAACACTAACCAATGAAAAATTATTAACCTTACTAGTAATTAGGAAAGTTAAAGCACAGTGAGATAATATTCTCTATCCATCAGATTGGAAAAAATAAAATTCTAAGTTGCAATAATCCTACCTCTTGGTATTCAACCCAGAGGATTTTTTGCACATGTACAAAGGTAACAAGTAAAAGAAAGATACATCTACAATTGTTTTTACTGGGGAAACAGAAAGGATCCAAATGTCTGGTAACATGAAAATAAAAAAAAAAAAAAATAGTGACTGTATTACTCAGCTAAGGCTGCTATAAAAACATACCACAGACTGGACAGCTTACATAACAAAAATGTATTTCTCAGGGTTCTGGAAGTTGGAAGTTCAAGATCAAGGTGTCAGTGGGTTTGGTTCTCCTGAGATCTCACACGAGCTTTTCTCTGTACCAACCTAGTGTCTCTCCCTTTTCTTTTAATGACACTAGTCCTATTAAAGTAGAGACCCATCTTTATAATCTCATTTAACCTTGATTACCTCTTTGGAGGCCCTATTTCCTAATATATCATATTGGGGATTAGGGATTCCCCATACGAATTTGGTAGGATGCAATGCAGTTCAGTCCATTAAGAGTGACACATTCATATAATGGATCACTGTAGAGAAATGCAAATATATTATCCGTAAGGATGACTTTCACAAACAAAATGTTAAGTACAAAAAGCAAGCATCATGTAAAGTTTTAAGATATGGAAATGATGCATATTAATTGCTTTGGAAGAAAGTAATTTATAACAAACATATAAGTAACTGCATAAGAATAATTAAAAAATTCAAAATAGTCTTTCCTTCTGCAGGGGAAAGATGAAGATTCAATAAAGAATGTGTATACCATATTGGATACTTCAGCTCAACTGTGGTGAGGGTTTTTGTTTGTTTGTTTTTTAGGCTGAGTAGTACATATATGCTTGTTTATTCTACTTTTTTGTTTGTTTGTATTAACTTTTACATTTAAACTATATATTGTGCAACAATTTTGTGTGAAGTCGCCTTGTAGAATCTTAGGATACATTGGTAAACATGCTAAGATACCTACTCTCATGAAGCTTATATTCTATTCCAGTAAACAGACAATAAATAGTAAGCAAAAGAAAACAGCCAAATGCATACAGTCCTTGCTATGGTTTGGACATTTGTTCCATTCAAACTTCATGTTGTAATTTAATCCAAAATATTGAACGTGGGACTCAATGGGAGGTATTTGGGTCAGTAGGGTAGATGCCTCATGAATAGGTTATGCCCTCCCTGGGGAGCGTAAGTTCTCATTCTCTTTGTTTCCATAAGACATTGTTGTGAAAAAGAGCCTGGCACATCTACCTTCTCTCTTTTGCTTGCATTTGCATCATGTGATCTCTGTACTCAGACCCCCTTTTCACTAGCCAGCCTAAGGCTGTTGACCATAAGCAGATGTCCAACCTTGAACTTTCCAGCCATCAAAATTGTGAGCCAAATAAACAAGGAATACGGAGCCTCAGATATTCCTCTTATTTATTTAGAGACAGTTTTGCTCTATAGCTCAGCTCCCCGCCACCCTCCTGGGTTTAAGCTATTCTTTCCTGTCTCAGCCTCCCAAGTAGCTCAAGTACTTGGGATTACAGGCATGCTCCACCACACCCAGCTAATTTTTGTACTTTCAGTAATTACGGTTTTCCTGTGTCACCCAGGCTGGTCTGGAACTCCTGGGCTCAAGCAATGGGCCCACCTTAGCCTGCCAAAGTGCTGGGATTACAGTAATGAGCCAGCACGCCCGGTCAGGTAATCCTCTCTACAAACAAAAACAGACTAAAGCAACATTTAGGAAAAATAAAAATTGAGCATTTTTTTTTTCAAAAGGATATATATTTTTCAGTATTTGTTTTCATCCAGAATAATTGTTTTCTTTTTATTATATATCTTTTGAATGTTTCTGAATTAATCAGAACTTTTTCTCAAATTCACTGCCACAGTAAATATGTAGGCATTTGTTATATGTTATGCATTTTTTATGTAGTTGTAACTTCCTTCTAGATATTTCATTTCAATGCTAATATACTGTTTTTTGTTTGTTTGTTTTTTTGTTTTTTTTTTTTGAGACGGAGTCTCGCTTTATCGCCCAGGCTAGAGTGCAGTGGCCGGATCTCAGCTCACTGCAAGCTCCACCTTCTGGGTTCCCCGCCATTCTCCTGCCTCAGCCTCCCGAGTAGCTGGGACTACAGGCGCACGCCACCTCGCCCGGCTAGTTTTTTTGTATTTTTTAGTATAGAGGGGGTTTCACTGTGTTAGCCAGGATGGTCTCGATCTCCTGACCTCGTGATCCACCCGTCTCGGCCTCCCAAAGTGCTAGGATTACAGGCTTGAGCCACCGCGCCAGGCCACAATGCTAATATACTTGTAAGCTGACTTAATTCTATCTTTAAAAATCTTTGGAATATAAACAAATAAATAAGAAAGGAGCAAAATATCAGGTAATCCTCACATTGCAAACAGATTGAATATGAAAAGTGCATCTATTAATTATTCATTTAGAGCATAATACATATGCTCTTTTTTCAGTACAGTTAAAAATCTTGATCAGCTACCAATAGTAAAATTATGAAGAGCCAATTGAAAAAATTAATGCCAATGCTAATAAATGATAAAAATATTTTGATTATATTAGTCATTCAAAAATACAAGTTAATAATAATTTAACTTATACCAGCAAATATGTGTGTCTATATCTGCATATATATAATGAAAATTGGGAAATTAGCTTTTATGACCACATTTTAAATAAAACAAGTTATATCCAGATCATATCATCAAAAGCATTATTTTGAAAAATGTTAAAGCACTTAGAAAATACACATACTTTCTAAATACACATATTAGAATATTCAGTGGAAATTGAAGAATACAAAATTATTTTCTGTGACAAATTGTTTGTTCCCGATTATGTAATATACACACACATGCAGAAAGATATAAATAATGGTTGACATTTAATGAGCTCTTACTTTGTGTCAGACACTGAGCTGAGGGTTTTATCAGGATTATTTCAGTAAGTCCTCATAAGAACCCTTTGATGTAAGTAGCAATATTATCTACATTTGACAGATGAGATGAGTTTTGGAGAGATTAAGTTTACAAACCTAGTTATTGTGGAATCCAAGATATGAACCAAAGACGTGAGACTCCAGAATCTATGCTTTTAATTACTGTCCCGACTTGGAGGTCAATTGAGGTTACTCTTTACGATAAAAATACAATTAGTTAGAGACTGAAGTAAGAATCCTGCTTCTAAAGGTAAAGCTCACGCTATCCCAAATGTTATGCAAATTCCTAGGGGTTTATATTATCGTTTTCTTTTGATTCATGGTGGTGATATTCATTATAGCATCATAAACTGTGTATAGGTGAAACCTCTGTTGTTCAGTTGTTGACTATCCTGACTTGAAAATTATTGCTTGCCCCATTTTCCCTTAGGCTAGAGCTTCCTAATCTTGTGATTTTTTTCTCTTTTTTCATTCTCCTCTCTTCTTTTCTTTTCTCTACCTTATTCTGATTCACTGTTCATTTCTTATACAGATTAATTTGTTTTCTTCCAAACATGTTGTCTGCGAGGAATCTTTCAAGACATTTTCTCTTCAATGACAAAAACCACAATTATTTTTGCACCAACTTGATACTTGCCTGCTACATAAAATGAACAGGATAATGTAAACAGAATTTATATATATATAGAGAGAGCAATATACATTTGGGAAAATTTTTGATCTCACTAAGAATGAAAATATATACAGTCACAATACCATGTTTACCTCTACAATTGGAAAAGCTTTAAAATTTATATGATGTAATACTGAAAAAGGTGTTTTGGCAGTAGTACCCACTGGTGTGACTTCGCATTGCTATTTCTGGAAAGTAATTTGGCACTATATTCAAAATAATCTCAGTACTAAATTCATACACTTTGGCCCAATAATTCTATAAATATCTTCTAAATGCAAGACAGAAGACAACAGACATTGTAGGTGTTTCAATAACATGTATCAGAGCTAGCTTTAATATGAGAGGTTGAGTGCCCATGGTTCTAAGTTACACACCGTCAGGAAGTATTCCACAGCAAAATTGTCTAAGGACCAAAAATTACTGCTATAAATGATGAATTATTTTAAATTTACAGAGTCACTGACACAAAGAAAAGGAAATCAACACCACTGCCATGGAAAATGGTGATTCCATGACTAGATGACGTTTAACTCTGGTAGTAGACACATCGCTGGTTCTCTTTTACTGCCTGAAGTTTGAAGTATTTCAATTATCAGAGCCCCAATGAAGTTTACTTAAACGTTCTTAGTCTACGTTCACCCAAAAATGTTTTATATGATAGATCGTCAGTGTCGGTTGAATCCAAGTTTCTTTTATCTCTAAAGGATTCTTCAGACAATCATGTGAATTGGCAGATAAAAATTAATACATAGAAAAAGTACACAAATTCAAATGGAGATACTGGAGGTTGGATATAACCCTCCAGTACCTCATATGAGTAGGAATAGACCTCAGGTTTACCTGATATGTCTTGTTATAAACATGTATTAGATTGTTTATCATTTGCATGCCTGTATATCTGGAGCTCTCTAGGTCTAGTATCTAAAGTAAACTACCTGGCAATTCAACCTCCATCACCACCTGCTGGGAACTATTTCAAATTGCATCCAAAGACCCTAGAGGACTGATGCTGTTCCTTCTTCTCAGCCCCACTCCTTTAGATATAAATTAGGAATTATAGATAGAGGAAAGGTTGGTGTCACACAACGTTTTCAGTAATGTTATTGGGAAATTCAGAATTTATTTATAAATTAATAAATAAGAAAGAGGATGAAAGAAAGTTTATACATGAAACTCTGTGGTGTAATTCTACTGAATCCTTTGAGGTTCTGTGTTCTTTCTTGCATATTAGAAAAATTAATTACAAAATATTAGTTACCAATGAATGACTTTTCATCAGTGAATATTTATCTACTAGTATACAAAATGCAGAGATGTTTGTAAGTAGTTTATGATTTATTCTAAAGATTCCAGGTGTTTAGTTCATCTGCATATAAATATGACACCCACACAAGCATACAAGTTTATTCACCAGAGTAAATGAGGCCCCTCTAGCTATATACTTTGTACTTCCTTCAGAGATCGATTCAGCAAGAACCACATTATTTATTCAAGATGACATTAAGATGCTCATTCTTCACAAGAATAAACACATTGATAATGTTTATGCTTCATTTTCTGTGGAACACCTACACTTAAATACAGCAGAGGAGTGCATGACATTTTCTTTGCATTTTTCATTTCAACATGTGATTACAGCTTTCTGTTTGTGGTTAGTCACTTGTGCAAGATTTCTCAGTTTAAGATTTTAAATGTTATACTTCTAGCTTTCCAAATAAGTAACCTCAACATGATTTCATTATTGCTGCTCTTTGACAGAAGTAGAGAGTAAAATTTTAAAAATACATGAGGACACCAAATTCTATTTCTCTAAAGAGAGATGAAAGGAAAAATAAATATAGAAAGCATTGAACATGAAGAAAGTCACAATAGTCATATAAAACTCTGGATAAAACAAACCTACTGAAGAAACAGATGGGTCTTTTTACAATGAAATGAGCATTTTTATGGCTCACTGGAGCTCATACTATAAAGTGTCAATGAAGAAGGTTAGATAAGTCTCTAAACTAAGATTCAGCCTTCGTAAGGGATAATAAACAACTCCAGGATGTGTCCAAAGGGCTTTTTAGTTCCTGCTACACAAACAACAAATATAGAAGGCAAGGTATAGCTGAGGCAAGGTTCATTCTTTTGTAGTTTGTATAAAAAAATATTAGTTATTTGGTTTCTGGGCTTAGAACCTTGCTGTTGCCTATTCAGGGTTAACATCATTTCCACGTTTAACTCTTTCGGCTCTTGGCCCCAAAGCTATTGATGATCATTTAATTCTATATATTTCACTTTCTGATAGAACAGAAGTTATTTCCAGATCCCATAGCAGAGATTTCTTGTTATATATATAGCCATATATATTATATATGTAGAGCCATAAAAGAAATAATTTAACAGCAAATATTTTGTTCTAAATAAAATCATATTAACCAATGTAATCTTACTTTGACTAACTGAAGAAATAAAATTCAATTTCATAAATAATAACATTTCAAATAATTATAGAACATATCTGATACAGAATATCACAGTTAATTTATTGTTACTTTAGGAAAGAGTGTAAAGAAGAAAAAAAATGGTTATATTCTCAAACTTAAAAATTAGAACTACTTCAGAAGCCATATAGTAGTAATTAATCTCAAAATTAAAAGCAATTGTTCTAACATAAGTTGTTATAGAGAAAGTATTTTGAAATTATATTTTAAAATATGTATTCGATTATTGAAAAGGTAAAATTTGCAATTAGAGAAAAATTCAGTGTTGCAAGTGGTATACAATGAAAAATCAGCTTTTGCCCCTTTCCCTCCTAGATGCAACCATGATAAAAACCATATGTAAACCAAGATCTTTACATAAACGGAGTGTTCTTTGACATATTTTCCCACAGGTTATAATGTAATTTTAAAAAATTAATATAGTCCTGATTTCTTCTTTTTTAAGATTGCAAAGCACCCCATTGATGGGCACATTACAATTTATTTTTAGTTTTATAGTTTCTAACGTTAGTTCTTACACCAATGTTGACACTACTCGTATTTGTGTGTATCTGGATAAATATACACATAGAATTTTATCATATTTGCCAAATCTTTCCTTTGATTGTGAGATATGACATTATTTTGGTATCACTAAGAAAGAGAAAACAACATGAGATAAATAGTACATTCCATCAATTATTTAATATATCCAATTTTGGCCGACCGCGGTGGCTCACGCCTGTAATCTCAGCACTTTGGGAGACTGAGGCATGTGGATCATGAGCTCAGGAGATCGAGACCATCCTGGCTAACATGGTGAAACCCCGTCTCTACTGAAAATATAAAAAATTAGCCGGGTATGGTGGCGGGAGCCTGTAGTCCCAGGTATCCGGAAGGCTGAGGCAGGAGAATGATGTGAACCTGGGAGGTGGAACTTGCAGTGAGCTGAGATTGTGCCAGTGCTCTCCAGTCTGAGCAATAGAGCTAGACTCCATCTAAAAAAAAATATATATATATATATATATATACACACACACACACACACACACACACACACATATACATATCCAATTTTAAAGATGGTAAAATATATATCATAATCAATATAATATAGTACAGTTATGGGTATCTTAGAATCAATGAAATATGGAGCTAAAAAGTAATATAGCTGTGTCAAATTGCTATATTGTCACCTACAGCACCTCAATAATTTACCACACCATTGACAATGCAAGACAATGCCTGTTTCCCCTTTCCAAAAAAGTGCATGTAAATTTTGAATCTTAGCCAATCTCATACATTAAAAAATGGTATATTTTAACATGTAAAAATGACATTGATATTTCCTGGCCCACAAACTGCTCCAGATTTCCTAAATAAAAGTTGCAAACAAAAAATGAAGACATTGATAAAAAATAAAGCATATTGCACATCTTTTCTGAAGTTGGACAACAAGAGTTTAATATGCTGTATGATCTGGGACCATTCATTTAAATATTCTAAGTCTCAGTTTTTCTTTCTGTAACTGAAGATAATAATAGATTTTCATGAATTGTCATAACATTGAGTAAAACTAATGTATGTAGGATATTTCTGGAACATAGTGGTACTCTTTGTGTATTACACATTACTATTATTATTATCATCACTACTGTGTCTGGAATAGACTCCTTCCAGTGGGTTTTTGGTCTCGCTGACTTCAAGAATGAAGCTGTAGACCCTCAGGGTGAGTGTTACGGTTCTTAAAGATGGTGTATCCAGAGTTTGTTCCTTCAGATGTTACGATGTGTCCAGAGTTTCTTCCTTCTGGTGGGTTTGTGGTCTCGCTGACTTCAGGAGTCAAGTTGTAGACCCTTGCAGTGTTACAGCCCTTAAAAGGTGGCATGTCCAGAGTTGATTTTTCCTCCTGGTGGGTTTGTGGTGTCACTGACTTCAGGAATGAAGTTGCAGACTCTGGCAGTGAGTGTTACAGCTCATAAAGGTAGTGCAGACTCAAAAAGTGAGCAGCAGCAAGATTTATTGTGAAGAGCAAAAGAATAAAGCTTCCACAGAGTGGAAGGAGACCAGAGTGGGTTGCCACTGCTGGCTCAAGTTGCCAGCTTTTATTCCCTTATTTGGCCCTTCCCACATCCTGCTGATTGGTCCATTTTACAGAGAGCCAATTGGTCTATTTTACACAGTGCTGATTGGTCCATTTTACAGAGTGCTGATTGGTGCATTTACAATCCTTTAGCTAGACACAGAGCACTGATTGGTGTGTTTTTACAGAGTGCTAATTGGTGCATTTACAATCTTTTAGCTAGACACAGAGTGCTGATTGGTGTGTTTTTATAGAGTGTTGATTGGTGCATTTACAATCCTCTAGCTAGACAGAAAAGTTCTCTAAGTCCCCACTCGACCCAGGAAGTCTAGCTGGCTTCATCTCTCACTACTACTACTACTGCTACTGCTAAGATACTGTACCTAAGAATGGAGAAAAGTTTTAATTCACTTATAACATTTTTTATTCAGAGTGAGATTTTAAGTAAGTGAGTGCATATACAGTCGACCCTTGAACAGTGGAAGAGTTAGGGGTACCGATGCCTTGTGGAGTTGAAAATCCATGTATATGGCCAGGCACGGTGGATCACACCTGTAAATCCAGCACTTTGGGAGGCTGAGGTGGGCGGATCCCTTGAGGACAGGAGTTTGAGACCAGCTTGGCTAGCATGGTGAAATCCTGTCTCTACTAAAAAGACAAATAATTAGCCAGGCGTGATGGCACATGCCTATAATCCCAGCTACTTGAGAGGCTGAGGTAGGAGAATTGCTTGAACTCAGGAGGCGGAGGTTTGCACTCCAGCCTGGAGGACAAAAAAAAGAAAAAAGATAAAAAGAAAATCTGTATACCTCATGACTCACCTAAAACTTAAGAGCTTACTGTTGACTGGAAGCCTTACTGATAACATAAACACTTGATTAACACATATTTTGTACCTTATATGTATTAAATACTGTATCTCTGCAATAAAATAGGCAAAAGAAAATATTACAGAGAGAATCATTAGGAAGAGAAAAGAAAAATATTTCGAAACTATTAGGTGGAGGTGGATTATCATAAAAATCTTCATTCTTGTCTTTACTTTCAGTAGGCTGAGGAGGAGGAGAAAAAGGAATGCATCTAGATGTCTCCGAGGTGGCAAAGGCTGAATACAATCTGTGTATAAGCCTACTGGCCCAGTTCAAACCTGTTTTGTACAAGGGTCTACTGTATAATGGGTAAGGAAAAAATTAAATCTTTTTGGGATGCCATTTTCACAACAATAAGTATTGTGTTCAATTTACAAGGTGATGTCAGAAGACATTATATTTAAAAAAATCATAATCACAAAGAAATTTCAAAACTGAGAAATATTTATTTCATTAAATTCTAATGGGTCAAAACCAACATAGTTTTGCAGATTTGCTGAAACTTTCAGGAAATAATGTGTATTTCACTGGGTAAA
Source organism: Papio anubis (assembly GCF_008728515.1). Classification (NCBI taxonomy): domain Eukaryota; kingdom Metazoa; phylum Chordata; class Mammalia; order Primates; family Cercopithecidae; genus Papio; species Papio anubis. The sequence continues at coordinate 51,950,551 of NC_044978.1, forward strand.
ACAGAAAAAGTCATATTTGTGCTGATGTGTATTACATAAACCAAAATAGAAATTATATGCTTATCTGATTAGAATATGTTCTTTAATTTATTTATTTTATATTGACAAATAATTGTATATGTTCATGGGGCATAATATGATGTTCTGATGTTTCCTTACAATGTGGAATGTTTAAATCAGACTAATTAATAAGTCCTTCACCTCACATACTTATTTTTTTATGATGCCAATTTTAAAAAATCTATTCTTCTAACAATTTTAAAATAGATAATATACTATTATTTATTATAGTCACAATTCTGTACAATGTATCACTAAAACATATTTCTTCTATCTGATAGAAACTTTGTACCCTTTGATCAACATGTCCCTTTTCCTCACTGACCACTCTTCCCTATCCCCTGGCAATCCCCGTTCTACTCTCTGCTTCTATGAGTACAACTTTTAAAGATTCCACATATAAGTGAGATCGTGTGGTATTTGTCATTCTGTGCCTGGCTTGTCTCATTTTGCACAACATCTTCCAGGTTCATCCATGTTGTTGCAAATGACGATATTTATTCCTTTTTTACAGATGAATAATATTTCATTACTTACACAAACATACCTCAGATATATTGTGGTTTGGTTCCAAACAGCCATAATAAAGTGAATATTGCAATATGGCAAGCCACATAATTTTTTTCTGATTTCCCAGCACATACAGAAATTATGCTTACACTATACTGTAGTTAAGTGCAATATCATTATGTCTAAAAAGTACATACTTTACTTAGAAAGTACTTTATTGCTAAAATGTTAACAGTAATCTGAGCCCTTAGTCATAAGTTTTTTCTTATAGAATATGTTGCTTCAAGGTTGATGGCTGCTGACTGATGAGACTAGTGGTTACTGAATGTTGGGGTAGCTGTGGCAATTTCTTAAAATAAGAATGCAAAGAAATTTTCCGTATTGATTGACTCTCCCTTTCATGAAAGATTTATCTGTAGCAGACAATGATATTTGATACTATTTTACTCACAGTAGAACTTCTTTCAAAATACAAATCAATGTTCTCGAACCCTGCTGCTGCTTTATCAACTAACATTGCATAATATTCCAAATCATTTGTTGTCATTTTAACAATGTTCAGATCAGCTTCACCAGGAGTAGATTCTGTCTCAGGAAACCACCTTTTTTGCTCATTCATAAGAAGCAACTCCTCATTCATTAGTTTTATCATGAGATTTCAGCAATTCCGTCACATTTTCAGGCTCCATTTCAATTCTAGTTATCTTGCTATTTCCACAACATCTTCTGTTACTTCCTCCATTGAAATCTTAAACACATCCTTTCCCTTGGACACTTAGAAGCCATTTTATGGTTATTAATTGGCCCAATTTTAATATTGTTGTGTTTCAGGGAATAGAGAGGCCAGAAGAGAGGAAGAGAGGTGGAGAACAGGCAGTCAAAGGAACAGTCAGAGTACAAGCAGCATTTATTGATAAGTTTGCCATCTTAAATGGGTGCAGTTCATGGCACCCCCCCAAACAATTACAATTGTAACATCAAAGATCACTGATCACCATAACAGATATAATAATAATGATAAAGTTTGAAATATTGTGAGAATTATCAGTATATTACATAGAGACACAAAATGAGCACATGTTGTTGAAAAATGGCGCTTAGACTTGCTCACTGTAGGCTCGACACAAACACTCCTTTTAAAAAGTGGAAATCTGTGAAGCAAAGTAAAGCAAAGTGCAATAAATGAGGAATGCTTGTATATACAACATTCTCTTTATTCATTATTTTGATGGTGGGTACCTAGTTTTCCATAGTTTAGCAATTGTGAATAATGCTGCAATGAACGTGGGAGTGCAGGTGTCTCTTTGGCATGCTGAATTCAATTGTTTTGTATATATACCCACATATTGGATTGCTGGATTATATCATAATTCTATTATTATTTTATGAGAAACCTTTATACTATTCAAAAATGGCTGTATTAAATTTATTTTTTCCACCAACAGTGCACTAGGGTTCTTTTTTCTCCACACCCTAGGCAATACTTGCTATCTTTTGTCATTTTGTTAGTTGCCACATATGTGTGAGGTGACAACTCATTGTGATTTTCATTTACATTTCCCTAATACTTAGTGTTGATGAGCTTATATATATGTATAATATATGTGTGTATGTATATAATATAATATAGTATAATATAATATAATATAATATAATATATATCTAGTGGACATTTATATATCTTCTTTTGTGAAGTGCCTGTTTAAGTCCTCTGCACATTTTTTGATTGATTAATTTGTTTTCTTGCTCTTCAGTTGTTCAAGTTTCTTATATGTTTTCGTTATAAAACCTTTCTCAGAATCATGGTTTGCAAATATTTTCTTCCAATGTGTGGCCTATTCCATTCCTCTATTGATTGTTTCATTTGCTGTAGAGAAACTTTTTAGTTTGATGTAATTCCATTTGCTTATATTTGCTTTTGTTGCCTGTGTTTTTGGGGTCATATTCAATAAATCTTTATCAGTGTTGTGGAACATTTTTTCTATGTGTTTTTTTAATAGCTTTATAGTTTCAGGTCTTAATGTTTAAGACTTCATTACATTTTGAATTGATTTTTGTATATGGTGTTAGATAAGATTCTAATTTCATTCTTTTGCATGTGATTATCCAAATTTTTTAGCACCATTTATTAAAGAGACTATCTTTTCCCTATTATGTATTCTTGGCTTCTTTGTTGAATATCAACTGACCATAAATGTGTTTATGAATTTCTAGACTCTCTATTCTGTCCCTTTGGTCTATGTGTCTGTTTTTATGCCAGTTTCAAAACAAAGCCATGCTGTTTTGATTGACTTTGGAACAGATTTTGAAGTCAGGTAGTGTTATGCTTCCACTTTTATCATTTTTACACAAAATTGCTTTGGCTATTTTTGTGGTTTCATACAAATTTTAGTATTTTTCTTTCTATTTGCTTGAAAAAATTATCTAAGAGTTTTGATAGGATTTCATTGGATATGTAAATCGCTTTGGGTACTATGAAGTTTTTAACAATATTCTTTCAATCCATGAACATGAAGTACCTTTCCTTCCATTTGTGTCATATAGAATTTTATTCAATGTTTTACAGTTTTTAATATACAGATCTTTCATCTAGTGGGTTAAATTTGCTGCTATGTATTTTATCATCTTATACCACTGTTAATGGGATTGATTAGTTAATTTCCTTTACTAAGAGTTTATAGTCAGTGTGAACACATACTACCAATTTTTGCCTGTTGATTTTGTACCCTGCAATTAAACTAGATTCCTGTATCCATTCTAACAGTTTTTCGGTGAAGTCTAGGATTTTCTATATTTAAGATCATGTCAGCAGCAAACAGAGAAATTTCATTTTTTTTTTTTAATTTGGATTATTTTTTCTTGTCTAATTGCTCTGGCTAGAAATTTCATTACTATGTTGACTAGAAGTAGTCTTTCTACTTCTAGTCAAGTTGTCCTTGTCTGATTTTGGAGGAAAAGCTTTTGACTTTTCCTCACTGAGTATGAAATTAGCTGTGGCCTTTTCATAAATGAGCTTTATGGACTTTATTATGTTAGAGTATGTTTCTTTTATACTTAATTCGTTGAGAATTTTTTTGTTATGAAAGGATGTTGAATTATGTCAAATTTTTTTTGCACTTATTTTAAAAATCATATGGCTTTCATCTTTTATGTTAATACAGTATAACACATTTATTAATTTGTGTATGTTGAAACAGTCTTGCATCCCAGGAATAAATCCCACTTAATCATGGTGAATCATTGTTTTATTGTGCTGTTAAATTTGTTTTGCTAATATTTTGTTAAGGATTTTTACATCCAAGTTCACTGAGGATATTGACTTGTAATTTTTTTTTTCCTTTAGTGTCCTTGAGTAACTTTTTATCAGGATAATGTTTGTCTTGTAAAATGTATTTGAAAGAATTCATTCTTCTTCAACTTCATGGAAGAGTCTGAGAAGATTAATATTAGCTCTTTTTAAATGTTTAATAAAATTTTTTTACAAAGCTTTCTGGTCCTCGGCTTTACTTTGATAGGTGATCCTTTTTTATTATTGATTCAGTCTCTTGCTTTGTTATTTGTCTGTTCAGACCTGCTGTTTCTTCCTAATTCAGTCTATTTAGGTTTTATGTTTCTAGGAATTTATCTATTTCTTCTAGGTTATCAAATTTGTAGGCATAATATTATGCATCTTAGTCTCTTATGATCCTTTATTTTTCTGTGATATTAGTTGTCGTATCTCCTCTTTTGTTTCTGATTTTATTCTGGTTAGAGTTTTGAAATACAAATTTAGAAAGGTTATGTTCATGGCATACATATGTGTTCATGGAATACATATATTGCTACAGAATTACAATGGTAAATTTAAAAATGGCTTAAGAATAAAACTACTTTGATAAAATGAAGTCATCCTTATTCATGAGAAATGAGGATAATGTGAATTATTACACTAATTTTTATTAGTCTTACAATAATTTATAAGTATTTTGAGCTTTGTCTTAAATGTGGTATCATTTGTATAAAAAGTGACAATACATATGTGTGTGTGTGTGATTTGTAATCTTTTAAATTTGATTGGACATTTTAATATAAAAATAGCAACAACTTACAATAGTAACAAAAGTCATAATTTCTATAATTTGTATATTTAGTTAATATAACCATGTTCTGTGCTTCTGTAACCTGTTAACACCCACCAAAAATTCTAATCTCTTGAAGGCTGCAGATCACAGTAATATCTGACATTTATATTGTGCTACATATAACAGACATGCTGATGAATAATTTAAAGATATTATTTTATTTAATTCATACAATAATCCTATGAGGTAAATATCATTAAACCTACTTTATAAATAAATAGAACTGGGAGAGATTAAGCAATTTCCTCTCAGTCATAGAACTTATTTATCTAAAATTACATTGTCTTTAGCTGCTTTGTATAGTATGACTAGTCACTTATTCATTGATCCATTTACTCGCTCATTTATTTGTGCCACTAAATGAGAAATTTGTTGGTACCAAAATTGTGCAAAGAATTACAGGCACACTTGTGAGTATATAGTTTACTGAAGGAGTAATTGAAGATAATTTCATTTTAAAAATTATGAATTATAATGTATAAAGTAGAAAGAAAATAGATTTTTAGGAACCTATCTTTATAGGTCAGGATTGTAGTAACTAATTATAAAGGACATTTTAAAGGAGATCCATCAGATAATTTAAATTTGTACAGTATTGGGGGAAAAAACAAAACCAATCTCGAATCTTATACAGAGACAAAACTGCTGTTGTTGGTACACCTTGCTTCGAACCTATTAATCTAATATCTAGGAAATCAACTAGTAGAATTTAACACAGCTATTTTAGAGGAATCAAATACTTCCACCACATGATCTATTCTCCCTAACTCTATTTTCCTCTGCTTCATCATTGTTTATATGTGGTCACGTGGGAACTCCAGACAAAAGGGAAATCTAGGAAATTTAGTTTTGACTTTCTGGTTTCTATAGAACACATACTAGAAGTTTGAAGTGAACTCTGAGTCAGAGTATCCACCTTATTTGACACATCTTGGCTTTTAACATATTCTAACTTTTACTGGAGTAAAATACATTAAATAAGAATAAAATAAACAAGGAAAGAACCAACCTAGGCCTATTTTTAATGTTTACAAATATGTGCCATAAGAATACACTACAAATATCTACATTATGCAGTAGTATTAACTTACATTTACATATTCTATGCTCCTGTTATGTGGATATAGTATAACATATATTATATAAGGTAATTAGTGCAAAGAAAAAATAATGAGTATGGGTGGAATATCCAGAATACGTCAAGAACTCTCACAACTCAACACTAAAGAAAAAACAACCCAATTAAAAAACGGGCAAAGGACTTGAATTGACATTTCAAAGAAGATATACAAATAATCAAAAAGTACGTTTAAAAAATGCTTACCATGGCTAATCACTAGGGAAACGCAAATTAAAACCGTAATGAGATACCACTTCACAAACATTAGGGTAGCTATTATAAAAAACAAAAAGAAAAACAAACAAACATGAAACCTCATAAAACAGAAACAGTGTTGGTGAAGATATGGAGAAATTTGAACCCTTGTGTATTGCTGGTAGTAATATAAAGTGGTGCAGCCGCTACAGAAATAGTACGGACGTTTCTCAAATTATTAAACATAGAATTTTCATGTGATCCAACAATTCCACTTCTGGGTACATAGTTAAAAGACCTGAAAGCAGGGACTTGAACAGATATCTCTACACCAATGTTCATTACTCACAGCACCCAAAAGGTGGAAACAGTCCAAATGTCCACTGACTGAATGTGTTGTATACAATGAAATATTATTTATCCTTATAAAGGAATACAATTCGGATACATGCTACAAGAAGAATAAACTTTAAAGACATGTTGCTGAATGAAATAAAACAGACACAAAAGGTCAAATATTGTATGATTCCACTTGTATGAGGTACCTAGAGTGCTCAAACTCTTATACACGCAGAAAGAAGAATGGTAGTTACCAGGATCTAGGATGGATGGCAAGTTGTTTGCTAATGAGTTTCAGAGTTATAACTTGGAATGAAGAAGAAGTTCTGAAGATTAATAGGGGTGACAATTGCACAACAATGTAAATGTGAATTATATACTTAAATATAGTTAAAATGGTATATTTTATGTTAGATATATTTTACTAAAATAAAAAAGTTTATATGACATTTAATACTGTGCTTGAGAGATTATGTTCCATTTTAAAAATTTAGAATAGGTTTTTAACTACATAAAATTTGCAAATATATACTTCTTTAACTCACAGGTAGTTTACTCTATTGATAATATCTTCTATTGATATGATATATTTGTAAAAAATAATGAAGCAATGATGATATATATTAAAGCTCAAACTTTGTTAGGATTTCCTTGTTTTTACCTAATGTCCTTTTTCTGTTCTAGGTCACCAACTAGGATACCATGTTATATTTAGTTATTATATCTCTTAACCTCCTCTAAATTGTGACTGTTTTTCAGGTTTTCCTCTTTTTTAATGACCTTGATAGTGGTGATCAGTACTGGTCTGGTGTTTTGTAGAATATCCTTCAATTTGTGTTTGTCTTGTGTTTTACTCAGAAACTAAGGGTATGGATTTTTGGGACAATCACAAATGCAAAATGCCATTGTCATCACATCACATCAAGGCTATATTCTATCAACATGCCTTATGAAAGTTGACTGTATTCTATCAACATGTTGATGAAAGTCTTTTACCTGGCTGAAGTACTCTTTGTCAGGTTTTTCCTTTGTAAACAATGTTCTTCTCTCTTTCCATACTGTGCTCTTTAGAAGAAAGTCATTATATGCAGCTCACACTCAAGCAATTGTAAGTTGTACTCTACCTCCCTAAGGAAGCAGTATCTACATCAACTATTTGGAATTCTCCTGCACAGGAGATTTGTCTAGTCCCCTTCACTTAAAAACTATATTCAATCATTCATTTATATCAGGATGGAGTCATGGATATTTATTTTATACTCTGGATTATAATCCAATGCTCATTTTCTTGTACAAACCAGTCCAGATTTGACCACTGGGAAATCATTTGCTTTTTTCCTGTGTCTCTTTGATATGTCATCCTTTTTAAAAATCACTTCCTTACTTTCTGACATTACAAGATGCTCCAGGCTCATCTTGTATACTCCCTGTCCCAGTCCTTGAATCAGTTGGTTCTCTAAGGATCCCTGATACCTTTTATTGGGGAAGGTAAAGATAATGCAAACCAAGATCTGAGCACTGGGTGAGTTTGCTGCTACTGCAGTGTCGCAGTGTCTAGACTCTTCCAGTCGAGAGTTTGGAAATCTATGTGTGTATACTAACCTAATACATGTGTGTATGCACAGGCTACTACACATATATATCTATAACTTTCACTATATGTCCACCTGTATGTATATTATGCTAAACATATGTTTATATTTAATTTGAGGACTCCAACTCTAATCCAATGTTGTATGAGTCATTGTAGACTTTGTCCCTTGCTTATCTATAATCTCTCTCTTCATTGGTGAGAGACATGGTTTCCACCATCTGCTATTCATTTATTTGTTTGTTCAGTTCAAGTATACATGTATAGTAGTTTCAAAATTGTTAACATGTACTCCTTTGAAAAATGAACTTTATCAAATAATGTATAGTGTCTATGTATAGTTCCTTTTGCTTTTAGTCATACAGATTCCACTCTATTCCAAATTTAATTAGGTCAGCACCTTTTGCCTCCACGCTTGAGGAGTTATTTTGTAAATTGGTCTAGGAAGTTCTCTGCTGAGGTGACTTTTGATGAGCAGATCTGAACTGAGGGAGGTAATAAGACACATGGAAATTTGATGATATAGCATTGCAGTCAGAGAGAACCAGTTCAAATGAGGAAGAAAGGGAATTATAACAGCATTACAAAGGAATTTAGTTTGGATGTAACTATGAAGCTTATGGAATTTAATAGGTAATATTTATTATCCCAAACCGTTAGTGGGATGTTGGAATAACACACTGGTTTTCAAAAATCATGAACTTAAGAATTGTCTAGGTGCTTGTTAAAAATTTAGAACATTCTGAAACAAAATGTTTTGCTTAAAAAGCTAGTGTCTTTAGACTATCAAGTTCTAGTGTCTCTAGAGCCTCATTCTCATTGTTTAGCTCCACGAAGAGGAATGACAACTATTACAGTTTCTTATGTATGCATTCAGAAATATGAGTATAACATGTGCTGTTTGTGTAAAACTCACCACATTAAAGATTTTGTGACAAAACAGAGATTATTGGATACCACACCTCAAAGTATCTGATAGAATACATTTCGGCTGGAGATAAGAATCTGCATTTTAAACAAGCACCCTAGGTAATAGTGTCTCAGGCTGTCCAGGAATCAGACTTGGAGAAACACTGGCTAAAGCAGTAGGAAGCCATAAGCTGTGTGAAGTAGAAATAAGCATAGAGCCTAGGGTTGACTTTAATGGTGAACAATGAGCAATTGTGCTGAGAAACAAAGGAGAGTGGATTAAGAACACAGCAGCCTGCCTCCACAGCTTTGGGTAAGCAGAGACCAGGAAAACTCATCAGTGGAGAGGATCTTTTCAAACTCAAATTGTGTGAACAAATTTTGTGTCTGAAGATCGGATAAATTTATGATGATATTTTACATTGTGATTATTAGAGGCAGTATAGCATAGTGCTTTTGGAGCAAGACCACTTAGGTGGAAATGCTGGTTCTGACAATTACTAATGATATAACCTGGGAAATTGCCTTAACACGTCTATGCCTTTTCCTGTGCATCAAATGGATATAAAAATAGTACTGTCCTCACAGGAGCATTAATTCAGTAGCACTAGGTTCATAATAAGGGCTCGAAGAATAGCAACTCCTATATATTTGGTTTCTTGTAAACATGATGGTGTTTATATGTATAGAGTATTTTACTTGAAAATGGGTATATGTCTAGGCCTATATCATTGAAGAACTCAACATTAAGTATTATATTTAGCTTTGTCAGACAATACTAAAATATATCATGAAAATATATTTTGCTTTAATGGAAATGCTAGCTTATTCTTATGAGACTATCCATGAATAGAGATGCTAAATATAATATGAAATAACCTACTCAACTAAAGCTGGTTAGTTCTTTAGTTTTCTGGTGTAGAAAGAACAAACAATGTAGTCATTTTGACATGACCTTTTATTAGTCCTAGATGAAATTTCAGGAGAGGTCTTGAAAGGTGATAGATCTTTAATTCTGTATAATATTCACCTTATTGGTTTATTTGAAAGCAAAAGGACAGTCTGCGAGTATCCAGGATCTTTCCAGTATGTCCTGGATTAACTTTTAAAGAATTTTCTCAAAATATTTACCCCGGGGGAAAAAAGCTTTGGGTTCAATAGTCTAGTTCACAGATAATTGGTCCTGGGTGCATGCTACAAGTTTGAATTTATGGTGCTCTGAATAAATATGAAATTTAAGTGTTAACTACTGTTCTATCTGTTATCCCTCTAGAAACGATAAAATGATAGAAGTTCTAGTCTTAGGGAAAGTTGTTTCATGTGATGGCAGAGAAATTGTCATTTCGTTGAAAGACTACAAAATGTGAAAGAAAAAAAAAAAGATACTTTTGCCATGGTGATATTTCTTCTCCTGAGTGGAATCATCCATCTTCTTTGTATTTGGTATATTTACAGACCAGACACACTTGATGGTTGGGTGTTGCTGTTATTACAGTAGGAAGATTTCTCACTGAGCCCTGTGCTTTATGGAAGTAGGTTCTTTGTGGCTTCTACTGTGCTTTGTGGGCCCAACGCTGGAGGCTTTCTAGTCCAGTTTCTCCTTTGTAAGGTGGAGGAAGAGTTATCACCTAGAGAAATGCAATAGAGAATATGACTTCATGGTCTAAATACCCTTACTGTAGACCTTTGACCAATCCTCCGTTCAGCATCGAGCTTCACCTCCACCTGCCCCTTCAGCCAGTAACTTCAGTTCCTGAACCTTTCTATAGTTGTGCTTTATGAACAGTGTTGCTTCTCACTGTCTTCTCTCTCTGCAGTCAGTTTTTCAGTTTTCTGTGTTCCCTTTCCTTTTTCACCTTCACCTTGTAAAAAATGTTGAAATCTTGTCTATCATGGTTGCCTTTCTGGTTCTATTTCCCTTTGAATATTTATATGTATATTTTTAACTGGTATCATGGAATTTCAGGTGTGCACAGATATAAACATATATATTCAACATCCCAGGTTGATTCTGAAGTTATCCAAGAAAATATACATTTTTTTGCACAATCTTGATTTTGTATACATATAGCTAGTAAAATTATAGATTAACTCATTTGTCAAAATTGCCCACTGAAATTATATTATTGGTTATTCATTTAACCTAATTGCTTAGTATGAAAATAATTCAGAATCTGGAAGAAGTCTAATAGTTAGCAAATAATTTTATGAAAAGTATCCTTATGATCTGGCATTTTTATAAAGAGACTAACCATAATTTAATTTTTTGATTCCTTATTTTTCTAGGTTTCTCAATTTAAAAAAGAAATATTATTTTCCATAAACAAACACTACACTGTTCATATAATTCTTTTATGTTTTTTTCTTCTTGTTTCAAGGACTCTTTCCATTTTTCCCACTTATCTATCGAAATCCTAACTATTCTTCCAAATACTTACAAAACACCATACTTTTTCACTTTTTAAACCAGTCAACATATCTCCTTGCTTAAAACACCAAGACAAGTTTTCAACTCATCAAATCTATTAAAATCTCACTCACAATATTCTAGTCCATGTCTGCATTGTCTATTTCTTGAACTATGATAAGATATTTATGTCTGTGTGTATGTGTGTGTGTGTGTGGTTTTTTTGGCCACTAATCTTTCCCCTTTAAGGCATTCTTCTATAAGAACTATTCTCCATGTAACTTTAAAAAATAATTTCCTTTCCAAACAACGTCTCTTGTTTTGCTCACAGTTACAGAATAATAGCAAGCGCTGCAACATGGATACTCTTCCAGTTTTGCCCTCCTGGCTTCTTCCACTCCTCTGTCTCTTCATTCCTAGATCACGATAATATGTTTGACTCCAGGAAATGCTTGTAATTCATGTACAAATAGGTGAACATTTACTAATAGAAAATTAATATTTCTTCTGATAATACTAAATGAGTTTTGCACTAATGTTTAAATTAGAAGATCACCAGAATATTCTGATAGACTATGTAGGATTAGTTTCTCACTTATTATATGATGACGAGGAGAAGAAAAAGTCAAAAGGTGACTAATGCTTGAGGCTGGGCAATTGGTAACATAGTGTTGCCAGTAGCAGAATTCAGGGACTATGCAAAGAGGAAGGTTTAGGCGGAAGTAATGTGTTCAGTTTGGAAATAGGTTGCTTATGAGTACACAGTAATAGAGATAACATAGCTAAGTTGGAAATGTTACCATATAGATTTAAGGAGGGTCAGGCTGATACATGTGCATTGAAAGTAATTTACATTAGGGTAAATGTCATGAAACAATTTGAATTACTGAATATTACACTAATTAAAATATTTAATTTAAGCTGTCTTTTATACGAGGCAAATATCTTTTACTGTGACATCTTGATGTAAATAATAAATATTAGAAAAATCATGGAATTTCTTATAAATGATTCACTTGTTACACATTTCTTTCTTCAATCAACCTCCCTTGCTAAAATTATAACAAATGCACGTACTTAAAAACAAAATACAAGATTATATTATTATCATTTAAACCGAGAAAAATAATAATACAAAATGAAGTAGATTCTTTTTGATATTCAAATGCCATTTCAACAGTGGTATGCAGTATTGTGCCTCATGGTTGTCATGGAAACTGCATCTCAATTCTAGAGTATCAAATCCTCATTTTCTATGAATTTCCAAAAGAAAAAAAGGTATAAAGTAACAAATTATATAATGGTCCTCTTTATCTTTTATTTTGATGCAGCACATTTCATATGATATGAAATACACTTCAAATAAAGGGATAACTAATATCAATGTTGAAAATTTGAAAATTTAGACTAGTAGGTTATTTATTGTTCACTCATTTTAAAGTTTAAATTGCACTAATAAGTTATTTTATTGTTCATTTTATTTATTTCTCACTCACTTTCTGACAACTAATACCCTAATTTTCTTCAAAAAAGTATTATTTTCCAGAAAATTATTTCCATCTTCTACTTAATATTAGTTATCTAGTCAATAACTGGTTGAGGTTTTTTGAAGGAGTAGTAATGATTACGACTGGTTCTATTTTAGCTACACCCAGATCACATAGGAAATAACAATTTAAGATTCCCTTATTTTCTAGGTTTCTCTTTGACACCCAGATGCCTAATGTACTGAATAACTATCCTTTATATGTTAAAATATTACTCTGTACAACAACAGTCTCCATACAGGATAAATAAAAATGTCTCATGTCAGTATTTTGTTTATTATGTAAAAATCATTTCCCAGGTCCAATAAATATTTTTATTTTAACTTGTAGCAAACCAAGTGCATAATATTTGCATGTAAATGAGGTTATAGAATTTTAAGTAATAACTATAGGTCCAAAAACTATTATGGGAAGATCTGAAAGATTTTAATGGTCAATCACAAGCTCTGTTTGCTATGAAGGTAGAAATATACCTTACTTAGAACAGCCAAAGTGGAATGAATATATAAAATAAATACTTCCAAGAGAATTTATTGTTCAATACATTCACGTAGACTATTGACCCTATTAAAATCTAATGCTCCCCCATACTTGAATGTTTTGATAATTTTATGTAGTAATTTGCTTTATTACAGGCTAATAAAAAAGAAAACCACAGGATAGGAGTTGGTATACTTTTAAAATCAATAGTTTTAATATAATAAAGTTATATTTTTATTAGTAAGGATTATTTTATCTAGAAATACTGTAATAATTTTTATATAAGCAATTAGAATATAAAAATTTATACAGCAAATTAGGCTTCCTCTAGAATACATTTCTATGAATATTTCAAGCAATGCTGGGCAAAAGTGGCAGCATTGATTTCTTCCTCAGCAAGGAAATAGGTAATGCACACAGCCGGTGACAATGTGCAGCCTTATGTTGATGGAGATAGCCCTCTCATCTATTTGTGACTGCATGCAGCCCAGGGAATAAACCATTTTGGCTGAAATGATTGGATTTTGCCACCCTTCTGATTTTGCTGAACTCACTATTTTTTAAAAAAATTTGAATCAATAAGCTATTCAGGCAATCGTGCAGATACGACTTTTAATTCTTAAGTCGATTTGACATGTGGTGAATTTTAGCATGAATCTAATCAGAGGAGAGGCCATTTCCAAGCAGTGAGCTCCAGGCTAAGATTTCCTTGCAAATAGCTCTAGAAATCCTTGTATTAAAATATGACTCTGCCTTAACAAGGGAAAAACGTCATGTTGTTGAAAGGTACCCCAAAAAACTAAGACTTTTGGAATAACATTTACTTATATCATCCAAGTACTGGACGTCCTGTTTTTATCTGTGACTGAGAATTTTTAAATTTCTGGTTTTATAAAAAATTTTCTTTTAAAGCCATTTTTGCTTTAATGATGACTTCAAATGTTTAGATTGCTTTCTTATATATTCAAAAGAACAGGAGGTTTGGGTGAAATAGGCCACTCAAATGTAATTCCAATACTATATAGTTGTGTAACACTAAACAATAAATCATGATATTATGATAATTTCATCTGAAAACAAGAATAATTATTATAATTCAGAAAGCCATTGTGAGAGGTAAAAGAAAATAAAATGGTAAAACACCTGGTACAGTGTCTAGGACAAAATAGGTATCTGGTAATTAGCAATATCCTTCTTTCTTCTCGCTCTCTACTCTGTCTCAAGTGGGCAACTGCCTTGAACTTTGCCTGTCATGTAATGTATAGATTCTTCTGGACAACAAGAAAGGAATCAGGCTTAAGGATATGTTGAATAGAGAAATAAAATTTCTTAGAGCAAGCATTTCAAGTAGGTTATACATATCACAAAAATGCATGTAATGATAGTTTTTGGAACATCTGCACAAACAAAATAACCATCTAAGTAAACAGAAGAGTAGGGACTGTTATTTTTTTTTTTCTTCAGATATTTGCTTGAGCAGCTACTCTTTGATTTATGTAATTTTATCATTATGCTGCAACTGCTTTCATTCTGAATTATTCATTCAACATAAGCTGGCAATAAAGGAAATGCCTTTCTTCAGCTGAAAATTCTCTGACATTAAGAAGGTGGTTTAAATGAACCACGGAGTTTTTTTTCTCTCCATTTTATGGTCTGAATAGATGTTGCTCTTGGACAAACCACATTTTGAAAAAATTATCACAGCTTTAAGAAAAGCTACACACACACACACCAATAGAATAGTCTTTGAGCCATGTCCTTGAATGGCCACTAGTTTCTTTTCTTGACTGCCTGCTCATATGGAGAGAGTTTCATTGAAAGGCCTATAATGAAAATAGCACAAATATTGGCTTCTGCTGCTAAAATTACTCCAGATGGTTACATTTTTTTTCTAGAAAATGCATGTGTGCACATACAATTAGTTTTCACAGATTATGCCTTTACACATGAACCCAGGGAATAATGAATCATTAGTGTAATATTTTGGTCTTTATCAGTAAAGCCCATATTAACATAAATAGCACATGGAAACTCAAGCAAGCTTTTTTGTTTGGGCTTAATATTTTAAACGTAAATATTTACAGGCTATGTGATTTTTTTGTCCTTGTTTTTGTGTATAAGGCAGGCACTGGCTATACCACATTGAAATTATGTAAATTCCATTATTTACTAATAATTACCCTTGAATGTTACAAAGGAAACTAAAAATTACTCTTCAAACTAGAATTCCTTGTTTGTTTAAAACGATATACACAGCAATTAGAGATTTCCTATTAGTATTCTATATTTTGATCTTTCACTTATATTTAAAGAGGATTCTCACGGTTTTATTTTTATTAACAATAGCTGACACATTATTTGGAAGAAAGACATGTCTCTATATTAAATTGATTGATTGTATGAGTCTTTTGTACACTGAAACTTAAAATAAATTGATGAAAGATATTAAAGAAGATGCAAATAAATGGAAAGTCATCCAGTGTTCATGGATTGGAAGATTTCATGTTAAAATGTCCTTACTAATCAAAATGATTTATAGATTCAATGCTATTCACATCAAAATCTCAGTGGCATTTTTACAGAAATAGAAATAAGCAATCATGAAATTCACATGGAACCACAAAAGACCCTAGATAAACAAAGTAATATTGAGAAAGAAGTACAAAGCTGGAGGCCTCACTATGATTTCAAAACATATTACAAAACTATAGTAGTTAAAACAGTATATTACTGGCAAAAGAAACAGCACCAGACACATAGACCAATGGAAACAAAAAAAAGCCCCAAAATAAACTTACGCTTATACTGTCAAATGTTCTTCATTGAGTTCTAGGAATAAGCAAAGAGAAAAGCACAGTCTCTTCAACAAGTGACATTGAGAAATTTAAATATCCATATGCAAAATAACTAAATTGGTGCTTTGTTTATGCCATACACAAAAAATCAGCTCAAAATAGATTAAAGACTTAAATATAAGACATGAAACTATAAACGTTTTGGAGGGAAATAGAACAAAATTTGTGATATTGGTTTAGAACATGATTTTTTTTTTAAAGATATGACAACAAAACCATGGGCAATAAAAGCAAAATTAGACAAATGAGACTACACCAAAATAAAAAGCTTCTGCATAGCTAGGAAAACATTCAACAGAGTGAAAAGGAAACCTATTCAGTGGGAGAAAATATTTGTAAATTGTACCTGATAATGAGTTAATATCCAAAATATAAAAGAACTCTTACAACCCAATAATAAGTAAAAACAAATAACCTTATTAAAAAATGAGCAAAGTACTTGAATAGATATTTCTATAGAGAAGACATACAAGTGACCAACAGGTATAATAAAAGATGTGTAACATCACTAATCAGGGAAATGCAAATCAAAACTGTAATGTAATATTATCTCACACCCATTATGATTACTATTATAAAAAATAGGAAAATATAAAAAGTGTTGATAAATGTGGAGAAATTGGAATACTTTTATACTGTTGATGAAATATAAAATGGTGCATCCTCTATGGACAAAAAGCATGAAGGTTCCTCAGAAAATTAAAAATAGAACTACTGCATGACCCAGCAATCCCCACCACTGGGTATATAGCCAAAATAATTGAAATCAGGTGTTTAAAGAGATATCTGCACTCCCATGTTCACTGTAGTATTATGCACAATAGCTAAGATATAAAATAACCTAAATATCTATTAACAGGTGGATGGATTAAAAATGTGATATACAAATAAAATGGGATATTAATCAGCCTTTAAAAAAGGGAATTCTGCCATATGCAACAATATGGATGAACCTGGAGGGCATTAGTCAAATTAGCCAGGCACACAAGGACAAATACTGCCTGATCTCACTTATATAATAGGTATGAAATAGTTAAACTCAGAGAAGCAGAGACAATAGTGGTTTGTTCAATGGGTGTAAAGTTTCAGTTATGCAAGACGAATAAGTTCTAGAGACCTCCTGCGAAACATAGTTCTTATAGTTAACAATCTTTTATTCCACACTTTAAATAACATGTTAAGAGGGTAAACCTTTTTTTTTTTTTCTTTTCTTTTCTTTTCTTTTCTTTTTTTTTTTTTTAATTATACTTTAAGTTCTAGGGCACATGCGCATAACGTGCAGATTTGTTACATATGTATACTTGTGCCATGTTGGTGTGCTGCACCCATCAACTCGTCAGCACCCATCAACCAGTCATTTACATCAGTTATAACTCCCAATGCAATCTCTCTCCGCTCCCCCCTCCCCATAATAGGCCCCGGTGTGTGATGTTCCCCTTCCTGAGTCCAAGTGATCTCATTGTTCAGTACCCACCTATGAGTGAGAACATGCGGTGTTTGGTTTTCTGTTCTTGCGATAGTTTGCTGAGAAGGATGGTTTCCAGCTTCATCCATGTCCCTACAAAGGACACAAACTCATCCTTTTTTATGGCTGCATAGTATTCCATGGTGTATATGTGCCACATTTTCTTAATCCAGTCTGTCACTGATGGACATTTGGGTTGATTCCAAGTCTTTGCTATTGTGAATAGTGCCATATGTGAACATATGAACATATGTGTGCATGTCTCTTTATAGCAGCATGATTTATAATCCTTTGGGTATATACCCAGTAATGGGATGGCTGGGTCATATGGTACTTCTAGTTCTAGATCCTTGAGGAATTGTCATACTGTTTTCCACAATGGTTGAACTAGTTTACAGTCCCACCAACAGTGTAAAAGTGTTCCTATTTCTCCACATCCTCTCCAGCACCTGTTGTTTCCTGACTTTTTAATGATTGCCATTCTAACTGGTGTGAGATGGTATCTCATTGTGGTTTTGATTTGCATTTCTCTGATGGCCAGTGATGATAAGTATTTTTTCATGTGTCTGTTGGCTGTATGAATGTCTTCTTTTGAGAAATGTCTGTTCATATCCTTTGCCCATTTTTTGACGGGGTTGTTTTTTCTTGTAAATTTGTTTGAGTTCTTTGTAGGTTCTGGATATTAGCCCTTTGTCAGATGAGTAGATTGCAAAAATTTTCTCCCATTCTGTAGGTTGCCTGTTCACTCTGATGGTAGTTTCTTTTGCTGTGCAGAAGCTCTTTAGTTTGATTAGATCCCATTTGTCAATTTTGGCTTTTGTTGCTGTTGCTTTTGGTGTTTTAGACATGAAGTCCTTGCCCATGCCTATGTCCTGAATGGTATTCCCTAGGTTTTCTTCTAGGGTTTTTATGGTGTTAGGTCTAACATTTAAGTCTCTAATCCATCTTGAATTAATTTTCGTATAAGGAGTAAGGAAAGGATCCAGTTTCAGCTTTCTACTTATGGCTAGCCAGTTTTCCCAGCACCATTTATTAAATAGGGAATCCTTTCCCCATTTCTTGTTTCTCTCAGGTTTGTCAAAGATCAGATGGCTGTAGATGTGTGGCATTATTTCTGAGGACTCTGTTCTGTTCCATTGGTCTATATCTCTGTTTTGGTACCAGTACCATGCTGTTTTGGTTACTGTAGCCTTGTAGTATAGTTTGAAGTCAGGTAGCATGATGCCTCCAGCTTTGTTTTTTTTGACTTAGGATTGTCTTGGCAATGTGGGCTCTTTTTTGGTTCCATATGAACTTTAAAGCAGTTTTTTCCAATGCTGTGAAGAAAGTCATGGGTAGCTTCATGGGGATGGCATTGAATCTATAAATTACCTTGGGCAATGTGGCCATTTTCACGATATTGATTCTTCCTATCCATGAACATGGTATGTTCTTCCATTTGTTTGTGTCCTCTTTTATTTCACTGAGCAGTGGTTTGTAGTTCTCCTTGAAGAGGTCCTTTACATCCCTTGTAAGTTGGATTCTTAGGTATTTTATTCTCTTTGAAGCAATTGTGAACGAAAGTTCATTCATGATTTGGCTCTCTGTTTGTCTGTTACTGGTGTATACGAATGCTTGTGATTTTTGCACATTAATTTTGTATCCTGAGACTTTGCTGAAGTTGCTTATCAGCTTAAGGAGATTTTGGGCTGAGATGATGGGGTTTTCTAAATATACAATCATGTCATCTGCAAACAGGGACAATTTGACTTCTTCTTTTCCTAACTGAATACCCTTTATTTCTTTCTCTTGCCTGATTAAGTCAAGTGTTCTTACCACAAAAAGCAGGGAGAGAGATAGGAGGAAATTTTAGAGGTGAAGGATAGGATTGTAGTGAGGGTTTCAAAGGTGTATATGTTCAAACCAAAGTAAATATATATATATATATATATATAGAGAGAGAGAGAGAGAGAGAGAGAGTACAGTTTTTGGTAATAAAAAAGGATGAATTTCTGCAACATGATTTAAGTGTGTATAAAATGATTTAATGAATTAAATAAATTAGTTACTACCTGAGACAACACATACATCAAACTTAGTACATGATACATAAGTACTCATGTAAATGTTCATAATTACTATTATTCCTATAATGTTTCTGGTCATCCAAAACATTATAATAACAAACACACCAATTATTAATTATTGACTATGTGCCAGGTACTAGGCTAAATGTTTTATATTTAACAATAATCTCATCACAACTTTGAAATAGAAATATTTATCTTTTTTATTATTATTATTATTTGACCACGAACCACAGAATCCAGAATTCAAATCTGATTTTTTCTGACTTTAAGCCCAGCTTCTCTCTATCGACCAGCCAATTTACTATTATCCAAATCTCAAGATGCATAGAATACACATGCATACAATACAATTTCATGTTAAGGTTTAAGTACATTTAATTCATTTATGGAATCCCAAAATTTAGTGGAATAAAACATCTATCCACCAGAGGACATGAATGCTGAGGACTGGAATCAGCTGACTTCTCACTCACTTTTCTGGTTGGCTGTTGATGGAAACCTACATGTGGCCACTCCATCTATTCTGGGCTTCCTACAGTAAGTGGCTGGTTTCCAGGGCAAACATACCACAAAGGACAGGATCAGACTGAAGGCATGTCCTCTTCATGACTTGGCCTCCTGAATCACAGAGCATCACTTCTTTTGTAGTCTATTGAACTGAATAGTCACAAGCACACTGAGGTTCCAGGGAAGAGAAAATAAACTGTACCTCCTGAAGAGAAGTGGCAAAGTTCTAAAACAGCATTTGTGGCCAGAAATAGTCCTGTGGCAAATTTTGGAAATTACCATCTGCCACAGTTTTACAAATAGTAATTATTTAAAACAAAGAAATTGTTTGTATATAAATACAAAAGTGAAAATGTGATGGCCTAGTGTGCTAAACATTTATGAAACTTTCTCCAATAAAAGTACTTTCTCAAAGGCCTTGTACAATATGTTAGATCAATACAATTCAGTTGAATTTCTGTGACAATGAAAATATTTTACTTCTGTTGTGTCCAAAGGTAGCTGCTAGCCATCTGTGGCTATTGAACTCTTGAATGTGGCTAGTGCAACTATGGAACTATGTTTTAAATTTTATTTAATTTTAGTTAATTTAAATTTAAATGCCCACAGAATTATATGCTTGATATAATCTGGCTCTGTGTCCTCACTGGAATCTCATCTTTAATTGTAATTCCCATGTTTCATGGGAGAGACACCATGGGAGGTGATTAGATCATGGGGACAGTTCCCCCATGCTGTTGTGATGGTGGGTGAGTTCTCATGAGATCTGATGGTTTAATAAGGGGCATTTCTCCACTTTACTCTGCACTTCTCTCTCCTGACACCATGTGAAGACGGATGTGTTTTCTTTCCCTTCTGCCATGATTGTAAGTTTCTTGAGGCCTCCCTAGCCATGTAGAACTGTGAGTCAATTAAACCTCTTTTGTTTACAAATTACCCAGTCTCAGGTATGTTCTTATAGCAGTATGATAATGAGCAAATACAGTGGTATTCATATATTTTTATTTCTTATGTGAGATGTTAGCATTAATATGATGGTCAAATATAGAGGTAATTCAAGTAGCATAGACTCCCAAATAAAACTTGAGGTGCATATGAAAATTAAGGATCAATATTATAACTGCATTTTTTAGTAAATTGAGTTTGTTCCCAATAATACAGTAAACATTAATAATGTGGAGTCAGTTTATAATTTAATTAGAAATCGTTAATTTTAAACCAAAATTTAAGAAAATTTTTTAAAAACATGCATTTTATGGTAATAGGACACTAATAATTGAGAGGTCAGTAACTTGTTTTAATCTCTAATATTAATGGTCTGAGTGTTTCTTTATATAATCTTTAAAATGCATTACAAAAATATATTTTATGAATAAAAGCAGTCTTAGATTGTGTCTATAAAAAATGGTGACACTGATTTGCTGGGTGCAGGGAGAAGCAAATACTTGGCTAATAATGAACTACGTCAGTCAGATCTATTTTAGTGCAACCTTTAGATGGTTTAGAATGCTTCTAAAATGGTTGTCCATTTAAATGGAACAGAGACTTTTGAAAAATACCAATGCCCAGGTCCGTTCCCCAGATACTCTAATTTAATTGGCTTGGGAAGAACATTAGTACTCTGTAAAATAACCTAAGTAATTTGAATATGTAACCTGGATAGAGAATCATGGCTATAGACAAGATTGTAAGCTAAAATAAATTTAGTAGAAATATGTTTAATATATACATATACATATGGCTACAACAACATTAATTCATAATAAATATATTACTGAAAACACATCTAACACACTGGGGCCAGAAAGAATCCTGTGGCAAACTCTGGAAAAATACCATCTGTCTTATTTATTTATTTATTTATTTATTTGACACGGAGTTTCATTCTTATTGCCCAGGCTGGAGTTCAGTGGTGCCATCTTAGCTCAGCGCAACCTCCGCCTCCTGGGTTCAAGCAATTCTCCTTCCTCAGCCTCCCGAGTAGCTGGGATTACAGGCATGTACTGACCACACCTGGGTAATTTTTGTATTTTTAGTAGAGACAGGGTTTCTCCATGTTGGTCAGGCTGGTCTGGAACTCTCAACCTCAGGTGTCACGCCAACCTCAGCCTCCTAAAGTGCTGGGATTATAGGCATGAGCCACCACACGGGGCCCATACTTTTATAAATAATAATTATTTTAACCAAAGAATTAAGATGCACATATAAACATTAATGTGAAAATGCAGTGACCTTAGTGAGCCAAAAATTCATAAATATTTTCCAAATAAAGTATATCTCCTAAATGCCTGGTACAATATATTAGATCAATACTGTCCAGTGAAATTTAAATAACATATATCTAATGATCATACATCTAATGAAAACATATATGTAATTAAAAAATATATCTAATGAAAACACATATCTAATGAAAAATCTTATTTAGCAGTGCACAATAAAAGTAGAATGTAAGCATTAATTTTGCTCTTAAATTGAGCTCCTCAGAATGATTTTTATAAGAAGTCAAATGTAACAATTATTGTTACGAGTGATTTAAGAAAGTCACTAAAACCTGTAAACATGTATTCAATCAAAATTGATATCCAAATTTGGTTACTGTTTTTCTCCTTCTTCCAAACTAACATAATAGAAGATAGAAAACCAATACATTTAATCTTTAAATAGCATGAAAATCCACATAGGGAAATTTGAGTATACCTTTATTTCAATTATAGTCCAACAATTAAATTTGCTGTAAGGCTGCCATTCTTTTGGGAATATCTCATCATCCATCTCTTGTGTTAGTTCACTAACACAAATCTGTACAAATTATCCCATCTGTGGATTAAGAAGGTGGTGATTTAAAGACAAATAAAGTGGCTAATCTAGCTATTTGATCCCAATGATAATTATAAATTGATATCTATATTAGGATAAGTAACAGGCGACTGAAAGAGGTCAACAATAAAGGGTTTATTACATCGTTAACAAGAATGCTGGCAGCAGAGGTACTCGTGGAACAAATGAAAGAACTCCAGCTCGGCCTTAAGACCCTAGATCAGTTTCTCTGCTTTCCCTTGCCTTCTCCTCATAGTTCCAAGAAGGCTGTTCCGTATTAGATATTGCTTGCAAAAGGAAAATATCCAGAGCAAAAGAGGATCCATGCTCTTGTTTGTTTGGTGTACGTTTTTCAGAGTAACAACATGTTATTCTGTCCTCAAAATATTCCCTATGGTGCTTTGTTTAGGGTTGCGACATATGCCCCTGCTTAAACAGTGACAGGAAAGGGAAATTAAATTATCATGCTTGGGTTAGTCTAATCAACCTTTGTCCCCTGGGGCTGGGAAGGGATCATAATTAACATGACCATCCAAAATGTGAACAAAGTACAGGTTTGCTAGCAAGGAGAAAGCAGAAAAAAAGTTGTTGCATACACCACACGGGGGCCTCTCAAATGTTAATGCTCATACAATCATCTGGGGATCTTGTTAAATGCAGATTCTGATTTAATTGCTCCCAGGTGATACTGATGCTGCCAATTTGTGGGCCACAGTGTAAATAGAAAGGGAACAAACTACCAACTAAATTCCCACAGGTATTCCTTTCATAATATTTTCTTTTTTGTTTAATATTATGTTTTCAAGTAATGCAGAATGCTGATGTTGATAGGAGAAAATAGAAATCAAAATATAATTTTTGAAGTTCTTGTTAAAATGGATCAAGAAATCAAACAAATGGGTATTTTTCAATATATATGTATAAAATATCATTATATAACCAAACAAAATCTGTGTTTATTGTCCACATAGACACATAAACTTATAGTTTACCAGTAAGCAATGTAATGTATAAGCCATAGCATAATATATGAATAAAAAGATTTATAAGCTTTTAACTCATAAAACGTATTTTGATTACATTTATTTATTTATTTATTTATTTATTTTTATTTTTATTTATTTTTTTTTTGAGACGGAGTCTTGCTCTGTGCCCCAGGCTGGAGTGAGTGGCGCGATCTCGGCTCACTGCAAGCTCCGCCCCCCCGGGTTCACGCCATTCTCCTGCCTCAGCCTCCCAAGTAGCTGGGACTACAGGCGCCCGCCACCTCGCCCGGCTAGTTTGTTTTTTTTTTGTTTTTTTTTTTTTTTTTTTTGTATTTTTTTAGTAGAGACGGGGTTTCACGGTGTTAGCCAGGATGGTCTCGATCTCCTGACCTTGTGATCCGCCCACCTTGGCCTCCCAAAGTGCTGGGATTACAGGCTTGAGCAACCGCGCCCGGCCTTGATTACATTTATTATAAGTCAAGACCTAGTTAGAATTTTTATACTTAATCCTAAAATTTTTAGAAATTATGATAGTTCATAAATTTTTATTTTATTTGTAAAGAAAATACATTTTTACTAAAAAAATTGTATTTCTCAATCAACCAGTCTTCCAATTACTAAAAATATACTGAGCCCCTTATTTTATCAACTTTAAAAATGGACTTTCTCAAATTTGCTTTTGTTAAAAGAAATTATTTTCAAATTTCCTAGTAATTGTGAATTATGACCAAGATATATGTGATGCATAACTCATTCAAATTTACTTTATGGAAATGTAGACACGTATCTTCAAATTCTCCATCAGAAACCTGACACCAAACTCTATTAACTTCTCAATACCTTACTTGCAATATATCAGAAGCTAACATCTTCAAAGACAGATTATTTCAAAATTATTTATCCTGCAACTGGTAAATCCTCATAGGCAAAAGTCTTAGGATATTCTGTAGTTTTTCAAAAGTCCCCAATAAGTATTTCTCCAAGTCATAGCGGTAGATACAGTAGGTAGTTAGGCAGAGGTGAGCCAGGCAGGAGAGCCTCTCCCGACCCCAGGGAACTTCAGGGGACCATCAGGTGATGGTCAGGTGGTTGTTAAACTGTGTCTCTGAAATTATAATTGGTCAAAGCTGGTGCCAGGGACCGGCAGGCTCCCAATAAATAGGAAACTCCTGGAGCTGTGGAGGAGCAGCAGCGTCCCAATAAGATCTCAGAGGTTGGGCTAGTGGGCTCAAGCATGCGCTAAGAGGCAAAATGGCAAATTTTAACCGATATATAACCTTCCTCTGGGAATTTTTGTCTAATGAGGGGAAAACACCTCAAGTGAGCATGCGCACAACTTCAGTAAACACACTGTGTATGCACCCCTTCCCAAGGGCTGGCAGGCCACTGTGCATGTGGACAGCCTGCCCCAAGGGAGAAATCAAGGGAGGGGAAACTCAAATCCCAGAACCAAGTTAATGTATTAAAAATCCCAAACCAAAGGTTGGACGGTGCACTTGGCTCTCTCAAGGCACCCACTTGACCCCTCTTCCAAGTGTGCTTTGCTTCCTTGCACTACGGCTCTAAACGTTTTAAATAAACTCTCACTTTTGCTCTAACACTTGCCTCAGTCTCTCCCTCTGCCTTAAACATACTTCTGCCCCTTAGCCAAATTCTTTCCTTCTAGGAAGCAAGGATCACGTTCGCTGCAAATTCGCGTTGGTAACAATAGTACTTGGAAGCATGGTCTGCATGTCCAAGCAAATTTTCTGAGAGCCCCTCTTGTAAATCTGCTTCATCACCCTTTTCTGACTCCGCCTCTGTTCTGGCAGAGTGAGTCCTTAAATCCCTTTTGGAATCCTCTGGTGGAATTGCTGGTTATTTTAATTAATGTTGTACATCTGTATTTTTTCTTCATACCTCATCAAACTTATGATGCTCAAAGCAGGCAATCCAAGAAAATTCACTCTTCAAAAATAGCTGCCTAATTTTGTGTGGTGTTTTTCAGTTAGTTGTTTAAAGAGTTCCAGGTTTGTAAAGTAAGGGAAAAATAAGCAAGTGGGAAACTCATGTGTTTTATTCCCTATTGGATCCCTAGTGTCCAGAACAGTGTCTGGCAGGTAATAGGTGTTCAGTGGGTGGGTGAATGAACACGCATTTCTGTTAACATAATACAATTTTCCTTCTTCATTTACTCAACTAGTATTTGAAAACAATTTCAACTTAGTTAAGAACACCATATAGTGTTAAAATACTAATGATTGATACATCTGCATGAGGTGTTTTTCTATATTATAGTATCTTTTTAAAATATCTTTGTAATGTCTTCTTTGAATAGCTTAGAAATATTTTACACACAGTAGGGCATAATTTTCCTACTACTTCAATAACTGAGTAAGGTGCAAAGACCCTCCAACGTATACTTAGAAAAATATTTGTCCTGATTAATGAGGAAGTTTGGAACAAGTTTTGCAAATACTACTTTCAAAATTTTTATCATCCTCCACTTAGATTATATTCTGCATGTTTATACTGTGGCTCATGCTGCACAGACAGTTCCTATTTTTCTTCTTCTTCTTTTTTTTTTTTTTTTTCTGCAGGCAGCATAAAACAGAATAATGCTTTTTCATTATCATGATGTATGCAACCAGGGTGCTAAACTCCTAAATAAGGACCAGGCGGCAAAATCATAGATCTTCTTAATAATGCCATATTTTATGTTAATTCTTTAATACTACATACTTATTTTAAACAGGAAAATGAGAGTCTATGTCCTATAATTGTGCAAATATATTGGCAACATTATTTGCTTAGTATAATAATCTAACATTTCCTCCTTTCGAATGGTCCACATTTTAGTCCTACTCATTGTGCTTCCAAACACCATTAGATCAAGAAAACAGGATAAAAAAAAAACAAAAAAACAGAAATAAACAAACAAACAAACAAAAAACAGTAAGTATCTGTTAGATCAACCATTGCCAAGTCCTAAGTTTCCTCATTTGTGAAGGTGAGTACTGGACTAATATGGCTAAAACTGCCAGTGATTGACCAAAGTTTGTCTACCTCCCGAGTGCAGCGTTGTCATCAGAAGGCAACTACCTTGCCAGGGCTATGTTTTCTTGCTCTTCTCACATCTATTTGTAGCCCTATAAAATATGAACAGAAGTGATGAGTATTCCTTTCTGACTAGGGCATTTAAGGAGCAGATGATGAAGCTTCTCCACACTTCTGTTCCATTGCCCAGATGCAGAGGACTTCAAAGTCCTGGAGGACTGGGGAGTCAAAAGATGTTAGAAAACTAAGCTTCAGGTCACTGCATGGGAGAGATCTACCCATTAACTAAGAACACCTGCATTAGGAAGTGTAATAAGTGACAAACTATTCTGTGATGCCACTGTTATTTTGGGGTTTCCTTGCTTCACCAGCTAGAATTATCCTAAAGAAACTACTGATCACTGTAATTCTACTTCATAGAACTCAAATATTACATCAGTAAGTAAGCAAAACAATACTAAAATCTAAATACAGTTACAGTGCACATATAATTGAGACATTAGTAACATTGATGATTGTAGGCTTTTGTTATTAAATTATGGATAATTACTAAATAATTAGAAAATGCCATAAAAATAAGTATTGTGGGCTAGAAACTATAGAGTCATTTAAATGTTACAGCAATCCTGTGAATTAGTTATTATTTTCCTTCATTATACAAATGTAGTAACTGAAGCTCAAGAAAGAGAATTTTCTCAAAGTTTTAGACTTGATAAATACAGGATTTTGAAATTTAATAGAAACATTTGTACAGCCAAAGTTATTTTGTTCCACTATAGTTTGCTATCTTCTAAAATAGCTCATTATGCAAATAGTTCATTTTGCCTCTTCCTTTCACCACCAATATTTGACAGCAGTCTATACATCATGGCCAACACTGCGTTCTACTGATTCTTGTAATCGGACTGTAATCTATTACTTTGTTGAAACTAGTCAATTCAACTTCATTTTCACAGATTTAAGAAGAATACAGATGATGAGGACAATCTCAGAGAGGTATTGTGTTTAAATAAAAATAGACAATAATATGTCTTTTGCTAGTATTTGTGTAAAAATTAAAAGAGGAATAATGTATATACTTGTATATACATAGAACAATGTGAAAAACAATATAAAAGCCTTGTGATTTGTTCTCTCACCTGGAATACAAGACAAAGAACTTTGCATTTAATCGCAAACTTTTAGTAACTTTTGAATTTTTGTGTTTAATTCAGAAAAAATATAAACCATACGTTTGATTTTATAATGAATGAATAGTCACATTCATTATTCAGGGTACTGCTATATTAGACACTTATGACCAAATTTTTTTCTAGATAATTTCTGTTGTTTATGCTCATGATTTTTCTACCTGAAGTGTCTTCTTTGTTCCAAAATCCTATTCATTATTCAAGATCATTTGAAGTTTATCTGGAGTCTTCTGTGGTTTCCTCAACTTCACAGAAAAATAAAATCATACTCAAGTGTGTCATTCTCTTTATCTCTTATAATACTGGACTACTTATTCTTTGGTAAGACCTGGATATATGAGTTTCAGATCATAAATCCTTGAAATTAGGAGTTATCTTGTTTTCATCTTCGTTCAACAAAGTCTAGTCCTATTTGGGATAGAGTAACCCAATAAAATACTGAGCTCTGGTTGAGTTATTCCTCATGTGACATATGAAGTGATGTTTTCCGATTTACCCATCAATCGTTCAGATCTAGAAAATCTTCTTATACTTGTCTTTCCCTCTCTAATCATGCATCAAAAAAAAGTGACAAAAGAGTTTTTTGCAATAGTACTTAACAGCACATTTTTCTTGAACCATTTATAGAAAGTGAAATCATAAGGCATGGTAAAAGGACCATTTTATCAGCAGCATCAATTTTTAAAACTTGTCAATTCTGACACCACTAAAACACTAAGAAATATTTAAACAAGCTAATTGAGTAGACTATTGAAAGACTATAAGTGAAATACTTAGGCTTAAAGTCATTGTATAGATTTTTATTTCTATAGATTTCAGAGTAATAAAAAATTGTTCACAATGTGAGTGAATAATGTAATAAATGGCTAATTTAGATGACTTAAGTCATAGCTTAGAAATTTGTTAATGATAAAGTATGAGAAACTATGGCTAAGACAACATTCCAGACAAAACTACTGAGATGTGAAAAAGAGAACTACATACAACGACAGCACTTGGGCAATAAATCTTTGCATCCTCCCAGACGGTTGTGTTGTCCAGTATAAAATATGTATGATAGATTTATATGCCTCCCTTCTATGCAATGTTTACATAACTTGTTTAGCTGGGTACCTAGATCACATCATTAATCTTCAGAAGGGTCATTTTTGTTAATTATTCTTCACAACACTTAAAGAGAAAAGTATTATTAATCAACTCTCATTAAAGGTAAATAAAATAGCACACACATATATATATATACATATGAATTCAGTACAATCACAAAGTGAGAACTGTAATACTAAAATTTTGTATATTGTCTCACTTTTTCATCATTAATAAAATAATTGTCTCTTTTTAAACTTTTTTTACTCTAAAAGTTTAAATCTAGAAATATTCTCTGGACTATTTTATTTGAACAAACTTTAATATTTTGTTCTCTTCTGTAATTCTTGAATTTACAAAAGGAAAAACAGAAATGTTACCAACATGGTGGAATCCTAATACTTTGCATTGTGTATGAAGTAGAGAATCATAAAAAATGATTTGCTTTCATTTAAACTGTATTTTCTGAAATCAATTACATATTGCAGTTCTCTACTAGAGATGTTAAGAATAGTTAGTTCTTTTTTCTTTTTTAAAAGTATAATTTGATAGTTTTTCTCTTTCCTTGTTTAATTACAGAACTTGATATCATATCTTTGCAAGAAATTTGTTTTAGCAAAGGTGGTGTAAATCTGATAAGCAGAATATGTTACCTGTTTCACTCAGAGTTTCATTGCACACAACAGAAATCATAACCACAATTTCAAGCTTGAAGGTATTTATTGTCATCTATTGAGTTTCTTATAAAATTGTTGGAAGGCCAAAATAGTAGGTAGCCCATGTCTCCAAGAGTAGCTTTCAAACTTCAGTAATAGTCTGCTCCTGTAACATGGTTAAAGCTTTCATAACCACTGCAGAAAGGTCTAAAATCTTCTGACATGCTGACAGCAGAATGACACGTTATATTTCTATACATGCCAGCAAATAAATGCTTTATATTCTGCTTTTCTTTACACTCAATTCTGTTCTACAGCCAAATGGCACTACGAGAGTGTCTGTGGAATCTAAATCCTATCCAGGACCCAGGCTATGTGGGAATCACGGAGACACAAAGATTAGCATTCTAGAATCCACAACACTGAAGTCATACTTAAAGGGAACTGGAATGTTTTCAGAAGGAACCTTTTGATGGTATCTTTCCTAATTCTCCCACTAGGAAACTCCACAAAGAAACCTAATAAAGCAGCAGAAATTGCAACAGTAATATGTTCCTGACATAATGCAACCCTCTTACCCTTAAACAGGGATGAGTTCTCTTTTTCCCCTATGAAAGAGTTCTTTCATCTTTTGGTGATGATCACTATTCTTGTGGCTCAGGTACAAATCTAAATTGACATCCTGTCAATTTAGTTTATAAATTTGGAGCTGATAAATTTGATTTTCATGACCACCATCATGTACAGACTACAGAACAAAGAAAATTTGTATCATTTTCACAGTCCTTGTTAATTATGAAATCATAGCTCAGGAGACTGCACTGAACAACTTTTCGGATTACATTTCATATTTGTTCTAGCACTAGTTTTGTGCTGTGAGTGTGTGCCTTTACATAGAATCCAATGTGAATGGCTCTTGAATAGTGCCTCAGATTTGGACATTTCAGTAGTTCTTCTAATCTTATCATTGTTGTTACTTATGACTTCTCATAACCACTAGCTGTTATATTTTCCATTGTTCTCAGTCAAAACACCTACTTAAGGAACTGTGCTTGCCAGGGTGACTCAAAACCCTTATTTTGACACATGATGAGCTTTAGTACTCCTGTTTGTATTGAGTTGACATAGTCTTCCCTAACTTTTACCATTGGACATAAAGTACCAAACGGTAATCTAAACAATTTTCTAGACTCCATCCACTCTCCTCCTTTGCCCTGTTATATGTAGCAGGAATCCCCTCATTGTTTTTCTTTTCTTTTTTCCTTTTATTTTCTTTCTTTTCTTTTTTCTTTTCTTTTCTCTCTCTCTTCTCTTCTCCTCTTTGCTTTTCTCCTTCTCTTCTCTTCTCTTTTCTTCTCCTCTCTTCTCTTTTCCTTTTCTTTCTGCCTCGCTCTGTCACCCAAGCTGGAATGTAGGGGAGCAATCACAGTTCACTACAGCCTCAACATCTGGGACTCAAGTGATTCTTCCACCTCAGCCTTCCAAGTGTGCATTATCACGCCTAATTTTTTTTTTTTTTTTTTTTTTTTTTTAGAAACGAGGTCTCACTATGTCATCCAGGCTGGTCTCGAACTGCTGGCCTCCAGTGATCTTTTGCTGGGATTTCAGGCTTGAGCTACTTACTGCTCCTGCCCGTTCCCCACCTCACACTCTTCTTGATAATAAAAGCTGATCACTCAAGCCAGTACAGTAACTTCTCTATTGGCTCAGAGACTCAGAAAGTACAAATAACTAGGATGACAATCCTGACTTACAGCTAAATGGAACCACTGTGTCCCTGGGTGGAAACACTATTCTGTTGGGAAGTAGATCTCTAAACTAACAGAGCTGATATTATTAAACAGGAGAAAAAATGAACCTGAAGGGCCATTTGAAGTACAGTTGAGAGGAAGTACTTTTAAATCCATCTCTCGGTTTCCAGGCCTCTATATCTGAAATATAAGAGAAATTACATATATATATAGTTTTCAGATTTTCAGCAAAATATATCACATCAGGTAGAATAGGTCTCAGCCACCTCCAGGTGTTGTTATTTAACTGATGCTATTATTGAGTGATATGATTGAGTCTTTACTAATTAATAATGTTTGAGCAATAATTCATCATATAGACAAGAGAAAATTGTGTATAATCCTCACCAAATCTGTCCAGATAAATTCCAAATGAGTCAGACTTTTGAAATTAAATATATAAATATTAAAATAATAATGAAATTGAAATTTGTTACAACCTAGGGGTAGAGAATATTTCCTAACCATAACTTTTAATTTATTTGAAGCAGTTAAAGAAAAGATGGTGATATGGTTTGGCTCTGTGTCCCCACTCAATTCTCATCTCCTGTTGTAATCCCCATGTGTTTAGGGAGGGAATAGGTGGGATTGGATCATGGGGGTCATCTTCCCAAGCTCTTCTCATGATAGTGGGTGAGTTCCCATGAGATCTGATGGTTTTATAAGACTCTTGCTCCCTCTTTCATGCCACCATGTAAGTCATGACTTCTTCCCCTTTTGCCATGATTGTAAGTTTCCTTTAGCTTCCCCTGCCATGTGGAACTGTGAGTCAATTAAGCCTCTTTTCTTTATAAATTACCCAGTCTCAGGTATGTATTTATAGCAATGTGTAAAATGAACTAATGCAGTAAATTGGTACCATAGAGAGTGGGGTATTGCTATAAAGATATTGAAAATGTGAAAACAACTCTGGAACTGGGTAACGAGAAGAGGTTGAAACAGTTTGGAGGGCTCAGAAGAAGACAGGAAGATGTGGGAAAGTGTGGAACTTCCTAGAGACTTGTTGAATGGTTTTGACCAAAATGCTGACAATGATGTGGACAATGAAGTCCAGGCTGAGGTGGTCTCAGACGGTGATGAGGAACTTGTTGGGAACTGCAGCGAAGATGACTCTTGCTATGCTTTAGTAAACAGACAGGCATTATTTTGCCCCTGCCCTAGAGATCTGTGGATCTTTGAACTTGAGAGTGATGATCTGAAATTTGAATTTATATTTAAAAGGAAAGTACAGCATACAAGTTTGGAAAATTTGCAGCCTGACAATGCAATAGAAAAGAAAAACCCATTTTCTGAGGAAAAATTCAAGCAGGCTGCAAAAATTCGCATAAGTAACAGGGAGCTGAATGTTAATCACCATGACAATGGGGAAAATGTCTCCAGGGCATGTCAGAAATTTGGTGGCAGCCCCTCCCATCACAGGCCCAGAGGCCTATAAGGAAAAAATGGTCTCATGGACAAGGCCTAGGGCCTTTCTGCTCTGTGAAGCCTTGAAACTTGGTGCCCTGTGTCCCAGCTACTTCAGCTCCAGTTATACCTAAAGGGGGCCAAGGTACAGCTCAGGCCATTGCTTCAGAAGGTGAAAGTCTTGGTGGCTTCTATGTGGTGTTGGGCCTACGAATGCACAGAAGTCAATAATTGATGTTTGGGAACCTCTGCCCAGATTTCAGAGGATGCATGGAAATGCCTGAATGTCCAGGAAGAAATCTGCTGCAGATGCAGCATCCTCATTGTGAACCTCTGCTAGGGCAGTGTGGAGGGAAATGTGAGGTTGGAGTCCCCACAGAGTCCCCACTGGGGCACTGCCTAGTGGAGCTGTGAGAAGAGGGCCACCATCCTCCAGACCCCCAAATGGTAGATCCACCAACACCTTGCACCATACACCTGGAAAAGCCATAGGCACATAAAACCAGCATAGGAAGGAGCTGCCCAAGGCTGTGGGAGCCCACCCCTGCATGAGCATGTCCTGGAGGTGAGACATGGAGTCAAAGGAGATCATTTTGGAGCTTAAGATTTAATGACTGCCCCAGTGGATTTCAGACTTGAATGGGGCCTGTAGCCCCTTGGTGTTGGCCAATTTTTCCTATTTGGAATGGGTGTATTAACCCAATGCTATACCCCCATTGTATCTTGGAAGGAACTAATTTGGTTTTTATTTTACCAACTCATAGGCAGAAGGCACTTGCTTTGTCTCAGATGAAACTTTGGGCTGTGAACTTTTGGATTAATGCTGAAATGAGTTAAGACTTTGGAGGACTGTTGGGAAGGTATGATTGTGTTTTCAAATGTGAGACTGTGAGATTTGGGAGGGGCCAGGGTAGAATGATATGGTTTGGCTGTGTCCCCACACAATTCTCATCTCAAATTGTAATCCCCATAATCCCCACATGTCGAGGGAGGAGCCAGGTGGGAAGTGATTGGATCATGGGGATGGTTTCCCCCATGTTGTACTTGTGACGGTGAGGGATAGTGAGAGAGTTCTCATGGGATCTGCTGGTTTTATGAAGCAGTTTTCCCTGCTCTTGCTCTCTCTTACCTGCCACATGTAGGACGTGACTTCTTCCCCTCTCCTCATGATTTTAAGTTTCCTTTGGCCTCCCCTATGAGTGTAACTGTGAGTTAATTAATCCTCGTTTCTTTATAAATTACCTAGACTCAAGTATGTCTTCATAGCAGTGTGAAAATGGACAAATAAAGATGGATACATTTGACAACATAGAACATAAAAGAGACATTTGCATAGAAAATGAAAATTAAAATATTTGGCAAGCTAGAATATATACCTTATATTATCCATAGATAAAACTATAATACTTTTTATTAGTAGTCTATAAGTTAAGAAGTAAAATATAAATACCCTACGCAAAAATGTGCAAAGAAAAGTCAAGTTACAAAGAAAAGAAATGCTACATTTTACTTTATTCCTGCTAGCCTAAAATGAAATAACTATGACAACATAAAGATTAATAATTACTATAATACATTTTAACCCACCATATATGCATAAAAAATTTCTTTTTTTTTTTTGTTGAAACAAAAATGATGAAATGGCACTGGTTATTAGTGAGTGTTTCTAGGTAATGTTATTATTTTGAAAGTGATTAATGAAAAGGATGGAAGAAAACAGTTATTCTGCCTTTTCCATAAATTTTGGACTGCTTTGTGTTTCTCTGAAATTTATGTTGAATTTTTAACCCTCAGTAACTCAGAATGTAACTGTTATATTGATATAGGGCCTTTAAAGAGATAATTAAGGTAAAAGAGGTCATAAAGATGGAGTCCCTTATCCAATATAACTGATGTCCTGATAAGAAAAGAGAGACACCAGAGGAACAGCCATGTAAAGATACAGTGAGAAGATGACCATCTACAGCCAAAGCAAGAGGCCTTTGAATAAACCAGTCCTGTTGACATCTTGTCTTGGACTTGAGCCTCCAGACCTTAAAAAAAAAAAAAAAAAAAATTCTGTTGTTTAAGTCACCAAGTGTGTTATGACAGCTGTAGCAAACTAACTCATTGTACATGTTATATTTTAGTCTCACAGAATACTTGATGTAGAATAAAGTTTCCTTATTAAAAATAATATGTCCAATACATGTAAAAGAATGACAAGAATGATATTCTATTTCGCAATTTGCAATTCTTAGTTACATAATAAATTATCATCAATGGATACTAAAACCGTTAGTTGAAAGAGTGTAGGGAAGATTTGTAAATCTTATTTTGCAAATCTTATTATAAACCACTGGTTATAATTAGCATCTCTAAAACTGGGATAAGTAGACATTAAATACTCCATAATGTAATAAAACAAAAAGTATCCATAAAACGTCCTTGCTTACACAAATTGAACATAAATCTGAACTAATACCACTTTACAAGAAACATAAGGGTAGAAGTACACAAACCCATGAGGAATCAGTCATTCAAATACCAGAATATGGGACATTTTATGAAACAGATAACATAAATTTCGAAAAATCAAACCAAACAAAAAAACAATGACATGGAAGGGAATAAAAGCAAAGAGAAGGAAGGAAGGGTGTTATAGAATAAAAAAGACGTAAACCTAATTACACATGCAATGTGTGGATACTTGCTGAATGTTATTTTGAAAAAAAAAAAAAAAGTATATTTTTGTCACAACTGGTGAAATTTCAATATTGATAAAAAATTTTGTTAGCTGTATGAAGTGCAATAATATTGTGGTGATTATGTTAAAAGTCCTTATGGGGTTAAAATGCTTAGTAATATTTATGGGTAATATAGCATAATTTTTATTATTTGCTTTAAAACAGTGTATAAACATAAAGGAAAACTGGAATGGTTATTTAACAATGACACAAATCTGACAAAATGTCAGTAATTGTTGAGACTGGGTGATGAGTACATGGAATGTTTTACAACCACCTCTCTGCTTTTGGTTATCTTGGAACGTTTTTATTTAATATGTACTACAAGTATTTCCACAAGGTAGAAATGTGCCATTTATGGTGTTGTTTCATATTATTAACTGTTTCAGTGTTACTATTTCAAAGAGGAAGAAGAAAATTAAAAATAACTCCCTCTCATATTTCCAAATTAATCTTACAAGGCTAGCATTACCCTGATTTAAAACAAACAAACAAACAAACAAAACAAACAAACAAAAAAACAGCCAGAGAGCCTCTGCAAGAAAATTGCCATTATCCCTAATAACCATACATGTGAAAATACTCAATAAAATAATAGTAAACAGAATTCAAGACTACATTAAGAGATTTATTCACCATGATCAAGTGGGGTTTATCCCTGAAATGCAAAACTATTTTAACATACACAAATTAGTAAGTGTGAATACATCACATTAACAAAATGAAGCGCAAATTTATTTGATCATTTCAACACAGGCAGAAAAAGCATTTGACAAAATTTAATGCCCCCCACTTTTACCATTTCTATTCAACATACACTTGAATTACTAGCCAGAGAATTTGGCAAGAGTAAGAAACAGAAAACATCCTAATAAGAAAGGGAGAAGTGAAAAAGTCTTTGTTTGTGAACAACATAATCTTGTCTATAAGAAAACTCTAAAAACTCCACCAAGAAATAGTAGGAGTTGATAAATGAATGCTATAAAGTTGCATGAAACAAAATCAACATAAAAAATCAGTAGTGATTTTTAATTTTTTTTTTTTTTTTTTTTTTTTTTTAGCTTATCATTTCTGTTTTACGCCTAGAGACTTTTTTGTGGAGACTTCTCTCCAACACAGAACTGGTTATCTGTCCTCCTGGAGCATTCAACACCATTGTACAAATTTCCTTTGCCTTTTGTTTTGTTTTGGATCCCCCATTTCTTGGATGCTATTTATCACTTTTTACTTTTTTACAGTTGACCCTTGAACAACATGGGTTTGAACTGTGAGAGGGAATTTACATGTGAATTTTTTTTTTCAATAAAAGTAAAGATTACCTACATGGGTTTTGGACTGCATAGAAGGTTGGCACCTCTAATCCCTGAGTAGTTCAAAGACGAATTGAATTGTACTAATAGCAAACTGTCTAAACCGGAAATTAAGAAAACAATCCCATTTATGATAATAACCAAAAAATTTAAATACTTGGTCACAAATTTAAGACAACAGGTAGAAGACCTATATATTGAAGACATTAAAACACTGATAAAATAAATGGAAGAAAACACAAATAAATGGAAAGATATCATGTGTTCATGGATTGAAATAATTAACATTGTGAAGTTGTCTATCCTACCCAAAGCAATCTACAGATTCAATGCAATCAATCCCAATCAAAATTTCAATGTCATTTATCATGGAAATAGAAAACAAATACTTAAATTTGTATGGAATCACAAAGATTCCAAGTAGCAAAATCAATCTTGAGCTAGTAAAACAAAGCTGGGCCAGGAGTAGTGGTTCACACCTGTAATGTTCGTTCTTTGAAAGAACAAGATCCGAGAATTTCTTGAGGTCAGAAATTTGAGATCAGCCTGGACAAACATACTAAGGCTGCATCTCTAAAAAATACACTAAAACTAGTCAGGTGTGGTGGTGCACATCTGTAGTCCCAGCTATTTGGGAGGCTGGGGTAGAAGGATCACTTGGGCCCAGGAGTTTGAGGCTGCAGTGAGTGATTGTCATGCCACTGCACTCCAGCTTGTGCAACAGAGACAGATCCTGTCTCTAAAAGAATAAAAAATGAAAAAGAAAAAAAGAAAAGCAAACCTGAAGGCATTGTACTCCAGGTTTTCAAAACATATTGTGAAATGACTGTAATCAAAATAACATGGTACTGGATAAAGAATAGATACATTGACTAATGGAACAGGCTAGAAAACCCAAAAATAAATCCATACATTTGTACTCAGTGGATTTTTGAAGAAGATATCAAGAATACACAATAAAGAAAGGACAGATTTTTGATAAATGGTGTTGATATTACTGTATATTCATATGCAGAACAATTAAAGTAGGCCTTTATTTTACATCATACACAAAAGTCAATTTAAAGTGGGTTAAATACAGGTTCTGTGTATACTGCTCAGGTGACAGGTGCACCAAATCTCACAAATCACCACTAAAGGACTTATTCATGTAAGCAAATACCACCAGTTCTCCAAAAACCCATGGAAAAAAAAATAAAAATAAAGAAATCAGCAAAAAACTCTAGGTATATTAAACATTAAAATATGAAACTTGAAACAGTAAAACTATTAGAAAAAAATTATAGGGGAAAATCTCCATGACATTGATTTGGACGATCACTTTTTGGATATGACCCAAAAAACACAGGCAACTGCAGCAAAAATAAACAAATGACATTGCACTAAACTGAAAACCTTTTTCATAGCAAAGAAAATAATTAACAAAGTGAAAAGACAACCCACAGAATAAAAACATATATTTGTAAACCATAAATCTGATAAGATGTTAATATCCAAAATACATAAGGAATTTAACCCAATAGCCAGAAAATAAACCCGATGAAAAAATGGACAAAGGACCTGAACAGATATTTCTCAAAGTTAAAGTAAAAATAGCCAATAGGTTGTTTAAAAAATGTTCAGTATCAAGGAAATGCAAAAAAAAAAAAAAAAAAAATGCAATGAGATATCACCGCATATCCATTAGCTAGAAAGGCTTTTATCAAAAAGACAAAAAGATAATAATAACAAATTTTAGACAGGGTTCAGATAAAAGAGAACTTTTACACATTGTTGGTAGGAAAATAAATTAGCCATTACGGAAAACAGTATAGTTTCCTCAAAAAGCTAAAAATAGAACTACCACGTGATCAAATAATCCCATTTCTCGGTATATATACAATGGAACTGAAATCATTATTTTGAAGGAATATCTGGATTTCTGTATTTATTGCAGCATTAGCACAGTAGCCAAGACATGGAATCCATGTAAAAGTATATCAATGGATAAATGGATAAAGAAAATGTGTTATACACATTCAGCCTTAAAAAGTGGGAAATTCCATCATTTTCACAACATGGATGAATTTGGGAGACATTATACTAAGTGAATTAATCCAGGCACAGAAAGACAAATACAACATTATCTCACTTATATCTAAAAAAAGTTGATCTAATAGAATTAGAGAGTAGAATTCTGGTTACCAAAGGCTGAGGGGGTGGGAGGGGAGGAAGGGAATGGGGAGTTGTTGATTAAAGGGTACAAAGTTTCAGACTGGGAAGAGAAATATTAATAGGTTTTGAGACTAATTTCACAACAAGGTACTGTAATTAATAGTAATGTATTATAACTAAGATAGTAAATTTCAAATGTCTCACTGTAAAAAAATGATAAGTAAGGTGATTAATATGTTTACTTGATTTAATTATTCTACATTGCATACATATATTAAAATAGCATATTGTACCCCAGAAATATATATAATTATGATTTGTCAATCAAGATAGTATTCCAAATAAATTTTTTAAAAATATAATTTTCTTCTGTGCTACAGTATAGTTAATGCCAAGAAGCAAAGCTCATGGAGATCATCAGAAACAGAAAAAGTACTTTTTAAGAAGTGTATTGCTAATATCCTCCCAAATGAAACAGAGTTTTAAGTCAGTTTTATGACTTAAATAAGTGCTACTATGTTACACTGAACACATAGGGTGAAAAAAGAAATTATTAGTAAAATCAATGTGAAATGGTTCATCTTCTTAAACTCCAAAACGACAAATCTTCCCCATCATTTTATCTGTAGTCTCTTGTCTTCTTGTCTTGGCTATTCTAGTCTTTATTGTCTTTTATCACAACAAAAAATAAAATAAATGGTTTTATCTCTAATTAAATATTAATTTTGTGTACTGGAAATTTTGAACAAACAAGAGTGGCAAGTACATGTCACCAATGTTCCCACTTCTGATCTAAAAATGTATATAATAATACTTGGTAATAGTTGGTACATTACCTTCCTCATAAAGAATGCCAGGGGAAGGAGGAAGTTAACATATTTCCATGGTCCAAATAGTGATATGTTAACTTCCTTCTTCATTAGGCATTCTTCTTAACTCCTAAAATGACCTGAAGAGGAAAAGCCAAAAAGACCAATTGATGACTTAGTTTTTTATCTGAACAGATAAGTAAGCTACATTCAACAGGCTTATGTTTTGCTTAGCCACACACCTGAAGTGTACATCAGAATATGCCACGTTCTCCCTCAGCCATGTCCCATAAAACTATGATATCTAGGGTGGATATCTAGATATGTTGCTTTGGTTCATCTGAACTGAAGACAAAATCCAAGAAGTTGGGTGAAACTATCCTAAGTATCTTCCCAAAAGGAGTAAAAGTAAACACTGTCCAGGTTTCACTGACTAGTACAACCTTGTATTTAATGTTTTGTTTTTTCTAAATAAAGTATATCCAATTTCTAGTATATAGTTAGGATGGATAGCTTTTTTCTTTTTTAAAAAATGAGACTAACAATATGTTTTCCTTTTCTTTAATTGTTGAAATAATCTCCAAGATTCCTTTAATAAATTCCCTAAGGAAAAAACAATTTAAGGGCCAAACTTGGTTTGAGAAAAACAATTAGGTATAAGGTGCTCTTTGGAAATTTCAGGTAGATATTCCAAAAGACCATGGAAAATATAAGACTGAATTTCTCACAAGTGGAACTTCCATAAACAAAGCCACCATGGAGGAATTTTTTTTTTTTTATTTAATATTGAAAAAAACTTTATTTTCTCTAAGGAACTGGTGTGTTTCTAATTTTCAGGCAATAGAATAATATAAAAAAATTACAGTAATACCTTATAAAGTTTACATTGTAGTAGGCAGGAACATTTAATAAGTTCATATGCATTTAATATTCACAAGTTTGTTAAAAATATACTCTTTATTCTCATGTTAAAGAGAAGAATAATGAGATTCGGAGTGCTAAGTAACATATCTAAAATCACACAGCTGTTAAGTGTTGAGCCATCATTTCAGCTCACTAACTCTGGAGTCCACACTTAGCCACTATGCTATACAGCCACTAACTAATATTCATTTGTGTATTGGCTTCTATGAAACTCAGAAACGAACCTTCAACTTAACTTTAGCAACTCGTCCTTCCTTTCATCCAACTTACTACTCATATTTATATATTTTTGTGCTTTGTGAGACCTGTGTCTTTCTGCAAGCCATTTCCATTCCATCGTGGAAGAAAATGGCACCCTATTAAATAATATATCCTCAAAATATATAAGCTGTACATTCACTAATATAAGGAGAGCAATGGGATAATGAAATGTCAAATAGATAGAGATTTTGAGGAGAAACCGGGATAATATTTTTTCTATAAGTAGGGTATGGTTATTTGTGATGCAGAATAATAGAGAGGGGTGAAGGCTGAGGAAAGACAAATGGTTGAAGAGGTTTGGGAACTGAAGACCTGTTTCATGTTAGTAACCAATAAAAATCTGGGTTAGTGAGAGTGGCTGCTATAAGCCAGTCTTCCAAGAAGGCTAAAGTTGGAGAAGGAATGAAATGGTAACATGAGATACTATAATTTTACCTGAATGTTATTAGATATAAGCAAAGTAGACCATAGGGAATATGTTAATTACTATCACAGTAGAGAGATAACTTATAGCTTCATTATCTGTACAGGGCCAAATTTATTAATTAGATTTATTCATCAATTTCTCTTTCTCTCTGTTTCTCTCTCTCTCTCTCTGTGACACACACACACACACAAACACACACACACACCCCTTACATACAAACTTTTAGGACTATGACAAATTATCTACAATTTCCAAAATTATTTGTAATGTCATATAAATCAGAAAAGGGTGATTAAAACCAGTTTTTAACTTCAGAAAAGCACTATATAAGCCATTAAGTATTGAAGAAGTTAATGTCCGTAGAAGCTGATATAAATAATTTAATCAGGACATAAAACCTATGGAAATTGTAGGGAGTAAAAGACAGATAAATAAGAAAGGGTTATCTATAGCTTTCATAAAGGACATTGAAATTTCCTTTCAATTCAGGGAGAGGAGGTGTAATTTTAATACAGAAGATTGAAGAAGGCAGTTAATATGTACCTTGGAACTTTAGAATAAACAAAGAAAGTTCGGATATTAATCCAAGGAGCTCAACTGATGATTTCATAAAATTATTGTAGATGTGGAGTTGTAAAGGGAGTTCTAAGAAAGATTGAAGAGATGTGAATAAGCAAGATCAAAAGGAGAAGAGAAAGTAAATGTATTCTATCATGGGATTTAATCAACTGTTTAATCTCAATCCCATATGCCCCATTTGATTATGTTGACAAGTCAAAAGCACATTCATCTAAATTTTTAAAGTATTTAGACATTAACCAATATAATATGAATCATCTAAATTTCACATTGCAAATAAAAATTAGATCAACCATTTACATTGAGGCAATAAGAGATGACATTAAATTATTCAATGACAAATAACTCTATCCAGTTAAATGTCATACACATTTTAAAGGAATTTACTTGTCAGAAAGATAGCTAACTGCTGAAATGACAAATAGTATATGATAATTGCAGAAAAAAGGTCAATTAGTAAGCTGCTGTTTTTGAAAGCAATGTCTTTTGGCATTTATTATATCATCCCTGTATTATTCCCTTTTATTTATAGAATAAAGATGGGTAACGTTCATACCACATGAATCTCTCATTCAGACTAAGTAGGAAATATATTTAAAATGTACATTTAAAGAAATGAGAATACAGTGCTCATCATATTATTTTATTTTAAATGGCTGTATAGAAAAAAAACATCCTCAAACACACTTGGATAGAAAGAAAAATAGCAACTGCAACATTTGTGGTCCAGAATTTAAACCAGCAAATAAAAGTGTTCATTGAAAGAATATATAGACAAGTCTGTTTTGACCATTTTAGAAAATGTCAAATGAGTTTTGCATTCATTTAAATGAGTTTGGGTGGTAATTTGAACAACTAATTCAAAAGGATAGTCAGAAGATATTATCATAGTTATGATATTACACTGAGAGAGTTGGAGTAATTCCTAGTGATGGTAATTTTAGGAGTTAGGTGTTAGGAAGAAAAATCTCACGCTTCCCAAGTTATGGCTTTTAAGTTGTCAATAGAATTGTTTGTAGGAGACTGCTATATCTCCTGCAAAAATGTTCACACACTAATCTCTGCAACCTGTTAATATATGTCAAAAGGGACTTTACAGATGTGATTAAGATTGTGGAAAGTGAGATGCGTTGATGATTTTGGATTATCTGGCTGTCTCCAATCTGATTATGGGACCACTTAAAAGTGGAGAACCTGTCTCTGCTGAAGTTATGGAAAGATGTGGCAGAAGAGATGCAGCACTGTGAGAAGTATTCCAGGTGCTGCTGGTTCTGAGAGGTAGCATCCTACACAGAAGCACCAGAAGAGAGGCTGCTGGGAGCAAAGAGTGGAATCCAGCAGTAAAATATGACCCCTACTGCCTGGTACTGAATTTCGCCAACAACCTGAATGAGTCTGAAAACGGATCCCCCTCTAGGGCCTTCAGAGAGGAACACAGCTCTGCTGAAACTTGAGTTTTGGCCGTGCGAGATATGAGCAGGGAAACTGACCAAGTATACTGGATTCTGACCTACAGAACTGTGAGAGAGAAATATGGGTTGTTTTAACCAATGAAATGTAGGATTAAGAAAAGAAATACTGGGTTAACTTTCTATCCATACTTTGTCACAGTATTTCTTCAGCTTTTCTGACATAAATTCACGTTTTTCTACTGGCTGAAGTTTTCGGAGGGTATTAGTCCATAAGATGTTCTGGAGTTGTTTGCTGTAAAATGCTCTCCATTCAACGTCCAGTATAACATGGTTTCATAAGGGCTGAAAGACAGCATGCTGGAATAGAAATAAAAGTTTAAAAATGACAGAAGCCCAGATTTGAATACCTGTTCTACAATTTCATTCTGTTGCGCAAATCCTAAACTTTAACTTACCCTTTTGCCACTTAGTGACAATACTGTCTACACAAACTTGATACAACCTATGTAAGAGTAGTTTTACACACTACTTACTAAAGTAACCTATTTTTAGAATCTATTTTTAAAATTTATTTTATGTTTATGACTGATTTTATTCTGATACTAGAGATGGTCATTGTTTAACACATAAACAACTCATCAGGAATCATATTTCTATTGAGTGCATTCTTGTTGATTTATGTGATAAGCTGGAAAGTGACATTTTTCCAGGCATGTTTTCATGTGGAAATAAAAGAAGTTTACAGTGGATCACTGCAGGGAGGTAATGCCTAACATGACTCCAC
This sequence comes from Papio anubis, assembly GCF_008728515.1. NCBI lineage: Eukaryota > Metazoa > Chordata > Mammalia > Primates > Cercopithecidae > Papio > Papio anubis. The sequence continues at coordinate 51,995,080 of NC_044978.1, forward strand.
AATAACTTCCTGGCAAAACCAGCTGTAATTCTAGAGAATCTAGGTTGAAGAGGTAGAAAATGAGAAAAGTCCTCAGTTGGGGAAAATGAAAAAAAGATTGTCAAAATCAAATAAAATATAGATCCATCTCTAAATTTAAAACATTTTTATTTAGGAGGCAAGAACTGCAATTTTGGGCATAAACACAGACCAGGTGGTCTTTGGTATGCCCAAAGAACAAAGAGAAGGCTGGGAGTTTTAGTAAAACATGGAAATATTACATATTTGAAAGAAAGTTTATTGGCACTAGTAAATTTTGGAGGAACTGGCAAGTGGGCAGTTTTAGAGTCTCCGCAGGTTCTTTCAGGAGCCATTAGATAAAACTGGTTTCAGGTTACAGCAGGCAGTTTCAGCAGCCAGATTTGCAAAGAATTACATTTTTGGAGCAATGTTATGTGCCTTAGTGCTTTTTTCCCCCTGGCTTTTCTACTCTGTTTCAGTTGGGTATGGCTAGAATGACCTAATTTGTATGACAAACTTCCACGAGATGATATTAGAATAAACTTTATTCACGTATTGATTTTTTTTCCCTGCTAAGGTTAACCTTTCCTGAAATCACAGATTCGATGTATACTTTCTATACTTACTCTAATTTCTAAATAAACAAAAAAGAACCATATAATGGTATAAGATGTTTTAAATTTTCAGAATATTATATATATTTTATATTCATTCTCTTATAAAGTGATACTTCTGTTTCTATTTCCTTCATGTATTTATAGTGCCTATAATATGTGAAACATTATGGGTGCTGCATACATGGTCCTATTATTTATTCATAATAAATGCAAAAAAAAAAAACTATTTAGGCTGAACAGAGCAGAGAAATCTAGCTGGATTTGGGAAAATGCAGAAAATTATTTTCAGCTAACTATCATAGCAACTCAAGAGTATAGATTTTTTTATTTGTGGAAATTTAATTTTTTGTTTTGTTTTGGTTTTTATTTTCTTATTTCTCAATCAGGAAGTAATTATATACAATATTTACTCTTTGCAAAATGAAGCAGAAGAGAAATGCAGAATATAATTTGTCTGCAATAGAATAAAATATATACTTCAATAACTATACTGAATTGCCCTAGTATTCCAAATGTTGCAGCAGCTACAGGATGGCAGAGCCTCCATCATCCTTACTCTATGAGTGTCTAAAGCAGAGACCTTTACTTCACCGTTACTTGACATTAGCATGTACAGGAAATAAACTTTTTTTTTTTTTTTTGAGACATGGTCTAGCTTTCATGCCCATGCTGGAGTGCCGTGGCATGATCAGAGTTCACTCAGGGTTGACTTCCTGGGATTAAGTGATGCTCCCACTTTAGCCCCCCAAGTAGCTGGGAGCACAGATATCACCACTACACCCTGCTAATTTTTGTTTTTCTTTTGTAGAGATGGGAGTTTCCCTATATTGCCCAGGCTGGTGTTGAAGTGCTGGGCTCGAGAGATCCTCCCACCCAGCCTCCCAAAATGCTGGGATTTCAGGGATTACAGATGTAAGCCACCATGCCCAGCAGAAATAAACATTTTTATTGTTATTGCTAAGTACTGAGTTTTGGGAATTGTTTATTATCATAACATAATTTAGCCTATCCTAGTTGAGAAGGACATTATTGTATAGAATTATGGTCCTGACCTAACAAACACCTTAAATATATGACATCATTTTAGTGGTTGAGTAGTGGTGGCTAGAAAAACGATATGTTATACAGTAGGAAAACATTTGGTAAAACTGTCCAGCAATAACTTGTCAAGTAGATTATGAACATTAGTGATGATGTTGGATGCCTTTGCCAAAGTTTTATGTAAGAAAAGATGAGCTCAGGGAAGAACTGCCTGGAATAAATAACAGAGAGAGTGAGAAAGAGAGGTCTTTGCCAATTGGAAAAGGGCAACTGCTTCAGGACTTCAAATATAAGAGTAGAAAATAAATTTAAAGTGGTAGTTGAGGATGGAAGTCATTTAATCCTAGCCTGGGAGCAAGGATCAAATCAAGTTTATAACTGTCATGCATTATTAATTATGAATGTCTCTTTGGCGATTAATGTGGTGCCCAGTAAATCCCTTCAGTTTATAAATGATCACTTAGTATCCCAACATTTCATAAACTCTCATTACACTCAATTGTGCCTGTTGGACTTACTATGAACTTATTGTGTCCCTCCAAATTTATATATTATAGCCTTAACTTGCAGTGTTGATGGGATTTGTAGATAAAAGCATTAAGAGATAATTAGGTTTAGATAAGGTCATGGCGAATGTGGGGCCCCAGGAGGGTATTAATGCACTTATAAGAAGAGATGCCAGAAAGCCTGCCCTCTGTCCTTCTGTTTGCCCTGTGAGGACTCAGTGTGAGGGACTTCTGTAAGTCAGGAAGAGACCCTATGCCGGAACCCCACTATCCTGGAAGTCAGGAAGAGACCCTATGCCGGAACCCCACTATCCTGGTACCCTGACCCTGGACTCCAACTTTAGAACTGTTGAGTAAATAAATGACTATAGTTTAGGCCACACAGTTGATGGTATTTTGTTATGGCAGCACCAGAAAATTAATAAAGGCCACTACACAGAATTTCTGAGTAAGTATCACTGAGAAACAAAGCTCTAGTATTGTGCTGGGTGAACAGTATAAACTCTGGAAATCTAACTGCCTGTTAAAAAGTCTATATTAGTTTGCTAGGGCTGCCTAGCACAAACTGAGGAGGTTAAAGAAGACAAATTTATTGTCTCTCAGTTCTGGAGACTAGAAGTCCAATATCAACGTGTCAGGTGGGTTGATTCCTTCTTAGGCCTGTGAGAGATGATGTGTTACATGTCTCTCCCCTCATTTTTGGTGGTTTGCTAGGACTCTGACTTTCTCTGGCATTCTATGGCTTCATCTTCAAATAGTGTCCTCTTTGTGTGTGAGTCTCTGTGCCCAGACATATAGTGGGGGGGAGCGGGATGTATGTGTGTTTTGAAACCTTTTTATGTTCAAAAGTGACAAAAAATTCCAGAGAGCTCCCATGTAATTTTCATTCAACTTCCCCCAATGATAAAATCTGATATTACCATAGTACAATTATCAAAAATAGGAAATTGACATTGGATCAATGCTGTTAACTAAATTTAAGACTTTATTCAGATTTCAGTGACTTTTATATGCACATTTTCAGAAGAGTTTTATGAGATTTTATCGCATATTTAGATTTGTGCAGCTACACAGTCAGGATGCAGAACTGTTTCAACATGCCAAAGGCACTCTCAAACATCTCCTCTGTAATCAAACCCTAACCCCAGCAATCCCTGATCTGTTTGACATAGTTATAATTTTGTGATTTCAGGAATGATGTATGAAAGGATCTTACCATATGCTACATATTGATACTGGCTTTTTTGTTCCAATGAGAGGTCCTTGAGTTTTATTTTTATTGCTCCATTTATTAATTGTTGTGTATAGTTCATTACATGGATGAACCCAAATTTATCTTTCACCAAGTTTACATTTAGATCTATGATCCATTTGAGTTGATTAAATTTCACTATTGTTTTTGTGTTTTCAATTTTATCAATCGCTTCTACTATCTTGATTATTTCCTTTCTTTTCCTTTGTTTGGTTTTACTTTGCCTTTCTTTTTTTTTAGTTTCTAGGACTAAGAGCTTAGATTCTTGATTTTTATGTCATTCTTACTTTCAAATGTGAACAGTTAGTGATATAAATTTCCCAATGCTGCATTAGCTACAGCTCACAAATTTTGATATGTGTGTTTTCATTTTCATTTATTTCAATATTCATTTATGTTTCATTTTCTTCAAGACTTTTCCTTTGACATATAAATTATTTAGAAGCCCGTGGTTTAATTTCCAGGTGTTTGGAGATTTTCACGTTACTTTACTTGTATTGATTGTTCATTTTATTTCATTATATTCAGATAAAATAATAAGTATACTTTTCTTTCTTTATTTTTGTAGCTTATTTTGGGACCCACGGTGTAGGCTACATTGCTGACTGTTGCAATGGCACTTATGAAGAATGTGTGTTCTGCTTTTGTTAGGTGTTGTGCTGTGTTCTATAAACGTCAGTAGGATTCTGTTGGTTGGTGGCATTTTCGAGTTCTTCTATGTCCTTGCTGATGTTCTGGTAAGTAATTATTGAATAGGGTTTATGTTTTCAACTATGATTGTGTTTATTTTTATTTTTCCTTTCAGTTTTATTAGTTTTTGTCCTAAGTATTTTGAAGCTTTCTTGTTGCCTACATATTTAGAATTGCTTATGTTTTCTTGCTGTGTTGACTTATTTTCATCAGTGTGCAATGTGCCTTTCTGTTCCTGGTATGGTTTCTTTGTTGTACAGTCTATTTTATCTATTAACAATATTGCCATCCATGCTTTCTATTGACTAGTGGCTGTGTTGTGTCTGTCTTTCCATCTATATATTTTCAACTTGCCTGTGTTGCTGTATTTAATTTTTTTTCTTTTTCTTTTTTTTTTTGTAGACAGCATAGAGTTAGTTATTAGTTGTTCTGGGGGCTTTTAAAAAATCTACTCTGCCAATCCCTTTTTGTAATTGATGTATTTAGGTCATTTGATTTTTATGTAATTAGTAACATGTTAGAACTCAGGTGCACTCTTTTATCTTTCGTTTTCTGTTGTTTGTTTCTCTCTCTTATTTCCTCTCTGTTGCTGTCTGCTTTGCCCTGGCCTCTTATACATTACTCAAACATCTTTTAGAGTTCCATTTTGGCTTATCTGTAGTGCTTTTGAGCATATCGTGTTCTATGGGTCTGTTAGCAGTTGTTCTAGATACTCGATTATATACATAATTTACAATATTTTAGGAAGGATATAGGCTTTTTCATGACTGAAAAGGGGAGCATAAGAGACCTTTAGAGAGATGGAACAATTCTGCATCTTGATTTAGGTAATGGTCATGAGTGATTTTGTGTTGGGAGGAGATAATGAGTCTTATAAAAACTTCAAGTGATATAAACTGCACTAACTCTAGCCAAAAATACTATCAACCAGTTAATGATCTTAGTTGAGCTTATTAGTAAACACAATTTTATCTTGTGATTTTACCTTATGTTTTTAAACTACATAAACATCCTACATATAATTGGCATAACACCTTTGCTATTTACTCACTAATGTAACAAGCCATTCTTATTCATAAGACATTATTAATATCTTTGAATTATTCAGCTTAACATTATTTTCATGGATAATCAATCATGCATTCTAGACCAATGAACATGGACTGTATGACAACAAAACAAACTTTTAGAAACTCAGTGACTTTCAACTCTCATGTAAGCAATCACATTTCTGTTGAAATATATAAAAGAAAAAAAACCCAGCTTTTTAATGTTTTTATTTTTTTTTTATTTTCATTTTTTTCCTTTTCAGCATCATGGTGACAAAAATAACCATCTTATATTGCTTAAACATTATTCTACTCTTGTGTATGCATGGCATTCTTTCAAAATATTTTTCCTAATTCTTAGAACCTGTGACTGTTATGTTATTTAGAAAAGTTTTTGTTGGTATAATTAAATCAAAAATATGTTTTTTTAATTGTTTTTCATTTTTCCTTTAGTTCTGGGATACAAGTGCTGAACATGTAGGTTTGCTATATAGCCATACATGTGCCATGGTGGTTTGCTGCACCTATCAATCCATCATCTAAGTTTTAAGCCCTAGATGCATTAGCTATTTTTCCTAATGTTCTCCCCCTCTTTGCACCCCACTCCCACCCTCTGATTGGCCCCAGTGTGTGTTGTTCCCCTCCCTGTGTCCCTGTGTTCTCATTATTCAACTCGCACTTACGAGTGAGAACATGTGGTGTTTGGTTTTCTATTCCTGTGTTAGTTTGCTGAGGATGATGCCTTCCAGCTTCATCCATGTCCCTGCAAAGGACATGATCTCATTCCTTTATATGGCTGCATAGTATTCCATGGTGTATATGTACAATATTTTCTTTATCCAGTCTATCATTGATGGGCATTTGGGTTGATTCTATGTCTTTGCTATTATAAACAGAGCTGCAATAAATATATGTGTGCATGTGCCTTTATAGTAGAATGGTTTATATTCCTTTGGGTACATACACAGTAATTTGACTGCTAGGTCAAATCGTATTTCTGGTTCTAGATCTTTGAGGAATCGCCACACTGTCTTCCACAATGGTTGAACTAATTTACATTCTCACCAAAAGCATAAAAGCATTCCTATTTCTCCATAGCCTCACTAGCATATATTATTTCTTGACTTTTTAATAATCGCCATTTTGACTGACATGAGATGGTATTTCATTGTAGTTTTGATGTGCATTTCTCTACTGATCAGTGATGTTGAGTTTTTTGTGTGTGTTTGTTGACCACATTTTTGTTTTGTTTTGTTTTGTTTTTGAGACAGAATCTCGCTCTGCCACCCAGGCTGGAGTGCAGTGGTGTGATCTCTGCTCACTGCAACTTCTGCCTCCCAGATTCAAGCAATTCTCCTGCCTCAGCCTCCTGAGTAGCTGGGATTACAGGTGTGTGCCACCATGCCAGGCTTGTTTTTGAATTTTTAGTAGAACTGAGGTTTCACCATGTTGGCCAGGCTGGTCTTGAACTCCTGACTTCATGATCCACCCGCCTCAGCCTCCCAAAGTGCTGGGATTACAGGCATGAGCCACCACGCTCAGCCAGATGTCTTCTTTTGAGAAGTGTCTGTTTGTATCCTTTTTCCAGTTTTTGATGGGGTTCTTTTTTTTCTCATAAATTTGATTAAGTTCCTTGTAGACGCTGGATATCAGACATTTGTCAGATGGGTGGATTACAAAAATTTTCTCCCACTCTGTAGACTGCCTGTTCACTCCAATGATAGTTTAATTTGCTGTGCAGAAGCTCTTTAGTTTAATTAGATCCCATTTTTCAATTTTGACTTTTGTTCCAATTGCTTTTGGTGTTTTCGTCATGAAGTGAAGTATTTGCCCATGCCTGTATTCTAAATGGTATTGCCTAGGTTTTCTTCTAGGGTTTTTATGGTTTGGGGTCTTACAGTTAAGTATTTAATCCATCTTCAGTTAATTTTTGTATAAGTTGTAAGAAAGAGGTCTGTTTCAGTTTTCTGCATGTGGCTAGCCAGTTTTCCCAGCATCATTTATTAAATAGGGAATCCTTTTTAATTCAGGTTTTTGTCAGGTTTGTTTTTGTCAGGTTTGTTGAAGATCAGGTGGTTGTAGGTGTGTGGTGTTTTTTCTGAGGCCTCTGTTCTGTTCCACTGGTCTATATATCTGTTTGGTACCAGTAGCATGCTGCTTGGGTTACTGTAGCCTTGTACTATAGTTTGAAGTCAAGTAGTGTGATGCCTCCAGCTTTGTTCGCTTTGTTTAAGATTGTCTCGGCTGTATGAACTCTTTTTTGGTTCCACATGAAATTCAAAGTAGTTTTTTATAATTCTGTGAAGAATATTAATAGTATTGAATCTATACATTACTTTGGGCAGTATGGCCATTTTCATGATATTGATTCTTCCTGTCCATGAGGATGGAATGTTTTCCACTTGTTTGTTTCCTCTATTATTTTCTTGAGCAGTGGTTTGTAGTTCTCCTTGAAGAGGTCCTTCATTTCCTTTATTAGCTGTATTCCTAGGTATTTTACTCTCTTTGTAGCAATTGCAAATGGAAGTTCATTCAGGATTAAATAGAAAAATCTTAAGATGAAGACATCATCCTGGATTATTCAGGTGAATTTGTCGGCTTGTTTTATAAGTTTATTAAATAAATGTGGTAAAATATGCCACTACGATATGAAGTTATTTATTACTTATATTTTTGTCCAATTTTTTTTTCCATATTTTGTGGCTATTTTATTATGTAGGGTCCAGGTTGTTATTGCATCAAGGAACTCTTATACTGTGAGAGCACTTAAAACTCAGTTTTTAAATGTCATTCCTTTTTGTCAACTCATGTTATGTGATTTTAACCCATGTATCCCAACAGTTTCTTGTTAACAGCCTCTAAGGAGTATTTATTTATGGTTTATTTTCAAACCATGTGGGTCAGGTCAAGCAATTTTAGGTGTAACACAATGTTGTTTTGTGGGTTGGAGATTTATTTCTAGCTTACATTATCCAAATAATATAGTTTTTAAAGGATCTAAATGTAAAAGAAAGAGAGTGTTTCTGATTGACTCTTCACATTGGCTAGCAGTGCATTTTCACTCTTCACGTAGTCTGAAAACAACTTGAAAATTTAAGCACAGTTTTACTCCCTTTATTTAATGTCATTGATACAAAAACTGATTGCAATGCTTTACTTCCCAACTGGTTTCTTTTTTGTCATATGTTTACCTTGAGTTACATATTACTTTAATGATTACATGTTGATTATTTCAAGACATTTGGTTCTGATGTCTCACCTGCCATACTGCCGAAAGTAAAATATTGATGCCTTATTTCATTTGTCATTTAAACTATCAGGAATTGATTATAAAACATATTCTAGTCTCATTATTTACAGTGGTTATGTTCTAGAAAGTCAAGAAAAAAACAGAATTATTGAATAATAAAACATTTATTTGGTCAGGTGCAGCAGCTCATGTCTGTAATCCCAGCACTTTGGGAAGTCTAGCCAGGATGATCACTTGAGCCCAGGAGTTTAAGACCAACCTAGGCAATATAGTGAGACCCTCATACATAAAATAAGAAAGTTCACTGGGTATGGTGATGCATGCCTGCAGTCCCAGCTACTTGGAAGGCTGGGGCAGGAAGATCAACTGAGCCAGAGAAGTTGTGGCAGCAGTGAGTGATGATCACACCACTGTACTCCAGCCTGAGTGACAGAGTGAGACACTATATCAAAAAAAAAAAAAAAAAAAAAAAAAAATCCAAGAGATATAAAGAATCAGGTTTCTGTGAGCTTTTAGTCATAGCATTTTCATTGGCCAATCGATATATAAAATTGTGTTTTGTTTGTTTTGTTTTGTTTTGAGACGGAGTCTCACTCTGTCACCCAGCCTGGAGTGCAGTGGCACAAGATTGGCTCACTGCAACCGCTGACTCCTGGGTTCAAGCGATTCTTCTCCCTTAGCCTCCCAAGTAGCCGTGACTACAGGGCACGTGCCACCACACCTGGCTAATTTTTTATTTTTAGTAGAGACGGGGTTTCACCACATTGGCAAGGCTGGTCTTGAACTCCTGACCTCATGATCTACCCGCCTCAGCCTCCCAAAGTACTGGGATTACAGGTGTGAGCCACCATGCCCGGCTATAAAATTGTTTTAATATATACTATTGACTTATTAACAATCAACAGCACTGAAATTTGTGCTTGTATAAATGTTAGTGAAAATGTGAATTTGCAAATACAGAATCCACAGTCATCATCACCAACTTTATATGCCTTGATGCTACATTAAGTGCTTAGATAAGTCATGCAACGATGTTTATGGCATCTTCATGGCATTTTCATGGCTCTCAGCTTGGATTTGCCCACCATCCTAAACATAGAATTAACAGGAGTCACTGAGATTATGTGTTTAAATCTCTAGTACCATGAAATAATATAATTTACGGGAAACACTCTACCTAATCCTCAATTTTGGTATTCCACTGACCCAGAGCCCAGTAATTCACAAGGAATTACAGCCTATTTGTCAAATAGATTATTGAAATGAAAGTTAATCAATATTCATATTCATTTTAAAAAGAAACAATAAATCAAACAGTTCCATGCCAGTCATGTACATTTATAATATCACTTAATCTCACAACTGCTCTGTGACAGATTTTATTTTTATGTCATCAATCATAAACTCAAGGCTCAAAATATTTAGTCACCTTGCCCATGATTTTATACCTAAATACAAGTGAAAATGGGGAGCGAAGCCATATGTGTCAAACTGTAAAGTTCCTGACTTTTCCTTGCCTCATGTTCGGTCCTTTGCCACTGACTTGTGTCCGTATTTTCACTTCAAAAACAAAATTAATTTTGTCTATAATTACAATACATTGAACTACTTCCTGATATTCCTGGTTTTCAAACCAGCTTTGAAAAATATTAGACAAAGCAGCCATTTATCCTCAAACCTCCGTTTTCTGAACACACTTCTATTGGGAGACACTATAAGAGAATGTCTTTTTCTGCAAGTGTGAGTTATTAAATCTCATATACATCATAAGACAATAAAACAGTTTTGAAATAATTAAGTATAGCTATTTCTTCTTTATCTCTGCACTGAGATCCACCAGGCACCATTTTTCAATTAGTTAAAATAATTACTTTGAACATGCCTTTAGCTTTCTTCTATTTTTCTTCACTTTATAAATAAAGAAAAAAGATAATATATATACATATAAATAACAAATATATATAAATAAGAATATATATAAAGAAGAAAGAGAAAGAACAAAGTTAATGGTCATGCTTCATGCTTCTGTGTTTTCTAGTGTTAAATCAGTAAGTAATTTTCTTGTTTCAACTATAAATGATTTCTTTCTATATACGTTAACTTTATGTATTTAAATCCAGAAATTATTACTCTTCATTTGCAATAAGTATACTGTTTTAAAATTATTTGAAGTAGTTCCAACTTACAGAAAATCCACAAGTAGAACACAGATAATATTTTTTCTGTACCATTTGATAATAAGTTGTCAATCAGATGCTCTACAAACCAGAACATTCTTACATATAACCACAAATCAACTATCAAAATCAGAATTATCATTGATGACTTTTATTTTATTGTCAAATCTTCAAATTTTGCCAATTGTACCAATAATGTCCTTTATTGCAAATGATGCAATTTAAAATCATCTGTTGAACTGAGTTTCTGTATCTATTGTTTTATTTGTGAAGTAGTTTCTCAGGCTTTTCTTGGCTTTCATGACATGAACACTTTTGAAGATTATATCCTGTAGTTTTATAAGAAGTTCTTTTATTTAGTTTTGTCAATGTTTTATCTTGATTATATTTCAAAAGAGTATCACAGAAGTGCTACAGCCTGTTAGGTAATATTCAAAATCAGTTTGGACCATTATGGTGACCTTAATTTTGATCCTACAGTCACAGTTGTATCAACAACTTTTCTCCAGTGTAATCTTTCCCTTGTATTCAGTAAGTATTTTGTGGAAGTGGAACCTAAATATCTTGCCAATATACTGTTTCCTCTTGAAATTTAGATAATAATTTTCAAAACTGATAATCACTATGAATTAGAACTTATTTGTTTTGTTCAGTGGGTTATAATCTATTACTACTATTATGTACTTAGGTGCTCAAATTGTCCTGTATTTAATCAGTGATGTCCCTTCAATCTGGCTTCTGTGTCTTATGTATATCATATCTCAATTATTCTTCAAACACTTCCTTCTTCTCTGAACAAGTCATTCTGGTTTCAGATGGAAAACATTGTCACTTCAGCCTTGGAATCAGCTCTTTCTCCCAAGAATCCTAGCTCCTTTTAATGGAAAATGGTGTTTAGAAATTAAAATATGACCAGTAGATATTATCATTGCCCTTAGGGTGCTACTGTTTCCATGCTTCTTCAGTGACAAGAGTTAGGAAATGTTCCTTATACAGCTATAGTAAAGACTAATATAATAGTGCCTACCTTAGAATCTGGCACATTTTCTTCATCTTAGTATTTCTTTTCTCCCTGAATATGCTAGCGTGTGCCCTTTACTTGGCTCATTTTTTCCAAGTATTTTATTCAAAGTTTTTTGTTTGTTTCTTCATTATCTGCACAGCTGTCAGGTTCTTTCTACCTCTGCTCAGCTGGCTGGCATAGCTGGTAGACTTGTATGTTGAAACCCTGATTCCCAATGCAAGTCCTGGAATCTTATTTTACACAAGTACAGAGATCAAGTATGTAAAAGAAGAGGTCGTACAGACCAAGACCTTCCCCTACAAAAGATCTAAATAAGATGAATAAGCTATTTGAAATTCAAGCAAACTAGAACACGGTAGCCTTGGCTAAACTGGTGAGTTGATACTTATTGCCAGCAAAGTTTGGCTCTAGGAGAATATTTTCCCAATATTGCCAAATCTACTTCTCACTTTTGAAAAGACTGTTGAAATTAAGTGAAGTCTGCCAGTTTTAAATGTTGGCAACTAATTAGATTTTTTTGCCTTAATATTTTACTGTCCAAAGAATACATGTCTGTATGTTATCACTTTAAAACCTTTTACTTAAACAAAGCCCAGGGAATATTTTTAGTTGAGGGGGGCAAACATCAGAAAAATAGCTGCTGTTTTATTCCTTTTTGCTTATGAATTACTACATATCAAACCTAGAGCCAAGCACTCTCATTTATCTACTTGAGAGACATTCATTCAGTCCTTACTGTGTACAAGGCATAATGCTAGACAATGCAGTGGGCAGACAGATAAAATTGCTGAATAGATCCCTCTCCTCAAGACATTATAACATTGTAAGAAGGGCAAGTACATATAAATATCCATAATCCATATATAATCTCCTAAAGCAGAAAGAGAAACATAAAATATGTTGTATATATATTTGTATACACACGTGTGTGTGTGTGTGTGTGTATGTATACACAGAGAGAGAGAGAGAGAGGAGAGAGAGAGAGAGAGAGAGAGAGAGAAATAAACAGCCCTTAAACTATAAAACATATTGCAGTAATGATACAACAGAGAAATATGACATTTCAGATTAGAGAACATATTTTATGTTGAAGACATTGGGCTGAAAAGCAAAAACAATGTCGTATAAGCATAGTAATGAAGCAGACTTTTTAACCACTTAGTAAAACAGGGATTGGGAGAAAGTGGTCAGTTAGCATATGCAAAAACATTGAGGTAGAGAGGTAGGAAATACAGGCAAGATCTGTAAGGTAAAACTATTTGTAATGGATCTGAAAGCATATAAATTATCATGAAGACCATTCATAGTCCAATCTACCTTAACCCAAGAACTAGGGATCAAGCAGGACAGTTCTAAAAAATGTGGCAATAAATGTATGAAAAATAGGATAATGAGAGATTATTTGGAAGTAAAATAAACTGTCATTTAGATTAAACAGGGGTTGGAAGAAGTAGAGGAGATAGAGATCAATCAAACATAAATCCCAAATGTTGGTTTGAGATGATAAAGAAAATATCCTTAACGTATCCAGAGTGATGAGCAGAAGACACTATTCTGTGAGGGGCAAGATGTTCATTCATATTTTAACCTCATTTAAAATGTAGGTGTAAATAATTAATTTATTCATCTGTTTTTCAGAAAGTAATTGAGTAACTAGTATGTGCAGAGTGCGGGATCTTGGCCATGGGTGATACAACAGCCAAATAAGAATAGGTCTTGTCTAAGGAAATTACTGTGTCTACATGCCATTAATGGAGTTATGCTTAGGGCACAGATGAAGCCCTGGAAATTGGCAAGGATATCATAGGAAAGGGGAGGTCTGATTTAAAGGTATTATGTGCTAATCCCAAGCTTTTGCCTTTATTCTGAAGGTTTTTTGAAATCACTGAAATAATTCATTCTGACAGTGTAATAATCAGATTCATGTTTTCATAAAACATATCTAGCTATGCTACACATTACCTGCTTATGAATACAAGATACTTGTTAATCCAAGATGGAATGGTGAATGTAATAAAATATTTCCCTCTTACTATATACATATTATTATCATGTATTCAATAAACAGGTATATAAATAAATGGTTATTAGTTGTGCAACTACTATAAATTGAACATACATGTGGTAGAAAATAAAAAAGGAGTTCGAGTAATGGGTTAGGGACCTACTTGATCTATAAGAGGACAAAATCGTATCTGAGAAGGTAAGACATAACAGATTTGAAAGATAAAAAGAGTCATGTAAAAAGAAGAGTGTATTCTAGGAAGTAGAAATAGCATATGCACAAACTCTAAGGTTTATGGTACTTTTGCTGTATTTTGAAAACATTGTTATTCTACAGATAAGGTCACTTTCCAGAAATAAGCATTATCTATGAGGATTTTGAAAGCTGACATAGCTCACCTGTAGGCCTTGAAGGGTTGCCAGTTTTAGAGCAGCAATCATCCTCTCTTTCTCTTTTTCTTTTCTGTAGGTAACCCTAAATTTAACTGCAAAAAGGTATTTTTCAAATGTTCAAGCTTCCTTTCAATCTCAAAATGAAAGAAAACAAGTCATTTTCAGATGAAAACCTTAAATGTAGGAGCCTTTAATATTATTTAAAGCTAAGAAAATAAATTTTAGAGACTTATCAAAAAAATTAAAATTTGCATACATATAACCACTAATTCTGGGAAGAGTTTCTAGAGATTGACTAAAACTTATACATGGGAATCTTAAGTGATATGCAAAAACTGTATCAGTAAAAGTTCTACTGCTAATTACTATAAGGAAAAAATAGCAAAATGACATTTGCATTATTCCAAAATTTGAGGTATTCCAACATATCATATATTTAATTTTAATGAGATTCTAGTTTTAAGTCAAAGACTTAAATCTAGAAAAGAAAGTGTATATTATTGCATACACGTTTCACAGAACAAGTATTCCATCAAAATTCTTCCGGTTAATTTTATGGTGATGGCAAAACCAGTTCAGGGAATTCTAAACATATGAAGTTATATTAGATTTCTAATAGGGTATATTTGTTAAATAAAATACTGTTCACATTCTTAATATTTAGTTTTTTCATATAAAATTAATTTATATCAAAAGTATAACACATATAAAACACTTTTGAAATGTTGTTAATTTATTTTTAGGTATGTTCAAATAATATGGCATAAAGTGAGAAAAAGTATAGTATAATCAGAAAAGTTCACATAAGAATAGATACAAGATCTGTCACTCTACAATTAATATCAAGTTATTTCCATAAGTTTCTATTATTCCCCTGATTTAAAATAGAGATATTACAAATTATGTAATTAAGTATCACGTGTCATGGACTGAATTGGATCCCCTGAAATTTATATGTTCAAGTCCTAACCTCCAGTGCTTTTAAAGACCCTATCTCAGTATTTGGGGATAGGGTCTTTAAAGAGGTACTTAATTTAAAATGAGTCCACTAGCATATGCCCTAATCCAATCTGACTGGTGTCCTCATTCACAAAAGAGAATGGAACACACAGATGCATACACACAGGTGTGTATAGAGAAAAGACCATGAAGACATGAAGAAAATGGCGCTACTTGCAAACCAAAAAGAGAGGCTTCAGAAGAAATCAAACGTGCTAACACCTTCATCTTGGACTGCTACCCTTCAGAACTATGAAAAAATTAATTTATGTTATTTAAGCCACCCAGCCTGCGGTATTTACTTAAAGCAGCCCTAGAAAAATGGATACTCTATGTTTCCAAAATGATTTTTTTTCCTACAAATAACATATAGAAAACAAAAGATACACATTTTCTACAAAACGCATACTCTTACTACATAATACAAAATAATTTGAGATGCCATATGCAGTCATTATAATTTCATGTTTTAGCTTATTTCTGGAAAAATAGCTTCTCTTTATCTTGACACTGTTGCACTTAAATAGTTTTTAAGAAGTCATCTTTCAAGCAAAATAATATTAACACACTCTGAAATATAAAAGAAAACGTGAAAAATATTCATTGACATGTTTCACATCAATGAACTTTATGAACAGCATGTATTTGTAAAATTATTTTGCAAATGTCAGACTTTGATTATACAGGTCATTAAGCAAATTATACAAATGAGCAAAGTCTAATAGATAAATTGACCCTCATAACTAGTAATGTATGTAACGTTATCAACAATCTAGACTTTGCATGGGATAAGTCTGTGAAATATGTAATACGAGCAATAAAATATGCAAAATCCAGAGCTACAGTATATAGCTTACTCAGTAAAACTTGGCAAGCATAATAATTAAACAATTTACTGAAAGAGCAAAATATGCAAAAAAGGGAAAGCAATCTTATTTATTAAACTGTAGTAATGGATCATCAATAGATAGTTTCAGATGATTTGATTAAAAAAATAAGCTGTTTGAATGATCTATGCTGCTCCATCAGCAAATTATGTACCTCAATCATTGAGCTGTATGAAAAATTAATTGGCTAACTATGGGATTTTATTATTGCAACAAAGAAATTGATTGAGACAATAAAAAGTTTATGTGTATAATTTTAAAATCTGATATGGCATCTTAGAGCTTTTTGTAGCTTGCTTTTATTAATTTCCCTTTCTCCCTTTTTCTTGTTCTATATATTTATTTTTTTTGGCAAAAGTTGACTCTATGATGGGATGTAAAAATAAGAGCTTAAAGATAAATAATAATAAAGAGCTATTTTTAAGATTTCACATATGATTGTGATTTATTAATTAGTACCAGACTATCCCTTCTACCACATACACTAGATAGAACATATGAATCAACAGTTTTCAGAAACTAGATAATAGGGAATACAAGACTGCTATTCCTAAAACCACAGACATTCATCTGGTTTGCCCCATGATATCACTAGATCTAAGAATAGGAACACTTCCCAAGCACAAAAGAGCGGACAAGGTACTAAAAAGAGAGCTGAGCTGAGGAGGCAGAGATCAAAGTTCAAGACAGCTGGAGCAGAGCATGGGAGAAAAGGTGGTCCTGCAAGAGGAGATCCCAAATTCTGTGCATGGTTCCCCAAAAGAAACTGGGTGAGGACTGTACTTCATCTATTCAGGGTGAGGCTATAGGAAACTGACAACAGCGTCAAGACCAGAGATACTAAAATTCAAGTTGTCCTGGTGATACTACATCCTGAAAAGTAAGAGTGAAGAGTCCATATTAATGCCCTATTAACATCCCTTCAGATATCTGATATATTAGAAAAGTAGGTCCTACAAGTAAAAACCATGCTCTAGAATAAGACCTACTCTACACCACTCCACACCTACAAAAAGCCTCAAACTGATCCCAACAAGACATGTAGACATTTGAAGTTGAGTACTGACAACTTGTAGGACTTTGGAAAACAACTTGGACTTTCCATACATCTATCCAATAGAGCATAAACCAAGTTTATGTAAGTTCATTGAACAAAACTCAGCACTTTTCCAGAGGAGGTAATATAATATAGATATTAACAATAAAACATTAGTAGACATGGAAAGAAACTAGAATATGGGAACCTTATTTTTTGTCTTTATTTTTTGCACAGTTAATGGAAAAGAACTATCAAATTGTCCAGGTTTAAGACTTATAAACATATAATATATCAGATATTATAAATATATACATAAAACTAAAGAAGATAATTTTGTAAAATTAAAACAATGGCAGAAGAATATCAACAGAGAAATGAAAAGTCATAAGGAAATAGGGAAATACAAGAATTAAAATTTTTAAAATTCCTAATTGGGCTTAATAGTAGTTTGGATATGGCAGAAGAAAAGTTCAGTCAACTTGAAGATAGGATGGATAGTCAATTCCTCATGAGAAAGCTGATATGTAATTCATACTCTGTGTGGGATAAGGTAGCTGATAATAAGACTTGAATGGAAACCTGCAGCCATTTTGAGATCAGGTTAGAAGTTTTATCCTGGTATAACAGTGGTGTACTGTTGCAAGTAAAGGCTGAAGAAACATCTTTACAAAAAATATTTAGTAGACTTAAAAAATGAAGTAGAGATGATGATATCAGTGTGAAGGAGAAAATCTGCTGCTTGAAGCAGCAGCAACTAAATTTCCCAATTTGTTAAACATGGGATAGAAGGGAGTTTGAGAGGGAGGAATCTAGGAAGTAGTGACCCACATTTCTCAGCTTGATTAAATGGATGTATGAAAAAATTAATATGTTCAAAAATATGTTTTGAACATCTACTGCATAACAGCAACTGCTTATGTTGTTGAAGATACAGCACCATAAGCAACAACACAGTCTACAACACAGTCAGGAATTTCTGCCTTTCTGAAGATTTTACAGGGTGGAGAAGACAGACAATAAATAACAAAATTATCTAAATCTTCTTGAAATACTCACATTTTTCTGGGTGAACTGAAAGGATGATCAGACTGAGAAAAATGTAAAAATATGATGTTTTGGCATTCATACAAATTCTCTGAAATATCATTCAGGAGTAATTAACATACATTTACCTACTTACTTTGGTGACTGGGAGTGTGTCTGGTGGAGATTACATAATAGAAAAAAAAAGCAGCATTACTTAGCAACAACTAAAAATCATCTTAATAATTATATATGGAGAAATTAACTCTGTAACAGCCAATAAATTGTACAATTACATTATACAGTTTTGAATATGCATAGAGCCTAAACGTCTGAAAATAAATGATTGATTTAAAATATATCAGTATGCAAAACAAGATCTACAAAACTCTGATGAAAGAAATCAATGAACTGAATAGGTGAAGAGATATTCCATGTTCTTGGGTAGTAAGAGTCAATATTGTCAAGATTTAGTTCTTACCAAATTGACCTATAGAGTCAATGAAATCTCATTTAAAATCCCAGCAGGTTATTTTGTGGATATTGACAAATTGATTCTAAAATTTATATAGAGAAGGCAAAGACTCAGAATAAGCAGCACAATACAGTCAGTCCTCTGTATATACATGTTCCACATTTGCAAATTCAATCAATGGCAGCTCGAAATGTTTTGAAAGATAAACAATGAAAAATAACAATATAGGATGGATGTAGTGGCTCAACATCTACTATCCCAACATTTTTGGGAGACTGAACCAGGTAGATTGTGTGAGTCTAGAAGTTTAAGACCAGCCTGGGCAACATACTATACTATATACAGTATAGAAAGTCTTGCTGTCTAATATATGCACACACACAAAACCCAGTCAGGTGTGGTTGTGTGTGTCTGTAGTTCCGGCTACTCAGGAGGCTGAGGCAGGAGGATTGCTTGAGCATGGGAGGTCAAGGCTGCAGTCAGCTGAGATGGTGCAACTGCAGTACGGCCTGGGTGAAATAATGAGACCTACTCTCAAAATAATGATAATAATAATAATAATAATAAACAATACAGTATAAAAACTTTTACTTTTCATTGTATTGGTTACTATAAGTAATCCATGAATGATTTAAAGTAACTGGAGAATGTGCGTAAGTTATATGCAAATACAGTGCCATTTTATATAAGAGACCTGACCATTCACAAAGTCTGATATCCAACAGGAGCCCTGGAACAAATCCTCCATGGATACTGAGGGAGGAGTGTATTGAAGGGAAAAGGGAAAGAACAGAACTGTTCTACCAGACCTCAAGACTTAATATAGATCACTATACACTATACCTCAAGAATTAACAGAAACACGGCAGTGTGGTATTAGCAGAAGAACAGACAAATCAATGGAGAGAGCTAGAGAGCCCAAAAATAGAGCCAGATAAATACAGTCTACTATCTTTGACAAAGGAGAAAAGGCAATATAATTGAACACATATAGTCTTTTCAACCAATGGTGCTGGGGTATGCAAAAAATGAATCTAAACAAAGCCTTACACCATTCACGAAAGTTAACTCAAAATGAATCATAGACCTAAATGTAAAATGCAAAATAAACAACAAATAAAAGATAACATAGGAAAAAACCTACATGTCTTTGCATATGGTAATGGATTTTTAGATACACACCAAGGCAGGATCCATGAAAGAAATAATTGACAAGCTGCATTTTATTAAAATAATAATAAAAAAGCTTCTTGTCTGTAAAAAGCAATGTCAAGAGAGTAAGAATATAAACCACAGACTGGGAGAAAATATTTGTTCAAGACACATCTGAAAAAGGACAGTCATCCAAAATATACAAGAACTCTTAGAACTTAATAATGAAAAATAAAAAATAAATAAAAAATTAGTAAAAGACCTAAACAAATTTGTCATTAAAGAAGATATAGAAATGTCAGATAAGAAGTCCATGAAAATATGCTCCACATCATATGTCATCAGGAAATGCAAAATAAAGCAACAATGAGATATTATTGTACCTATTACAATGGCCCAAATCCAAATCACTGACAATATCAAATGGTGGGAAAAATGTGGGACAACAGGAACTCTCATTCATTGCTAGTGGGAATGGAAAATGGTGCAGCCACTTTGGAGGAGAGTTTGGCAGTTTCTTACAAAACTAGAGAGTCTTACAATACAATCCAACAATCATCTCCTTGATATTTATCTAAATCAAGTGAAAACTTATGTTCACAAAAAATCTTGCACACGGATGTTTATAGAAGCTTCATTCATAATTGCCAAAACTTGGAAGCAACTAAGATGTTCCCCAGTAGGTGAACTGATAAACTGTGGTATATCCAGACAATGGATTATTTTTCAGTGCTAAAGAGAAATGAGCCGTTAAGCAATACAAAAAGGAGGAATGTTAAATGCATATTATCAAGTGAAAGAAGCCAGCCTGAAAAGGCTACATGCTATACAATCTCAATTGTATGACATTCAGGAAAAGGTAAAACTATGAGGATAACAAAAGCATCAGTAGTTGCTAGGGTTTGAAGGGGGAAGGGAGGGATGTCTAGGTGGAGCTCAGAGGATTTTTAGAGTAGGGAAACTACTTTGTATACTATTATGATGGTCATTATACATTTGTCCAAACCCATAAAATGTACATCAACAAGCATAAACCCTAATGCAAACTATAGATTTGGGGGTAATTATGATGTGTCAATGTAGATTCCTCTATTTTAACAAATATATCACTCTATTGGGGAATGTTGAAAATGAGAGGGGTTGTGTATTTGTGAGGGTAGGGGACATTTGGGAAATCTCTGCACCTTTCTCTCAACTTCACTGTGAATCTAAAACTGCTTTTTAAAAAAGTCTTTAAAAAGCACATATTAATACAATTAAACTAGTATTTCCCAAGACTCTGTTCATCAAAATCACCTCAGGAGCTTGAGAAAGCTACAAATTTTCCTATTTTACTCAAATTAAATGAGTCAACATTTCTGGTGGTGGATACGGAGAAACTATATTTTGAAAACAACCTCTCAAATGATTTTCATGTAGGAGCAGTTACGCATACAATGGAATGCTATCAAATAGTTTGTGGCAGAATAATTGATGACACATAAAATACCTAAAATATACTCCACTAGTAAGCAAAAGGGTACTGAGAAGTATGTTCATCATGATATGATGTTGTTACACATAAGGAAAACACACACAGAAACACATCCTCAGTTTCACACAGTAGTTTTTGCAACACTAAATAGAGGGGCACATTTAAACAATAATTATGATTGCAAAATAATATATAACAAATATTTAATAATTTATATTTAGATGCCTATGTCATGATATGCAGATGCTTTCCCTCCCTTGTCTTAACTGTAAAAACTTAATTGAGAGGGTCTTTTTAACTGTTTCCCAAAGAAGGCTATATTTTTGGAATCGTAGACAGCTGTAGGAGCACACATTCTAAAAACAGAAGTCAGAACCATAATTTTGTTGACTTGAAAGATCAGACTTAGAGTGCAATGTTGGTAATGCTTGTTTTCAGTGCATTTTAGTAGCATCGCTAAAGGACTGACACTAGAGATGAGAATTCAAATCCCACTCTTAGTAAGTTATCGGAATGATTACAAATTTCTTAAACTCCATTGTTTCTCTCACCCTTAGGCCTATTTACCTTTGCAGAAAGTCCTCATATACACAAAGTCATTCAGACTCAAAATAAAGACAACTTAATAGGAGCTAGAAGAGAGAATTCAGACGAAAGATGTCAGAGACGTAGAAAATAATCCTCCCAACTCCTGACCAGCAATTTACTAACTTAAAATCATTAACATTTATGTTTTGAAATATGACTATGACAGTATGGAGGCAATTAATTATAAACCATATAAATTGATTTATAAAAAATGTTTGGTGAATACTGTATTTCTGTTTAATATTTTGAATAACATACTTTGGTCTACAAAAAATGTGTGGAATACAATTTCAAAAAATTAGCATTTAACAAAATAATTATATTTGGGGTGAGGAAAACTTACTTTCAGATCTGAGGTGCCTCGAGATGACTCTTACGAGCCTCCTCGGTTCTTGTAAAAATCCTGCAACCAGAGAGGATAGTAGGAATAATTAAGAACCAATTCATTTTCTCTGCAACCTCGTCAGCATATGTTTTTATTTTTTAGTAGTAGGCATTCTGACTGGTGTGAGATGGTATCTCATTGTGGTTTTGAACTGTATTTCTGTAATGATCAGTGATTTTGAGCTTTTTTTCATATGATTGTTGACAGCATGTATGTCTTCTTTTGAGAAGTGTCTATTCATGTCCTTTGCCCACTTTGTAATGTTTTTTTTTTTTTTTTTAATCGTAAATTTGTTTAAGTTCCTTATAAGTGTTGGATATTAGACCTTTGCCCAATGCATAATTTGCAAAATTGTTCCCTTATTCTTTAGGTGGTCTGTTTACTCTGTTGATAGATGTTCAGAAGCTCTTTAATTAGATTCCACTTGTCAATTTTCACTTTTGTTACAATTGTATGTGTTGTTGATGGAAGTGCAAATTAGTTGAATCATTGTGGAAGATAGTGTGGTGATTACTCAAAGACCTAAAGACAGAAATACCATTTAACTCAGCACTTCCATTACTGGGTATGTACCCAAAGGAATACAAATTATTCTTTTATAAAGACATATGCAGGCATATGTTCTTTGCAGCACTATTCACAATAGCAAAGATATTGAATCAACCTAAATGCCCATCAATGATTGACTGCATAAAGAAAATATGGTACATATACACCATAGAATACTATGCCACCATAAAAAAGGACAAGATCATGGCCTTTGCAGGAACATGAATGGAACTGGATGCCATTATCCTTGGCAAACTAATGCATGGACAGAAAACCAAATATGGCATGTTCTCACCTCTAAGTGGGAGCTAAATGATGAGAACACATGGACACAAAGAGGGAAACAACACACATTGGGGCCTATTGGCGGTTGGAAGGTGGGAGGAGAAGAGGATCAGGGAAAATAACCAATGGATACTTGGCTTAATACTTGGGTGATGAAATAGTCTGTGTAACAATCCCCCATGACATATGTTTACCTATGTAACAAACCTGAACATCCTGCACATGTACCCCTGAACTTAAAATAAAATTTTAAATTAAAGTAAGTAAATAAAACAGTGCCCAGCATTCAAAAAAGAGCTAATTCTATTATTTACTCATTGAAGCAATTACATAATAGGTTTAACTGTTTTGTTTTCTTATTTTGTTTATATATTTGTATTTATTGGGTTAATCTCTAAATGTAGTTTTCTTACATTGAGAAAAATGTGTTATTGTCTACCCAAGGATTAATTAATGATGGTCTCACTTAAGCAGAAAAAATATTTAAAAATTTAGATTATGGGCCGGGCGCGGTGGCTCAAGCCTGTAATCCCAGCACTTTGGGAGGCCGAGGCAGTGGGATCGAGGTCAGGAGATCGAGACCATCCTGAGCTAGCATGGTGAAACCCGTCTCTCTACTAAAAATGCAAAAACTAGCGAGGCTGTGGTGGTGGGCGCCTGTAGCCCCAGCTACTCGAGGCTGAGGCAGGAGAATGAAGCGTGAATCCGGGGAGGCGGAGGCTGCAGTGAGCAGAGATCAGCCACTGCACTCCAGCCTGGGGCGGCAGAAGCTGAGACTCCGTCTCAAAAATAGTGCTATGGAGTAGAAATAACCTAAAACATAGTGGACTCTTTTGCTCTAAAACGTCACTAGGGCTGTGATGAGAATATTCCCCAATCCACTTCCATCAGCACTTCTGTATAGAATCAACAAAGATGGATCACTGATATGTGTTTTGTGAGTCTTTAAAATTTTAAGACAGGAATTTCTGTTACAGGATATTTGGGCATAATACTAATGCCTATTCAACAGTGATTGCCAAATAAATGAGGCTGGCGCTAATGCTGATGAAAGCGTGAAGTGAGTTTAGAAGCCAGTAGAACCAGAGATTGAATCTAAATCTTAAATTTGAACTGTTTGACATCAGGTAAAGTTCTTATAAGTTTTCTACATCTTTGAAAAGATCAAAAACAGTGAAAGAAAAAAACAGGGTAAAGCACTGGGTTTCAGAACTCTTTGTGATTATGAGTGGTAATGTAAGAGTTCCCCCAAATTGTTTTACTCAGAATTGGCTTTCAACAAATAAAAGTTGTATCTTCTTGGAAGCAGAATGCTGTGGTAGAATGAGGGCTTCTAATTTCAATTCTAACATCTATGTGACCTTGTATCAAAGTCACTTACTTCTCTGAGCCTTCAATCTCTTGCATTAAAAGAGAGAAATAATACTTACACAGGCTTTGTGATCTTAGCTGCATAACTTTGCCATTCTCAATGGCAATTTCTCTAAGCCTAAAATGAAAATGATTTTACTAAGTTCAGTATATAACTGTGGCCATCAAATTCATAATTATCAGTATATAATTGTAATTTAAATCATGTTTCTATACTTTTATGATGTATTTGAACACACAATAATGTATATATGCAATATTTAACTCAACATTAAAAATTTATAAGTTCTTAGTAGATTTCTGTCTCTATCCCTTTTCTTGTTAGTTTTAATTTTCACAAATGGCACCAATACCTTCTAGCATGAAAAACTAGAGCGTGTTATGACATATACATTTTTTTTGAGTCAAATGTTAGGAAAGAAAGTTATGTTGAGTTTCAAGAAATCTTCCAAAGTTGTTTCAATTTCCTAGAATTTCAATAATAACGTGTCATGAAAAATACATAAACTTGTCTGCAATCGTTTGTATGCCTGCACACAGATCTCTAGATAACATTTAGATAGATGGATTTTGATGTGGAGAGTGATAGGAGAGGAGAATTTGAGGAATAAAGCTGGTATAAAGTAATATTTCTATGCTTTCAGACTGGAGGTCTGTCTGCCAATGGCTGGGATGCTTGTTTCTTTTTAGAACTTTGCTTTATATAAGACTGCCAAATTCAAAGTGAGATTTTCTTCTTCAAACCCTTCTTAGTAATTAAATGAAAAATAATCTTATAAAACAATTAGAACCACCAAACTTGATGTCCTACCTAACCCAAAAGAAATAATTTCACATTGGCTTTCAGAATAAGCATAGCTAAATATCACTCTGTTTAAAGTATCTTCATTACAGTTAATTTTCTTAGTCCAAACTCAGGGCAATACAGTTGCAATGATGTCACATTTTTACATTACAATAAATTGATCAGTTGCTGAATTTTTTGAGGGGAATAAAACTTAGTTATTTGTTCTATATTATACCATAACATGAGGTTTGTTATAGAATTTTATAATACAACACCAGAAATAAAGTGCCCTAGGCCTTACTTTTAAGTGTTCAGTGAAGTGAATAATTTGTTCTGTGTATGCTATTTTAATTTATAATTATCCGTTATTATTTATGGCCGCTTAATACATCCTCCTAACATCTTCAACAGAGAAGCAAAATGAAAACAATGAAAACTGTTTTTTTTTTGTTTTTGTTTTTGTTTTTTTTTTTGAGAAGGAGTCTCGCTTTGTCGCCCAGGCTGGAGTGCAGTGGAGCGATCTCAGCTCACTGCAAGCTCCGCCTTCCAGGTTCACGCCATTCTCTGGCCTCAGCCTCTCGAGTAGCTGGAACTACAGGGGCCCGCCACCACGCCCGGCTAATATTTTGTATTTTTAGTAGAGACGGGGTTTCACTGCGTTAGCCAGGATGGTCTGGATCTCCAGACCTCGTGATCCGCCTGCCTCGGCCTCCCAAAGTGCTGGGATTACAGCCGTGAGCCATTGCGCCCGGCCTGAAAGTGTTTTTAAAAGTAATCTGTTTCAGAAGTTAAATGAGGTTGGTGGACTCAAGTCACAAAGGTTTAATCGTGGTGCTTAATGACGGTGATAAAGCCATCATAAATACTGTAGAAAGGCCTATATAAATGCAAAGTAGTAGTTGCAGTGGTGACAGGAGAAAAACTGAATATACCTTTTACTTTAACTTTTATGTTTGACTGCTTTGTTCTTGCCTGACTTGACAATGTTACAATATCGCAATATCTGGTTCTCTTTAGTCCTATTGACAGTATTTATGCTTATATGGCACATGGTTAATAGAAGGTCTGCCACAACTACTCTGCTATTAACATTGAGATCTTTGGAGACTGTATTGCCACCTTTTAACCCTGAGTTGTTTTTTGTTTCTTTAAAATAATGAAAGTTTTTGGAAGAAAACATAGGATTGATGTCACTGCTGTTTCAGCCTGTAGTCCACTGTTAGGACTTCAATGTTGCAAAATGCTGAGGATGTAGTTGAGACAGAGAAGGTGTAGACTTTCCATTGATTGACGGAAAAAGACAGTCTCTAGAGGAATGACCTTAAAAAGCCCAAGATGATTTAAAAAATACTCAACCTCCTAGATCTCAGGTATGAATTTTTTTGTTGTTGTTTCTCTAAAACATGAAAGATAGTAGTAGCTAATTTTATGAGTGTATTTATAACCAACTTCAAAGGAACTCATTTTCTTTGCATTTATTAAAATATGACACTGACTCAGGAGGGTGAGGCAGGTTTGCTTGAGGCCAGGAGTTTGGGACCTGCCTGGGCAATGCAGGCAGATGGCAGATCTAAAAGAGAAAAAGAAAAATTAGGTGGGCATGGTGGTACACACATGCAGTCCTAGCTGCTCAGGAGGTTGAGGTGGGATAATCACTTGAGCCTAGGAGTTCCAGGCTGCAGTGAGTTATGATCGTGCTATTGCATTGCAGCCTGGTAGTCTCAAAAAAATAAAAAAAAATTTTAAAAAGACACTTAAATAAAGTTTTATCAGTATTTATGTTCTCAAGCTGCGTTAATCATCTAGCGAAGATAGCATGGTACAGCCATCTCTTTAATTATATAGTTTATTACAATGATTAGCATCCTTTTTATGTGGCCCCTTCATACTCTTGTTTAAAACAATTATGGTTCTAATGGAGAAATAACCTCTGATTCTTGTTGCAATAACTGAGAAGGTCATAAAAAGGTGTTGAGAATATGTCTAATATATAAAATATTGGCAATTTATAATACTTGATATAAAAGACTAAGTTGTTTTTCTTTGGCTATGAATGTATTGCCATGTTCTCCACATTTAAAAACTGCAGATCACAGAGCAATTGACATCCATGTTACTTCCTGAAATAAATCTGATTTTGCATACAAGGTAGAAATTAAAAAGAAGCCAAAGTGGGAAATATACTTCTCAAACGATCAGTACTGCTTTTTTGGTTCCATCTGGGATGATTTTGCTTATTATTGGCTTCAATAAGCACAAGAGATGTGGTGGATACTGAGCAAATCTGAGACCCTAGATATGTCAAAATGAGACTATTGTATATGATCCTTTGTTACCTTGCAAACATAAGGTCAGCAGACATTTCTACATGCCAGTCCGTCACAATTATGTGTTTTATAACCTCTTACTTTAGCACATTGTGTAGTGAGTGAGGTCACCAAGGATGCTCTAAAACTAAATGTGTGTCCCGGACTACACATGTGGTTTTCAAATTAGTTCTTGCTTTCTCAACTGATAAGGTACTTTTCAGCATACTCTGAGACTCTCAATTTTTAACTTTGGATTTTTGACAACTGCTCACCCAAAACTCATTCAGGGAAAATAATGCCATGCTCTTTCAGGATATTCTTGTATTTTTCCCTTCAGTGTGACTAAAAATGGTTTAGATGATAACAATATATGTCAATAAATCTCTGAGAAGCATCCTTTCTCCAAAGCCATTGTTTGAAGCTACTTATTTTGATACTGTCATGAAAAAGGCTATAAGTAGCCCATAGGAAAAAGCAGGCAAAAACATGGTGAATCAGAGGCTAAGGCATCCAATGACGAAGAATAGTATAAAAATACAATATGAGGGAAAGAAGCTGTTGAAGAAACTCATCTATAGCAATGTATTATTTACTGTCATCCCTATTTCTGTATCTTGTAACTATCTGTCCCCAATGCCGAGATTCTCCTTCCAATGGTTCTATTATAGATGGATTTGTCATGGCACTATACTCCTGCAGCTTTCCTCTTATTCATGGAATTGTCACACTTGAACACTTGAACTTTTTTCTTTTTTGTTAACAAAAAATAAAATTTGACAAAAATGCCAGCGAGAATCTTTCTTAAAACTAGGTCTAATCTTATAGAACAAAGTGCTCTGGTTAGAAAACCTGAAATTACCGACAGCAAATGTGTTCTTTCCTTTCTCTAGCCACCAGAGATTATTCTGTTATTTTTTTTTTTTCTAAACAATTTGCCAGGGATTCTTCATATTTTCAATAGAGAAAGATTATCAGTCATTTATTGATATGGATTGACTGTGTTGCCACTCAAATCTCATCTTGAATTGTCGCTCCTGTAATTCCCTTGTGTTGTGGGAGGGACCCACTGGGAGATCACTGAATCATGGGGACGGCTCCCCCATACTGTTCTTGTGGTAGTGAATAAGTCTCATGAGATCCGATGGTTTCATAAGGGGAATCCCCTTTTGCTTGGCTCTCATTCTCTCTTGTCACCACCATGTGAGATGTGCCTTTCACCTTCTGCAGTGATTGTGAGGCCACCCCAGCCAAGTGGAACTATTTTTTTTAAAAATTTTTTTTTTAATTTTTTTTTTTATTATTATACTTTAAGTTCTAGGGTACATGTAGCGACATGGATGCAGCTGGAAACCAAGTGGAACTATGAGTCCATTAAACTTCTTTCATTTGTAAGTTGCCCAGTCTCGAGTATGTCTTTATCAGCAGTGTGAAAATGAACTAATACATCTATTCTATGTGTTTTTTTATAGGAGTCTGAAAAGACTAAATATGAGAAATTAGTGCTGGGAATGGGATGTGGCTATAATAAATACCCCAAAAATGTGGGGATGGCATTGTAACTGAGTGATGGATAGAGACTGAAAGAGATTTGAGGTATATACTAGAAAAAGTCTACATTGCTGTGAACAGTTTTTTAAGGCAATTCTCATGAGAGCTTAGGGGGAAAAGTGGAAATCTGTAGAAAAAGCCTCAATCTTTGAGAATACCTTAGTGATTTTGAAGAGTGTTGGTAGAAATATGAATTTAAAAGTTCAGCCATAGGAGGTCTCAGACAGAAATGAGGAAGTTGTCATTGGAAACTGGATCTTTATGATAAAGTGGAAAATAAATTGGTTGATTTGTGTCTGTGTCCTAGTGTTTGTGAAAGGTAGAAATTGAGAGCGATGAAACTGGATAGTTAGCTGAGAAAATATCTAAACAAAATGTTAAAGATGAAGCTTGTCTTCTGCTATGGTCTGAAGATTTGTGTCCCTCCAAAATTCGTGTTCACATCTAATTCACATTGTGGTGATATTAAAACATGGTGCCTTTAGGAGGTTATTGGGCGTCATTGACCCCATCCTCATAAATAGAATCAGTGCCCTTATAAAAAATGATTTGAGAGAGGCTTCCCCTACTTCTGCCATGTGAGGTTGCAACAAGAAAGAGCTATCTTGAAACAGAACAAACCCGTACTAGACACCAAATCTGTGGATGCTTTGGTCTTCTCAGCCTCCAGAACTGTGAGCAATAAACTTCTGCTGTTTATAAATTACCTAGTCTACAGTGTGTTGTTATAGCAGCCCAAACAAACTAAGGCAACTTCTCCATGCTGATTATAGTAAAATGTTAGAAGAGGTACATGATTTTACGATGGAATTGTCAATTAAAAGGGCATCAAAACTTAAAGATTTGACAAAATTATTAGCCTATCCATAATGTAAAGAATAACACCTGTTCAAGAGAAAATACCAAGGCTATGGCTGAAGGAATATTTGGTAAGAAGCTTAGTCAGCCTTCTCAACAGAAGACAAGAGCTATTGTTCAATGGAAAAATGCAAAGGAAGGGCTCATGCCCGTTGAATCTTGGCATAAACTGCCTGGTATAATTTCACATCAAGGGTTTAGCTCCCCACACTCTCTGGTGTTTCAAGTGCAGCTGTGGCATGGTGCAGTGGCTGCCTTTTTGGAGGGCATATGCAGCAAACTTTGGTAGAGTTTGTACAGCACCATCGCCACTTATCACACACACCTAGAGAACCCTGGGGGCATGGCTGCCTCTACTTATATTTCAAAGGAAAGGAACAATTTCCTGTGAATCAGTGAGGATGGGTCCCCAACAAAGAGCTGCCGTGGCACCAGGGCAGCCTGGGGCCTTGGGGACTCAACTTTTGCCGGACAAAGCTGTGGTAGGAGGACTACTGCCCAATTAAGTTCTCAAGGCAGGACCCCTTCCCCAATGTGTTTGGGCAGGGACCTCTGCCTCAGTGGTCCTGGAAGACACAGCATGGAGCCAAAGATTATTCTTAGTCTTAAGGACTAATGGGGTTTGCTCGATTGGGTTTTGGACTTGTTCAAACCCTATTACTCCTTTGTTTTTTTCTTATTTCTCTCTTTCAGAATGGAAATATCTATCCTATGCTGATTCCACCATTGAATTCTGTTTGATTTCACATGTTCAGAGCTGGAGAGCAATTTGCCTCTGAGTGAATCATACCTTGAGTCTCACTCATAGCTAATTTAGACTTTTTGGTTGATGCTGGAATGAGTTAAGACTCTCTGGACTTTGGGGATGTAGTAAATGTATTTTACCTGTGAGAATAACATGAGTTTTGGAGGATGATTATTTCATAAATGTGAAGCTCTTATAATGGGATTAATGCTGCTATAAAAGAGGCCCTCACCCCTTTTGCCATGTGAAGACACAGCATAAAGACAGCCATCTATGAACCAGGAAACACCGTCACCAAACACCAAATCTGTGGGCCTGTTAATGTCAGACATCCTAGCCTTGAGAACTGTGAGAAATAAATTTCTATTGTTTATAAGCCACGCAAACTATAGTATTTTTGTTGTAACAGCCTGAGTAGACTCAGACAAATAGTTACTCTGACACTTTGATTCATTTTTACATTTATGAAACTAGATATTGATGTTATTAGCTAGGGATTCTGCACATTTTCAACACAGAGAAAGAATCTTAATTTCACAATTATGTGTTCCACTTCTTTACAGCCATTGACCTTTCAGTGTTCATTTGGGGAAAATGATAAATCTAATAGGAATCCAGCAATAATTTTGAATACATTTGCATTTCATTATATTCATTTGAAAACTATGAGATCCCAAACATATTATTTGCTCTACAGGTAGTCCATGCACATATACATATGGATTCATAGACCCTTACAGTAGCTTTCACCTTACTCTATGATTCTATGCTTTAGTGATATGAAAATAGCTCACTATTTTTAACTAGTAGATGAAGCCACCTGTTTCTCTCTCCCTGTTTTTCCTCTCTCTCTGTGTCTCTCTCTCATTCTCTTTTTTTCTCTCTCTCTCCATCTCTTACATGCACACACACACACACACACACACATACATACACACAGACACATAGAGCCTCCCATATCTTTGATTGGCTATTCCTACTAATATTTCAGGTCGCAACTTCAGATAAGTTTCTGCAGGAATTCTTTTCTCCATGACTGAACTTTGTACCTCCTCTAAGCAATGTTTGGGGCAAACTGTGTTTGTATCTTCTTTTTACCAAAAGATAAGCAAACCAATGTTAAAACTTTATCTACACAAATTGTATTAAGTGTTTATAATGTGTATTAAGTGAAGTAATGAATGAATAAGCTTTTCTTGTCAACTGCCAAAATCCATAGGCTCTGAGCTATTGCTATAACTTAATAAATGTACTTCTAACTTGAATTTGACAGAAGGGACCTCTCCTTTTCCCATATTCCTAATTTTCAAGCTATCCATAAAAATAATTTTAAATATCTGTCATCTTGCACATCTACGTGTTTCCAATATCTTCCTTCAAAATATTGTTTACTTTTTTGTAACTTATATTTTGTAGTAAAATTGACAGTATAGCACACCTTCTTCCCTTTTGCAGCAATAGTAATAAATGTTTGCTAAGTTATTAATGCACGAGAGTGTATTACGCAGTCATGGAAATATTAAGTTAACTGTTTTGCCAAGCACCACACTTTAACCCACTGAGCTTACCTAAAATCCAGAAATTAGCATGTAGAGTTTATTTTACATATTATATTTAAATTGATTCTAGAGGAAAGTGTATTCACTTATTCACCTGAATGTAAATAACATCCAATCACAAAAACTTTTAAATAAAGAAGCCAGAGAAATCTGACAAAATAATGTTGTCATTTTTCTGTTGCTTATTTTATTTTTTACATATTTCCCAGACTAAGTTAATGCTGTAATGGTCCATTAGTTTTCTTCACCTTCTTTAATATTTTCTTGGAAGAAATAATAAAACACAAGCACCCTACAAAGTTTATTATATATGGCTCATTTCCTAACATATTATATTAGCTCTAATATATCATCAAAGCAACTACTTTGTTGAATTTATATTTTTTAAGTTGTTGTTCAAAGGGTAACGATTTTGCTAGGGAAATATTCATATTTTCCCCATGCAAAGTAATGATTTTCTAATAAACTGGGCATGGTGCATGGGCCTGTAGTTCCAGCTATTCCCAAGGCTGAGGCAGGAGGATGGCTTGGGTCCGGGATTTGAGTCCAGCATTGGGCAACATAGTGAGATCCTGTTACAAAAATAATAATAATGATGATTTTCTGGATGAAAACTTCACCAAAATCTTCATATATGTATTATAGAATATATTCTATATGTTGAAATCTTCCATCAAAACAATTTCAAATTTAATTTTCATTAAGGTTCAAATCTTGACATTGAACATATTAATTATGGTGTAATTAAATGTCTACAAAGAAAATCAAAAATACATTATTAAATTTATCTGCGCTCTGATTAAACTACTGCAAAGAGAATAATCAAGTTTAAAAATAAGCTTAAGCTTGCTACATATATTTTTACCCTAATGTTCAGAATGTTCAAATGTTCAGAAATGTTTAAATATCTTTCAGAAAGATATTTGGAAACTAATGGAACTAAATTTTATTTCAATTACTTATTACTTTATCCATGCTATGATTATAAATGAGTTCAAAATATGCAGATTTGAAAAAGATTACCCAAGTGGTAAAGAAAGTCAACATTTCTTTTTCCTCAAGCATACAAACCCAACTCCTACTAATAAGACTCAAAATTGTATCAAATATTCATCATGTATGCTAAAGTGATTGGTATGAAGTGTAGTCTTATTGTGTTTTTTTATATTGAAAAAATATACAGTTTTCTGGGTATGAAGTTAATTATTTTCACGGAGTGCTCCTTTTCTCAAAAGACTTTGTCCACCCAAAAATCCTCAAATGTTTTAATTCTTTGATTTTATTTTGTAGATTAATTTGAATATCTTTTAAACAATATTAATTTTAAGATAATGATTTTTATACACTGAAATGTCTTATGCCTGGCACGGTGGCTCATGCCTGCAATCCTAGCACATTGGGAGGCCAAAACAGGCAGATCACTTAAAATCAGGAGTTCGAGGCCAGCCTGACCAACATGATGAAACCCCATCTCTACGAAAAATACAAAAATTAGCCGGGTGTGGTGGCGTGCTTCTGTAGTCTCAGCTACTGGGGAGGCTGAGGCACGAGAATTGCTTCAACTTGGGAGGCGAAGGTTGCAGTGAGCCAAGATCACTCCACTGCACTGCAGCCTGGACAACAGAGCAAGATTCTGTCTCACAAAAAAAAAGAAAGAAAAAAGAAAAAAAGTCCTAGAAAGGCAGATTTAGTGACGTTCAAAATGCTCATGTATTTCATTCTAACTTTATTATAGCTTGCTAACTAATTTCAAACATTTTAATTCCAAGGACATTTTCTTTTCCATGCTTTGACCCAACGTGGCCTTCCGGTTAGCAAGTAAATGAAACTGATGGCAGAAATCTTGTATGTGATGCTTAGGCAAAAACAACCTAGGTAAGTATTTATAGTGGGAAGGACTGACAGAATATTTGAGCTTAGAACTCCTATATTTTAATATGCTCCCTGCTATAAATAAGAAAATTAATATATCTTTGAATACTTCTAACCTCACCTTCTTGAGACTTCATCTGACAATTCAACTTAAACTTCTTAGATCAATAATTGTAGATACTGAAACAAAACTGATTTTTTATTTTCTGTGTATATACTCCTGTAGGTATCTCTTTTTCATTACTTTTAATGTAGAAGAAAACAAATTAGCAAGGAGAGTCCAATTACTATAAATTTATACTTTTACATTTTAGCTGAGATGTGAAATATATTAATGTGATTTTTTGAAAAGATACTTTCAAAGAAAAATATTTGCTGACCATATCAGTCACTGAATAAGAAAATGCATATTTTATACAAAAAAGATAAATTTATTATCAACATTTATAATAGAGTATTCCAAATGTGTACAAATATATGCATAATAAGACACACAATCACATACTAACTCCTAAATTTTTCCTCACATCATAATTTTTTTTGGTCACATTTACTTCGCAACTTTTTTTTTTCTTTTTCTTTTTTTTTTTTTTTGCGATGGGGTTTTGCTCTTGTTGCCCAGGCTGGAGTGCAATGGCACAGTCTCAGCTCACTGCAACCTCTGCCTCCCGGGTTCAAGTGATTCTCCTGCCTCAGCCTCCCTGGTATCTGGGATTACAGGGATGCACCACCACACCCGACTAATTTTGTATTTTTAGTAGAGACTGGGTTTCTCCATGTTGGTCACGCTGGTCTCAAACTCTGGACCTCAGGTGATCCACCCTCCTCTTCCTCCCAAAGTGCTGGGATTGCAGGCGTGAGCCACCACGCCCAGCGGAACACTTTGTTAAAGAAATAAAACAATACAGATCAACTTGAGCCTATTCTTCTGTTTATTTTTCTCCAATTTCATTTGCCTCTGTTCTTTCCTCCATTTCTCCTAATAGGTACTAACAATTATGAATTTAGTCATCTTCCCCCAAGTGCTAATTAATTTGCATGTGTAAGTAACATTTCATATTGTCTTACATGTTTTTGAACTTTTACAAATGATCTCCATTTGATTATATTATTGAGCTACTTTCCTGTTTGTGCAACTTTAACTTCTGAGATCTGGTTTATTCCTGTTGATATATGTATCATTTTAATTGTCATAAAATATTAAAATTGCAAATAATTAAAATTCATTTTAATTGTCATAAAATATTCTATTTTATGAGTATATCATAGTTTTGGATCTCTTGTGTGGTAAGATATTTAGGTTGTTTACAAATATTACAAAAAACATTTCAATAAATATTGTGTACATGTCTTCTCATGCACACGTGAGAGAATTATTGGGTGTAGACTACGAGCACACTCAAAACTTCTGAGTATCTCCAAATTGCTCCATAAAGTGATTTTACCAGTTGCAATCCCACTAGGGTGCATAAAAGCAGGCAATTTGCTGAGTGTGTAATGATGTCTTCTTGTAGTTTTAATTTTTATTTTCCTCATTACCAATGTGCTTGAGTATATTTTTACATACTTGCTGACTAGTTTTTTCTCTTTGTAAACTGCTCATTTTTCCTAATTATTTGCTTTCCTTCTTTGTAGGTTTTCTTCTCTCTCTCTTTCAAAAATCAAAATACATAGTAAAACAAAAAATATTTTTGTTTTTGTTGTGTGAATTTACATAGAGAAAAAAATCTTACATAATAGTTTTTCAACCTGATGTTTTTTAAGAGAATCAATCGTGATTATTTTATGTTAAAAAAAGTACAATCTAAAGAAACAATTCAAAGCATGCATCAGTTTTTCCACTAAAGATGTTGATGAGATTTAGAGCTGTTCCAGACACACATAAAAGTTAAAGAAATAATCATATTCTATGTAATTATTTGAACACCCAAAGTTGCAAGCTACAAGTATCTACAATATTCTTAAAAAGTTATATATAAATTATTTAACAGGAAAAAAATAAGTTGGGCACAGAGAAAGAAAGCTGAGAAGGTGACATTTAAGGCATGTCACTGACATAGGTTTGAAAATAATTAAAGGATTTAGTTTGAAAGAAAGTAATGGGGTGGGCATTTCAGGCAAGCAAACTGCTGAAATAAAGGCTCAGATGTAAGATGCCCCATGTGTAGGGGTAGTGAGGAGCATAGCAATTAAGGAGACTAAGCATTTAGATTTAAGAAGTTGATTATTGAAGTCAAATCAATCTATGCAT
The DNA here is from genome assembly GCF_008728515.1 of Papio anubis. Lineage (NCBI taxonomy): Eukaryota > Metazoa > Chordata > Mammalia > Primates > Cercopithecidae > Papio > Papio anubis. The sequence goes on from NC_044978.1 coordinate 52,031,239, forward strand.
TTAATAACGTGGAATCTCAGTATAAAATCACGATACCGTCCATTCCTATAAGATAAAAATTGAGAGTCCTTTATGTGGTACGCAAGGTCCTTCAACTTCTCACTTCTATCCAAATTTATTTTCAGATTCATCTTCCACAATTTATTCATCCATAGTCTACTTGCTAGCCACAGAAGCCTTATGAATTTTCTTGAATTCATTATTTCTGAGATAACTTTCATTATGCCACCCACAGGCCCTCATCCCTATCCATACTGCAGTTTTTCTCATTATTATCACCTCTGTGAGTCCTTGGATAGTTCCTCCCCATCTTGCTGTCCATGCAATTTTCACGAGTTCATTACCTTTTTTTTTTTTTAACCTTATACATGTATGTTTATCAGTATTTCCCCTCTCTCCAGTGTATTTGTTCTTTTTCCCCTAAGTATCTTTCCTCTGTCCTCAGGAGTTCTTTGAAAACAAGATTTATGTCTTTGTTTCTGAAAGTATTCCATTCTTGCAGCACAGGAACTGCAGCAGAGTATTTGCTCAGTGATCGTTTCTAACCAGAGGACCATAGAGGTCTAAGACCATCTACAACATAGGAATAAGACACATGTGATGGCAAAGCAGTTGTGGACGATTCCTCGTGTATCGGTTACTCTGCCTTCTCTGAATTCCACACCTCAGGCTTATAGACTTTTGCTCAGTGACTGTTTATAACTGGAAGACAGTAGAGGTCTAAGACCATCTACAAAGTAGGAATAAGGCACATGGGATGGCAAATCAGCTGTGGATGATTCCTTGTATATTGGTTACTCTGCCTTTTCTGAATTCCACATCTCAGGCTTATAGATTATTGGAGAAGACATCAGGACAAATGAAGCACAGGCAATTATCTATAAATGAGTCAGCTGCGAGGTCTGAAAATAATATCCAACGAATATGCATGAAATTGGGAAATTACAAAGGGAAACAATCAGATCCTCACAGTGGAGGTTTGTGTTTTGCGTCTGGAATATGTGAAAGTAATCTTTAATAGGAAGAGACCAGGGAGAAAGGAATCAAAATAGATGTGCTGAGTAACAGTAATGGAAAAGTTACTCTTGTATCCTGAAAAATGTTTGAATTTTTCATGAGACCTGTTGAAATGCTCTCCTGGTCTCTTATTCCTTTTTATTTGGCAATAAATAATATTTCACTTACAATACTATTTTATCACCTATGCTAACCAGAATGATTTGGCCACTTTCACCTTCAGTTTGAAAGAACCCAGATAATATGAATAAACAAACCAAATGATGTAGAAAAGAAAAAATAATCCTATCTTCTGAGAACAGAAACCAGATCTAAAGTTTTTGTAAGATTTAATAATCAAAATGAGCCCATTGTAATACCCTCCTGCCTTGTTAAAATAGTCACAATAAAGATTATCTGGCTATTTTATTAATTTTGAAAACCATAAAATAATTTTGTAGAATGTTATTTATTAATTTCCTCTTCTCTCAACTAGAAACTGGATATTATAAATTAGGTTTAAAATGTTTGCACATGTCCTCTTCAAGGATTTGATCATTTAAGATCAAAGCCAAGAGTAAATCTGAAACTTTGAAAGGAATGCAATTATTTTCTCACAGCTGTTTGCTATTTCACACCTGCAAAAACAATAATATTTCAGCAAAAATATTTTTAAAGTAAAGAAAGAGTTTAACTTGTGATTGAGGGCACGTGTTGGTAAGGCTAAGCTACTTTTGTTAGCTGGTGAAACTAATCTCTCCCTTTCTTGGATCATGAAGGGTCTCTACAGATGGTTAGGAATTTCTTTATCATGATGTTTTGTTTGGTTGCTTTAATCAAGGTTGCCATAAGAAGGAAACAGTTCCTTGGATAGAATTACTGATAAGACTTTGGTAAAATGACACAACTTTAGCAAATGATTAAGACATACATTCAGTTAGACAACTAAATAATGTGGTGCTTCTGTCTACCCTGTTTTCTTACTAAAGATTAATATCACTCTTGGTTGGGTGTGATGGCTCACGCCTATAATCTCAGCACTTTGGGAGGCTGAGGCAGGTGAATCACATGAGGTCAGAAGTTCAAGACCAGCCTAGCCAACATGGTGAAATCCCATCTCTACTAAAAATACAAAAATTAGCTGGGCATGGTGATGGGTGCCTGTAATCCCAGCAACTCAGGAGGTCAAGGCAGGAGAATACTTTGAACTCAGGAAGCAGAGGCTGCAGTGAGCTGAGATCACGTCATTGTACTCCAGCCTGGGTGACAAGAGTGAAACTCTGTCTCAAAAAACAAACAAACGCACACACACGCGCGCGCACACACACACACACACAGATTAATATCACTCTCTAGTTGCATGTATCTTTGGAGTCAGATTTCACATTTGGTTCCTGATGTTTTTTATTGGTTTTGTCCTGGTTTACTCCATCTTCTGTTGCCTTGTTCTACATGATTGCACCTTAATTCTTGTTTTAGTCTTTGTATTGGTTGCATGAATATCTCCTTTCATTTGTATCTTGCTTCTTATTGAGAAATAGTTACATTACCCTTTATTTCAGAAACAAGCAAATATGCAGCAAACAGGCAAATAATCAAACAAATAAAAATCCCAAACAAATGTGTGTTAGTTATTATTTCTGCTGGGCTTTTACGCTCTCTCGCTTTCTCTATCTATTGATTGATGTTTTGCCAGCATCAAAAGTAGGACAAATTGAAGAGTGGTTAAAGTCCCTCACTTTATAAAGACTGCATTGATTGCTTTTGTACTGGCTAATTCAAAGTTGGAAATAAATTTTAATGGCATACTGATATTTTATTAAGAAAAAGAGAACTTCTAGGAGTAGTTCCCATTGGAAGATTGATCCCTAATATTCATTCCTCGTTTGCCATATTTATTTTTAATCTCTCACTTGGTCAGGGAATGACTGCTGGATTAAGCAGCAAAAAGTGAAAGTGAAAGCCCAGGAACTGGTGTGGCACTTGGGACATAAAATCTAGTCCCAGAGGAGACAGTTGAGATTGTCTTTGAGAAAACTCTGGCAAAATTTTGGAGTGTGTTTTGTTGCTTTCTGCGTGTGCTGGATCCAGCAGAGAGTGCAATGATAGTCAATATAGGTACATGTGTAGATACAGGATCGATCTAATGGTTTGCACACAGACAATCTTCTGTCACACAAATTTGGCTTATGTATAAAATATGTAATGTATTCTCTGCCTTCCACTGAGTAAACCTCTACTGAATTTTTTCCTTTTGGAAACTTATTTCATCTATGAGGAAATTACTTCTTGTGTCAATCTCCTGTCTTTAGCTGATTTGCTGTGATACCATATCATGCTTTCCATGGGAGAAATTCTTTGTTAGAAACCTGGGCTGAACTATGCTTATGACATACGCTTTCATATTGAAGAGATACTTCAGCACCTGCAAAGCTTCTCTATGTGTGTGGCAAGCAGGATTATCCACAGGTAATAGGATGTTACAATGGCTCTTTCCTGTCTCAAGTTCAACTGTACAACAGCAGACATTAGAACTGAGTGTAAGAAAAATGTTCCCATGTAGATTTAAGAGGAAATGGTTTAAGAAACTTTAGCTAGCTTAGGGTTCTGTAAGAGGAGTGGCTGGAATATGGAGGAGATTTATTGGCAGAAAGGAGTCTCAGAGTGACATGGAAGAATGGTGCTACCTTCTCGCCTCAGCCTGATGAGGTGATAGGCAATGGAACTACTTGGAAACTTTGACCTGCCTGCTGCAATTGGGAGAGAAGAAAAATTTGTGCTTGATAAAAGTAACATGGCTGAAGCAGAATGTAAACCAGAGAATGATTTGATTCACAAAATTTATAGGACTGGCTTTAGTAGCAGAAGAGAGGAGTGTGGTCACATTTTAAGAGCCCATCTCTATTAGGTTATCTAGGTAACAGATGAGTAAATGTTTTGCATGGGCCCAATTTGAAACCAGAAAGAGAGAAAGAAGAAAGAGGTAACTGGTGAGGGATTTGGGGTTGTCTTGGCTTTTATTTCCTAGGACTCCAGAGGGACAAGGAGTCCTCTCTTGAAAGAGTCTGTGTATAAATTGCTGAACACACAGAAGGTATAGAAGGATTTGTAAATGACCACCAGGATGGAAGTGCAACCTTCCTGGTCGAGAGAGTTTGGGAAATAATTGTCCAGTAGGCTCTGCCCAGAAGAAAGTGTAGCTTTATTCATCTGCCAAGCACAGGAATGGCCAAACTATTCAGATAAGCAAGAACTGTCTGAAAATTATAGCACCTTCTTCTTCCACTGACTTGGGGATGAGAGTCAACAAAATGATAACAGAAAAACCACTGAGGAAACAGTGAAAGAGGAAAGATATAAAGATTGATCATTTCTCCCTTCTAGGCGGAACAAACTTGAAAAAGATCTCATTTTCCAAGAGGAAAAATTTTAAATGAAAGTTAGATTCCGCGTTTTAATTTATATTTGGCATTGTTCATTCTAATTTCACAATTGAAATTGTGTGAAATGTAAATTATCGTAGGACCTGTTATTCCTAAGGATAAAGGAAAAGCCATAGGTATGCCAAAATTTGTATCCAGGGGCAGATGAAAATTATTCACATTGAAAAAAAATGTTAATGAGCTGGAATGAGGGTGCGGACAACACACAAGTAAAATTGTGTTTTGTTTTGTTGACTTTGCAAGTTGTACGTGTTCTTGGCTTAATTTTGCTTTACTGGAATTTTTTAACCTTTTCCTTTTAGTTTTAGGGTTAATAAAATATATATTCAGTTAGAAAAGCTGGGTAAAGATTTTATTAAGTTTGTTAGTTCCTAAAATTTACTTTTACATTATTATTTCAGGTGATTTGGAAGTTCTCCATTGCTACTATGGCTCTCCAGTTTTCCAACTTTATGTTTTCCAACTTTATGTTTTCCATTTTGTATCTTACAGAACTATAGAGGTTACATATGCCGTCACCATCCTGAACTCCTTTTGACATTCAAAATAACCCTGTATATTTGCAAGACAAACATCATTGTGTCTATTTTAGAAAAAAGCAGACCAACATTTACAGGAGTAAAATAATTGCTGAGATTTATACTGTTAATAAATGACAGGGCGAAGATTACAAGTCAGTCTTCTGATTACAGTTTCACAATTTCAGAATCTATATTTCAGTATTTATATAAGTCTTCTATTTTTACAGATGATAACACTCCATAACAGATAACAATTTCTGAACATTTCTCTTTTTTTTTTTTTTTTTGAGATGGAGTCTCGCTCTGTTGCCCAGGCTGGAGTGCAGTGGCAAGATCTCAGCTCACTGCAACTTTCACCTCCCAGTTTCAAGCCATTCTCCTGCCTCAGATTCCCGAGTACCTGGGATTATAGGCGTAAGCCACCACACCTGGCTAATTTTTGTGTTTTTAGTACAGACAGGTTTCACCATGTTGGCTCAGGCTGGTCTTGAACTTCTGACCTCAGGTGATCCGCCTACCTTGGCCTCCCAAATTGCTGGGATTACAGGCATGAGCCACCACGGCCAGCCTGAGCATTTCTTATGTAACAGACACTTTAGTAGTGCTGTTTATTATCTCTCTTGCTTTTAGTAACAGTTCTATGAGGTAGGGATAATGGCATCATTTTGTAGATGAGAAAACTGAGACTTTGATAGATGCAGGTATTTAACCAGGATCATACACTAGACAGTGATTAGCAATGAGAAAATTTAAACCATGTCAGTCTAACTTTAGACCTGAATAATTAACTACTGCACTCCCATACTTTTTGAAATGAATACATCTTAGTAAGTATATGTATATTAGTTTGTTCTCACCCTGCTAATAAAGACATATCCGAGACCAGGTAACTTATATAAAGAAAAGAGGTTTAGTTGACTCACAGTTCCACATGGCTGTGGAAGCCTCAGGAAACTTACAATCATGGCGGGAGGCAACTCTTCACAGGGCGGCAGGTGAGAGAATGAGTGCCGAGCCAAGGGGGATGTGCCTCATAAAACCATCAGACCTCCTGAGAACTCACTCACTATCATGAGAACAGCATGGCGGAAACCGCCCCCATGATTCGGTTATTTCCATCTGACCCTACCCTTGACAAGGGGGGATTATTACAATTCAAGGTGAGATTTGGTGGGAACACGGAGCCAAACCATGTCAATGTGGTTTTTCACATATTACTGAATTTTATATTATAGAAATCTAAAGTGTGTATAATTCTAAGCAAGCTGCTGCTACTAAACTACTGCTTTTTTTAAAGAGGTGGAAAGAACACTCGACCTGAATTTAAAACATTAAGTTGCAAAGTCTGCCTTGTTTTTAGACAATTATGATATACAGCATGTTGCAAAATTCCTCAGATTTGTTTTCCTCTATATCTGTTATACAGAACCTGTACTTAAGCTCACTACACAACTTTAAAATATTATACATAAGTTCACATAGTAAGCATGGATTAATTACTGAGGAAAAGAAGTGTGTCTCTCTCTGTGGGTGTGTGTATATGTATATACACAGTCCTATATATATAACTATATATATATATATATATATATATATATATATAGTTGATGCCATTAGTTCCTGTAGTAATAATGAGGCAGCCATTTATTTCTCATTATCAAGGTTGATGATTAGCTGGCATGCACAGTAGTTGATGCTACCGCTGTACCATTTAAAAAATATTTTCTATGTATACTTGCCTCTAATAATCTGCAATCACAGAGTTTCATGTATGTCAAAAGCAGTAGTATATTAGCACATCACACTTAAAAAGGAGCTAAATGTTAAATTGGAATAAGATCTTATGTGTTGACATTCATTTCAACATGCTAAATGTTATAGAGCCAACACTTCCATAGACTAAGCATCAGCACTCTTAATCTATTATTTTTACACCAAATTCTGACTGTGATATTCCAGCCAATGAATGATCATTTTGAGTCATCAAATGGTACTGCTGCCTACTAGCTATCTTTGTACAGCAGCATTTGTGAAATTATTTGAATATTCAATTGCATTTTATGTTATTACTTATCAAATGAGTGGAAATGGAAAACGGATACATAAACTTAATTCATTTGAGGCAAAATTACAAATTATTATCATGCTTCAGGCGACAAATCTTAAAATTCCTTGTATTCACTGTTCTTAAATTAGTTGGTGTTTCATAGTGAAAGAAAATAATAAAGGAAGTTCATGCATAAAATAATAGAAACCTTTGAGGAATACATTGTTTAAAAGTCAAGATATATATAGAACTTTTATTATATTGTATTTTATAAATGTTAAGATATCACTCATTGTAAGATGAACTATCAATTAAAAAGTACCTAACAAAAAATATACAGTCTGTATTCAAAGTAGAAAAATCTATTCAAAATGTACACTGATTTTAAAAATGCTGAAATGTGGTTTTAGAATTGGATAACTACCTAATTATTTTTAATGTCGAAAATGTTTTTTCTAATTTTCTTATATTTGATTCTGATTTACATTTAGAATTATATTATTTATAAAAGTTATGATAAAATTTAGATCTATTTTTTATTTTATTTTATTTTTTTTGAGTATATTTTGGATTTTATTAAGATATTAAAGTATTGCTTCATAATTTTGTGTCATATAGCTATATGACTATACTTAGGATAAGATTTTTAAATTGTAAGATCCTTGAAGTTAGAAGTTGTAATAATTCTATAATCTTACCATAATCCCCACAGAGCTCTAAATTTAATGGCTATCAAAAATACATAAAAAGATTAGGGAAGTACAAAAAATTATTACTTCCATCTTTTTAAGAATTCCTATTCCCATAATGTATTTGGTTGTGCATATGCCTTTTTTTAATTTATTTATTATTATTATACTTTTTTTTTTTTTTTTTGAGACGGAGTCTTGCTCGGTAGAAGTCTGGCTGGAGGTGAGGGCTGATTATACTTTTGTTGTAGGTACATGTGGCATAACGTGCAGGTTTGTTATTATGTATACTTGTGCCATGTTGGCGTGCTGCACCTAACACCATCATTTACATCAGGTGGCAAACCCAATGCAATCCTCCCTCCCACCTCCCCCATGATAGGCCCCGTGTGTGATGTTCCCTCCTGGAGTCCAAGTGATTCATTGTTCAGTTCCCACCTATGAGTGAGAACATGCGGCGTCGGTTTTCTGTTCTTGTGATAGTTTGCTAAGAATGATGGCTCTAGCTGCATCCATGTCCTACAAAGGACACAAACTCATCCCCTTTTTATGGCTGCATAGTATTCCATGGTGTATATGTGCTACATTTTCTTAATCCAACGGTCACTGATGGACATTTGGGTTGATTCCCAAGTCTTTGCTATTAGGAATAGTGCCGCAATAAACATACGCGGTGCATGTGTCTTTATAGCAGCATAATTTATAACTTTTTGGGTATGTCCCTCTCAGTAATGGGATGGCTGGGTCATATGGTACATCTAGTTCTGGACCTGAGGAATCGCCATAATTGCTTTCCATAATGGTTGAACTAGTTTACAATCCCACCAACAGTGTAAAAGTGTTCCTATTTCTCCACATCCTCTCAGCACCTGTTATTTCCTGACTTTTGAATGATCAAGCATTCTAACTGGTGAGATGGTATCTCATTGTGGTTTTGATTGCATTTCTGATGTACAGTGATGATGAGCATTTTTCATGTGTCTGTTGGCTATGAATGTCTTCTTTGAGAAATGTCTGTTCATATCCTTTGCCCACTTTTTGATGGGGTTGTTTGTTTTTTCTTTGTAAATTTGTTTGAGTTCTTGTAGGTTCTGATATTAGCCCTTTGTCAGATGAGTAGATTGCAAAAAATTTTCTCCCATTCTGTAGGCTGCCTGTCTCACTCTGGATGGTAGTTTCTTTTGCTGTGCAGAAGCTCTTTAGTTTAATGATCCCATTTGTCATTCTTTTGGCTTTGCTGCTGTTGCTTTTTGTGTTTTAGACATGAAGTCTCTTTTGCCCATGCTCTATGTCCTGAATGGTACTACCTAGGTTTTCTCTCTAGAATTTTTGTAGTGGTATTAGGTCTAACATTTAAGTCTCTAATCCATCTTGAATTAATTTTCGTGATAAGGAGGTAAGGAAAGGATCCAGTTTCAGCTTTTCACTTATGGCTAGCCAATTTTCCTAGCACCATTTATTAAATAGGGAATCCTTTCCCCATTTCTTGTTTCTCTCAGGTTTGTCAAAGATCAGATGGCTGTAGATGTGTGGTATTATTTCTGAGGACTCTGTTCTGTTCCATTGGTTCTGCTATCTCTGTTTTGGTGTACCAGTACCATGCTGTTTTGCTACTGTAGCCTTGCAGTATAGTTTGAAGTCAGGTAGCGTGATGCCTCCAGCTTTGTTCTTTTAATTTAGGATTGTTCCTGGAGATGCGGGCTCTTTTTGGTTCCATATGAACTTTTAAAGCAGTTTTTTCCAATTCTGTGAAGAAAGTAATTGGTATTTGATGGGGATGGCATTGAATCTATAACACCTGGGCAGTATGGCCATTTTCACTTATATTAATTTTCCTATCCATGAGCATGGTATGTCTTTCCATTTGTTTGTGTCCTCTTTTATTTCACTGAGAGCAGTGGTTTGTAGTTCTCCTTGAAGAGGTCCTTGCATCCCTTTGTAAGTTGGATTCCTAGGTATTTTATTCTCTTTCGAAGCAATTCAGAATGGAAGTTCATTCCTGATTTGGCTCTCTGTTTGTCCTTACTGGTGTATAAGAATGCTTGTGATTTTTGCACATTAATTTTGAAATATTGGTATAATGGATATATTATACTTTTGTTTGTTTACAGATCATCATAATAAAGATGTGATATTTTTGTAACATATTTTGACTGTCAGACCACATTTCTGTGTTTAACTTGAGTGAAGTGGAGACTAACAGGTAAGAATAATTTTCTATATGTCGTCTTAGAGACTTTTGTAGAGGGCCGCTCCAAATGAAACCTGTATTCTTTATAATATTTAACGTCATTTTTAAATTAAATTAATATATGTGTGTTCATCAAACAAGAATCAACAGTGGTAGTTGTGCTGTGGGCTCTTCTCTTGTATACAAATAATTATTCCTTTGCATGTTTACTTTCGTCTTTTTTCTTTTGCTTATCAAGATTGCTTCACTACCTATTAGTGGCTAGAAATTCTAACAGCATATTTTGCAAAAAAATACCTCAGTTATAAAAAAAAGGTGTAAAATTTTATGGATCATACTATTTGTCAAAATCATGATTGTTTATATTTGCCAAGGAGTTGACTTGAAGATGACTCTTATTTTTTCCTCTGTGAATCTTTACTAAATATTAACACGAATGATTGTTTTTAAAGATGCAAAGATGAAAAAGTAGTCATTTGTGGTATTAAGTTTCTGATTGGTTAAGTAGATGATTGATTAATAGATGACTTTTCCACACCTAATTCAATTACTACTTTAAGTAGATGATTATATAGAGAAAAGTTAATTTTATTTCAATACGAAGAATAGAAATGCAATTGTGAGGAGTGATAAGATTCGGCAAGAAACATAAATGTTTGCCATCTAGAGTGTTTTCTTAGGTGTAACTCTCCAACATACAGTTGGGTCTGGAATTGAAATGAGGCTTAGAATAGATATATCATTTTCAGGGTCATCAACATTCATGAAAGAAAGTACCTCAGTGTTATTTGTGAAATGATCAAGTTGCATATATAGGAGAAGAATAAAGGAATATGGCAAGATCCATAGGAAACTTCTATCATTTTCCTATTTTCTACACCTAATTCAATTACTTCAGTTTTGGCCCAACCATCTCCTGAAATAACTGTATACTTTCCACTTTGTCTTTCTGCATCTTGTCATTCTTTTCTCTAATTCATTTTCCACATGACCTCTGTACTGACATATTAAAAGTAGATCACTTTTCATATGATAAACCTAAATAAATCTTTGTTTCCTTTTTGTTCACAGAAGAAAACTCACTCATCCTAGTACTTGGTATGATCTTTCATTGTTTGGCTGAAAGTTGCATTGGCTACGATTCCAGATATAACCATAGAATCTGAATTAAAATTAATTTTTCTGTTATTCTCTCATAATTATTACCATTCTCTTATAGCTCTTTTAAAATGTTAATTGTATGGCTATGCAGATGTCTGATCGCTGGGGAATAAATCATGAAAGGAAGAAATTGATTCTAAGTCATCAATTAATATAGGCTTTTCTTATAATAGAAACTCATTTATTTAATTTTTGGTTTGATTTAATAAAAATTATATAACTTTGGATGTTTGGTACTTGGTGGTTCTCAAACAACAAAATTTCAATTTTAAAAAGGTAGTCTGATTGTCTAGAAATATCTTATTTGCCTTCACTATCTGTCCCACAGTTGTAGATTTCCACTTTTCTTCATTATTTTATCATAAATCAAAGGTAGCTCTTTAGCTTGATATTTTATGTACTTTATTAGGTCTCTGTATAAATTTGGAGCATAGAAACAGAATATTTATATCTTGTGCTTGTAATTATGTATTACTATAAGCAATTAAATGTTTATTTTCATGTTTCATAATGATTTCTCTTGACTTGCTTGGGAAGCACTATATGTAAATAGGCCAAGCCTAAAAAAAACAAAACCTTCTCCAACCCTGGGTACATGAGTAGCTTTCTACTTTCATAAAATAAATCTGTGAATTTTAGTTTCAAAAACTATATCCATGGTAAACAAATAATTAGATTGAATGTAAGCAAAATACAATTACTTATAGTTTACTTTCATTTTTCTTTTGGATTTTGGTTTCTTAAGAATAATGGAGTTTGACTGATCATTATTTTTTTCCTAGAATGTATTTGCCACCACATATTTGCTCAAGTAAATCACACTCCCATCTTAATTTATTTATTTGTAACAAAAACATGCCAGGGAATAGGCTGACAAATATGCATTATTATTATATTTTTATACTAACAAGCACTAGGGAGCCATAAGCTATGACTTTTCTTGTTTCTGATGTCAGTTGTCCTATACCTGACAGTATCTGAAAACATACACATTTGTGATTCAAATTATAAAAATATAGTTAAAGATGAAGGAAAATGGGTGGGAGAAAACAAGGATGAAACAGCCATTTGATAGTTAATAAGATTAAAACTTTTATTTCTGTTGTATGTAGGTATTTATTTATTGAAGAATAAAACATGTATCTAGTTGAATAAGCAGCACACAAGGAGAGAGAATAAAATATAGGATTTGCCACTTCACTTCTCTTTCCATTCTTAAAAACATAGGATTTTATAAATTTTATAAAATGCAGTTGGATTTTTAGACTTTTATAATACATGCAAAATTAGGTTTTTTTTTGAAGTTTTGTTAAAGGGAATTAAGAGTTCTATACACAATAGTCTAGGTCATTTAATCACAAACCATATTTTATATTGATTACGTAATGCCAGAATTATTCTTTTTTTTAGGGAAATCAGAGCTATTCTTACACATCTTATTACTGTATGTTTTCATATGATAGGCACCACCCATCACCACATTCAATAAGCAACATGGGGATAGCGAATCAGAAATAATTTTGTTCTGTTTTCTTCTGAAATTCTACCCATGAATCAGTTAATTTATATGGAGATCTGGTAAGCTCATCATGCCATTTGTACTTCTTAATCCTTCTTTTATTAGCTATACTTATGAGAATATTACACCATTATTTTCCTATAAGCCTCAAGGCTCAACTAATTTGTATAGTCAAAAATATTTTCAAGTGGCCTTCCTTTCTGACTAAAGAATTATTCATACTCTTTGTCTCAGTTTGACTGAACACGTCTCATGATTTAAATGTGTACACTTTATTCTGTGGATAAGAATAAGCACTGAGGTAAGCAAGGTCTTTACAGGTCTTGAAATTTGTTGTATATATCAGTGGTTCTTGGTCTTTATCCATCAATGCTATGGCTACCCCCTCTCAAATGCTGGAGTAATTTGTTGTAGTCATTTATTAACATTATTTTTATAAAGACAAGGAAGAGATTGTGTCTTCTAAACTCTGAAATTCTGGCCATTAATCTAACAGCTGTGGAAGATTTCTAGCCTTACACAGCAACAATAAAAAGAGTATTTGGAAAGCAAAACTATGCCCACTGATTATTAATTTATGTCTCCCACCTCCCCCCTGCACACAGTAAGCCTCTGACATTGAAATTTCATTTCCATTGACATTTCTGAGATGTTAAAATTACAGAGTTTAGTTATTCCAGCTTTTCTCTTTGTGTTCCAATTTTATAAAAACCTCAAAGTTTAAATGAGCACTTAAAACACCATTTTATTATCTGGTCGAATTGTTTATTATGTAGATTTAAGGAAATTTAAATTCTGAATCTAAGTAAAATAACAGAGGCATATACACTAAGGAAGTGTAAATTAAGAAGTTGGATATTCAGCAAGGGTCTATGTCAGTATGCCAAGTGAGTCCTGAAGATTTCAGGGGAACAATCCAGACTGGTTCATGGCTAGCTAGTGAGCTCAAGAAGGGGGTTACTGTGACCGGAGAAATAGTGCCAAAGATAGAATAGTAAATGAGTTCAAAAAGTTAACTGAAACCCAGCTTTTGTTAGCATTTAGAACATCATAAGATCATTCGGCTTAATATATCAAACAAAGATGTTGAACAGTTTTGTGCAGATATATGATGTACTAAATTAGATTCTATCACCATCACTATAGATTCTGAGCACTGTGATGAGTCTAGACTGTTAACTGATTAGGATATTGCTTTAAGTCATGACAATAATCCAAGTAAGAGATGATGGTGGCTTTTAAGTAATAGAGATGAGAAAAAATAATTTGATTTGGGTTATTTTTGAATAATTTTTGATAGATTTGATGTGGTTATGAAAGAAAGAGAGGTATTAGAGACGATTCAAGAATGTTGGCTTAGTCAAATAGAAGAATGACATTGCCATTTGTGTCATGGGAAGACTTTGACAGCAGTTGCATCTGGTAAAGGTGTGAAGTTCAGTTTTGAAGATGTCAAATGTAATTTGCTTATTAGTTATCTAGGAGTTTGTGTGTGTGTGTGTGTACATGTATTTGTATCTGTTTCCTGGCATTTAAATGTATATGGCCAGAACTCAGATAAGTCTATACTGGGGTTATAAATTTGAAAGTTGTCTACACATAAATGATATTCAAAGTCCTAACACTGAATCAGATTACCCGATGAGTTAGTATATGTAGAAAAGAGGCAAAGAAAAGGGGGAAGAAAGAAGGAGAGAGGCTTGAAGTGGCTGGTGATGTCAGAGGAAAGGACAGGAGTATGGTCAGCAGAAACCAAGGTCAGTCAAGTCTAGGAAGTGGTTAAAGAAGGAGGGAGTAATCTACTGGGTGAAATAATGTTTATACATCAAGTAGATTGCTGACAGAAAACAGATGGTTAGAATTAGCAATATTGATAGTCCCTGATGATTTGTAAAATAGTCAGGAAGTGTGGCTGATGGAAGCTGTTACAATAGTCTCAAAAGAGAATGGGAAAATAATAATCTAATAGGAAATGGAGAGTGTAACACTTAAGAAGTTACCATAAATAGGAAGGAGAAAGTGAGGTCAAGAGAAGCCTCTCTTCTTCTTTTTCTTTTTCATTTATAAAGTGAATATGACGTTTTTAATTCATAAGAATTACTAGCACAGAGGGGAGATATTAAAACAGACCAAAGACACATGAATCTTTGGAGCAGTGTTCTTAAATTGGTACGGTAGAATGGGATCTAGAGGAAAGGAAAATCTTAAGAACACAGGGTTCATCCATATCAATAGGAGGATGATCAGAATTATGTGGGTACCACTTCTGGAAGTAGGTCTACAAGGTGGTGAGATTTCATTGGAATTTTTGTTGTTGGCTTCAATTTAATCAGTAGTTGAAAAGTGTACATTTATGTGTCCCTATACATTAAAAGTGCTCATCTGCTCAACATACTAGTATTATATACGTAATAAATATCTGGAAAGAGTTAAAACACATGTAAAATTGAAGTCAATTTAAAATATACTCCACAAATTTGATTGTCATCTGCTTGCCGACTTTACTTATCTTCTGTTATCTACTTACCCAAACCAGTCTACTCCCTACCTTGCACTTGTCTTCTGTGTTTAGAAAATTTAAAATCTGCGAGAAAATTTAACCAAGATAATCTGTGCATGTGTGTGGATAAAGTGAAGGGTGGAGATGACTGCTCTTTTCAAGTCATACATTTTCTGTGGTAAATTTAAGAAATCATGTTTAAATTTTTTTGTGGGTGTGCATATGTAAAGATTGCAAGGTTATAGGTAATTGCTATTCACATTTGCTTTGCAGTGCTCACAATTTATAATAGAAATCTATCTGTTTTAGAATGTCAAGGACATAGACAAAATGCAAGTGTTTATAAATTAAAGAAATCAGAGCCAGAAGACTGGGAAATTGTAGAAAGATTAATAATATCATTGAAAATCCAATTTGCCTGCACAGAAAATCATATTTTCTAGGACAAATATTAATATCAGAGATGTCTAAATAGGTTATTTAAAGATTAAATTGCAAAGGATGGAGGAGGAAGAACAAAAACAAAGTCAAATAAATAAAAACTAACATTGCAGAAACTTGAGATCTTACAGATGACTGATTGTGATCTACTTAAATATCTTTTGATTATAGTAAATGCAAAAGATTATTCAGAGTCCTATATTTCGAAAGAATTTGTAGAGATCATTAAGCTCATTTTCTTTAAATTAGGCCTGAGTTATTTAAGACACCCTGCGGTGCCAAATAATAGACAAGTGCCAGAATAGAAAAGTATATAAATTTAATACGTATAAGCAGGATCTTACACCCTGGCTCTAAAGAGAGGACAACAATGGAGCTTATTTTCACAGATAAGATTCATGAACATGACTATCTATCTTTTCATTTCATTTTATTCCCTTTAAAAGTTAGCATATTTTCAGGAAAATTTATGCAACTGTTGGATGAAATCTGTCTCAATATTCCATATATTGGAAATACCCAAATATGGCATCCACATTCATTTAGATTATGTTATGAACTCTGCAGCAATTTACAGACACTGGAGAGGTGATGTTTTTCTTTTTGTAATTTTTAAATTCCTAAAGAGACTTCATCTTTCCCCCAAATGTCTTTTTGGGGAAATGTGTTCATGCATGGAGGAGTTCTATTTTGTAAGTACTAGACGATGTGATCTTCCGTTTTTCTACTTGTTTCATCAGATAATGGCAAAACAAATGAATGAAAGCATGACTATCTTAAAACTGTCTAGTTTTTTGACTTTCAAATTTGCTTCAAAATAGAATAGTAAAGATATTTTTCATAGCTAAACAGCGTGCAGCCATGGTTTTTCTACCAAGTTTTAGTTTATATGGCATTCTTCATGGAGAAATCTGATCTTCAGTTATACTTGTCCAACTTCTATCTATAGTGTAAGGTCAAAATAAAAACTTTTGATAACTACCTGAGATTTAATGTTAAACTTCTATCAATAGTAATGAGGAATTTTTTCCCTTAGTCTACTTTCTTTTAGAACTTACATTATTTCATAGCTTACTGTATTTGTAGTTTTTGTCTCTGAATATAAATTTTAAACTTCTTGAAGACAAGAGCTCAACTTTTATATTATATTTGTCTTTATAGCTGCCAGTACCCAGAAAGCGTTAATTGGCCAAATATCAAGTCTTTAATGAACACTCCTTATCTAAATAAGGCATCATTTCAATTTGTGTATTTGAGGTAGGAATAAACTGCATGTGAACAGTTTCTGCTAGTGTGGAGAAAATGAGAAAACAAAATATTTCAATTAAAAAAATCAACATTTTATGATAATTGAAAGTAATTAAGGGGACTCAATAGTCAAATGATATTGAAGTTTTTTGGATTTAAAGCCTGCAGCATAGTAATATTGCTAACTTAAGTAAAGTTAGTTTGTGGAGTAAAATTGTGGTACGTATTTTTGTCCATTGAGATTTTGGTGTATCAGAGGGGCCAGAATTAATTAATTTTAAGATTAGTAATTATCAGCAAGGATGTGGGAAAGTTCACATTAACTCTAACTAGAATGTGAGAGAAACAAGAGCAAAGGCTGTGGCGGAACTTTGTGGAACTTGCTGAATATGAGGCCATATTCTAAATTCCTTGGTGGGACCTGAGCCTTTTCACTAAAAGAAGTTGTAAAGTCATTTACTGGGAATCAGCAAGAACATCTTGGGAACAGGAACAAGTAGGAGATTATGGTGTTTGCTCACATGACAAATACCAAACTTAAGTATAAATACTAAATGTAAGATATTACCATTATCAACATGGTAGTAATAAAATTAATATTGATTACTTGGCATTCTGCTGCAATTTTATTTTATTTTGTCTTCACAAGCTATTGGTGAGGCATTATTATTAATATTTTTTTCCCATTTTATAGAAGAGAGGACTTGGAATTAAACTAATCAAGGAAGTCACCAAAGGTCACACAAAAAGCAAAGGTCAAAGTTTTTATTTGAACTTTGGCTAACTCATGCCTTTGCTTTTTCTATCACAAAATATTGATACACCATACTTTACAAATATTATCAATTTTGAAGTCATTTTAATTATTTTTTCGCTCCATGCTCTAAATTGTGAATGTTGAATATTTCCTGTTCAAAGAAACAGACCAATGAAACAGGTGTAGATGTGGCACAAATCTCTCTAAACGCTCTCTCTCTTTCTCAATCTCTTTTATCTTTCACAGAAATGAAAAAAAAAAATAGATGACATCTCTTCAGCACTAAGTAAAGATGTAAGAAGGAATACTACTTTAATATTTTGCTCTAAGCATAGAAAAGTCTATAGTTAATGGGACAATATCCATATAAAATAGCCATTTTGCCAGAGATGCTATTGATTAGAAAGCCTCTGAAGTTTTTGCACTGTTTTTTGCTCTCTCTTTTTTGGCTCTGGTCTCAACCATAAACTTGGAAAGGCACTTCCTTCAGCTGATTCAACTGGTTGATCCCATGTCTCTCCTCACATAATTTGTGGAAGGATCTATCTACCTGAGAGGTAGTTGAATATAGTTGTTAAGGGTCCAGGTTCTGAAAACAGACTGATTTTAAATTCCAGCTCCATCACTTACCAACGCAGCCCTACGAGAAAATTTATTAAGCTTTATCTGCCTCAGTTTTTTCACCTTTAAAATTGAGTTATTAATAATACCACCTACAAGATGAATTATTATGAGGATTAGATGAGTTAGGATATGTATTATTCTTATTGTCCAGTATATCCTAAGATTTAACTTTTGTAATCAAAGAGATACTTGATCATAACTATTGTTACCAAAATTAGAAAATAACTCTACATATGTCCAAAATAGCATTTTTCAATAACATAGAACTCTGGTCAAAACCTTGCCCCAGCACTGCTAGATCTTCCATGGACTGATGTTTTTTGCTTACTATGACAAAATATACTGCTTGCTTCCTGCTGGCCCCAACCCCAAATGACAGATATGACCTGCTTTGCAAGTCACACAACGTGACACAGCTTTCTCCATAAACCAGAATCCTAGGAAGGAGGGGTTTGTCCAATCTTATTAAAGAAACTAAGTAAAATGAAACTTAAGCCTAGAGGACAAGGTTCTACTTTATTTGCCATTTTCAGGATTTAAGCCACAGTGGCAAATGTTAATTTATACGCAAGTTTTATTCCTTGATGATGTGCCAAAGTTTTAGTAAAAAATGAGAATGCTAATGAAAGAGCCAATCATCTTCAAGTATTGAATTCAATATTCATGCTGCATTCGAGGTAATTTCATGAAGAACTGTGGCATTTATTTGTCTTTCTCATCCTAAAGCACTTATAAATGAAAAGAATATTTGTCTAATTAAACCCTGTGTACTATATATAATACTACACAGAATCATAAGTACTATGTACACTTTTGGAAACAACGTAGCCGAAACAGTTTCAGAATAGGGACACCTGAGATAATCACAAAACGGAAACATTCCCCTTGTATAAATTTTAAAAATAAATAGAAAAGGTTTTTCTCTTTTAATTGTTTTGGCTGTACCTAGATCCTTTTAATTTATGTTAGAATATATGAGGATGGGGAAAAACACAGTAGTGAAACATTTAAGTTCGTTGGAGAGTTGCAGTCTGTCCAGACAATGCTGAAGTGTCTGTTTTCCTGCAAGGATGGCAGTGAGTGAAAAAGTGATGTACAGAGACCTCTAGAGACTGGAAAGCTTAACTACAGTTAATACTATGCAGATAGGCTTCAATTCTGTGCTGTAATTGAATTACTCAGGGAGCTATAACACAGCTATAAAGAGAACAAGGTACTATTCTATTCCTAGTGATGTGGTTAAAATCAGCGTTCTCAAAAGCCTTATGCTTTTGGCTATTTTCTCTTTAATGATTTAATTAAAGTAAAATATGCTTTACATTTGTTCTACTGGAAAACAATGATTAAATCACAGATTTTCATATCCAAAACATATAAATTATCAATGTGTGCAGAACATTTATTATTAGAAAAACTTAGTAAGCATTTACCTGCTGCCATGACATAGGATATTCTATTTACTTTAGCTTTTACTTACTTGTTTTGGAAAGAAAACCTGTCCTTACCACATTTATTTTCCTTTTTGGATATATTGGATTCCTTGTTTTGATGCCTTTGATTATGGGTAGTAGATTTCTTTAAATACTCACTAAAAATCCCATATGAACTTATTGGAATGGAAATAACACAGTTTATCATATTGTAAACACATTTTACAGTCAGTTTTGTCTTCATTTCAACTATTTTTTTTTACTCTGTACATGAAGTTATGAATGTTGAATATTTCCCGCTACAAAGAAACAGATCAATTAAGCAAGTATAGCTGCTCTACTTCTGTCTCTGTCTCCATCTCTCTCCCTCCTCCTCCTCTCTCTTTGTCTGGCATACACATATGTATTAGCGTATTAGCCATTAGTATTAGCCAAGGTTCTCCCAAATAACAATATCAATATCCAATATGGGGTGTGTGTGTGTGTGTGTGTGTGTGTGTGTGTGTGTGTGTCAAGGAAGAGAGGGAGAGAGATCGGGAGAGAGAGACAGAGAGAGAGTGAGAGAGAGAGAGAGAGATATTTATTTTATTTTATTATTGGGACTAGAAAGTTCAAAATCTCCTGGTCAGGATGACAGGCTTGAGATCTCAGGGAAGAGTTGATGTTTTAGACTCTAGCCCAAAGGCAATCTAAAGGCAAATTTCCTTTCAAGGCCTTCAACCAACTGGATGAAATCCACTCACATTTGGGAGAGTAATCTGTCTTCTTCAAAGTCTATTGATTTAAATGTTAATCACATTTGAAATATAAATTTATTGCAGCATCTAGACTACTATTTGACTAAAAACTAAATACCATGGCTATCCAAGTTGACACATAAAACTGATCATTGAACTGAGTAATTCTGACCACTTTATAAAATTTGACTATTCTAAGTGAACCAAAGCAAGCAAAATATCAACATAAATATACACACAAATAATACAATTATACAACAACTAGTTACTATTTATCCTGTGAATTCTAACTAATCACAGTAAAATACTTCTCACAAAGACAAACACTGCAAGGTGCCTACCTTGCAGTTAAAGTTCACTGCTATCTGATATTCAGTCTGCCATATTCTTTTACTATTGATTTCATCTTAAAGAATAAATCAGGGGCCGGGCGCGGTGGCTCAAGCCTGTAATCCCAGCACTTTGGGAGGCCAAGACGGGCGGATCACGAGGTCAGAAGATCGAGACCATCCTGGCTAACACGGTGAATCCCCGTCTCTACTAAAAAATACAAAAATCTAGCCGGGTGAGGTGTCGGGCGCCTGTAGTCTCAGCTACTTGGGAGGCTGAGGCAGGAGATTGGCGTAAACCCGAGAGGCGGAGCTTGCAGTGAGCTGAGATCTGGCCACTGCACTCCAGCCTGGGCGATAGAGCGAGACTCCGTCTCAAAAAAAAAAAAAAAAAAAAAAAAAAAAAAAAACGTATAATAATAATAAATAAATTTAAAAAAAGATAAAAAATAAATAATAATAATGATTACTTTTCAAAAAAAAAAAAAAGAATAAATCAAAATTTATAATTAACCTATTTTTGTAATCACACCCAAGTTCTGGTTATTGAATCAGGACTGATAGGTTTTCATTGATTACAGATTTTTTTCTTATAGACATGTGGAGATCCCAGTGAAGAGTTGATTGAGATATATTTCCTTTATATTTCAAATACAACTGGAAAGATACTCTAAGCCAAATATGTCATTTATTGTTGAGCATATAAAAAAGGATAATATGCTAATAATTTTATAATCTTTTGTTTTTTAAAATACTAAGTAATGTAATTAGTTTTGAGCCATATTGACACAAAATGGTGTCCTCTTGGTTGGAAATGGAATTGTAATTAATGTTACCTATGCAAAAATACTTGGAATATATTAGTGATACTGTCTTCAGCCATCATTATATTTAAATATGAATGTGATATAAAATACTCACTGACTTTGCCTTTTAAAATGTGTTAATACTATTTGTATATTACACTATAGCACATTTCTGAGACTGCTTTCCTCATCATTCTTTTTTGGATAGGCATCTGCATTCTCTTAATATGCAATGAATAGAATATGACTATGGGCTCATTTGACTAATTAAAAAAATTGGTCATGCACATAAAGTAGCTTGTATAAGGTCATATTACAATTTAGCATTCATGCCAGAAGTAAAACCTACATTTACTAGTTTTGAATACAGTATATAATCATTTGAGATTTACCAAGAGGGGATCAAGTAACTAGAGAAAAGTCTGTATACATTTTTAAAAAACATGTTTGACCATTATATTTATTTTTTCAGCCTTATTAAGGTATAACAGACACTATTTCAATATATTACAAATATACAATATGATTATTGACTCTATGTCTACATTGTGAAATGACTACCACAATCAATTTACACACCCATCACCACACATAGTTGCCATTTTGTGTGCTGGGGGAGGGGTGCTGAGGACAGTTAAGATCCACTGTAGCAAATTTTAAGTAAACAAGTCAGTATTATTAACTTTAGTTGCCATGCTGTACAGTTTCAGAATTTGTTCATCTAGCAACTGAAAGTTTGCACCCTTTTACCTGCATCTCTCCATGTCCCCCACTTCCCCAGTTCCTGAAATCACCTTTCTACTCTACTTTTATGAGTTGAGCTTTCTTTTTTTTTTTGAGACAGAGTCTCGCTCTGTCACCCAGGCTGGAATGCAGTGGCGCAATCTTGGCTCACTGCAAGCTCTGCCTCCTGGGACCACGCCATTCTCCTGCCTCAGCCTCCCGAGTAGCTGGGACCACAGGTGCCCGCCACTGCACCCGGCTAATTTTTTTTTTTTTTTGTATTTTTAGTAGAGACCGGGTTTCACTGTGTTAGCCAGGATGGTCTCGATCTCCTGACTTTGTGATCCGCCCGCCTCAGCCTCCCAAAGTGCTGGGATTACAGGCGTGAGCTACTGCGCCCGGCACGAGTTGAGCTTTCTTAGATTGCACATGTAAGTGAGATTATACAGTATCTATCTTTCTGTGCCTGGCTTAGCATATTTAGCATGATGTCTTCCAGGTTTATCGATGCTGTTGCAGGTGTTCCTTATTGTTTATGGCTGAATAATATTTCATTGTGTATATGTATACAATGTTTTCTTTAGTCATTCATTAGTCGATATACTTCTTAATTCCTTAAAGACCTGAGGAAATGGCAATATAATCCCTCATCTATTATTTTCAACAGTAATACATCCGAGTCTGTATAAGTATCTAACAAAGACATTTTTAATATAGCTAGTAAAATGCATAGTAAGATAAATTTCTGAACAGCAGTTCTGTGTTTCGTTTTTTTTTAAAGCTAAGTAGGTTATTAATTTAGTTTCAGGCTAAATTGCAATCATGATCTGTAGTTAATGGACTACTCTTCTTTCATCCTGAATCCAAATGTAGTACAAAATTGAAGGAGAAGTATTTAAATACCAAATAAGCAGAGGTGCAGCATTAGATGGGCCAGATGAAATCTGAATGCAGAAAATATTGAAGGAGAAACGAGAACAACAACAAAAAAAACATAAATGAGTACAGTGCTGATAAAAGTAGCTATAAAAAGTACTAGGGCACAGAAATTTGCCAAAATGGAAAGGGCTATTTAGGAAATAGAAAGACGACTGTAAAGGGCTGGGATCACAAATAATGACAATTACAAGAACAGCTTTATCTCTGAGCCTTCTTTCATCTGAAAATAGGAATCATGTATCAAATTACCCTGTGCAGTAATATGGCTGGAATAGGTGCTAATTGGAATAAACAGTTATCAATGTTGATGGAAATTTATTTGGCACTACCGAAGCATACTGAATATGAGAGAGATCATCTTAATATAACTTCAGGTTAACTGTAACTGACTGATAAAGAGTTGTATTTCTGAAATCAGATATGTCAGACAATGCAAGGGGCACAGTGGGAATAGCCTTCTCTGAAATGAGGGCAGAAACATGTGGTTACCGAGTTTGAAGCTGGTGCAAACAAGACATAAACTTTCCTTATTTCACCACCGTTTTTCAGGGAAGATCCTCAAATATCTTATTTGCATTAATAACATTTGTTTGATTTTTATATGTCTGGTTGGGATGAAGAAAAAGACGAGAAGAAATTTTTTTGAAATGTTGGCCAAATCCCTTTTTAACAAAATACATTTTGTTAGGAGTTGTTTTTATGGCTCAATCTCTAGTTATAATTTAATGTTTATCTTAAACTTTTACTTTTTAAAAAACTTTTAGCTTTTGTGGGTTCACGGTAGGTGAATATACTTACAGGGTACATGAGATACCTTAGCACAGGCATGCAATGATAATAATATCATGGTAAATGGGGTATCCATCCCCTTAATCATGTATCCTTTGTGTTACAAAAAATTCGATTGGCCGGGCGCGGTGGCTCAAGCCTGTAATCCCAGCACTTTGGGAGGCCGAGACGGGCGGATCACGAGGTCAGGAGATCGAGACCATCCTGGCTAACACAGTGAAACCCCGTCTCTACTAAAAATACAAAAAATTAGCCGGGCGTGGTGGCGGCGCCTGTAGTCCCAGCTACTCGGGAGGCTGAGGCAGGAGAATGGCGTAAACCCGGGAGGCGGAGCTTGCAGTGAGCCGAGATCGCGCCACTGCACTCCAGCCTGGGCGACAGAGCGAGACTCCGCCTCAAAAAAAAAAAAAAAAAAAAAATTCGATTATACTCTTCTGATTATTTTTAAATGCAAATTAAATTATAATTGACTACACTCATCCATTTTTGCTACTAAATACAAGGTCTTATTCATTCTTTCTATAATGACTACTTATATACCCATAAATCATCCTCACTTCTCCCTCCCCCACTACTGCCTTGCCCAGCTTGTAGTAATCATCCTTCTACTCTCCATCTTCATGAATTCAATTGTTTTATTTTTTAGCTACCACAAATAAATGAGAACATGCAAAGTTTGTATTTCTGTGACTGGTTTATTTTACTTAACATAAAGATATTCAGTTCCATTCATGTTGTTGCAAATTACAGAATCTCATTCTTTTTTATGGCTGGATAATACTCCATCGTGTATGTGTGCTACATTTTCTTTATCCATTCATCTGTTAATGGGTACATGGGTTGCTTCAAAAGTTTGGCTATTGTGAACAGTGCTGAAACAAACATGGGAGTGCAGATATCCCTTTGATATACTGACTTGTTTTCTTTTGGGTATATATGTAGCAGTGGGATTGCTGGATCATATGGTAGTTCTGTTTTTTGTTTTATGAAGAATCTTCAAACTGTTTTCCACAGTCATTTTACTAATTTACATTTCCACCAACAGCGTATGGGGGTTCCCTTTTCTCCACATCTGTATCAGCATTTGTTATTGCCTGTCTTTTGGATAAAAGCCATGTCAACTGGGGTGGGATGATATGTCATTGTAGCTTTGATTTGCATTTCTCTGATGATCAGTGACACTGAGCACGTTTTCACATGCCTGTTTGCCATTTGTATGTATTTGAAAAATTTCTATTCAAAATTTTTACCCATTTTTAAATTTGAATATTTGATTTTTAGCTATAGAGTTGTTTGAGTCCTTATGTAGTCTGGTTATTAATCCTTTCTCAGTGGATAGATTGCAAATATTTTCTTCTGTTCTGTGGGCTGTCTCTTCACTTTGTCGATTGTTTCCTTTGCTATGCAGAAGCTTTTTAACTTGATGTGATCCCATTTGTTTTTGCCTTTGCTTTGGTTGACTGTGTATTACTCAATCAATCTTTGCCCAAACCAACATTATGAAGAGTTGCTTCAACATTTTCTTCTGGTAGTTTTATAGCTTAAGGTCTTAGATTTACATCTTTAATCCATTTTGATTTTATTTTTGAATATGGTGAGAGAGATGGGTATAGTGTAATTCTTGTGCATATGGATATCCAGTTTTTCCAGCATCACTCATTAAGGGGATTGTCTTTTTCACAATGTATGGCCTTATAGCACCTTTGTCGAAAATTAGTTCACTGTAGGTGTATGGATTTGTTTCTGGGTTCTCCATTCTGTTCCATTAGGCTATGCGTCTGTTTTGATGCCAGTACCATGCTCTTTTGGTTTCTATAACCCTGTAGCATAATTTGAAATCATGTAATATGATTCTTCCAGTTTTTTCCTTTTGGCTTAGGATAGCTTTGGCTATTCTGGGTCTTTTGTAGTTCCGTATAAATTTTAGGATTTTTTTTTCTATTTCTGTAAATATCATTGGTATTTTGATAGGGATTGCATTTAATTTATAGGGTTGTTTGCATGGTATAAATGCTGTAACAATATTGATTCTTCCAATCTATGAAAATGGAATATCCCTGCATATTTTTGTGTCCTCTTCAATTTCTTTTTCAATATTTCATAGTTTTAATTGTAGAGATCTTTCACTTTTTTAAGTATTTAATTTCATATGTGGTTATTGTAAATGGGATTACTTTTTATTTCTCTTACAGATTGTTCACTGTTGGAATATAAAAATGCTAGTGATTTTTGTATGTTGATCTTGTATCCTGCAACTTTACTGATTTTTTTTTTTTTATCAGCCTAAAGGTTTCTGGGGTGGAATCTTTAGGCTTTTACAAAGATAAGTTATATCGCTCTCAAACAAAGATAATTTGTCTTCTTCTTTTTCAATTTGGTGGGTCTTAATTTTTTTCTCTTGCCTGGTTGCGCTAGCTAGGACTTCTAATACTGTATTAAATAACAGTGATGCAATTGGGCATCCTTGTCATGTCCAGATCTAAGAGGAAAGACTTTCAGTTTTTACTGATTCAGTATGATACTAGTTATGAGTCTGTTGTATATGGGTTTTATTATGTTGAAATATGTTTGAACTATACCCGGCTTTTTGAGGATTTTTATCATGAAAGGTTGTTGAATTTTATTGTGTTCTTTTTCAGCATCAATTAAAATAATCATTTGGCGTTTGTCCTTCATTCTGCTGTTAACATGTAGACGTTGATTGTTTTGTGTATGTTGATCATCCTTGCATCCCTGGGATAAATAACACATAGTCATGATGAATGATCTTTTTAATGTATTATTGAATTATTTTGTTGAAGATTTTTGTATCAAAATTTATCAGCGATAATAGGCTGTGGTTATTCTTTATTTGATGTGTCTTTGTCTGGTTTTGGTATCAGGATAATACTGGCCTCATAGAATGAGTTTGGAAATATTTCCTCCTCTATTTTTCAGATTAGTCTGAGAAGGATGGATATATATATTTTTAAATGTTTAGTAGAATTCAGCAGTAAAGCTACAGGGTCTCGGGCTTTTCTTTACTATCTGACTTTTTATTACAGCTTTGATCACATTACTTCTTATTGGTCTGTTCCCGTTTTGGTTATTTTTATAGTTCAATCTTGGTAGGTTGTACATATCTTGGAATTTATCCTTTTCCTCTAGATTTTCCAATATTGGCATGTAATTGCTCAT
Source organism: Papio anubis (assembly GCF_008728515.1). Classification (NCBI taxonomy): domain Eukaryota; kingdom Metazoa; phylum Chordata; class Mammalia; order Primates; family Cercopithecidae; genus Papio; species Papio anubis. Next base: position 52,058,306 of record NC_044978.1, read on the forward strand.
ACTAGCCACAAATGATCCTTTGAATTTCTGTGGTATCAGTTGTAATGTCTCCTTCAACTCTGATTTTATTTGGTTCTTCTCTCTTCTTTTCTTAGTCTGGGTAAAGGTTTGTCAATTTTGATTAACTTTTCAAAAGAACAAATTTTCATTTCATTAATCTATTGTATTGTAGTTTTCATTTCAGTTTCTTTTATCTCTTCTCTGCTTTTTATTACTTATTTTCTTCCACTAGTTTTGAGTTTGGTTTGCTCTTGCTTTTCTAATTCCTTAAGATGCATCATTGGGTTATTTGTTAGGAAGTTTTCTTCTTTTTTGAAGTATGCATTCATAAATATAAATGTCCGTTAGTACTGCTTTTGCTGTATCCCATAGGTATTGATATGTTGTGTTTCCATGATCATTTTTTTAAATGATTTTTTTCAATTTTCTTCTAAATTTCTTTATTGATCCATTGGTTATTTAGGAGTGTATTGGTACATTTTCATGTCTTTGTATAGTTTCCAAAATTCCTTTTGTTATTGATTTCTTGTTTTATTTGATTGTGATCAGAAAAAATGCTTGATATTATTTTAAACTTTTGAAATGTTTTAAGACTTGCTAACATATGGCTTATCTTTGAGAACGATTCATGTTCTGAGGAGGATAATGTATATTCTACTGCCATTGGATGAAATATTTTGGAAATATCTATTGGGTGTGTTAACTATATAGTACAAGTTAATTCTTATTTTTCTTTGTTGTTTTTCTATCTGTATACTCTGTCCAATGCTGAAAGTGGAGTATTTCAGTGTCCAACTATTATTTTATTGAAGTCTATCTCTCTCTAGTTCCAATAATATTTGCTTTATATATCTGGGTGCTCCAGTGTTGGGTGCCTGTATATTTACAATTGTTATGTTCTCTTGGTTAGGTGACCCTTTTATCATTAAATAATGACCTTCTTTGTCTCATCTTACAGGTTTTGCCTTTTAATCTATTTTGGCTGATATGAGTATAGCTACTTTTGCTCCTCTTTGGTTTCACTTGGCATGGAATGTCCTTTTCCATCTCTTTATTTTCAGTCTTTGTGTATGTTTATAGGTAAAGTGTGTTTCTTGAAAGCAACAGATCATTGGATCTTGTTTATCTTTTGATTGGAGAGTTTAGTCCATTTTGATTAAATGTTGTAATTGATAAGTAATGACTTACTCCTGAAATTTTGTTATTTGTTTCCTGGTTGTTTTGTAGTCTTCTCTTTCTTCATTTCTTCCTTCTTGGATTCCTTTTAGTGAAGGTGATTTTCTCTTGTGGTACAATTTAATTTCTTGCTTTTTATACTACCAGGGTTTCACTGTTGGTTATTCAGGGCCAAAGGCTCTTCATTCAGCAGGTGATGAATCCTGCTTGAACTGAGTCATTTCCTTTGAGGTAGTGGGTTCTCTTGACTGGCTCATGGTGTGTCTAGAAATGCTGTCTGTGAGCTAGGGCCTTGATTGGAGGCCTCATGACCCTGCCCAGTACTTTATCCTATTGTGGCTGAGGTGGTATCCGAGATGCAAGACAAAGTCATCTTTACTCTTCACTCTTCTCTCCTTAAGTAGAAGTAAGGAGTCACTTTTGTTGCTGCAAGCTGCACTGCCTGAGGTTGGGAAAGGATTTGTGAAAGCACTCCCATAGACATGCTAGATGGTGTCTCTCTAAGTCCCATGTCATCCTAGTCCATTAGCTCTAAGCCCAGCCCAACACTAGCACTTGCCTAGGAATTGCAATGCTTCTGTCCTAGACTGTCTTTCAATTTTATTTATGGCCCAGTGCATTTTGACCTTTCGTGGTGAGGCTTGCTGATAAACCGTAGTTTCAACCACTAGGATGGGTGATTCCTCTTTAGCTAGAGCTTGGTCAAATCCTGCCTGTGAGGATGGGCACCAGCTGAGCCCAGCAAACTTTGCTGTCTGCTGTGATAGGGCTGCACTGAGTTCATTGTCGATTTCCATAGTCATTGTGCTCTCCCTCCCCCAAAAACACAGATTCTCCCTCCACACCGCAAAAACACTGCCGGGGAATGGAGGAGAGGTGGCATCAGTAATTTAGGACTGTCCTTCCAACCTTCTTCAGTGCCTCTTTCAGTGATATGAAGTTAAAACAAGGTACTATGATTGCTAACCAGATTTTTGATTCTTATGTTGGTGCATTTGTGTCTATAGTTTGTTGTTAAAATCTGGTGTTTCTGCAGGGGGGATGATTGGTTGAAGCTTCTATTTAGCCACCATGCTCTGCCCTCTTATGGCTCCAGCCACATTTTTTATTATGCACATATATAAACACTGGAGAAGCCTATAACCCAATTTCTCATATGATCATATCTCTGGAAAACTAACATCCTGCTCAAGAAAATAAATAAAGAAAAATTCTGCCTTTTCAAAGCAATATTATTCTCACATTTATTACCATTGATTAGTTTTGCCTGTCCTTGAATATTATCTAAATGGAATCATGAAATATGTACATTTTTGTGTCTGATATTTTATTCAATCTGGTTTTCAAATTATTCAATATTCTTTTTTATGAGAGATGTATTCCTTGCATTGTTATGCTGAATCCCTGTTTGTCAACAAAACAAAAAATAAATAAAAACCATAATCCCCATATCCATTCTTGTATTGATTGAAATGTGGGTTGTTTCCAATTCAGAGTTTTTAAAAAGCTTTTATTAACATTATTGTATGTGTCATTAGCCTTGGATTTCCTACGTATACACCAAAGAGTATAGTTCTTGGATGATGGTTTTGGCATGCATTTAACTTTATTAAAGGAGCAAAATTATTTTTCAAAGAGGCTGTAAAATTTACCCTCCTATGAGAAATGAAGGGGAGTTCTATTTGCTCACAACTTTTCTAACACTTAAAATCCCCTAAAAGAGATTCACTTCAACTGTACGGATGTGCATAGACTGAGAGTAAACATGGAAAAATGTTACTTCATGCAAATGGAAACCAAAAAAAAAAAAAAAAAGGCAGAAATAGCTGTACCTACACAAAATATACTTCAACCCAAATATTTTAAAAGATGAAAAGAAGGCCATTATATAGTAATAAATGAATGGAAACATCAAGATGATGTAACAATTATAAGTATATATAAAAACTAACATTGAAACACCCAAATATATAAAGCAAATATTAATAGAGTTAAAATGTGTGATAGACTGCAATACAATAATAATGGGGAACCTAAATACCTTACTTCCAGCAATGGAGAGATTATTCAGTCAGAAAATCACCAAAGAAACACTTAATTTAAACCACACTCTAGACCAAATTGACCTAACAGAAATTTATAGAACATTCCATCCCACAGCTATAGAATATACATTCATCGCAAGGGCATATGAAACATTCTCCAGGATATATCACATATCTATCTACAAAAAAAGTCTTAACGCATTTTTAAAAAATTAAAATCATACCAAGTATCTTTTTTACTACAATGGAATAAAATTAGGTAACTATAATAAGGTGAACTTTGGAAACTATATAAATACATGAAAATTAAACAACATGCTTCTGAACAACCAACCGGTTAATAAAATAATTTTTATTTTTATTTTTTTGAGGTAAATGAGAATTGAGAACAGAAATAAACAAAATAGAAACTACATGAAATAGAAAAGATCAATAAAACAAAGACTTGGATTTTGAAAATATAAACAAAACAATCAAACCTTTAACTAGACTGTGAATAAAAAGAAGTAACTCAAAAAATAAAATCAGAGATGTCAAGGAGGCATTGCAACTGATGCCTCAGAAATATAAAGGATCTTACAAGACAGTTATGAAAAGCTATATGCCAATAAATTGAAAAATCTTGGAGAAATGGATAAATTTCTGGGCACATACAATCTACTAAGATTGAATCATACAGAAATAAAAAAAAAGCTAAAGAAATCAATAGTAAGTAACGACATTGAATCAGTAACAAAGTCTCCCATCAAAGAAAAGCCCAAAACCTCATAACAAATACTATTTTTTTTCAAACTATCCCAAAAAGTTGAAATGGAGGGAATTCTTCCCAATTAATTGCTTGAGGCCATCATTAATTACTCTAATACAAGAAACAGAGAAAAACACAACAAAATGAAAACTACAGGCCAATACTCCTGATAAGCATAGATGCAAAATCTTCAACAAAATGCTAACAAACCAAATTCAACATCCAAAAGATCTTTCACCATAATCAAGTGGAATTAATCTCAGTGATGCAAGAATAATTCAACATACCCAAATCAATAAACATGATAAATCACATTAACAGAATCAAGGACAAAACTTATGTAATCATCTCAAACATGGGAAAAATCATTTAACAAAATTAAGCACGCTTTTATGGTAAAACACTGAACAAATGAGGTATAGAAAGAACATACCTCAACACAACAAAGGCCATATGTGACATACCCCAACTAACATCCTACTGAATGGGGAAAAGTAAAAAGCTTTTCCACTAAGATCTGGAAATAGACAAGGGTTCTCACTTTCATTACTTCTATTCTATATAGTAGTGTAAGTCCTAACCAGAGCAATTAGGCAAGATAAAGAAATAAAGAGCACACAAACTGGAAGAGAAGGTCAAATGTTTCCTACTTGCAGACCACATGATGCTATTTACAGAAAACTCTAAAAATTTCACCCAAACTATTAAAAGTAATAAATTTAGTAAACTTGCAAGACGCACAATCAACATATTAAAAAGTAGCATTTTTATAGGCCAGGCAAACTATCTGAAAAAAATCAATAAAAGCAATTCCATTTAAAATAGCCACAAAACAAAAAGTACCTAGGAATAAATGTAACCAAGGAGACAAAATATATCTTCACTTAAAATATAAAGCATTGATGAAAGAAATTGAAAAGGACAGAGTCAAAGAAAAAGAAATCCTGTGTTCATCAACTGACAGAATTAATGTTAAAATATCCATACTATCTAAAGGGATCTACAGATTCAATGAAATCCCTATTAAAATACTAATGATAGTCTTCACAGGAATAGAAATAAAAAATTCTTAATATTTGTATGGGACCACAAAGGACCTGGAATACTCAAAGCAATCTTGAGCAAAATGACCAAAGCTAGGCAGGGTGTCATGGCTCACACCTGTAATCCCAGCACATTGGGAAGCTGAGACGGGGGCAAAACCCCATCTCTGTCTCTACTAAAAATACAAAAGTTAGCTGGGTGTGGTTTTGCATGCCTATAATCCCAGCTGCTGGGGAGTCTGAGCCAGAAGAATCACTTGAACATGGAGGCGAGGCTACAGTTAGCTGAGATTGTGCCACTGCACTCCAGCCTGGGCAACAGGAACAAAGCTAGAGGCATCATACTACATTACTTCAAATTATACTACAAAGCTATGGTAACCAAAACAGCCTGGTGCTGGCATGAAGACAGATACAAAGACCAATGGAACTAACTAGAGGACTGAGAAATAAGTTCATACATTAACAACCAATTGATTTTCCAAAAGTCTGCCAAGAACACATGTTGGAGAAAGGATAATCTCTTCATTAAATGGTGCTGGGAAAACCTGATATCCACATCCAGAATGCAGCTAGACCCCTGTCTCTCACCATATACAAAAATCCACTCAAAACTGATTAAAGACTTAAATATAAAACCCCAATTTATGAAACTACTAGAAGAAAACATAAGAGAAACACTTCATGACATTGGTGTGGGCAAATATTTCTTTAGATAAGACCTCAAAATCTTAGCAGCAAAAGCAAAGATAGACCAATAGGATTACATTGAATGAAAAAACCTCTGCACAGCAAAGGAATCATTCAACAAGGTGAATAAACAACCTAGAGAATGAGAGAAAATATTTACAAACAATGTACCTGATAAGGGGTTAATATCCAGAATACATAAGAAACTCTAGCAACTCAATAGCAAAAAAAGTAATAATAATAATAATAATAATAATAATAAACAGTAAATCTGATTTTAAAATGGGCTAAATATCTGAAAGGGTATTTCTCAACCAAAAACATACAAATGGCCAATAGATGTGTTAAACATACTCAAAATCCCTAATCATCAGGAAAATACAAATCAAAACCATAGGGAGATATCACCTCATCCCAGTTAGAATGGCTATTATCAAAAAAAGACAAAATATAACAAACCTTGACAAGGATGTGGATAAAGGAGAATTTGTTGGTGGGAATGTACAGCCATTATGAAAGAGAGTATTGAGGTTTCTCAACAAATTAAAAACAGAACGGCAACATGAGCCAATAATCCCACTGCTGGGTATGTACCCAATGAAAAAGGAATCAGTATGTTGAGGAGATATCTGTACTCCCATGTTCTTTGCAGCACTGTTCACAAAACCAAGATAAGGAATCTACCTAACTGTCCATTAATGGATAAATGGATTTCTATACATATGCACAAAGGAATATTATTCAGCCATAAAAAAGAATGAAATCCTGTCATTTGAGGCAAGATGGATGAAGCTAGAGGACATTGTTAAGTGAAATAAACCAACACAGAAGGACAAATACCACTTGATTTCACTCATGTGAAATATAAAAAATTTGATCATGTAAAGTAGAGAATAGAATAGTGATTACCAGAGGCTGGTCAACAGGAACAAAGATACAGTTATATACAAAGAGTAAATTCTGGTGTTTTATGGCTCTGTGAGGTAACTATAGGTAAGAATAATGTATTGCATATTTCAAATAACCCAAAGAGAGCATTTTGAATGTTCTCAAAACAAATAAATAATAAATGTTTGATATGATGTATACACTAATTACCCTGATTTGATTATTACACAATGCATACATATATGGAAACATCATACTGTCCCCAAAAATATGTATACTTTTATGTCAGTTAAAAACAAAATAGAACTTTAAAATAAAGTTTGCAATTCATGGGTTGTAATGGTGTCTCATGGCTTTCATTGACGTTTCACTGGTGACTGGGGATGCTGACCATCTTTTCATATATTTATTGCTCATTAACAATAAACATATGAAAAGATGGTCAGCATCCCCAGTCATCAGTAACATGAAGTGTCAGTTCAAGCATTTGACCAGTTTTTTTGTGTGCTTGCTGATTAATTTGTTGAAGTCCTTTATATAGTATAGATCTGAGTTCTTAGTCTTCACCTGACTTAATGCCTTTTCATGTACTTAGCAATGTCTTTTGCTAAGACAAAATTTTGAATATTGATGAAGTCTGATGAACTTTTTGATGTATGTTTAGTAATTTTTGAATTTAGTTTAAAAACTACTTATAAAATAATCTGCAATGTTTTCTTCTATAGACTCTGTGGTTTTATCTTCACATATTGGTATAAAATCCATCTTGAATTAATTTTAGGATGTGGTATGTGGGAGAGCTAAAAATTCATATTTTTGTAATTGCGTATCTAGTGTCTCCTGGATTTTCTTTCCACATGGAATTGCGTAGGTATCTTTGTCATAAATTAGTGATTCTATACACGAATATCTATTCTGGATGCTAGTCTTTTCTTTTTTTCTATCTTTATATGTGTCTGCATTTTTATATAATTTTTTGTTATCCTTATTGATTTCTACACAAATACCAGTTGAAACTTTGATTTGGATTATTTTAAGTGCGTAGCTCAATTTAAGATAATTGACATTTTAAAATCTTAGGTTTTGCAGTTCCTCAATATGGTTCTTGTTCTCTATGCCTGTAGATCTCATTTGGATTCTCTAGGAAAAATTCTGTACTTTTCAGTGCAGTGGCACTTTAGCACATTTTAAATAATTAATTTGATAACTTAAGAATTTATTATGATAATTACAGTAAATAATAATTTTAATCTACCAAGAAATTAATTTTGCCTTTTTGGTTTCTTTTTATTTCTTTTTTGTTTAATCCCTTTGTTGCTAAATTGCCTATCTTCCTTGTATTTAAATTCTTCAAAGGGTGAAGTGAACTGAAGAATCATTAACCTGCTTCTTTCTTTCTTTTTTCTTTTCTTTTATCTTTTATTTATTTTTATTTTTATTTTTAGAGACACTCTCTCTGTGATGCCCAGGCTGGAGTGCATTGGCACTATCTCAGCTCAATGAAACCTCCTGGGTTCAAGCGATTCTCCTGCCTCAGCCTCCTGAGTTGCCGAGATTACAGGCACTCACCGCCACAGCAGGCTAATTTTGTATTTTTAGTAGAGAAGGAATTTCGCCATGTTGGACTTGCTGGTCTCAGAATTCCTGACCTCAGATGATCAGCCCGCCTTGGCCTCCCAAAGTGCTGGGATTACAGACATGAGCCATCATGCCTGGCAACCTGCTTCTTCTTTCTAAATGCTGTTCTCATCACCCCAACTGCGAGCAAAAATTTGATATCTTTCTATGGGTGAAGATATATTAATTGAACTACTGTTCAGAAGGCAACCACCCTGTCACAAAACATAAATCACCACTCCAAGAGATGGGCAATTGTGACTTTATCCACTGAGGCCTCTCTCTATGGTTTTCTAGCAAGACCCAGTCTTTCTGGATGGTGTCTATTGCCATAGACTTAAAAGTCACTGGTTCTCCATCCCTGGCTATTAGGGTCCCATGAACACATTTCTGGAGAAGGGTATTAATCACATGTCTCAGGAGAGAGCTAATCCCCAAGTGTGAGGGGTGTGTTTGTGGGTACGGGTGTCAGTAACCCCACTGCCAGTTCGTCTTGTAGGCCAGAGAAGCTGACCAGAAGCATGGGGTCATGTAATCTGCAGGTATGGGAAGCCAAGTTTGTGTTTCTGTAATAATATTTAACAACACTTAGAGAAGCCATCACATTGCCTATAAAGTGTAAACTTTCCAGTACTTTTGTCATTTGAAATATTTAGCAATGATATTTGGTGTTTGCATTTATTTTGTTTCTCCAAAATATATACCTCAGTATTGACTGGGCAAAAAAAGATGGCACTAAATTTCAGAATATCTTTTCCTTAATTCAAACACTGCTCAATTTTGATGTATTCAAATTAACCCTGTTTCTTTTACTTTGCTTTCTATAATTCAGCAAATGTTAACTAAGTAATAAATCTAGCAAACATTTTACAAAATACACATCTCCGGGGATTTACCTAAGGTATTATATGGGTATACACTATTCAATGGACTCCAATTTGCTTCGGTATGTATTGAACCTTTGCACTCCACATCTAGAGAATATAAAGTTAAAAATTCTCTCAACGGTGTGAAAATGTAATTATCTATATAAATATATCATAACGGAAGATATTATAGGCATTATTCAATTCTGAGAAAATAGTTGAAGAAAACATGAAACTATGTAGATAAAATACCTGCAAAATAAAATGATTTATTGGATAAACCATTGTCTGTGTGTCAGTCATCCTTTACACGTGCTTTGATTTTACCCAGTATGGCTTGTTCCCTCAGATACAGGGAGTGCTGTTGGCAAAAAGCCTTTAGCTACAGCCCCTTCAGAATTGCCTCAGATGTGGTTGGCTGCTTCACCCAGTCATGATCTTAGGTCGTAGCTTACATCCAGTAACTGGTCCAAGTGGTGATATAAAATCTGACTCAAGGTCAACAACTCTGAGATACCATTCCAGCTCTACAAATTCCTGTAATGTTGACTGAAGTTTTGAGGCCTGAATTTAATTTGACTTCTTTGCTCAATCCTGCTTCTCCTCTGTCCCCTCCAAGGACACTCAATGAGTATTCTGAACATTAAATTATTTCAAAATCTGCTCCCTACTGGGAAAAAAACAAAACAAAACAAAACAAAAAAAAACTTTCCACAAATCCTATTACTTAATTCAAAACTTGTTTAATATATTTGCAGGTTATATTTTTTTGACCTATATAATTTTATGAATAGCATGTACTTTTCAGGGTTGTAAATGTTACCATTATTAAATAACCAGCTTTACTTACTCTCTTGGGTGATTTTATCTTTTATTTATTTTTATTTTATTATTTTTATTTTTTTTTCCTAAGACAGAGTCTCTCTGTGTCACCCAGGCTGGAGTGCAGTGGTATGATCTCAGCTCACTGCAACCTCCACCTCCCAGGTTCAAGCAATTCTCATGCTTCAGCCTCCCCAGTAGCTGGGACTACAGGCACATACCACCACATCTGGCTAATTTTTGTAATTTTTTGCAGAGACAGGGTCTTTCCATGTTGACCAGGCGGGTCTCAAACTCCTGGACTCAAGTGTTCCACCCGCCTCGGCCTCCCAAAGTGCTGGGATTACAGGTGTGAGCCACCGCGCCTAATTTTATCTTAAGTTGTACTTTGCCTGATAAACATTTTGCTACTTCTACTTTATTTTTCCTTCACTGCTTATTCTTTTATTTTTATACATCTCTATTCTTTTCTCTTAGGTGTTTATTTTGTGCATAGCGTATATTTAGACCTTTGCAACATTCAGTTTAATAGTCTGCTCTTTTAATAGGGGAGCTGAAATCCTTTATGTTTACAGCTGTAATTTACATATTTGGTATTATTGATTCCTACTTGCATTTTTCTTATTTGTATTTCCCTTTTCTTCTGTTTCATTCTATGTGGTTTGTATTTCATTTTTATTCATATTATTCAGTGATTTAAGAGGCATATGCCACTCTTATATTTGGCAGTGGTTAACATAAAGTTTAAAGTAGGAACCTCTGCTTTTCAAAGCCTGGCAGACAGTATGTGGGGAAACTTACTTCACAACCAAAAGAGCAAAGTGGTATATCTCTTGTGCATTTTAATTTATACTTGATCCTAAGAAACTCATTATAAGAAATGAGGTTTTCAACAGTTTTTCCTTAGTAACATAAGGCAATGAGCAATTTAGATACACAACAACATTTTATATTTTTAGATCCAAATTTAGTAATTTTAGAATTGTTTTGTTTACATTTGTATATGACTAACACTAAACTAATTCAAACATAGTTTGATGTTGAAAGGAATGGAACTCAGTTTGAGAGTATTTATGTAGAATCCCTCTTGTAAACCAAAATAATTTCACTGAAATCAACCGTAGTTTACTTAACAACACATTTAGAAAATACTGTATATGTTTTCCCAGCAAACCAACTGTTCAGAACCCACAAAATTGATGTTTCTGCTAACCTTTTCATAAAAAGCTGTTTCAAAGAAGATGTGAGAAGATTAGCAAATGATTAGTTTAAACTTTCTATTTTAGTGTAATCAAATAGTTCACATTTCTAGATTGCATTTTTTTAATCGACCAGTATTATTTTCTTACTCAGCCCAGCTGTTTTTGACAGACGAAATAGTGCAATTTGGGAAGTGGCAAGAGAAGCTTATAAACTAACTACAGAGATGGAAAATTACCTCCACTGCTAAATACCAAGGGAATCTACAAGATAAGAGTAAAATGCAATGTCACAATTCACAGCAATGGCGTAAAACAACTGGACTTGGGGGAGTACTTGAGTATTTGCTTTTGCTGCATTCTATAGTACACTCCAACTAGTTTTTTTTTTTTTTTTTTTGTTGTTGTTGTTGTTGTTGTTTTAAGAAACTTAAAGTTTCCAGTGTATTAAAAGAATAAAATGTATTTCTGGCATTATCAACATAGCTATTTCTCACTCAGAACATTTGATGTGTTCTAGTCTGTCATTAATTACAAAAAAGATTAGACATAAACATAAGTGGGGCAAAACTATTATCAGTTTTCATTTTAATCGTATTTTTAAAAATTAACTTAATTTTCTTACTGAATTTTTACTATTGTGATGTGAAAATTGTGTATAAATTAATGCTTTCTCAAAAGACTGAATTAACCATCAGTCTTAATGTTACTACCATATATCCCATGTTCATGTAAGATAATATTGTAATTCTACAAAAGGATAAGAAATAATAGATATGGGTCAGTAATATTATAGGAATGATAGCATAAAACAAAGTGGAATTATTCTCAATTTCAGATACAGTACAAGGACAGAAAGTTTAAATCATTAAGATCGCAAATTGTTCATTGGCCTACGAAACTACCCAAATTCATCAGTAACATTTTGCAGTGTTCTTGATGGTCATGAAGTGGGAGGAGGAAGCCATGAACAGCTATAAGACTTAGATTTATTTAGCTAAAGAGATAAAGGATTTATTGGCAGAAAGAGGATGTGCGGAAGAAGGGCGGAAAAACAGAAGATGGTTAGGGGTCTTTTCCTTTGCCCCCAGATTTCTTGTGAGAATGCTCAACTAATGGTGAGATTTTAGGCAGAGTTAAGATTAATTCTTGTGATGCCATTGTCCTTTATATTTAGTCTATACTATCTTTCTGCAGGAATGTATACTAATACAGAGTGTGTTTCCATGGAAGATAAAGCTTACAAACTTTATGTTCTCCTGGTTCTTGAACCAAACTCAATGTTAGCAAGTATACTTCCTCAATATAGTTGAAAAACAAAGACATTTTCCAGAGAAATGTTATTGCCTCTGGCTTTCAAAGATCCCACAAAACACATCCTTCTATCTAACTCTTCAACTCAAGCTTTAACTCTTTATTTGTCTCCACTGAATAAGATAAGACCGTAGTTGTCAAAGATGCATCATGATCACCTAGAAGCCCTGATTAAAAAGCACACTGCTGACCCATCTTTTCCAGTTTCTCCATCATGTCTCCTGGTGATGCTCATACCACTAGTCCAGGGACCGTATTTTGAGAACACTGGATTGAAGAAACATAAATCACTTTTATACCATGTATATTTAAACTTTGCCAATACAATTTCAGAAGAATCTGTTCAGACCTCAAAAAAGGAAACTAATATACAAATGCTTTAATTAGGTTTATTTGAAAATGTAATTCACATTGTTAGAGTACTTACACTAATCACTTCTATACACATGCACATGATCTTTGCTATAATTTTTATACAATGCCCTTTTACATAATAGTCATACAGCATAGTGATTTTTTTTCTCTTAAACACTGCACATTGCAAGAAGTTGTCAAGTATTTTGTTTGTCTCTAAAAGTTTTACACATTTATTCCTTTTTATTTATATATGAGTGAATCCATCTTTCAGTCCTGGCAGTCATGGTGACTACCACTATCAAATGATATTATTCATAACTTGTCTAATAGCCTACAAAATTAAGGTTAGAAAATAATATTAAGTCAAATATCTCAGGCAATTTAGGACATGGAGTGAGTAGAATTATACTTTTATTAAAGTCCTTTTCTCTATTCAAACAATAAGTAGAAATCTAAAGAATAACTACGAATAATGGTGATGTTAGATACATCATATACCCCAAAGTCCTTATCGCCACAATTTTTCAGAAGACATATATATATAAATTTCTATTTTTATATATAAATGAATATATAAAATTATTTTTATTGTAGAAAAATACACATAAAATTTACCATCTTAACCTTTTTAAGTGTACTGTTCGGTGACATTAAATACATTCATATTGTTGTGCAATCATCACTACCATCCAATGGCAGAATGCTTTTTCATTTTGCGTAACTGGAACTCTGTATCCATTGAATAATAATTGCTCATTCTCCTGTTTCTGCAGTCCCTGGCAAGCACCATTCTACCTTATATCTCTATGATTTGTCTACTGTACATCCCTCTTATATGTACAATTATACAGTATTTATCTTTTTGTGACTGGCTTATTTCACTTAGCATAATGTTCTCAAGGTTCATCCATGCTGCATGATATGTAAAATTACCCTTTTTAATATTGAATAACTTTTTTGTGCATGTATACCACTTTCACTTACTCATTCATCTGTGGCTTCCACATTTTAGCTATTGTGAGTAATGCTGCTACGTTCATAGGTATACAAATATCTCTTTAATGAAAATTAAAACTTTTGTGCCTCAATGAAAACTGACAACAGAGTAAAATCCAACCTACAGAAGTAAGTATACCATTAGGTATATATCCAGAAGTAGAATTGCTGGATCACATTGTAATCATATTTTTAACTTTTTGAGGAAACTTCATACTGTTTTCCATAGTGCTGGTCAGTTTTAAATTCTCACTAACAGTGCTCAAGTGTTCTAATTTCTCCACATCCTTGCTAAAACGCTCCTGTTGTTTAAATAGCAGTATTTTAATGGGTATAATGTGGTATCTCATTGTGGTTTTGATTTGCATGTCCCTAGTGATTAATAATGTTTAGCATCTTTTTGCCTGTGCTGGTTGGTCATTCATATATCTTCTTTGAGAATTGTCCATTCCAAAAAAAAAAGAGAATTGTCCATTCCAGTAATTTTCCCTCATTTGAATTAGATTGTTTTTTGTTGTTGATTTTTAGGATTTATCTGCCTATTCCAGATACTAATACTTTATTAGATATATGATTTTGAGTATGTTTTCCCATTCTGTAGGTTGGATTTTACTCTGTTGTTAGTGTTTATTGAGGCACAAAAGTTTTAATTTTCATAAAGCCCAATTTGTCTATTTTGTCCTCTGTTGCTTTTGCCTGTGGTGTCATATCAAGATATTGTCAAATCCAGCATGTTAAGCTTTTCCCTTATGTTTTCTTCTAAGAGTTTTAGAGGTTTAGGACTAATTTTTAAATCAGTGATCCATTTTGAGTTAATTTTGTACATGACATTAGGAAAGGATCCAGCTTCATTCCTTTGCATGTGGGTATCTAGTTTCATAGCACCATTTGTTGAAAATACTGTCCTTTCTTTATTCAATAGTTTGGGCATCATTTTCAACATTATTTGATCAAATATGTGAGAGTTCATTTCAGAAAACTCTTCAATTCCATTGATCTATCTGTCTGTCGTTATGCTGGCACCACACTATTTTGGTTATTGTGGCTTTGTGGTGAAGTTTGAAATATGGAAGTGTGATTCGTTCAACTTTGTTTTTACTTTTTAAGATTGTTTTGGCCAGTAGGGGTCCCTTGAGAGTTTATATGAACTTTACGAAAAGTTTTTGTATTCCTACAAAAATGTCACTGGGTTTTTTATATTAGGTATATTGAATCTATAGATTGGTTTTGGTAGTATTGACAACTTAATAATATTAAGCCTTCTAATACATAAATATGGAATGTCTTCCCATCCATGTAGTTATATCTTTAATTTCTTTCAGCAACGTTTTATAGTTTTAATTGTACAAGTCTTTTATTTCCTTGATTAAGTTAATTCCTTATTATTTCATTCTTTTTGATGCTATTGTAAGTGGAATTGTTTTCTTTATTTCATATTTGGATTGTTCATTTTTATTATACAGAAATGTAAATAATTTTTGTATACTCACCTGTGTCCTGTTGCTTTATTTAATTCATTTATTGGTTCTAACAAGTTGTTTTGTAGAGTCTTTAGGGTTTTCTACATATAAGAACATGTCATCTGCAAACAGAGGTTTTACTTCTTTTCCCATTTAGATGCGTTTTATTTAGCTGCTCTGGCTCGAATTTCCATTATGATGTTGAATAGGAGTGGCTACATGGGTATACTTGCCTTCTTCTTGATTTTAGAGAACAAGCTTTCTGTTTTTCATCATTGAATATCACGTTCACTGCAGGTTGTTTGTGTGTTTTGAGACAGAGTCTGTAGTTCAGTGACGCTATCTCGGCTCACTGCAACCTCTGCCACCCAAATTGAAGCAATTCTCTTGCCTCAGCCTCCCGAGTAGCTGGCATAACAGGCATGAGCCACCATGCCCAGCTAATTGTTGTATTTTTAGTAGAGATGGGGTTTCACCCATGTTGGTCAGACTGGTCTCGAACTCCTGACCTCAGGTGATCCAATCACCTCAAAATATAACATTTAAATGTTGATGTAGTAATGTAGTTTTCTTCTATATCTAATTTGCTAAGTGTTTTTGTTATGAAAAGATGTTGAATTTTGACAAATGTATTTTCTCATTTGCAATTATTCTATTTTTTCCTTTATTCTATTAATGTGGTATATTAATCCAT
Organism: Papio anubis; assembly: GCF_008728515.1. Taxonomy (NCBI): domain Eukaryota; kingdom Metazoa; phylum Chordata; class Mammalia; order Primates; family Cercopithecidae; genus Papio; species Papio anubis. Next base: position 52,074,221 of record NC_044978.1, read on the forward strand.
TTTTATATCTGAAACCATTCTTAAATTCCAGAAATAAACCCTATTTTGTGGTGTATAATTACTTTAATATGTTGCTAAATTTGGTTTACTATGTTTTTTTGAGGAGTTTAGTATTAATGTTCAGAAGATATTGATTTAGATTTTTTTTCTTTTCTTGTACTGTCTTTGTCCATCTTTGGTATTAGGGTAATGCTGGCCTCAAAGAATAATTTAGAAAATATTCCCTCCTTTAATTTTTTCAAAAAGTTCTAGAATGATTGGTGATAGTTGTTTTTATTTTGTTTTGTTTTGTTTTTATGTTTGACAGAATATATCAGTGAAAGCATCAGATGGTGGCTTTTTTTTTTTTCTTTGTCAGGAGATTTTTTATTTATAGGTCTATTTAGAGTTTTGATTTTTTTATTATTTAGTCTTGGTAGATTTTTATTTCTTGGAGTTTATTCAGTCAATCTATGCTAACAAACTTGTTGTCACATAATTTTTGTAATACCCTCGTGTAATCATAATACTGGAAATATTGTCCTCACTTTCATTTGTGATTTTAGTAATTTGAATCTTTATTTTATTTCTTAGTCTATCTAAAGGTTTATAATTTTATACTTATTTTCAAAGAACTAACTTTTGGTTTAATTGATTTTTTCTATTTTTCTCCTGATTTTTTTAAATTTCATTATAATACTCTAATCTTTATTGCTTCATTCCTTCTGTAATTTTGCATTTAGTTTGTTCTTTTTTTTTTAGTTCTTGAAGTTGTAAAGGTAGGTTGTTCACCTGAGATATTTCTGCTTTTTAAATGTTTTAATGTTTTTAACTGTTATTTTAGGTTCAGGAGTACATGTGCAGGTTTGTTCTATAGGTAAACTTGTGTCATGGGAGTTTGTTGCACAGATTATTTCATCATCCGAGTATTAAGCCTAGCACCCATTAGTTATTTTTTCTGATTCTCTCCTTCCTCTCACTCTCCACCTATCAATAGGCCCAAGTAAGTGTTGTTTCTCTCTATGTGTCCATGCGTTCTCATCATTTAGCTCCCACTTATATGTGAGAACATGTGGTATTGGATTTTCTATACCTGTATTAGTTTGTTAAGGATAATGGCCCCCAGCTCCATCCATGCTTCTGCAGAGAAGATGATCTTGTCCTTTTTTATGGTTTCATGGTATTCCTTGATGTATATGTACATTTTTTTTTTATCCATTCATCCATTGATGGACAACTAGATTTGTTCTGTGTCTTTGCTCTTGTTAATAATGCTGCTCACATGCATGTGTCTTTATGATAGAATGATTTATATTTCTTTGGGTATATACCCAGTAATGGGATTGCTGGGATGAATGACAGTTCTGTTTTTAGGTCTTTGAGGAATTACCACACTGTTTTCCACAATGGCTGAACTAATTTACACTCCCACCAACAGTCGAAGTTTTTTCATATGCTTTTTGGTTGCGTGTATGTCTTTTTTAAAAAAGTGTCTGTTCATATGTTTTGCTCACTCTTTAATGAGGTTGTTTGTTTATAGATGTAAATTTCCCTGCTAGAACTGGGTTTTGACAAACACCATAAGTTTTCTTATATTGAGTTTTCATTTTCATTTGTCTAAAAGTATTTTCTAAATCCCCTTGTGATTTTTTTCTTTTATCTACTGGTTGTTTAAGAATGCGCTGCTTAACTTAAACAAATTTGTGCATTTCCTGGTTTTCCTGCTGTTACTGGTTTCTAATTTCATCTAGTTATAAAATTAGAGTAGATACTTTGTACCTTATCTATTTTTGAAAGCTACTGAGACTTAATTTGTGGCTCATATCATAATATGGTCTATCCTGGAACATGTCCCATATTCACTTGAGAAGAATGTGTATTCTGTTATTGTTAGGCAAAGTGCTCTGTATATGTCTGCTGGATCTAGTGGGTTTATTGCATTATTAAAGCATTTTTTTCTTTACTTATCTCCTGTCTGGTCTATCATTATTGAAAGTGGAATTTTGAAGTCTCCAAGCATTGTTGTAGAACTTCCTATTTCTTCCTTCAGTTCTGTCCATTTTTGTTTTATATACTTTGGTCTGTTATTAGGTGTGCATATGTTTATAATACTTGGATCTTCTTATTGTATTGAAACTCTTTTAATATACAGTATTCTCTAGCTCTTGTAAGCTGTTTCAATTTAAAGTTTATTTTGTCTGATAGTAATATAGCCACCTATATTCTGTTTTGGTTACTATTGATATGAAATATTCTTTTCCACCCGTTCACTTTCAACCTGCACATGACTTTAGATCTAAAATATCTTGTAGATGGCAAATAGATGGATCATTGTTGTTTTTAAATTCATTCTGAAGTTTTTGTCTTTTGATTGTAGAGATTAACCTATTTATGCTTAAAGTAGTGGATGATAAGAAGGGACTCTGTCACTCTGTTATTTGTTTTCATATGTTTTATAACATTTTTGTCTTTCATTTCCTGCATTAATATCTTCTTTTGTGTTTTTGGTTTGTAGTAAAATATTTTAATTATTTTCTTATTTTCTTTTGTGTATATCCTTTAGCTTTTTCTTGGTGTTTACCATGGGAGTACTTTTAACATCATAAAGTTAGAACACTCTAATTTAAATTTATGCCAGTTTAACTTTAGTAATATATAAAAACTTTGCTTCTTTATCTCTTTATCCCTAGCTCTTTCAGTTGTTGTTTTGAAATATTACATCTTAACACACTGTGTGTCCATAAACCTAAACTAATATGTTTAGATGTTATTAGCTTCTTAAATTGTGTAGAAAACAAAAGTGAAGTTACAGAGCATTGTTATATTAATACTAGTTTTCATAATTGCCTATGTATTTACTTGTATTGAAATCTTTATTTAGTTATTCTGGCTTCAAGTTACTATCTAGTTACCTTTCATTTCATCTGCAAGACTCCCTTTAGCATATTGCAGAACAGGTTTATTGGGAATGAAATCCCTCAGGTTTTGTTTATCTGGGAATGTCTTACTTTCTTCCTCATTTTTGATTGACAGCTTGCTAGATATAGGATGCTCCAAATTGCCTTAACTTTCTCTAAGAAACTTTTCATTTCTGTAATTGTGCTTTTCAGCTCCAGATTTTCTTTTTGGTTGATTGTTAGGTGTTTTATCTCTTTATTTATATTGTTATTTTGTTCAGGCTGATTTTTTATCTTTCTCTATGTCTTCCTTGAATTCTTTTTTTTTTTTTTTTTTTTATAAGATGTTGATTTGGAGTCTCGCTCTGTCGCCCAGGCTGGAGTGCAGTGGTGCGATCTCAGCTCACTGCAAGCTCCGCCTCCCGGGTTCACGCCATTCTCCTGTCTCAGCCTCCAGAGTAGCTGGGACTACAGGCGCCCGCCACCTCGCCCGGCTAGTTTTTTGTATTTTTTAGTAGAGACAGGGTTTCACCGGGTTAGCCAGGATGGTCTCGATCTCCTGACCTTGTGATCCGCCCGTCTCGGCCTCCCAAAGTGCTGGGATTACAGGCTTGAGCCACCGCGCCCGGCCCTTCCTTGAATTCTTTAAGCATATCCAAGAGGGTTGCTCAAAAACCTTTGTCTAGTAGATTCTCCATCAGGTATTCTACAGGAGCAGTTCCTGTTGGTATATTACATTTTCCCTTGGAGGACCATACATTTCTGTTTCTTTGTATGATCTGTGATTTGTTTTGTTGTTATTGAAAACAATATTTTAATTGATTTTAATAGCATGGTGATTCTGGAAATCAGAGACTTCCCTTTCTCTAGGGTTTGCTCCTTTCATTTGTACCACTATAGGCTGCCTCTGTGTTGAGGATCAGCTTGAATTATAACCTTAAACTGTTTACAGGTCTTTTCTGAGGTGGCTTCTTTCCTTAGGCATGTACAGTGACTTTCTATTTTCCTCCATGTATATGTTTGTTTTTGAAAGTGTCGTTCCTTAATGTTTGGTGACTAAATGAGAAATAAAAATTTGAAAGCTTAAAAGAGGCCCTGGCCTATGAAATCTCCTGAAAATCACTTCAGCGGGAGAGGTAAGGTCTCACAACAATGATGGGAGGTACAAAAACAACAGCCGCGCTTGCCTTTGTGTTTGCATCTTAAAGGTCGGAAGCATCAGTCAAAGATGAGAACACAGATCCCTTATATTTGGAAGACAGACTCCTTTTTCCAACCTGGACTCTCACAAACTTTGTGTAAGCCACTCCTGCGAGGTGCACTGACCTGTTTCCAACCTGGACTCTCACAAACTTTGTGTAAATCACTCCTGCAACGTGCACCGCTGCTTGCCATTGGGGTGGGAGAGGATTGGTAGTTGATACTGTGGCAAGAGTTGAAATTGACTGAAATTAATGGCAATTTACCTTTCATATATCCATTTAGATGTTGCAAGCCTTCAGTGGACTCTAGAGTTTCAAAATAGTTATGTCAGATGGTTCTCCCAGTGCAATTGTAATCTATGTATGAAGAAAGATTCCTGGTGCTTCCTACTCAGCCTTTTACCAGAATCATTCTCTGTATATAATTTTTCAATAAAAAACAGAGTTTGCAATTTATATGATTTATAATTATATATAAATTAACAAATTAAGAGAGATGTTTACATTTTCATTAAGCATAGTATATTAGTCCGTTTTTATATGCTATAAAGAACTGCCTGAGACTGGGTAATTTATAAAAGAAAGAGGATTAATTGACACTATTTAGCATGGCTGGGGAGATGTCAAGAACCTTACAGTCATGGCAGAAGGTAAAGAGGAAGCTAGTCACTTTTTTCACAAGTTGGCAGGAAGAAGTGCTGAGCGAAGGAGGAAGAGCCCCTTGTAAAACCATCAGATCTCATGGGAAATCACTCACTATAATGAGAACAGCATGGGGGAAACTCCCCCCTGATTCAATTACCTCCACCTGGTCTCTCCTTTGACATATGGGGATTATGGGGATTAAAATTCAAGATTAAAATTCAACTTAACTATACCACTCAGTATACTAATCACTTGGCCAGAAGAAGTTTTATCAGCTATTGAATTCCAGGAAGACACAATTAATAGAGAAAGAGAGTATTGAATATATGATGTGAAAAAAATGATTCATTTTGGGGGAAATAAGTATGAAAACAAAAGAAAAATATAATTGTATGGGCCTTACAATTTTCAATAAGATTGACCCTGCTGAACTTCATTTGATTAGGGAATAATACACGCTTTTTTCAAAGACAACTTTGTGAAATAATGTGTGTAGAAAATTCCAAATCACAAACCTTATCAATGTATGTATGTTAAATTTGTTTGTTTTATTTATTTTTCTGGGGGGAGGGTTATTTGTTTGATTGTTTTGGACAAAGCTACCATTCTTTTAATGGGTTTGTTAGTTTACTTGGTGAATCAAAATACTCATATCACATTGAGCCACAATAAAATCAGAGGACACTGGCAGAATCAGTAAGAAAATTTTAAGTTATTATTTCTTCACTTTGTTTTCAGGACATGCACTCACCCTACCTTTATTGACACATCTAAGGTACTTCCCTTTTGAATTACCCTCATTCCAGGTTCTAAATATTGCAATTTCCCAGGGCTCAGTTGCTGACTTTTTTTTTTTCAATTATTATTTCATAGACAATCTCATCTAGACCCATGTTACTGATTAGTCACTGTATTTTTATTACTGATGGCTTTAAAATTTATATCTTCAGTGTAACCACATACTTTAGCATTTACATAGGCACAAAAAGAAGATTCTAGGAGAAACAATACTGTCTTAGGTGATCCCATCAAGTCTCTTGATTCACAGTAATATCTAAACCAGAAATAAGCAAACTTTATTGTTAAATGGTAAATAATTAGGCTGTGTGGGTCACACAGTCTCAATCACAACTGTACAACTTTGTCAATGTAGTATGAAAGCAGCCATAGGCAATATGGAAAGTAACAGGCGTAACTGTGTTTCAATAAAACTTTATTTATAAAAAAAGATGGTGGCATAGATTTTACCTGTTTCATATTTTATCCTAATCTATAGCATCTAAATTCTAATAATTCTCAATTATATATCTTTATCTATTCTATTACCTCATAGCACTGGATACATATATTTGTCTACTAAATATCTCTGCACAAATATCCAGTACTTAGCTCAAACTTAAACTCTTCCAAAGTAGTATAACTGATATCTCCCTCACAAATCGGTCATTCTCTCAGTGTTCATATCTTAGTAATTAGCAACCCCAGATACCCACTTGTTCAAGCCAAAAGCCTTGGAGTACCTGTTTGATCTCCCTCTTTCTATCTCTACCCCCAATCCCATCCGTCCATAAGGTTTGCCATCTGTAATCTCAAAATATGTAATGAATCTGACAAGTTTTCACAGTCTTAACCCTCCCACTCCCCTACCACCGCCAAGTACAAAGGACCATCATTTTACTCACACATTAATGCAACAGTTTGTAACTGGTCTCCTTACTTCCAATATGTCTCCCATTTTTAGAATTTTCTACAGTGCAGCTGAGACTTGTGCTTTAAAGAATAAATAAAGATTATGTTTCTTTCTTGATCAAAACTCTCAAATAGCTTCACTTCACTATCATAACAACTTCTAAATACCTTATCATGGACCTATAAAAGTCTGTTGTTGTCATCACTTTCTAGCTTTCTCCTTCCTACTCCTAACTTTGCTGTAGTCACAGTTTTCATTTTACGTCCTTGAAGGTGCCAAATTAATTTTTATTCCAGGTTCTTTGTACTTACTGTTTCTCTCGTAATAGTAGACTTTATCGAGATTTCATCTGGCTTGTATAAACTTGAGGAAGTTCCTGAGATTACTTCAGGTTTTCATAATTCACTAGAAAGACTCAGAGCTGAGAAAAGCCATTATGCTCATGGACGCATTGTGTTTCAGGATATTGATTAAAACTAGCAACAGAAAAACAGGGCAGAGTTCAGGAAAACCAAAGGTAGAATTTTCATTTGTACTCATAGTGCTGTCATGTGTACAGTGATCACTTCTCCCTAAAACAGTGCTTGACGGTATGCATAGTGTTGTCAACATAAGAATGCTATCCTAAGCATTAATATCCAAAGACTTTATTGGGTATGCGTCAGATACACAAAGCTGAACACTCACACGACTGACCTTAGACTCTAGTCCCTTTAGAAGTTGAGCTGTTACTCTGTGGCCCAAGACCCCTATCAAAAGTCACACTGTTAATATAGAATATTTAGCATAGTCCCAGGCCCCCAGGGAAACAAAGTCATTCATAAGATGGAACATTTCAAGGACTTAAAGGTTACCTCCTAGGGGTTGGGGCAAAGAGCCAGACTATTTTTAGACGCCATTAGTCTTTTACTACACAGCTTGCTTCCTCATTTTATCCAAGTCTCTCCGATGAACACTTACTGGAACACCGTCCCTAACTTCATAATGTAAAATGTCCACTGGCTCCATCACTCCCCACCATTCTGCTTTATTCTTTTCCTCATTTCCCTTACTAAAAAAATGACAAGCTTATTTATTCATTTATTTGTGCTTGTCTACTAAAGTAGAACATGAATTTCATGAGGGCAGAATTTTTCTCTCATTTACTATTTACATCTCCATGGACTAGGCCCAGAAAAGGTATTTTCAATGAGTGAATCTAAAACCAAAAGACTTAAATCAATGTGTATATACTCTACATATGTATTTATGTATCTATGTATGTATAGCTATAGGAATCTCTTGAACAAGGTCTAATATATAATTAGTATTTTGGGGGAAGAGAGAAAGAAAACCAAATTTCATAAATTATTTTTAATACCCTAGTATTTTCTAAATCACATGGAGTCTAAAATATAATAAGTTTGTTTTATTCTGTATGAGGGATTATCAGATTTTGATAAATGTCATAGTCTCAGAAATTTAAATGAGGATTTATGATTTTATAATTTAAAATATTTTAAATATTTTAAATATTTTAAATGTAGTGTTTTATTTCACTAATAGATGTAATAGATTAGTTTTTTAGATCTCTTTCATGAAGAACTGAAATCAATATTATTTTTTCATTACATACCAAATTGTATAATTTATTTTTTTAAAGTAAAATTATTAGTGTTATATGCAAGATCATTTTAAGAAAATAATACTTTTCCCCAGCATATGGGGAAAGATTGGGATACATAGCACTTATGTGGACATCACTAAAAAATTCACATACAGAAAAAATATATAACATAATTGCTCAATCCTGAATTTAAATATGAGCAGGCACTGAGTATGTCCTTTGGAGAGAAATATACTAACACTCATATATTTTTATTATTCTGTTTTTTCCACTAATTGTAAAATGATTATTAGGTATTTTATTACACTCTCCTCTATAGAAAGCCTACTTAGTGTCTTTCTATTCAAAGAAATCCACAAGAGTGGGGCAATAATGAGACAAGATACCTTGAGCTGAAAATTGTACATTACCTCTTACTGAGTAATATAGTATTTAAATAAGTTTTATTCTCTGAGAAAATTTGCTTTTGCTTATATTAGTGACAGAAAAAGAAGTTGTCACAGTGTGAGAACAAGCAGTTTTTTGTGATGCTCACAAAAGAGGGAGGACACCTAACAAGCAACATAAAGGTCACCAGCATATTTGATTTTTAGGGAAGATAAAAGTAACTGTGGTAATTAGCATTTGTAATATTTATTTGATTATGTAAATAATCATAAAAGCCTTCATCTTGCCTTTATAGAACTAAATGTCATCTAGTACAAGTCAGATTCTACATTAGAGAAAAATAACTAGTCTAAATGGTGAAAGTGATTTGGAGGTTAGCAAAAAAAATATATATATATATATGTACAATTCTACCTTTGGTATTTCATAGACTTACAGAATTGATAGAAACATTAAATATTACCAAATTCAACATTCTAACGTTTCAGATGAGAATCAGAAAAGCTTATCTTAGTACTGGAAAAGGTGCTCACAGTTGGAAGCCTCATCTATATTAACTGTTAAATGTAAGCAAAATGTAGTCAAAAGTTTTGTAGCTTGTGAATATGTTCTAGGTTTTTAGGTTGCATACAATTTTGTATTTTAACCGAGTCATCATCCAGTTCTTGTTTTTAAGCCTCATTTTGTCTTCTGTATGCAAGTATTCCCCTTCAATACCTCTGCAATTCTTATGTCCTTGGAAGACCAACCCCTATATGTCACCGCAACCACCTATCATAATTATCAATTGCTTCATTTCTCTGGGCTGTCATTGTACTAGGCTCAAAACTCTAGAATAGTGCACGCTTTAAATTTTTTAAAATTTATTTGCTGAGCATATCCTCCGCAGCACCACCAGTGGAATCTTCTTGGGGCGGCAGGGGGAACAACTTTTGATTCCAAGTTTAAAACCCTAGTTCTACAAGTAAGTGAATAGAATGTTATTAATTGTGCCTGATTGACAGAATAGGTAACAAAAAAAAAAAAAGTGGCACCTAAACAACTTGTTTAAAAATGTTTTCTGGTACCCAACAGCCTACAAAAACAAAACAAAACAAAACAAAACAACAACAACAAAAAAACTTCTAAATCTCTATATAGCATTAAAATTGTAATGTTTGGTTTTATCCAGGTCTGCTGATTTTCATTCGTATAGAAACTTTCTTCCCTCACACACCATATGTGGCCATGCCTTGGCATCTTTAACATGTCATTTGCTCATTCCTTTGCCCACACTCCTTTCTCCAGGACATGCAGTGGGCTCTTAATAATAATTCCAGTCTCAGTTGGAGTGTGACTTTCTTGCTGAGAGTTGCCTCATTCAATCAGGCATAGTCGCTGTTTCTTTCTCATAACATTTTGAGAATTATGAGCAGCTTATTACACTTTTAGTAAAAGTTGAAATTCTTATAATGGCTGTAGAGTTCTACATTATTCTTTATAAGCTCTCTCCTCCAGACACGTCCTGATGCTCTTGTCTTAAAGTTTTCCACTGGTTACTCCGGCCTTCAGTGATCTCCATGCAGACATCCACATAGCTATTGTCTTCACAACCTTCCAATCTTTGCTCAGATTCTGCCTTCTTAATGAGACGTATCTTGACAACCATAGTTTAAATTGCAGTTGTGTACCAATCTGTTTTATGACATTCATTTATTCATAATATTTAGTATTTTGTAGAAAACTGCACAATGTATTTATTTCATTTATTTGCTAATGGTATAACCACCCATTAAAATGTAAGTTCCATCAGGTAAAAATATTTTGTCTGTTTTTTTCCCCATTGATGTGTACCAAACCTATCGAATGATACATTTTTAATACATATGTATTGACTAAATGAAAGAAGAAATCTGGAGCAAGATACTTTGCCACTTTAGCCTCTATTTCCCTGTATTCAAAGCGGAGGTCATGAGAATTCCTAAGCGAGAAGACTATTGTGACTAATAAATGAGATAATGCATTTAAAGCAGTCAGCACAGCGTCTGACTCATCATCTTCAATTAATAATGCTAGCTCCTGTTGTTAATCATGTTGTTATTTTCCAAATTTTAGGATGCAGAAACCTAAATTGTTAACTATTAATTGCACACAAATGAAAAAAGTAAAGGAGAAAAATCTAGGAAAAGCATCTATAGATAGAATTTATAATATCGTTATATATTTTTTACTTCACCAAAGTGAATGATGATATTTTATGGTATAAAATAATGTTTGTAATATTAAAGTATTAACAAAAGTATTTTTTAAACATTCCAATTATTCTTTTTGATGAAAATATAAATAATGCAATTTATCATTGATTTGAACTTATTAGAACTATTAGTTTAACACCATGTTTGTCAAAATTTATCTCACAATAAGTAAAATACCATTAAAACATAGGACATATATATTTGTTTTTTAATTTATAAAAACTACCTCAGAGTGATATACACTTTTTTAAAAAAATAAATTACATGTTATTGATGGAGTTAAACTCAGCAATCGTTTGCCCTAACCTTCTGCATGCCTGGCTCTGCTCACTGAGACTGTATTAATGTTTGTTCAGAGCTGTTCTGCTGCTTCCCTTCACATAGCTAACACATATGTTTATACTGTTATTTTCTGATTCATCGACTATAGATATTTTTCTATTGTCTTTGGCTTGTGATAGATGAGCTATTAACTTATTTCTCTACCCTCAACTCCTCTCCCACCTTCTTTATTTCAATTCTTGATAATTTTAATATCCTAAAATTTTTCAATTAATATTTCTTGTTACTTTTCTTAGAAAACCTACTAAATGTCCAATTTTTATCAACTATAAACATTATATTTCCAATTTCTATTTTGTGAGAGGAGCATGTTAGTGCCTCTATCCTCATCTTAATTTTCACTTTAAGACTGATAATGTTTATATCCCATTACGTTACAAATAGTTAACTGTGTTTTGCTTTCTGTATAGTTTGATCCTAAAAGTTGAAAATTAAAAATTGGTTTATTATTATGATTGTTTAACTGCTGTTCAATTCAGAAACAAGTATTGTACACAGTTCCATTTCCTCTTCTGGTTTCTTAACATCACTGCAGCTGTGCCATTCAACAGTGAATAGTCTTACTGTCAATGGCAAGTGTATTTTTACTTTTTATATTTCACTAACTCTTAAAATCATGCTGACTTTGTGTTTACATGTTTTTGAACTATGACTATATTTTACAACAGTATAATCCTCCATCAACAATCGCTGATTACAGTTGTTTTTAGTTCTTCATAGAACCCAAAGTCCTAATATCTTTTAGATAGCTGGAGAGTCATCTCCTAAAAAACAATTTATCATGTAGTTTTAATTTGCTAGCATTTAACTTTTCCTCATAGCAGCATTTAAAAAGGACTTAACTGACCTCTCCCCAATCCCCTACTATTGCTTTAGGAGAATGAGGGGTGAAAAGAAGTTGAGAATTGGGCCTTAAAAATATTCACTATGTTTGATTTTTTTTGTCTCACTTTCCAGAATCAATGTGCAAATAATTTCCTTGGGAGGAAATTTTTACGTAAGTAAATGCTGAATAATTTTGCATTAATGAGCTTTACTTATCAAGTAAAAATTGATTAATAATTTGTTGAGATAGAGAATTCCAGATTTTATCACATTTTCCCTCTCTGCTTTGAGACCTTGCTCTACTGTCTCCTAACATTTCCTCTCACTGATGAAAAACATAATGCTATTCTGATCCCTGTTTCCTCAAAATTCACTTGCCTGTTGTTTTATTGTTTTCTGGCTGAAATCATTGGGAAAATTATTTTTGTCTTTAATGTGTAACATTACACAACAACTTATGTACATGTGATTTAAGTCGTATTTGGTGTTCGATGCTCAGTTAAACTGTTGCTCTTTTATCGACTTGTTTCCCTTTTATACAGTTACTTCTGTGCTCAAAGTGGCATTTAGTTTTTCAAAAAGACTTTCTTGTTTTTTCCCCTCTTTCCTAATTCCCTGTCCTTGTGTTACAAAGGTAAAACTTCTTGAATTTTTAGAACATCCTGAAATCCTCTGAACACACTATCTCTCTCTCTCTCACACACACACACACACACACGTGCACACGCATCTCCTTATAACATTCTTTGCCTTTGAAGGTTGACTTCTTTATTCTGGTCTTTCTTCCTGAATCCTCAGACTTTTTTAACCCTATTTTTTTAATAATTAAGGAATAAGTTTAACTAGATGCTTAAAGTTAATAGGCAGAACGCGGCAACTCATGGCATTACTTTAGTGTCAGTTGCTATGGAATAATAACAAGGACACTGTTTTAACATGGTGATACACACATTAACAGTTTTACTTGTATCCTGAGAATGTATTCACTTTTTAAAAGAATACTTTGAATTAGGATAAGGGACTTCATTTTCAGTCTCCTAGTGGAGTGTTTGTACACATGTTTGGGTGTATACCAATACACACCACACCACAAAGCATTTATGAGAGAAAACTAAATTAATCCTACATTTCAGGTTCACATTTTATTACTGCTTTCATTTATATATTTATAATGAATATTCTAAATTAGAGAACTCTGCCCTCACCTCTTGATCTATAGATCTCTAAAAGAAAGAGAAATTTATTTGTTTCTACGTGTGTGAAAGATCTACAGAGAAGGGAGTATCTCTGCAATTAATGCTTTTCTAAAACAATACCATTAGTCTTTCTTTTCCGATACTATTAAAATGAATTGTGAATATTTTATAACAAATTAGACATAGTCGTTTTTCATTAGATGGAACAGAGAAGCTACAGTGGCATGTGAAAGAGTTTTGGAAATTTATTTTCCAAAGAGCTTACATAATTAAATTGAATGCAAAAGAAATTATCTGTCATTTTTTCCCTTACAATTGTTGAATTGCCAAAAGTGTCTAATTAAACAAAGATCATGGAAACAGCAACACCTCAATTCATTATTTATGCAAACATTTGTAGAGCAGAAAATTGTAAATTAACATTATATCAAGTTCTACAAATATTGTCAAACCCATGTTTACAGATCGGTATTAGATTTTGTACGACTACTGTTAGCACATATAATTAAAGATCAGAAGATTCAGTAATTGCCATAGAAAGTAAAGAGCGAACAGATAAGAGCAAGCTATGGTTTATGATTTTCTTTTTTTTCAATGTTTCATTAGAAGAAATATTTTACGTAAGTGCAATTCAAGCGTTAGGCCTGGTTAAATAGTTTAAATGATTTCTGGTAAGAAATTATTTGAACCTGACTTCTGAATTCGCCATGCTTCTTTCTAAAATGTACCTATAAAATTATGGACTTTTTTCTTTTCACATTCAACTGGAAGTATATTCTACATCTTATTTTGATGTAATTGAGAATAGTTAACTTTTACTGAGAGCTAAACTGTACCATTTTTTCTGTTTATTAACTTTTTATTCTTCACAGTCCTATGAGAGAGGTGCCATTATTATCTCAGTTTTAAAAACTAGGACATTGAGGCAGAGACATTGGGCAATTTGTTAAGGAAGGCCCCACACATAGACTCAAACACCAGAGGCCATGTTTGTACTGCCTTTCACTACATAGGTCTCATTTAATGACAGTTGCATATTTTATTTACTTTTCATATAGTACTACCAGTTAGACGTCTTCCCCAATTTTCAGATGAGAAAACTGCAGGCCGGAGAGGTTAATACATTTTCCCCAAGACACTCAGCTATCAAGTGTTAGAGATGGAATAGCATTTTCAGAGAAAATTCCGTCACTCCACTAGAATGCAAGATCAATGAGGGCAGTGATTTTACATGGAAACTACTGAAAGTGCTAGCCCTGAAAATTGTAATTATAGCACAAATGTATATTTATGACAGTCAAAATATTATGTTACTGAATTGGAAGAGGTATCATGGATAAATATTCCATAGTATCTTATATATGACTGGAGCATATACAAATCATACAATCATCTCTTAAATGCAATACATTTCATTGTGTAGAGATATCATTACATATCATTGTGTAGAGAACTCTAAGAAAACCTGGAAAGATAACCAAGAATTGTTTTCATAATTTCATTAATTTGGGAAGTGGATTTGCCAAATAATAAAGGTGACTAACCTCCTTTCCATTCCTTAAATTAACTAAAATATTTGAAGAGATAAACAAAGTGAAGAGACAACCCACAGACTAAGAGAAATTATTTGCAAACTCCCAGCTGACATGGGATTAATAATTAGAATGTATAAGAAGTTCAAACAACTCAAGAGTAAAAAAGTTAAAAATGAGCAAAAGATCTAAATAGACATTTCTCAAAAGAAGACACACAAATGGCCAACAGGTACATGAAAAAAAATTCAACATCACTAATCACCTGAGAAATGTAAATCAAATCATAGTGAGATATCAACTCACCACAGTTAAAATGGCTTTTATCAAAAAGATAGGCAATAAGGGATGCTGGTGAGGAGATGGAGAAAGGGAAACCCTTGTACACTGTTGGTGAAAGGTAACTTGGTAGAGCCACTATGGAGAGCAGTAAGGAGATTTTTCAAAAAACTAAAAACGGGGCAACATAGTGAGGCTCCATCTCTACAAAAAATAAAAATTAGTTGGACGTGGTGGTGCATGCATGTAGTCCTAGCTACTTGGGAAGCTGAGGTGGGAGGAATGCTTGAGCCTAGGAGGTTGAGGCCACAGTAGGCCATAATTGCACCATTGCACTCCAGCCTGAGAGATAGAGTGAAACTCGGTCTCAAAAAAAGAAGAAAGATGCTAAAAATACAACTACCATATGACTCAGCAAACACAAAAACATTAAATGCATTTTTATACACTGACAATAAACAATTGAAAAATAAAATAAAAAATGCAATGCCATTCCCAATAGCACCAAATAAAGTAAAATTATTACATGTAAATCTGACAAAACATCTGTAGGAGTTGAATGCTTAAAGCTACAAAAGAGATAATGAGAGAAATGAAAGACTATTTTGGTGTGATGCTTCATACTGAGTGTCAATTTGATTGGATTGAAGGATGCAAAGTATTTATCCTGAGTGTGTCTGTAAGGGTGTTGCCAAAGGCAATTAACATTTGAGTCAGTGGGCTGGGGAAGGTAGACCCACCCTCTGGTGGGCACGATCTAATCAGCTCCCCTGGAATATAAAGCAGTCAGAAAAGCATGAAAAGGCGAGACTGGTCTAGCTTCCCAGCCTACATCTTTCACTTGTGCTGGATGCCTCCTTCCCTCAAACATCAGACTCCAAGTTCTTCAGTTTTGAGGATTTGACTGGCTCTCCTGGCTCCTCAAGCTTACAGAGAGCCTATTGTGGGAACTTGTGATTGCATAAGTTAATATCTATCTATCTATCTATCTATCTATCTATCTATCTATCTATCTATCTATATCTCTATCTATATCTCTATCTATCTATCTATCTAATATACATATCTTCTATTAGTTCTATCCCTCTAGGGAACCCTGACTAATACATTTGGAGAGATATATTTCATTCATGCTACAGTAATCAAGAACGTGTAGTATTCCCAGAAAAAGATACCCATAGATCAATAGAACCAAATAGAGAATCCAAAAATATAGCTACACAGATATGTCTAAATAATCTTTGACAAACAAATGAAAGTAGTTCAGTGAAGGAGTGGTTTCTTGCCAAAAAATAGGCACTAGAGCAATTTAACATCCATAGTCAAGAAAAAAAAAAAGATTCTTAATATAAATTCACACCTTATACAAAAATTAACTCATAATAGATCATGGGCTTAAAGTAAAATTATACAACATAAAAACATGTGGTATACATTTATTATAAACTATAAATCATATGTTTATAATGTATACCACATACTTATATATACATATAAAAATATGATGTATACCTCATATTTATATGTATATATAAAATATATTTGAAATAGATGTATGAAAGACATCCATGGCCTAAGCCCAGAGTTTTTAGATATGACTCCAAAAGTACAATTCACAAAATAAAAAATTGGTAATTGACCTCATTAAAATCACAAATTTTTGCCTCATGAAAATCTTTTTTAAGGAGGTGAAAAGTCAAGATGCAGACATGGAGAGTATACTTATTAATCTTAGTCAACAAAGTATTTCTACTATATAAAGAACTCTCAAACATCAACATTGAAAAAAACAATAAAATTAGAAAATGACCAAAACACATGAATAGATGTTTCACCAAAGAAGATGAAAGATGTACAGATTTATTAAACATTGGGAAAGTAAAATTTAAATCACAGTAATATATCACTATGCATGTATCAGAATGGCTAAAATTAAAGATAGTGGTAATACTAAATGTTGGTGAGAATGTGGAGAAACTGGATCACTCATACCTGGGAATGCGAGATGGTTTAGCTACACTAGAAAGTATTTTATCAGTTATTTTAAAAACTGATCTTACTATATGACCCAGCATTTTCACTCTGGAGAATTTATGCCAAAGAAATGAAAATTTATTTTCACACAAAAGTTTGCACATACGTATTCATAGCAGGTTTATTTTTAATAATGTAAAACTTTAAACTTCTCAAATGTCTTTCAGTAGGTGAATGGTCAAGCAAACTGTCATACATCAACATCATGAAATACTGTTCAGCAATAGAAAGAAACAAACTATTGATATATTGTCATACAAATTTAATAAACCTCAAGAAAATTATGTGACGTGCAAAAAGCTGATGTCAAAGGCATACATGTTGTATGATTCCAATTCTTATGAAATAACATAACTATAGTGGTGGAGAATCAGTGGTTGCCCGAGGTCAGGGAAAGGTTAAGGGCTAGGTGTGGCTCTAGGGATAAGTACATTCATTGGTGGAATGGTCATATAAAGCTACCCTGTGATAAAATTACATCAAGCTATACACACACAAACACACAGACATGAATGCACGTGCCGCTGGTGAAAAGTACACAAGCTCTATGGATTGCCCAACATCAGTTTCCTTGGTGTGATACTGCATTCTACTTACACAGATGTTAGAAGAGGAAGAGGCTGGGTAAAGGGTACATGGGGACTCTCTGTCCTTTTTTTTTTTTTTTTTTTTTGCAACTTCCCATTAATCTATATTTATTCTAATAAAAAAAAAGTAACATTAAGTGAGGCATTTGGATTTTATTTTTATAGGAGGTGTTAGATAGGGATCTGTTTTAGTTTCCTAGGGCAGTGCTATAAATAACCACAGACTGGGTGACTTAAAACAACAGAAGTTTGTTCTCTTACATTTCTGAAGGCTAGAAGTCCAAATTCAGAAGGGAGTCTCTCTTCTGAAATCTCTGAGGTAGAATTTGTTCTATGTTCTCCTCCTAGCTTCTGGTGTTTGCTGCAATCCTTGTACTTTCTTGACAGCTGCATCACTCCAATTTCTACCCAGTGTTGTCAAATAGCATTCTCCGTGTGTGTGTGTGCGCGCGCGCGTGTGTGTTTATAAATTTCATTTTACTTATTACATTAGTCACCAGAGTAGGACCTACTTTAATTCAGTATAGCCTCATCTTCACTTGATTATCTGCAAAGACTATTTCCAAATAAGCTTACATTCACTGATACTGGGGGTAAACTATGTTCTAAGAATTTATAATCCAGCAGAAATGACATCAAATTACTTTACCAACTTTTAAAATCTTTTACCATTTGGCTCATACAGTCAATTTCCCACATCTATCAAATAACTATTTTGGACTCGAATTAAGTATATATTTTAATACTCTATGCCATATTAATTTCAGCTTCCCTCTTAATTTATGTTCCTGTTCAGAGTAATGTCCCACCTGACTTCAACATTTTCTAATTTGACAGATTCTTTAAGATCCAGATCATGAAACATCCTTTAATATTTAGAACCAAACTTTGCTGCATTTTTTCCAAAACTCTTTTGTAATTATAATTAGTACTGTGGTTTAGCATTCTGTTATTTCCAAAAATGCCTCACCAAGTTTTGGCTTCATGTTTAGAATGTAGGCTCAATGAAGTCTGTGCATATGCTGATTAGATCCAGAGTCGGATCTTGTGTATGTCCCTTCAAGGGTAATAGTGAATATACAAAAGACATTATTAAATGACTGACTGAATACGGGAATGTATCTTTAAAATAGAGAGGTGAGATAATTTACATGTAGATTATGAATAAACCTTTATCTTCTCATAAAGTAAGAGAGAATAAAGACATCTGAATTAAAATTGCACAAAATTGCAGGTTTAAAGATAATAAAACTTACAAACAATGTAAAAAAACTGTTATGTAATGGAAAATGTTTTATTTCTTATACTGTGATTTCAAAGTTGCAGTTGTTTGCAGCGATACAGTAATAAAAATAGACTTCATATAGCAAAATGGAGCTAGTCAACAAAAATAAAGGAGCTTTTAGTGCTTACATGTCTACTCCCTCTCTCTCTTTCCTCTGGAGTCTTTGTAGTCTTATCTCTAGGCTAATAAAATGCAGCCTTTCCCCCTTAGTTTCCTATTTATTTTTCTTGGGATTTTGAATTACCTCAGCTTCCAGAAACTTTACCCAGTGGAATCTGAAGAAACAATCTGTAATATCTTATTTTTAGAATGTTAACTATATAAAATTTAATAAATTATAGTTTTAGTTTACCATTTTTGATTCTTATGACTTAGATACTTCCCTTAATATCAGTTTAATTTCATTACATTTGTTATATTTTGACTGTCATTATGGCTTGTTTTAAATCCTATGTTACTTTGTTTCTCTTTAAAACTAATTTTCTCCTTCACTACTCAAGGGGATTCTTACACAGTAAAAGAAAAAACAACAACTTCTCTAAACGATAAACAAACACTAGCTTCAAGGAGGAATAATTCAATTCACTACCAAAATATCTGTTTTGTAATCACTATGTATTTATAAACCAACATGCAAGGCGCTGCATATGGCCACAAAAAACAGATATGGGGCAGCTATTGGCCTTTCAGAGCTTAGTCTTGCCAAATGCATGAAAATAAGCATACATTAAATGTATTACACATGAAGTAAAATGATAGGACTAGGAAAATTACATAGACATAGACATTCAGAGGACTGAGAGGAGATAGAGTAGGGAAGAGAAATAAAGGACCAAAACAAAAAAGGTTAAGGTATTTTTAAAGATTTATTGGATAATCCATTATTTAAATAGGGACTAAA
This sequence comes from Papio anubis, assembly GCF_008728515.1. Lineage (NCBI taxonomy): Eukaryota > Metazoa > Chordata > Mammalia > Primates > Cercopithecidae > Papio > Papio anubis. Next base: position 52,093,842 of record NC_044978.1, read on the forward strand.
GGAGATTAAGACTCTAACAGATACAATAATTGAGTTTTGAGGAATCCTGCATCTGCTCTCTAACCATTTTAGGCCTTAAGAAAATTATTCTACCTTCTTAACCCTCAGCTTTTACTGTAGGTGAAAAGTAAGTATAAAAAGACCACCTACCTTATGAAGCTTTTATAAATGTCAAGTGAGAGTTGTATAAAACCTTTGAAAATTGTATATAGTGTTCTATATTTTTTTCCTTTCTTTCATTTTTTTTTTTTTTTTTTTTTTTGCAGAAAATCTGGGATTTTTTTTTTAGGAAAAAAATGTCAGTATGGATAAAGGTAAACATCCTATTAATATTTGCAAAATAAATTCAGAAATATATTAAATATAGTATATCATGCCCAAATAGGGTTAATCCCAGGAATGCAAGGATGGATTAGACTGATTAGAGAATCTGCTTATATAATTTTCCTTATTTAAATTAAAAGGGAAAATGTAGGTACATAACTGTGGAAAAACCTTTGACCTAAAGTCAATACCCATGCATCATAAAGATATTTAAGCAGGCTGGGCAGTGTTTTATGCTGGTAATCCCAGAACTTTGGGCAGCATACTGAGACTCCCATCTCTATAAAAGTAATAATAATAAAAATAGCCAGGCATAGTGGTGTGGGCCAGTAGTCTTAGCTACGCAGGAGATCAAGGTGGAAGGATCTCTTAAATTCAGGAGTTCGAGGCTGCAGATAGCCATGATTGTGTCATTGCACTCCAGCCCGGGTAGCAGAACGAGACCCTATCTCAAAAACAAAACAAAAATAAACCAAAAAAAAACTCCTAGAAAACTAAAGATAACAGGACACCACCTAAAGAAAATGAAGAACAAACCTAAACCAACATAGTTTTAATGGTGAAATGTTGGAAATATTTATTTTTTTAAAGTAACAAATGAAAAAAATGTCTCTTCCTACCACCATTTGTAGTGAGTATTATGTCTAAGTCCTTAATCAATTCAGGAAAATGGGAAAAAATAACCAGCATGAGGACAGGAGAGAGGTACCATAATAATAAACTGACACACTAACAGAGTAGACACAATTTTAAGTATTTTTTTGGTATAAAATTAATTGCATTATTATACACTAAGTTAAAAAGTAAGAAAAGACTATTTAAAAAGTACAAGATGTACAAATATGATGTACATAAGAATGCATTTGACAAGGAATGTCCAAATCCTTTATGGAGAAATTATTTAACTTTATTAAAAATCATAAAAGATGACAAAACTGAATATAGACTGTATTCATGAATTAAAAAAAGATTCAGTATCACAAAGATGTCAACTGTCTTATGTCAATGTGATTCTAATAAAAATCTCATCTTTTCTTTGAACTTGACAAACTGATCTGAAAATATATTTAATTGTAGAGACATAATGATAGGCAAGATAATTTTAAGGAGGAACATGGAGGGAAATGATGCATTGACACAGGTTAAAGTATAGCTACCATAAAACAATGGAAATCGAGACAGTGAATTTGGCTGTGGTGCAGACAAACGACCAATGCCACAGAAGAAAGGTTCCAAATGGAACTATGTATTTCTGGACAGTTTTTGTATGAAGAAGGTGTAATTATAGATCAATGTAGAAAGAAGAACAACTTAACAAATGAGGATGAAAGAGGTTTTCCATTTTTAAAAGTTGTCAGGGCGTGATGGCTCACGCCTGTAATCCCAACACTTTGGGAGGCCGAGGCCGGCAGATACCTGAAGTCAGGAATTCGAGACCAGCCTGGCCAACATATAGCAAAACCCCGTCTCTACTAAAACATACAAAAATTAACTGGGCCTGGTGGTGCATGCCTGTAACCTCAGCTACTTGGGAAGCTGAGGTGGGGTAATTGCTTGAACCCGGGAGGCAAAGGTTGCAGTGAGCCAAGATCATGCCACTGCACTCCAGCCTGGGCAACAGAGCAAGACTCCGTCTCTCAAAACAAACAAACAAAAAGTTACCTATACTTCACATCATATACAAAATTCCTGGTGAACAAATAATTTGGTATAAGAAAATTTTAAAACTTTTAGTACAAAATAGGAATTTTTTTTTTTTTTTTTTTTTTTTTTTTTTGAGACAGAGTGGCGCTCTGTCGCCCAGGCTGGACTGCAGCGGCAGGATCTGGGCTCACTACAATTTCCACCTCCCGGGTTCACGCCATTCTCCTGCCTCACCTCCTGAGCAGCTGGGACTTGGGCACCCACCACCACGCTTGGCTAATTTTGGTTTCGTATTTTTAGTAGAGACGGGGTTTCACTGCATTAGCCAAGATGGTCTGGATCTCCTGAGCTGTGATCCGCCCTCCTGGGCCTCCCAAAGTGCTGGGATTACAGGCATGAGCCACCTCATCTGGCCCAAAATATGAATTTTCTTTATGAATTCAGGGTACAGAATACTTAATAAGATCTGAAAATATTAAACATTTTAATTTTGATTATTAAAAATTTAGTGCTTTGCCTGAAATGACACCATTAAAATATTAAGAATTAAATTTGGGCTGAATGTATTCAAAATACATAAAACTGGTAGAGAATTAGTATTTAGACTTCAAAATGCCCACCTATAAATCAAAAATAAAATGTTAAAATACTAAATTGTTAAAAGAGCAAATATGTTACTCACTTTCCTGGTCTAACGACCGTATATAACCCATGAATATATGAAAATATTTTAAATTTCTATAGAATCCATGAGAAAGCAAAATTATAATCACAATTAAATATCTGTCACGCTCCTAAACGAGACAATAATTTCAATGTTTGCCAATAACAGGGTTGGCAAGGCTGTAGACAAACAGGCAATCTCATGTGGCTGCTGGTGGAAGCATAAATTTTTGCATCCACTTTAGGGAGCAGTTTGGCAATCTCTAGTAGCGCTAAATATGTGCATACCCTATGTCACAGAGAAACTCTCCCACAAGTACACAAGAACAAATATAGAATGTTTGTATGAGCATTTTTATAGGAAAACAACACCATAGAAAACTCTGAAACAGCATAAACAAACCAATACATTTGGTATAGTTATCCAGTGGAAATCCACCTAATAGTAAAACTAATGAAACAGATTTAGATTTATCAACATGAATAAACATAAAATAAAGTTGAACTAAAATAATTTTCAGGTGAGCACACAAAATAGGATATCATTTATATAAAAATATGCACATCATTATTTAGAGACACATATATAAGTAGAAAATGTATAATAAACATGGAAATAATGCAGCCTAAAGTCATGATTGTAGTTAGCTCTGGGAAGAGAGGGGAGTAGGGAGATGAAGGTGAACTAGGACTTCAACTGTGCTTATAGAAGTGTATTTCTCAGGCTGGGTGGTGGCTATATTGTTATATAACATATAGATGATAATAAGCCTGTAATATATAACAGATGCATGACATTGTATGTATTGATATGGTTTGACTGTGACCCCCCTCAAATCTCATCTTGAAGTGTAGTTCCCATAATCCCAACTTCTCTTGGGAGGGACCAAGTGGAGGTAATTGAATCATGGGGACAGTCACCTCCATGCTGTTCTCGTGACAGTGAGTATTCACGAGGTCTGATGATTTTATAAGGGACTTTTCCCTTTTGCTCTGCACTTCTCCTTGCTGCTGCCATGAGAAGAAGAATATATTTGCTTCCACTTCTGCCATGATTGTAAGTTTCCTGAGGCCTCCCTAGCCATGCTGAACTGCGAGTCAATTAAACCTCTTTCCTTTATAAATTTCCCAGTCTTGTGTATGTCTTTATTAGCAGCGTGAGAACAGATTAATACACATGTTAATATGTATAGAATTTATGCTTATATACATTAATATATATGATTATATGTATAGCAAATATATATGTATATTTTACATTATATGATATATATTATATATTATATATAACATAATTGTTTACAAAATACCCTTTTGCATGTCTGAAATATTTCAAAATAAATAATATGTAATATATAATGCAGGGAGGAGGCAATATAGGAGAGTATTTTCAAAGAGTACAAAAATGTAACCTGATGGCTCAGTCTGCTGTTTAAGGTGAGAAAGGTGAATGTTTGACGAAATATTCTGCTAATATATTACAAGGGTGACCATATTTCCAGTGAAATGTCTGATTGATAGTAGAGAGTCCTTATTATTCACCTGCCAGCCCTTCCCTTCAATCAACTCCACATTTTATGCATCATTATTATTTTAGGTACCAAATTCTGTATCACTCAGGAAACAAAACCCAAATAATAGTGATGGCAGTGGCTGCCGCCATCACTATTATTTGTGTTTTGTTTCCTGAGTAATACAGTGCAGCCACCTAAACCTCAGCTGCAGACCCAGACCTCCTGCTCCATGGAGCAGGCAGGAGTCCTGACCTCTTGGTGGGGCTACAGCCACCCAAACTGCAGTTGTGGATCCAAGTCTTCCTGTGCTCTTGATGGGCGCCAGGAGCAGGCAAGTTCTGCCCTGCCTGGTGCAGCTGCAGCTGCCCAACCTGTGGTTGCAGATCTGGGCTTCCCACTCCACAGAGCGAGCAGGAGTGGGGGACAAGAGGGAGCCCTGCCCCTTCTGAGTTGGTGGGTTAGGAGCTCCGGAGGTGCAGCTGCGGTAGCCCTCCCAAATGCAGGACCTGGGCATCTCTGCAGCCTGCATCCTCAGGGGCCCTGGAAGGACCTCCTCATCCCTGCAGGCTTAGGAGTTTCTGCTCTAGCTGTCTGGTCTCTCTCCCGTCCCAGGGCCTGTTCTTTTTTTTTTTTTTTTTTTTGAGACAGAGTCTCGCTTAGCCGCCCAGGCAGGAGTGCAGTGGCGCGATCTCGGCTCACTGCAAGCTCCGCCTCCCGGGTTCACGCCATTCTCCTGCCTCAGCCTCCCGAGTAGCTGGGACTACAGGCGCCCGCCGCCTCGCCCAGCTAATTTTTTGCATTTTTAGTAGAGACGGGGTTTCACCGTGTTAGCCAGGATGGTCTCGATCTCCTGACCTCGTGATCCGCCCGCCTCGGCCTCCCAAAGTGCTGGGATTACAGGCGTGAGCCACTGCGCCCGGCCTCCCAGGGCCTGTTCTGATCTCCAAGTGGGCTTCAAGCTGAGCCCCAAGGTCCATGAATGGAAGCAGAAGGTAGATAGATTCCTGGGCGGAAGGGGACAGTTGGGTAAGGCCACCCCTTCAGGCCGGAGAGGTCCTGAAGGTTGGGCGCTGGGCTGTCAGTCCAGTGGACCAGGGTGGGGACTTGTGGTGCCTCCTCTGGGCCCACCCATGGCCGTCCATGGACGAATCTGAATGCACTTCCTCCCTTCTGCGGTCCATGAAAGCCCCAGGCTCAGGCAGAGCACGGCAGAGGACAGAGAGACAACAGGCTGACCAGCTGGAGAGGAGCTACCCTCTTTGCTGATAGCTAGTAGCTGGAGATGACAGGCCAACCTGCTCAGGTGAAGAGGAGCCACTGTCTCCAGGACCTCCTCTCTGCTGAGAGCTGACACTCCACGAGATGACTACCTATAGAGAGGAGCTACTCCCACTGTGGGTTTCGTCTGAGTTGTTGTAACACTCAAAGCTCCTATTCACCTCAGTCACCTTCCACTTGTCTGCATACCTCATTCTTCCTGGATGCAGGACAGGAACTTGGGCAAAAGTGCCACCAGCCGCAGAGGTTTCTGGCTGGAAAAGCAACAGCCTAAAGATCCTGTAACAATAGTGGCTTAAATAAATTATTTTTCTCCATGTAACACTATGCTGAGCATAGGTAATTCTGAGCTATTTCTGGAGAAAGACAGATCACAACTGGAATGCAACCTCCATAGTCCTTCGGGAACCCAGGCATTGATCTTTTTCATCTACTATGCCTATAATGAAGTTGCCACTTTATAGTCACGAAAATTATCTAGAATTGCATCTATGATGATGCCCATGTTCCAGGCAGTGGAAAAGAGGGCAATGAAAAGGATAAATGTTTGTCCCCCATTTAAGGACCTTCCAAAGAGTCTCAGGTATCAACATTATGTACATTAAATTACTAAGTTTAGCTATAAGGGAAGCGGGGAACTGAAGTACTTTATCTCGGCTGGTCTGAACACAATTGTTTTTCTACCATTCTGAATATTTGTTAAAGTCTTCACTCCTTACTAGGTCTATTTCTCTTTTACCCGTTGGATCCTCAGTTGATTCTTCAGGATGTTTATTGCGTTTGAGGAATAGCTAAAGAGTCATCATAGTGGTTGAAGAGAAGCAGTCAGTCCATATGCTCATGCTTTTGCTAAACTTGAGGTCTTTACTGACCTCTACGTAAGATGTCCCTTATGTACCTGTTCGCAAGGTATCCCACAAGCATTTGTTCTAGAAGTATACTGCACTCCAAGTGCTGTCAAAATTTGGGGGTTTGTCTTCAAGTGACTCAAGTCTTCAAGTTTCTGAATCTTGACTGCTTCCGCATTGTGTTTCCAGTAAATCTGCTCAAACCTCCACCATCTACAAGACCACAAGGTAGGTCCTCTGGCTCGCAATAGGAACATGCAAGAATGTTTGCATCCTTTCAAAATGACATGAATGCTGAACAATACTAACTCCAGCCTCTCCTTATCTATCTAAAAATGTGTTACTGTATTTTTTAATGTGTTGCAGCTAAGCCATTATTTTTTTGGCTTAGGGACAATCTTCTGTCAAAGGTCAAAATGAGTAGCACTATAAAAATAAAATTTCATAGTATTTTTTCCTGCATTTTATAGGAGTTTTTTTTTTTTCACTACATACTCAACTTTCTTTTGGTTCTGCATTAAAAATATGAGTAAAACAAATTGTTTAACTTCTTTCTCCTTCCTCTTTCTTGTCCATTTCCTACCTTCCTTCTGCCATCAGAATGATTGTCTACTTTGCCTTTCTACCAAAGGAAAACTTGCTGACATTTTAAAATTATTTCTTACTGTATTTGGAATTTCCTGCCCATCTTCTGTGCAAAAGTCATGTGGCTTAAACTTAGTGATAGAAAGAAAGCAGGGGAATTTATTTTGTGGAGGAAAAAAATGAATCAGTCTAATGTTCTGTGTATATATATATGTATTTTATATTAGTGTCTGTGTGACTTTGAAAGTTGTCCTAAATAGACACTCATTCTTTCCCAAACTTAGTGTTCTCATATCCCACAAGAAGTAATATTGAGTCCAGTCTGCTCAAATCCTGACTCTGTCTTATCAGTTTTGTTGACTCGGGAGAGTATATACTGTCATTGCATTCTCTCCAGCCTGATTCTGTTGCTTGTGCAGAAGGTAGGAGTATCTTTGGTCTCAGTGTTTACTCTGCCTCAAGGGACTACAGATGGGTGAACTTTTGGACAATGGACTGAAAGAGGCAATAGCCAGGTGATTCTGAGTTAGGACTGGCTCTCTCATGCATTATCTGAAAAGGAACATCTCTTATCACTACAGAAAAATGTGAACATTTCAATCTATTTCCTATCTACTAATGACAATTTCTTTTCCTTTTAAGATAAAATTTTTTCATCATCTTCTGGCTTTTGATAACCACTCCATATATTGACTAACAGTGAATAGTGAATTGCCCAGATTGCTTTGCCCATTAATTCTAGTTTGGATCTCAGTCATCAAAGGATTATACCAGGGTGCAGTGAAAATCACACTGCCACACACTACTCTTTTATTAGCTTTTCTGGGGGGAGGGGGACAGTTTAAAACTCTCTTAAACAATAATTAACACTTACAAAGCATTTGTAATGAGAAGGCACTGTTCTTTGTGCTTTATCGGTATTTATCTCACATAATCCTTGTAAAAACTCTACGAATATCTTTATCTTACAGATGGAAAGACTGAGTAGCAGAAATATTAAAAAACTTGCTTAAGGCCATATGGCTAGAAAGTGGTGGAACCACAATTCAATTGAAGCAGTCTATCCCAGAATCTGTGCTTTAAACAGAATACTATATTGCTATACTTAGGTGCCTGAATCTGATAATTATATTGGCTAATCCAATACATGTTTGCACCTGAAAATTAATGTATAAGGCTCTGGAATGTAATAAATTTGCTAGATAAGTTAGTTCAATTCTGTGGTAAGCAGAACCATTTTTAAAGTCAGCCATTTTGCTCCAGGAAACAAATCTCAGTATTTCTGTGCACTATTACACTTTCTTTCAAAAAATCTATAACAAGTATTGGAAGACAAATATATACAAAGACAAGTATTTATTTATTTTTAAAGTGTCACTGTGGTTGCTGAGCTAAGATTCTTGGAAAAGACTGATTAAAATCTATTTAAATTGTAAATGGTAGGAAAGCATGATAAAACAGCTTGATGAGAAGGGAAATACCAGAAAGAAGTGGATATATCACTAATTAGAGAGGCAAGTATATTGAAAAGCAACTTTAAGGAGAATTAGTGAAAACTTATTGTTGAACGAGGGAAATTAGTGCTACAAAGGAACAAGACACCAGATATAGGACAGAAGGGGTGTAAGTAATGGAGCGAAGTCTACAAAGATGAGAGGCTGTTGGTATTTTCAGATAAGCAAAGAATCAGTGTCTACCAATGTCTACCAATTAGTATTCCTTGCAAGATAATTAAAAGTAGAAAGATAGGAGAGTTTCCTTAATGATATGATGGGAGATGATTCAAAGGAAAAAACGATACTGGAACGTGTAGTAAAAGAGCAAAATCAGTCAAGGCACTGAAGGCAGACAGCATTGGGGTATTTAGTTTTGTGAATGGTATGATAGGAGGTAATTCAAATGAGAATTCCTTTGGGAGTATAGAGTAGAAGAACTAGAAGTCACAAAGGTTCTAAAATCAAAGAAAATGTAGTGATTTCTTAGGGAAACAAGAAAGGCAGATTTGGAAAGTGGCAGAGTTACAAAGACGAATTTCACTTAATATGAATTTTTTATTATTTTCAGTCCATTTAGGAAAATTTGTTGCAATTTTAGTGTTCAAGAGACAATTGGAGGGAAATAGATGTCACATTAAAATTAATGTAACTAATGTGAAAGGATGTGATTTTTCAGTGCTGTACAAAACTACTCAGTAACTAGTATATTGCAGTTCTATTCTATCCACATACAATGGAAGAATTACCATGAGAATTTATCTTCTTGGTCATTCAGTATCATAAATTTAGCTTTCTTGCCTGCACTTACTTTTGTGTAGCGATACTTTTTCACCGTCATATATATTAATCTGTCACCCACAATTAGACTCTTTCGTTGAATTCCTAAATAAGTAAATGCTTTGATAAAGTTGGGAAATTCTTTGAAACAGTGTTTCAAAGAGGAAATAGGTTCTCAAGATTAATTGACTTGAGCTCTCTGTAACTTAAGAAAAAAATTCTTTACTAAAAAGAAATAGTAAGAAGACCTATCTTCGTTCATTTTATGCTGCTATAACAGAATACCTGAGACTAGCAATTTATAAAGAAGTGAGACTTACAGCTTACAATTTTGGATGCTGGGGAGTCTAAGATTGAAGGACCTGTATCTTGCAAGAACATTCTTGCTGCATTATGCTATGACAGAAAACAAAAAGGCAAGAGCATGAGAGAGAGTGAGAAAGACAGAGACAGAGACAGAGAGAGAGAGAGGAAGGAAGGAAGGAAGGCTGAACTTAGGCTTTTAATTAGAAACTCCTTCCTGCTATAATTAACCTACTCCCTAGATAATGGTGCTAACCTATTCATGATGGCAGAGCTCACATGATCTAATCATGTGTTAATCATCCAACCTCTTAATACCATCACAATGGCCATTGAACTTAAACATGATTTTTGGGGAGAAAGTTCAAACCATAGCAGGACCTGAATAGACCTTTTTTTTTTTTTTTTTTTTTCCAAAGAAGACATTAATGTTGCCAACAGGCATATAAAAAGGTTTTCAAAATCACTAATTATCAAGGAAATGCAAATTTAAACCACAATGAAATATCACTTTCATGCCTGTTAAGATAGTTATTATCAAAAAGACAAGAGCTAACAAGTATTGATCAGGATATGGCGATAATGAAAACCTTTTACACTGCTGGCAGGAGTGTAAATTGGTAGAACTATAATGAAATACAGTATGGAGGTTTCTCAAAAATTAAAATAGAATTATATGACCTAGGATTTTCTTTTCTGGACATACACCCAATGAAATTACAATCAGCACCTCATAGAGATGCTATTCATTGCAGCATTATTCACAATACCTAAAATATGAAAGAAATCTATATAGTCTATCAGCAGACAAATAAAGAAATTGAATACAACACACACACACACTAGAATATTATTCAGCCATAAAAAAGAAAGAGATCCTATCATTTTTGTCAATATGGATAAACTTGGAGGATATTATGCTAAGCAAAATAAGCTAGACACAAAAAGAAAAATATTACATGATCTCACTTATGAGTGGAATTTAAGAAAAGTCAAACACATAGAAACAGAGAGTAGAACAGTTGTTCCTAGGAGTGGGGATGGGGGAAGGATGAGAAGATGTAGGTCAAATGGTACAAAGTTGCAGTTATGTCGGATTAATGCGTCTAGAGGTCTAATGTACAGCATGAGGACTAGAGTTAGTATTACATTATATACTGGAAATTTGCTAAGACAGTAGATTGTAGGTACTCTTACTACAAAAAAAGAGGTAACTATTTGATGGTGAAAAAGTTTATGAAGTGATATGTTAATATTTTTACTGTGGTAATCATATCACCATGTATTAATATATGTATATTAAAAACACCATGTTCTACACCTTAAATATATTCAATCAATCAATCAGTAAAAATGAAGCATTTAAAAAAAAATAAGACAGTAAAACATGCAGTGGTTCAAGATGGCTGACTAGATGCAGCTAGTAGGCACCTCTTCCATGGAGAGGAATCAAAATAGTAAGCAAATATTCAGACTTTGAATACATCATCTAAAAGAGAACACTGGAATTCAATAGAGAGGCAAAAGGAATCATGAAAAGAAAATGAGAATGAAGCCAGACAGGGTTGGGATTGGCATGAAGCTGGGAGAAGCTCCCTGATATGGCAAATGGTAAGAGACCCCTGGGGCTCCACACTTCCACTAGGGACTATTACAATCCTGGCTATGAGAAAGTCTCTCAACCCTCCTGGGCCTCCAGCCTAACACAGGAAGGTGCCTAGAGATTGTGTAGAGGCATTGCTGAAACTCAAATGGAATCCCAGATGTTTTCGAGCCCTGAGCAGCTGCAGTCCAGTGCCATTCTAAGAGCCCAGGCCCCGGGGCTTGTGTTCTGCCCTGAAGCTGCCACTACAACCTCAGGGCAAGGGAAGGGGTGGAAAGGCCAGGCAATTTTGCATGCTCAAAGACAGATACCATCACCACTGCTGTGAGATGAAGGAATCAGCAAATTATGTGACCCTACAGCTGCCAGCCTCCACTGCTCCTTCTAAGAGGGGCTTGGCCTCCCCGGGGGCAGGCCAGCAGGGTAGCCACCCTGCCCCCTACTGAGCATTTTAGCTACAGCCTCATGCCATTCTGAGAGCCCAGCCCTCAAAGACTTGTGTCCTGCCCTAGGGCTGACACCACTGTTGCTACCACTACCACCACTGTCACAGGGCTTGGGAGGGAGCAGGAAGGCCACGCACTTTCGTGTGCTTTAGGACAGATACTTCTGCCACTGCTGTGGGACCCAGGCACGAGTAAACCGTGTGCCCCATGGCCCCCTACCTCTGCTGCTCCCACTGAGAGGGACATGCCCTTCCTGGTGGCAGGCCTGCAGCATAGCTACCCTGCCCCCACCTGACTATTCTGCCATAGCCTGGGAGCAGCCCACTTTCCCCTATCATAGCCAGCACATAAACTCTTGAGACCTGAGGACAAGTACACTGGTCTGGTCCCAGTCTAGTCCCCCCCAGGACTTGTGCATACAGTTCAGGGGGCTGTCTAGGGGCCTGTGAATTGAAGATTGCCTTGTCCAGTCCAATACTGCTAGTACCTGATCACTCCATGGGGTCTGAGGTCAGGCCAACCCAACCAACAGACACCATCCCAGCTGGTATTCACTCACATAGGCCAAAAGGCAGACAGACTTCCCCGTCTACACAAAGCAGCAGCACTTCTGCATCAGAGAAAAGGTAAGTCACAAAGCTGCTTGTTTTGAGCCCAGGGAAGAGCTTCCACCCTGAAGCCAATCCAGTGGAGAACTGAAGAGACATTTTTTAGTTCTCAGCTAAATTATGGACTGGAGATAGACAACAGTATTGATCTGAACTGAGTCAGGAGCCCAGTACAGGAGTGTGATAGTGAAACAAATCATTTTTCTGCCTACCTAAGACATACAACTGGTGCAACTTCTCCTGGACATATGGAGAATTTGGTGATTGTTACCATGAGCAAGCTGCACTACCCCTATCAGGGATGGTGCCTGTGATTATCATTGGGGTATATATGAGTGAGCTTTCCTGTGCAACTCTGCCTAGCATTGCCACCTCATCACCACAGAACACCAGGCATTCTACAGACAAGTCCATTGCCTGAGGCAACAAAGAGGACATCCCAGTAAACAAACATCAAGCACATACCCATCTGCTTCTATTCAGCTGGTTCTTGCACATAAGCATCATCTACTGGCCTGGAGGTTGAACTGCACAACTCTATACAAAACCAACTGACAGAAGTGCACAGCCTTGGAGAATGAGATAAGATTATTGAAAGCTCTGCAGATTGCGGTCCTGAAAAAGGAAATTAATCGGCTCATACACCCTGTACATCACTACTACAACCAGCATATTATGACACCTCCAAAGGGTCACATAAGTACTCTAACAATGGATTCAATTCAGAATGACAATTTTGAAATGACACATAAAAAATTCAAAATATGATTGATAAGGAAGCTCAATGAGATCCAAGAGAAAGCTTAAAATCAACCCAAAGAAATAAGAAAAACAGTTCAGGATATGAAAGAAAGACTTATTAAAGAGATAGATATTTAAAAAAACAAACAAATTCTGGAAATGAAACTTTTGTTGAAGTAATTACAAAACACAGTTGAAAAATTTAGCAATAAGCTAGACCATGCCAAAGAAAGTAAAAGAAACTGGAAGATAAATCTTTTAAATTTACAAAGTCAGACAATAAAAAACTTAAAAAAAAAAATGAACATAACCTTTGAGAAATATGGGAGAATATAAAGCATCAAAACCTATAAATCATAGATATTCTAAAGGGAGATGAAGAAAAAGTTAAAAAGTATGCAAAACTTATTTAAGGAAATAATTGAAGAAAATGTCCCTGGTTTTGCTAGAGATTTAGGCATTCAGATAGATTAAGTTCAGAAAACTCCTGGGGAATATGCTGCAAGAGGGACTTTGATCAGAGCAGAGCTAAATGACATTGAGACCAAGAAAACAAAAACAAAAACAAAAAACAAACAAACAAACAAAACAAACAAAAAAACCCAGCAACAACAACAAAAATCCACACACACAATACAAAAGGCCAATTAAATGATGTTTGTTTTTAGAAAATATTAAAAAATGGACAGACTGCTAGTTAGATCAACCAAAAAAAAGGAATGAAGATTGAAATAAGAACAATCAGAAATTAGAAAGTGACGTTACAACTGATATTACAGAAATAAAAAAGATCGTCAGAGACTACTATAAGTATCTTTACACTTAAACTAGAAAACCTAGAGAGACTGAATAAATTCCTGAAAAAGTACAACCTCCAAAGATTGAGCCAAGAGGAAACAGAAATTATGAACAGACCAGTAATGAGTAGTAAAACTAATTAAACAAAAAAATTGCCTTCCTCAAAAAAGTAGCCTAAGCCCAGGCAGATTCACCACTGAATTTTACCAGATATACAGAAAAGAACTAGTAGCAATCCTACTGAAACTGTTCTAAAAAATTGAGGAGGAAAGAGTCCTCCCAAACTTATTATACAAAGCCAGTATTAACTTGATAACAAAATCAATCAAGGACACAACAAAAAAGAAAACTTCAGGCCAATATTCTTGAAGAAAATAAATGTCATAATCTTCATTGAAATTAGCATACTGAATCTAAAAGCACATCAAAAACATAATACACCACAATCAAGTAAGTTTTACTCCAAGGATGCAAAGATGACTCACCATATGCAAATTAGTTAATGTGACTCGCTGCATAGAGAGAATCAAAAACAAAAACCATATGACTATCTCAATAAATGTGAAAAAAAGCTTTCAATAAAATCTAGCATCACTTCATGATAAATACCCCAAACAAACTAGGCATGGAAGGAACATACCTCAAAATAATAAGACTCTTATATGATAAACCCATGGTCAACATTAGAATGAGAGGAGAGAAGTTGTAAGCATTCCCCATAAGGACTGGGACAAGACAAAACTGCCTACTTTTCTCGCTGCTATACAACATAGTACTGGAAATCCTAGCAGCAGCCTTCTGGCAAAAAAGGAAGAAATAAAAAAGCATCCAAATGGGAAAAGTGGAAGTCAGATTATCTCTGTTCACTGATGACATCGTCTTATACTTAGAAAACGTTGTATACACCTGCAAAAGACTTCTAGATTGACAAACTACTTCAGTAAATTTTCAGGATACAAAATCAATGTACAAAAATAAGTAGCATTTCTATGCTTCAGTAATGACCAAATTGAGAACCAAATCAAGAACTCAATCCCGTTTATCATACCAAAAAACATAAAATGAAATAGCTAGGAATATATTTAACCAAGGAGAAGAGGATCTCTACAAAGAGTAGTATGAAAGTCCTATGAAATAAATTGTAGATGACATGAATGGAAAACCATCTCATGCTCATAGATTGGTAGAATCAATATTGTTAAAATGATCTTACTATTCAAAGCTATTATAAGTGTTATTTTTCACATAATTAACCAAAACAATCCTAAAATTTGTATGCAACCAAAAAAATATCCAAAGTAGTCAAAGTAATCCTAAACAAAAATAATAAAGCTGGAGATATCACATTATCTCACTTTAAATTATACTATAAGGCTTTGGTAACCACAAAAACATAATGTTGGAATAAAAATAGACACACAGATCAATGGAACAGAACAGAGAATTAGGAATAAAGTCACATACACTAACTGATCCTTGACAAATATGACAGAACATAAACACTAAGGAATTAGTGTATATTGAATAGTGTAAACACTATTCAATACATGAGGCTGTTAAAATTAGATAGCCATAAGCAGAAAAATGAAACTGGACTCCTATATCTCACCATATACAAAAATTAACCCAAGATAGGTTAAATACTTAAATGTCATACCTAAAACTATAAAATCCTATAAGGAATCCTGGGAAAACTCTCCTTCACTTTGCCCTAGGCAGTGAATTTAAAACTAGGTCCTCAAAAGGAAACCCTACAAAACCAAAAATAGACAAAGAGAACTTAGTTAAACTAAGAAGCTTCTGCACAACTTGAGAAATAATCAGTGAAGTAAATAGACAAACTACTACGCATCTGCCAAGGAACTGATATCCAGAATCTACAAAGAACTCAAACAACTCAATGAGAAAACACACACACACACACACACACACACACACACACACACACAAATGATCTCATTAAAATGTGGGCAAAGAACATGAAGACACTTCTCAAAAAAAGACAGACATGTGGGCAACAAAGATGAAAATATCATCAACATCACTAATCATCAGAGAGATGCAAATGAAAAACAGTGAGATACTATCTCAGTCAGAATGGCTATTATCAAAAGGTCAAAAAATAAGAGATGTAGGATGCAGAGAAGAGAGGACCTTTATACACTGTTGGTAGGAATGTAAATTAGTACAACTTCTATGGAAACCAGTATAGAGATTTCTCAAAGAACTAAAAGTAGAACTACCATTTGATCCAACAATCCCACTACTGTTTATCTGCCCAAAGGAAAGGAAATCATTGTATAAAAAAGATATCTGCACTCATATGTGTATCATAGCACTATTTACAATAGCAAAGTCATGGAATCAATTTAAGCATCCATCAATGGATGAGTGGATTAAAACGTTGTGTATATATGCCATGGAAAATTAAGCAACCATGAAAAAGGATGAAATAATGCCCTTTGCAGCAACATGGGTGGAAGTGGAGACCATTGCATTAAGTGAAATAAACCAGAAACTAAGTCAAAAACCACATGTTCTCACTTATGAGAGCTGAACAATGAGTGAACATATACTGTGTAATAATAGACATTGGAGACTCCAAAAGGTGAGAGGATGCAAGGGGATGACAGTTGAACATTTCCTATTGGATACAGTATTTACTATCTGGGTGATGGGTACACAAAGAGACCAGACTTCTCCACTTCACAATATATCCATGTAACAGCTGCACTTCTACACCCTAAATCTATAAAATTAAAAAAAAAAATTAAAAAAAGAAATAGCAAGGAACAAAGTATTCTCAACCTTAAATTCTCCAATGCCATGGAAAAATTCCTGTGGGATCAGAACAATGATCTTGTACCTGACATGCTATTGACTTTGTACAGACTAGCAAGACTGCCACTGTTTTCTTTTTTGTTTCCACGAGCCCTAAACTTTTCACTTAAGTGTTCTCCCTATCAATTGGGTAACCCACTAGTGTGAATGGCTATCTAAATTTCAGAATGAAATGTCCTTTGATCACTATTCTGGTCGTTTGTCTTTACAGCTGTTGTTGCTCAGCAATATCTCTGTTCCGTTTTGTGAATACTCTTTACAGTTCCTCTTTGTTTTTTTGAGTTGTGTTTTCAAAGGAAGCTATCCTGAGATAAAAAGCAGAGGACATTTTTGTGCTTAGTAATCATTGACAAATTTTCATTCAGTAGAGACTCAGAGACCTAGTGATATAATTAACATTAATTATATAAAAGTTGTCTTAAGACAGTGAGTGCTGCCATAACATAGTACCACGTACTGGATGGCTTTAAGCAACAAAAATTTCTTTCTCACAGTCTGGAAGCTACGAGTCCCACAGTCAGGGTGCCAGCACAGTTAGGTTATATTGGATGATTTCTTCAATGTAGGAGACTGCCATCTTCTCACTGTGTGCTCACATGATGGTAAAATATTTCCAAGAGCTCCCTGGAGTCCCTTTATAAGTGCACTAATCTCCTCCTAAAGACCTAATCTCCTTGAAACCATCACAATGGGCCCAAGACTTCAACATATGGACTTGAAGGGGACACAAATATTCCACCCCTTGGAGAAAACTAATATTTAAATGAAATTATAGATTTTGTTTAAATCTGTAATTTAAGAGATTATAGTGCTAAAAGCTTACCCCATAAGCTAACAGAGGTTATACATGCCCTCGTGATGTTGTGAAGAACCACGGAAATAACAAAATCTATGAGTAAGGGATCCAGATTAGTAACTGTTTTTGTTAGCTTTCAAATTGCCAATTGTTACAGCTACTGAAAAGGAAGGACATTGGACTGCCTATAGAGAATGTTAACATTTTATTTAGCACTTTCCATTGTCTTTCAGATGTTATTATAGTCAAAGTTTTCTTCTTTATATTTTACTATAGGTCTAAAATATCAGCATTGTTACTAATCTTATCCTATTTGATGAACACCTAGAGATCATATAAACTACATGAAGTGAGGCAAGTCCTCTGATTCTAGCCCTGGTGCAAAAGATGAAAGGTTGTTCATGGTAAGAATAAAGAAAGTGTGTAAAATATTAGAAGAAAAGGAAGTGAAGAACAGATTGAGTTAGGTTAATATATGTGCAGCAGACAGGTAAAGAACGTTTTCTTTTAAGTGTTTTGGGGAAATAGCCACCTGTCATCAGCTAAGAGTTATAGGTGGATTTGGGAGAAGAGAGAAAAGAAAATATGAATTAATCATCTAGAATAATGCAAAAATGAGTGGTTTACACATGGATACTATGAATGCTGGAAAAAATTACTATCTTTCTAAGATTAATTGCTTTATAATTTAAAATAAGTTTTGCCAGCAATGTGGTACACTTTTGTTCAGCCATATTCAGCTATATGATTGCAGGCAAAAAGTAGGTGGAAAGCCGAATATAAGGTTTTATTTTACTAATAGATGTAAGTACAGTTGAGAAGTAGATACATGTTATATGTATATGGTAATAATTCTCCTAAAATTTAAGCTTGTTAAGGAATAAATTTAGACTATCAATGAACAGTAAGTCCAAACGGGATCAAAAGCTTGGGTTGTCAGTCAGAGAGTTAGATGGCTGAAATTAAGACTATGGAGAATATTCTACTTGTTATTAATCAAATGACTCTGTCATTTATTATACAACTTGGCACATCTTTATTTACTGGACACATTGTATGTATATTAATTTAAGGTATTTATCCAAGGTAGGTGACCTTTGGCCTGTGGAAGGTAAATGGCTGGATTGGGCAGTTGGGAAGAACTTTGGAAAATAGAAAGAAAAAAAGTCTTATGATGATAGGTTTTGGAGAGATAAGGCATCTAATTAAGACAGAATTATGTTGGAGATAGAGACAGTGAGTTTAAAGCAACCTCCAAAGAAAGATGGGGAGAGACCCTGGATTACCACAGAGAGTTAATTGTATAAAATTAAGAGCTGCAAATGTTAGGGTTTCTTGTTTTTGTTTTTTTTATCAACTAGGCATTCAGTGCTTATCTTCACTGCTATACTTTAATTCAATGAAGAAAAACACAAATTAATATTCATTGTTGTAACTGAAGCACCAAATATTATAAGCACTCAGGGAATATTGGCTGAATAACTGAGTTAATTAGATTAAATGTATATGAATACGCATTGACCATATAATGCCACAAATATATTTGAATTCAAACTTTCAAAGTGAATGAATGATTTTGTGAGAGTATTTCCTAGGAGTGAATATTATTATTATATGATGTTGCTTCTATTATAAGGTATATAAATACTTATTTATTTTTATCTTCTAACTACTACAAAAATCATACATTGAATTGACCAAATTGAAGCAAATCAACTTCAGGCATTACAATGAAAGGATTAGATTTTTGTTTGTTTGTTTGTCATATTTTATCTTCTTAATGATTATGGAATTAGAGCATGTGGGTATCTGGTATTCTACTTAGGTATATGGGTCCATAGCTTCTCTCCCCCTTGAGGATTAAAATGTCAAAAGGAAAAGTGTATATATATATATATATATATATATATATATATATATATATACACACACACACACACTTTATATATATATATTTTATTATATATATTTATATGTAATATTATTTTATATATATATATATTTTATTATGACAAGGACCACTACAATCAGAAAGCAACATAGAAAAAGTTCGCACTTCAAATTTCACGATGTTTAACTATTTCAAATTATATTCCTTAGAGACTAGGGTTTTGCCTGAGGTGAACCTGGCTTGTCACAGGAGGTGAGGTGAGTGAGAAGCTCAGCGTGTGTCCCCTTGACACATAGAGTTTCAATCTTTATTTAAAAGACAAGAGAAGCTCTACTTAGGTATGTTATATATTGGAGTTTCATATACCAATGTTAAAATATTACATTGTTTAATATTCTTTAGTGACATTTGTTTTCCTTTCCTTTGCTCCTAGTGTAGTGATAAGGACAACCCGAAACTCTTGGAGTTATCATAAACAAAGGACCTGTCCTGGCTATTTGCTTATTCTAATGTTTCTAGTTTACTGCATATAAATGCTAAAACCTTGGTATATTTGCTCTTAAATTGATATAATTCATATAATAATTGATATTTCTTCATAAGCTTAAATGGTTGCATTGTTGTACTTGGAGGAGATTTACTCTATTTCAAGAGATTAGATTTGTAATTAGCAAGTTCAATTTTGAGAAGCCTGAATTTAGCTTTAGACAGTGATATTGTGTGTGCTTTAAATACATACCGTACAATAAAGAAACGGGGTACTTTATTAGCCAGTGAACTCCTATCACTAGATCTGTTCTGCAGGATTGTAGGGGTACTTTATTGAACTGGTGGTTAGAGAATTCCATAGATTTCTTCTGTGTCTAAAACTGTATGAGTTGTCTTCATATAAAAGTGGACTATTTAATTACTTGTATGATTTGATGTATTTACTTTGATTTTACAGGTTACAAATAGATGAATAAGGCCCATTTGCCTTTCTTATATAACGAAAACTTAAAGTCTTACATTGGTTACTAGTTAATCTTATTACACATGCCTTCACCTGTTTGTATACACTTTATTGCTGGGATAGGAGTACATTTTTAAAAATTAACATTTCATAATGTATTTTAATGTTTGCTCACTTTGTAGACATAAAATCCTATTTGCATGCAAATAAAACATTATTTTAAAAATTATATATTGTTTCAAATGTTCAATTTTAAATAAATAATATCTTTACAAAATGGTTCAATAACCAAAATAGTCAAAAGAAACAGTAAAATAAGTCCAGAGTGAGAAAAACATTCATTTGCTTCTGGTATGGCTTTTTTTCTTGACATTTAATTGAATTTCTTAGAAGGCAGTTTTACTTTTAGTATGCCCACTGGGATGTTATGATGCCTTAAACCAAAGAACTATTAGTGCTTCCAAGATGGCAATGTGTAGACATAATCATCTTGTTTAAGTTGGCACGCCTCACAATAGTCAAGCATTCTGGAAATCAATCTGTTACCAAATCCATATGCTGTAAATCACTATGTTTAAGTAATAGACATGTTCCTTTCTAAGACCTAAGGCTCAACAGAAACCTGAAATATAAGATCATTTACCTCCAAGAGGCTTCATAA
This sequence comes from Papio anubis, assembly GCF_008728515.1. Lineage (NCBI taxonomy): Eukaryota > Metazoa > Chordata > Mammalia > Primates > Cercopithecidae > Papio > Papio anubis. Next base: position 52,114,611 of record NC_044978.1, read on the forward strand.
GAAAACAATCAAGATATTCTATGACATAGACACACTTTATTAATTGTCTATACAAGAATGAGAAGGTGGAAAGCTCAGCAGGTTTGTTTCTGTGCTGTATTTTTGCATGTCATTGTGGTTGGGGTAACTTACAGAAGATAAATGCTCTAAAATATATCAGTTGGGTTAAAATCACTCCTTTTAGTCACAGCTTAGATTATTTTCTTTTTTAAGCATTACATTTGAATTTTCAGCTTTCAGTAAGCCAAAGGATTGTAGAGGAGCCAAAACATTCTAAAAGATAAATTCTGAGGTACTAGAAAGGTATGTAATTTTTAGATTTATCAGGCTTAGCAGACAGCAAGTCTGAGAAAAAAATATGATCTCCAATTATTTAAATATTTCTCAGAGGCAAAAATACTAAACTGATCTGAAAAGTTACATTTTGGAATAATAGCAACACAATTTATTCTGCCAGTGGATGTTAAAGAATATCTTCTCTAAATAAACTAATTATGTTTCTATTTTTCATACAGAAATTGTACTTTTAAAAATGTATTTTAATTTGTTTTGGGCTAGACATTATTATAGTGAAACGATTAAAATATTGCTATACTTTAAGCAATTATTAAGTTGTTTTAATATAGTTGAGTTCCAACAGGCATTTTCATAATAATTTATTTATAGCTCATGGTTTGTTATTTATATATAATTAATATGTGAAGAATTAATGTAAATAATTAATTTAAATGTAGATTTTAATTAATTGTTTATATGTACTAGTTACTTGATAAAAATATATTTTGATAATCCATTATATATGAAGAAGACCTTAGACTACAAGACAAAGGTTGCTGGAGTTTGGCCAAAGGGAAAATATTAGCATATATATAATGATAGTCATAAAATTACTTTAATATTTTTTAGTTACACTAAATAATTTATTTGAATTCTGTGATACCTATTATTGAGAGAAATGTGTTTTAACTAGGTTACTTTATCCAAATTTCCAGGTTAGTGAGAGGTCAATAATGTATGGCAGTAATTAGACCTTTTTCAATCTTTTCCCAGACTTGATACTTTTAGTATGGATATATCAGATAAACGAAAAGAGTAAAAATAGATGCTATAATTATGAGAGATAAAAATTCTGAAAAACCATAATTGTATTTCTTAATGAATTCATAATTCCAGACACTTAAAAACCATTTTCCTACCACTTATATTTTCATTGTTGATCTTGGTTTACCAAAAACCATTTTAATTATCTGTTTAAAGTCAATTGTGAAAGAGAGAGACAGAGAGACAGAGAGAGATAGAAAAAGAGAAAGAGAGGGAGAAAGAGAGAGAGGCACTCACTGGCTAAAATAGAAAGTACTACAAAGTCAAGTGGCAAAGAGTATGGACTACAAAGAAGGAGAAAAAACGGTAGGGAACAGTAACCTTAACTACTTAACTACCTATAACATCTTGTCAGGATTAAACAATTCAGGATTTCAGGGTTAAACAGTATCCAAGGGAAAGCAAACATGAGCTTATTGATTCTGAATTTCTTTTTATAACACAAAAATATATTGGTTAAAATCCCTTTTAGAATTTTAATTCACCATGATTTTTCCCAACCTGCTTTACTGAATATTGGAAAAGTCTCAGGTATGTTTAACAATGAGGTAAGTTTATCAATATTAATACATTTACAGTCAATGTAGTGAGTCTAGCAGCTATTGAAGCATGACTTGCACTATGATCTTTTATGCCAAAGAATTATATCACTTAACGTTACTACAGAAAACTAGATTTTAATAAGTATCACCTTCGTTAGTAAAAATAAGTAATAGTTTATTCTTTCAACAAGAATTTAAAATATACAAGGCCACTTGCATGTATTCTAACGCGTAACAGTTGAGAAAAGATTCCTGTGGAGTATATTATTATTATTATTATTATTGTTACTCAATTTTCCAGATGAAAGAAAAAGGAGCATCACTGTGACACATTACTGAGTTAATGTCAGAATTCCACTAAGGTACTCATACAAAATTCTAGATAGCAAAATATACTTAAAACTGTAGTGAATCTTTAATTCTTATAGCAAAAATGATAAAAGCAATAGTAAAACAATTTACTACTGTCTAGAAATAGAAATATGAATGAAATAAAAAAGAATATAGAAAGGCAATATATATATATTGAAAAAAAGAAAGAGAGAGAGATGAATATAAAATAAGAAAGAATAGGAAAAAGGTTCCATTACAATCTTTGAGATGGAGAAAACATTCCTGCCAATTATATGGAACAACACATTAGACACAATGGAAAGTAAATGAATAAATAGACAGATATAGATAGATAAAACAAGAACCATACTTATCTCCTTAAACCAAAATATGTTTTAGGATGATCGAAAATGTAAACATAAAAATAAGCTATACAATAGAAAAAAATAGATGATTGCAAAATATTTAATGGCAAGACATGAACCCGTAAATCAGAGAAAAAGATAATTAAATTTGATATTTAATTTGAATTTCAAGTAGCTAAACATATATGCAATTAGGTAATAATGAGGCTTGTCATTTAAATATTGAATCAGGCCACTGCACTCCAGCCTGGGCGACAGAGCGAGACTCCGTCTCAAAAAAAAAAAAAAAAAAAAAAAATCAACAGACTAACAGATAATAAAAAATATATCACAACCAAAAATAAAAGACTTTTTTTTATTCTGAAACAGAAAAGATGCTGAACATCTCTTATAACATTAAAATGGCTGGGCGCAGTGGCTCACGCCTCTAATCCCAGCATTTTGGGAGGCCGAGGTGGGTGGATCACAAGGTCAGGAGATGAAGACCACCCTAGCTAATACGGTAAAACCCCGTCTCTACTAAAAATACAAAAATTAGTCAGGCGTGGTGGCGGGCACCTGTAGTCCCAGGTGCTGGGGAGGCTGAGGCAGGAGAATGGAATGAACCTGGGAGGCAGAGCTTGCAGTGGGCCGAGATCGCCTCTGGCCTGGGAGACAGAGCAAGACTCCATCTCTAAAAAGAATAAATAAATAAATATATAAATAAATAAGCATTAAAATATCAAGATATACTTATTTTATATATTAAAATTGAATTTATTATAATAATAATTTGTGGGGAAATAGGCACTCCTATACTGGTAATCAGGCAGTAGTTATTAAATTAAATGAACACACATTATTTCATCCTGCAATTCATCTAGTAGAAATGTGTTTTACGTATTTACTGTCAGTTGTATCCAAAGATACTCATAAACTGAGTTTTTTTTTTTTGTAATAACACACAGAAAATATAATTAACACAAATGTGTTTTAAAAGAGGACTAATTAAATTATTGATTACCAATATATACTCTAAAGGACTCTACATTATTATTGTAGGATGAAGTGATTAAGATATATTGTTAATTAAATTACAAAGGAGAGTACTGAAAATGTGGGTCACATACTCCCACTTGTATAAAAATGAAACATACAATTAGGAAAATGTTCTGTACTGATACAAATGACCTTTTTGGTAGTGACAATTTTTCAAGAATAAAATTATAAGTCAAGTTTGGGAAGATGTTTTACCTTTTATAAAGCTTTTTAATGTTTTAGCTTATAATATGTGCAAGTTTTTATGATAAGACAAATAAACAGTAATAATGTTTAAAAGGCTATTTTACTGTTACTATATACTAAACATTGTACCCATGTACCCATTTTATATTCACATGTAACTGAATTCTTAAGACATTCTTAAGAAAGTATCATTATTATTTCATCTCGCTTTATACAGACAAAATGAAATAGTAGAGCAGAGAAGTTAAGTAACTACCACCACTTGTATGACCAGAAAGTGACTGGGTTGAGAAGTCTCATTTCCATATTTCTGCTCTTCAGTGCCTTACTCAAATGTCATGAATCAATATCTGAGGTAAAGGATAGTGATCTTATTATAAGCTCCTGACCTACTTTTCATTTGACCTCACTTGCATTTTATGTTAACATGGAAGGAACAAATAGTTTTATATAAATCAGAGACAAATTCGTATCAGTAGAAATTAAGTAATTCTTCCTTTGTCTGGATTTTAAATGAAATCTAAATACACATAATCTTGAGTATTTATTTCTTTTCAAGAGAAACAGAAACCTACAAACTTAAGGTTCTCTACCTCTGAAGTGACCTTCTAGGAAATGTCCTGATTTGCATGCTTACGGCTTGTCTAATCTTAGTGCCAAGAGCTCAATACATGCTGGTCTTAAAAGGGGTAATTATTTTTAAAATAAATTACTTTTATTTTCTCTATAAAAGACAAAGATTTTGACGTGTTCATCTATTCTTAAGAGCTCATCTTAGTAGTGAAAGCATCTTTGAAAAAACCAAACAGCTGTGAATCTAAATATAGTATCAGATTCAGTCTTTACAACATAAAGGTTGGAAATGTACTGCTGCTCAACATGTGAAAGTGTAAATGACAGTGCTATATGTTACAGAAATTGCAACTTTGGAAATTGAGCTTAATGCTAATTTATTTCACAGAGGGATGCTTATTAGGCATCACCACATATATTGTACTATATTTTTCTAGTGTGAATATGTTCCCATGTGACTCATAACTCAAAAGAAAAGTTGATAGAAGACATAGTTTATGGTCATTTGTTTCTTTCTTATCAATAGTATGATATCTCAGGGCACAAAAATACTGCCATTTACTAGGTAAAGAAGAGCAATGTTTAAGGAAATTTCAGCTAAAACGATCCAGTTAATGTGAACACAAAATAAGTATTTTTAAAAAAATAAGGGATCATAAAATGATTTTACTAAAAATATATATTTTTAGTTATGTTCTCACAATAAGTCATATCCACTCTCAAATTTCTTCATATTCAATAAAGTCTCATTTGAATTAATTTAAAATTATGATTGTGTGACACAAAAATTCACTCACAAAAATACATTGTATTTATCATGTTATGTTTGCTAAGGTAGAAAATGTACTGTTATATTTTCAGCAACAGGATTTGAAATAACAAAATACCTGATGTAAAAGACGAGTTGATGGGTGCAGCACACCAACATGGCACAAGTATACATATGTAACAAACCTGCACGTTATGCACATGTACCCTACAACTTAAAGTATAATAATAATAAATAAATTTAAAAAAATCAACTAAGAAAGTAATTAATCAAACATCCTGTTTTCTAATCACTTAGGTTTCCTGGCAATTCACTGCAGAAGTGATAAATAACATCTGATTTTATATGGTTAATGAATGTAACATGATACAGAATTTCTTTTTACCTAGGGTTGCTGTGTCTTTTTCCTCCTCTCATTATATAAATAAATGTATAAAATTGGTAGCTATTTTTGTTACATACTTTAATGTGAAATAGTCACAGTGCAGTCTCTTAGTAGTTTTCTTTTTTTTAACTGGTGAGTTTTTGAGAGCCTGTAATAATAGTGAGATGGATTTAACCTATGTGACCACCAAAAAATATATTAAAATGAAATCCAGGGGCATAAACAGGTAGAATACAAATATCTTTTCCGTGTAGGGGCTGTACTACAGAAGAGAAAATGCTACAATAAAACTATTAAGCAATTTGGGGGTTTAATTCAAAGATATTTGAGCATGCGTTTTATGGAAGAAGATGACTACTACAAATTTATCTTATGAGCAAATGAGATACTGGGCAGCAAAGAAGTGAAGAAAATAATGCAGAAGAAATAAAGCAAATGTTCTTAACACTATGTGCTGTATATGCCTGAAAACACTTTATCTTTATAACGTGTATTTTATATTTAATTTAAAATTAAGGAAATGTTGGTACCAAGAAGTTAAATATCTTGCCCACAAATGTATATGTAATAAAGGAGGAGAACTGGATACAATTCTATTAACTTTGAGTCTTTTAAAAAAGTAATTCTGCATTTCTCTTGATAGCTCATATTAAAACAGCAAAGATTCCACGAAGAGAGACAAACAGTAAGGGGAAAATGACTTACAGAGAGTGCTATTCATATGTAGTTATTTAAAGTACAATGTAAGTATTGTTTTGCATTGGACAATAATTCTTCAAATGTTTTGGTAAAATTAGTCTTATATTTCCTTAAAGTGTGTTTTTGAAACATATGCAGAAGGGCTACCGGGGGTCTATTATAAAGGCAAATTCTGGTTGCTAGAACAGATTATTTAATCAAATATATTTGGTATTAGAATGGAGTCATTTAGAGATAAGAAAAGTAGTTCTTTAATTCTCTGCTTAAAAACAAACACATAAACAAAAACAGGTCATCAACTTTTTTAAAAAAACTAATGAGTCTTTAAAATATTTTGTTGATTCCATATATTTGGGCAATACAAAATATCCATGAAACGTTGCTGGATGAAAACAAGATTATGGTATTGAATTAATAGGAAAAGCCTACTGAAGTAAACATATACACACATGTTTGAGTATAAAAATGGAAAACTTGTATGTTGAACAAGCGTGATTAATGACCCTAATAAATACATATTTTATTATTGTCTTTTCGTTCTTTTCTACCACTAGTAATTTTTCTGTGGTCCTGAATAAAAAGTTGACCAGTGCCGGTAATACTTTGCTTACTTCTATTTAATAGATAATTCTACAGTTATTTAAAATCTCAAAATATAGTCTTAATCAGAAATCTAATCCAAGATACAAAGCAACACTTCAGCTGTCTCAAAAGATAAGACCTTCTCTCCTATATGCAACTGAAGACAGAGTTTGGGGAGACTTGTGGCTACAAAAGAAGGTCTGGTGTGCTTTTGTTTTTGTTTTCCTTCTTCTGCTACCTTGTGGGAATAGAGAAATTGAAAGGGAAAGGACAGGGTTTTTTTTTTTTTATTTGCTGATCTCTGGATATGGTCATATTTAAAGTTGATTTCACTCATGAGTGCTTTGTGGACTTATGGATGCTTTTCTGCTTGGACCACCTCTGCCCCCATTTATCTGATTGTCCACTTTTCCAGTTCTCTGGTCGTTAAGGTCTTCTGGCTCAAGACCTCTTTGTCAATGATTTCTCTTTTTCCTGTTCTGCAACTCACTCCTAGTCCTTGGCAAATGGAATCATCCAACCTTTTCACTAAAAGATGTAGGAAATGGAGGGCCTTTAGCTTTCTCAGGCACTAAAAAAGAAAAAAAAAAAAAACTTTTATGTGTCTCTGAGTAATATCATCAAAGCTGCCTTTACTATACTTGGAAGTCGAAGGTAATATGGTAGAGGTTATAAGAAAGGAAATCATATCCTGATAACAGTTCTCTTCAAAGAAAACCTTCCCAGAATTCTCTGTATCTTTACTTTTTTGAATTTTAAAGTTGGAAAGTTCTTTGCATCTTTGTTCTTTGTATCTTGATTTTTTAAATATATTTTTAAATTGGAAAGTGGTCCAGTAACATGAAACCAATTACTTTTACTGTTTTTTTTTCTTTTTATTCTTTTACTATTATTATTTATAAATTCAGCATACAGGGAACTATCTTACAAGCACTTTGGGTTTTGATATCTATAGTGTTGGTACATAAGTGAGAAATAAATAAGGTGGTTCTAGTTCTGCAACCTAATATGTATGTGTACACCTACAAGTGCATATAAACAAGTATATTAAGAGAGAAAGGAAACAGAAAAAGGAAAAAAAAAAAAAAAAGGAATGACTGTTTAATGATCCTCTGATTATACTGTTAAATATTATAATACAGGTGTTAAAATCATCCTTTTCCATATTAAATTTTAATTAAAAAAACACAAAATTATACCAAATGGGCCCTGTCAGAATAAAATAGAGCTATATATAACTCCTATATTGTTTCATTCTCTTTCCTTAAAAGTGCATTTATTAAATGCTTTTACCATGTAAGTTAAGTGCACTCATCAACTATTTATCTGTGATACTGATTTTATCAATTATTGAAGAAACTATCCTTCAGCAATTTAACATCGTTATTTTCAATATGATGTTTTTTATTTCCCTCCCTCCTTCTACACGAATGTAATTGTTTAGATGAAAGTAATACAATTTCTAAAAACTTGTTTTATTGTCATATAGCCCATGTTCTTTGGGCTAGAATGCATGATTGATTATTCATGAAGATAATGTTTAGATATGTGATGCAAAGATATTAATCATGCTATGAACAAGAATGACTTGTTCCTGTAGTGAGCAAAAAGAGAAGACATAGTGCTAAGTATGGGATGTTTATGTAATTTTAATACACAATTTGAGAATTGCAACATAAATCATTTTTGCTAATAAGTCCAGTTAAAGCCACTATTTGGCTGATGCTATTTGTGGTTATATTTAGCATATTTTATTATACTTGAGAGCTTCAAAGATTCAATTTAATCAACTTCACATATAAATCAAACATCACCTATATTTTCTTTACCTTTGTATATCAAAATTCTCATAAGTTCACAGAAATTTGGAAAAAGAAATAGCACAGAGAAGACTTGTGTGTCCTTCATCCAGTTTCCCCAATGGTGATAGGTTGCGTATAGTACAAAATCAAATCCAGTAAATTGGCAATAATACCATCCACAGCCCTTATTCAAATTTTACCATTTTACAAACACTAATATGTGTATTTGTATAATTATATTTATATATAAAGTTTCAGTACAACAATTAAACTCCAAATATACAACTGTCCCATTACTCACAAAATCCTTTATGTTACCCTTGATAATCACACGCAACACACACTTCCTCCCTGTCTTATACTGACCACTAAAATAACAAAACCACTGGACTATAATAAGTTATGAACATGTAATGTAATATCTAAAACAAGTACTAAAAGATTTATAGAAAGATATACTCAAAACCACTATGGAGAAATAAAAATAAAATTTTGGAAAGTGTTTATGTAACCCACAGATATGCAGAAAAAGAAAACCAAATAAATTTTTAAAAAACAACAAAGAAATCAAACAGAAAACAGAAAAGAAACAGGAAGATTTAGGCCCTATTATATACATAATTACATTCAATATAAATGGTCTAAATTTAAAACTTGACAAGTTCAGCATAGTAGAAAAAGTGAACAAACAAAAAATAATCAACTATTTGTTGTCTATAAGAAGCTCACTTTAAATGTAACAATATAACAATACAAGTCAGTTTAAAGTAAATGAATCCAAAGTTATATAACATGAAGGCATTAAACAAAAAATATTGATAACAAATAAAGGATAATGCAAAGAAAATTGCTAGGGACGGACAGGGACTTTACACACAATTAATATGTCAGTCCAACAAAATCATAACAATCTTAAGTATGTGCACAGCAAAAACAAAGCTTCAGAATACTTGAAGCAAAAACTGATAAAACTTAAAATAGAATAAACAAATTCACAGTTATAGTTAAGAAAAAAAAATCAGTCGGAAATTGATAGTACCACTAGACAGAAATTATCAAGGACATGAAAAAAACTGAAAACCATAAACCAACAGACTGCAATTGTTATTCATATAACACTCCACCAAACAGCAGCAAAATACACATTCTTTACAAGTGCCTGTGAAATATTCAACAAGATAGATCACATCATTTGCCATTAAAATATCTAAACAAAGTTAAAATACCTGAAAATATACAAAGTATATTGTCCGGCCAAAATGGAAACAAATGAGAAATCCATAAGAGAAAAGTAAGATAAAAATCTATAAACACCTGGAAATCAATAACACATTTCTAAATAATCAAAAGGAATTCTAAAGTCTATTAAAAATTACACTGAATGGAATGAAAATGAAAATATAAAATATCAAAATATATGATATATGGCTGATGCAGTACTGAGAGATAAATTTACAGCACTTAACGTTTATATTAAGAAAAAAGAATATTATCAAGTAAAAAAATCTAGGATCCCACCTCAAGAAAGTATAAAAAAGAAGAGCAAAATAAAATCAGAGCAAGATGAAGTATCAAAAAGATAAGAGCATGGCAATGAAATTTAAAATTAAAGGTACAAGAGCAGTGTCTCACATCTGTAACTCCAGCACACTGAGAGGCAGAGACAGGTAGATCCCTGAGAGTCAGAGACAGGTAGCTCAGAAGTTTGAGACCAGCCTGAGCAACATGATGAAATGCAGTCTTTACACACAAAAAAATTGTTTTTAAAACCAGGTGTGGTGGCATGCACCTGGAGTAACAGCTACTTGGGAGGCTGAGGTGGGAGGATGGCTTAAGCCTGGAGGCAGAGGGTTGCAGTGAGCCGAGGTCATGCCACTGCACTCCAGCCTGGGCAACGAAGTTAAAAAATAAATAAAAACAGCTTAAAAATTAATGAAGTAAAAGCGGATTTGTTAAAAATATCAATAAAATTGATGAACATCTAGCAAAAATGACAGAGAACAAATATGACCAATATTAAGGAATGAAAGTGTGGACATACTACAGACCCCACATATATCAAAAGGATAATAAAGAGGCACTATGAACAAATCTGCAAATTTGATATGCTAAATGGACAAAGTCAATGAAAAGTTTGAACTACCAAATTATATCCAGGTTGAATTAAATAATCAGAATAGTCCTATAACTATTTTTTAAATTCAAGTTTTAGTTTAATACATTCCATAAAAAAAAATCTATACCTACTTATTTTTACTGGAAATTTTTACCAGATATTTAAGAAAGCATTAATGTCATTCCTATACAATATCTTCCAGAAAATATCAAGAAAATGACACTTTTCAATTCATTTTATGAGAACAATATTTTATTGATCCCAAAACTACATAAAAACAAAAGCACCAATTTCAGATAAATATCCTGAATTAATAGAGACACAAAAATTCTAAACAAAGTATTAGCAAATAAAAAACAGCATTCTATACAAAAAATAACCTATGACCTATGTTATTCCAGGAAAGCAAAACTGATTCAGTATTCAAGAATAAATCAATGTAACTCACCTTATTAACTTGTTGAAGTAGAAAAAACTCATTATCTTATCAAACGATGCAGGAAAAAAATGTATTTGACAAAATTTAGCACCCAATAAATCTTTGGAAATAGGAAGTATACATATACCAGTACTTCTTGGTAATACGTGTTGTGTTGAGGAGTGGGAGAGGAGGATTATTGAGAAGCATGAGGAAGCTTTCTGGGATAGTGGGTACGTTTGCCATGATGATAGTGATAATAGTGTCTAAGATGTATACATATGGCAAAACTTTTAAAATATACTCTTTACATATGTGCAGTTTATTGTATTTCAGTTATACCTCAATAATGTTGTTAACTTGTGGAATATCACCACACCTTTCTGACCTTGGCCTGTTTCTTAATGTATCTATCAAGATTTTGATAAAGACATATTATTACCTTTGCTTAGGAAAACATAATATAAAAATAGAGGTAAAGCTTACATACAAGATTTATCAGAATTGAAAAAAACAACACTAAGTGGTATTGTCAATCCTAATATTTTTCTCTATAGTTTATGTTATTCTAATCTCAGGGAAGAACATGGATACCTTTGATGTGTATACACCAAATCTTCTACATTTTTCTTCTATCCTCAATCTTGACAGATGATTTTCTGTTTTCCTTCCTTGAAAAACTAGAAATCATCAAAAATGAACATCTCTTCTGCCTACCTACTATTGGCCAATCAGACAATCAGTCAAATTCCCTAAGTTTATAACCATCTACTTTTTTTATCTTATTTTGTTTCAATTGAGAAATCATATTATATTCAATGACTTTATGTGTGCTATAGATTCGACTGTTCTACCATCTCGATAATTTTATTACACCAATAATCTCACTTCTATTCTTCAGCAATATTTTATTTTCTAATGCAGGATCACACTTAGCATGAAAATGTCCCCTACCCACTCCTGTTAAAAAGATACCAAAAGAAATCCTCAACATCATATCTAAATACTGCGACATTTCTCCTTTTGCCTTCAAAACCAAGAGATGTTTACACTTGTGTGAAATGACTCCACACCCAATTAATCTTCCTCTAACTAGTGTCTGACTTTGACAACCTTGTCTACAACTTATTTATTGGTATCAAACTACCATCTTTAATGTTGACAAATGCAATAAGCACATTTTTTTTTTCTATTTCAGATATTTCACCTTTAAAGTCTCTTTTGGAAATACAAGTCTTGCCTTTTATATCATCAATCTTAGTGTTGCTCCCACTTCACTGTTCACTAATTATCAGTTTCCTTTGCTGCATTCTCCTCCTCTATCTATACTCTTAATTTCAAAATACCTTGGAGTTTGTTTCTTGGCCCTTTCTCTTTTTTCTGTATACTCATTCCCTAGGACACGTAAATTATTTGTGGACATTAGTCTTCCAGTTGATTTTTCATTACTTCCTAATACAAATTTCTTGCCTAGATCTTACTGAATATAAATTCTTTGTCTAGATTAATCAAAGAACACCACTCTTTTAGAGCCATGTCACTGCAAGATATTCTACTTGAATGTAACAATAACAGTAAAATTCAAAATAGATCTCTTGAGTTCGCCCTTTTTTGAACATGTTTTCTACTTCTAATTTTACTGACTAATAAGTGACATCATTCTGCTCAGTGTAATCACTGATTCCTTTTCTATCATCTCTCACATCCAATTTATGTGTGAAGGCAAGTCTTGTTTATTAAACTCAAAAATATATCTCAAACACAAACATTTCCATTCATTTCCGTTGTATCATCATACTCATAATTTTTACTGGACTACTGTGAAAATCTCCTTACTGTTTGCATATAGTCACTCTTAATTTCCTCTATCTCAAACTGTATCTACAGTTAGAACTCTCTTCTGTATGCACAGGTATTCCCCATAGCACTTGGAATACATTCCATTCAACTTACCGTGACCTTAATGACCTAAATGAGCTAACTCTTGCCTATCTCATCTGCCTTCTCTAGCAGTCCTTTCCCCTAGGTAAGTTATAGCATGGGTGGTCGTGTGCTTCTCAAAATGCTGAGCTTTTTCCTAATATTAAACTTTGATACATAACATTTCCTCTTGAGTGAAAGCTCCATCCTCCACTTTTGCTCTGGGTATCTATTACTGAATTACAAGTGCCCTAACTTTTAGGGACTTAAAACAATAACCATTTTTAAAAACCTCATGATTATGTGGATCGGAAATTCAGGCAGTCCTCGTCTGTCTTATCATTTTCTGTCATTTTCCACCACATGCATGGATTGGAGTTGCTCGATGGCGTAGAGTTGTGGCTGACCTAGTCTAGAGGCTGGTGTCTCAGGGGGAAGGACTGCCTTAGCCAGCCCATTTTTTCTTTTGGCATAATTTTTGGATTTCTCCACTAGCAAGGTACTGGAATATAGCCATTTAAGACTACGAGAGTGTTCAAAAAATCTGTAGTGCAAGGTAGTCTATTAAAGCTAATGTCTGGAAACTTGCATTCACTTTTGCCACTTTTATTGATCAAAACAGACAGTGTCCCTCAGATTCAAGACAAGGAAATATAAATCTCTTCTTTATATGAAAATTGTCAATAAATGTATACATGTTTTTATTCTGACAGAATCACAAAAGTGGATCTCATTTTGTAAATGACTTAAAGTAAATATTATAACATTGCAGCTAAATTTATGAAGTAAAGAGCTTGGTAATTTGAGAACCCGGTGGACCATCAGTAGGGCTATATCTTAGATAGGCAAAATGACTGTTAGATAAAGCAGAGGAGACAGACAAGAGTTAGATCATTTAGAACATTAAAGTCAGGATAAGTAAATTAGTAACTAAATATTGCAAAAATGTGATTCCCTAAGTATCACTTTTAAATTGGGTGTCTCCAGCAAAAGGAATAATCATCAAGGTAAACAGACAATTCACAGAATGTGAGAAAGTATTTGCAAACTCTACATTTGCAAAGGATCCAGAATCTACACGGTGCTCAAAAAATCAGCAGAGGAAAAAAACAAAAGAAAAGAAAACAAAACAAAACAAAAAACATAATCCCATTAAAAGAGCAGGGCATCTAAGAAAAACTACTGTGAAAAATTTTAAAGAATTCAGTTGGTCACAAATGCAGTGAAGTCACTATGGCTATTAAGGGATTAGGTGACAAAAACACTGAACAGGAGGCATTAAAACTGACAAGGTTAAATAGAGGAGTGATGTTCCAAACATGCCAGTCAGATCACACTGGCAAGGTGAGTCCAGCTCTAGTCATAATTTTAGGGGGCTAGAGAATGACATGAGAATATGAAAGTGTGACATACGAAACACTTGAAGGAACTTGGAATGTTTAGCTTGTAAAGGCCTGAGGGACAAATATGATTGATATCTTCAAATGTTGAGCAGCTGTCACATGTAAGATTTTTCCCTCTATTTTTCTCAGGAACTTTGATTAATAATATGTCAAAAATAAATTTTACAGTTAAAATAATACTTAAGCAATCAGAATGATTACTCTATAGGAAGAAAAGAATTTAAAATGCTTCTGCCGGTTTTTCTTTAGTTGTTATAGTTGCTTCTTCCTCTTACACCGGGGATTAGATTTGACGCTTTCTTGGCATCTTTGAAGTAGTAATTACATTTTCTTTCTGTCATAAAATGTAGGTCAACTAGATAATATTTCTATTGTCATATTAATTATTTAATACCAAATAAATTAATATTTATTAATACTAATAAAGCAACCATACTGTTTAAAATCGGTAGTGAGGAAAATAATAGTGGACTGTATAACAGTCATTTCTTATCAGAGAATGCACTCAAGTGAATGAAAAGAAAGCTCTGCAAATTAATTAAAAATAAGAATAATAAATCACAAGTCCTGAATAGCCTAGTTCCCATATTTGTTGTATTTATATGCAAACTAAAAACTCATCTTTACATACTCTTTGTTCAAATTTGTTATGATACATATTGTCATTGAAGAGTTTTGACAGATTTTGAGACTGTTGCAAAGTTTTGCCTGGGTAATTTATTAATTACTAATTTAAGCATCAGATACTTAGAATAGTGTTTACGCATTTTTAATAGTTCCTAAGCTGATTTCTTAGGAACTATTAAGAAATCCGGTTTGTCATTCGTTAGGTATTTTTCAATTTATGCCAACAAATTATCAGGAAGAAAATTAATATCAATAACCAAATTGAATGTTTCAGGTAGCTAATCCTAATAAACTCATTTCTTGGTGTATTCATTGTATATATTTTATATATTTTTGTAAAAGCAAAATTTAGCACAAAATAATAAAACTCTCCTAATTTCTTCTACAGAATAATTCAACTTTCTCCAGAACCTATACCAAAACTTAGCTAGGAGAATCTCTTTTTAACTTTGAAATTACCTCTTGTGAGGATCTTAGTGTCTGTAAGTGTCAGGGGATAGGGCAAAGAAAGTGAAGAGTTTGTTCTTATAGTCACTGCTATATTTCTGAAGTGTGAAAATCCTTAGGAATTAATTGAACTTTCAAGAATGAAGCCTGCTTCAGTGCTAACCTCTAATAGTGTTAGATTTAGTTCAAATTATAAACCCGACACTTTAAATGTTTCTAACAAACTTTTTAAGTATGCTCTTTTGAAAGAATCTTAGTACTTTGCGGTTAAATTATAGCAAATCTGGCTAACGCTATACTGTGAAATGTCTTGTCGCCGTACCTACATGTAACAGTAGTTAAGACATACAGCTTCTCGTGTCTCTGCTTCTCTCACCACAAAGCAGAGAGGACATTTACACAAATGCAGTTTTTTTCTAAACTACTTTGTTGTTCTTTTTAGAAATTATTACTAAAATAATGACGCAATTTGTTCACGGTGGTATAATTCATATTTCGTAGAGAAAATAGGAAGTGTAGTTACACGAAATGTGCAATGGTTTGACTGTTCCTTCCAGAACTCATGTTGAAACTTAACCTCCAGTGTGGCAATATTGAGAAGGGGACCTGTAAAAGGTGATTCGGTCATGAGGGCTCTTCCCTCATGAATAGATTAATCCATTCATGGATTTATGGATTATGGGGTTAGTGGATTATCATGGGAGGGAAACTTGTGGCTTTGTAAGAAGATAATAACAGACCTGAGCTAGATGTTAGCGCACACAGCCTCCTCACTATGTGATCTTCTGCCTCACATTGGGATGCCACAGAAAGCCCTTCAAGAGAAGGACTTCACCAGAGACACTCCCTTCACCTTGGACTTCCCAGACTACCTAACTCTAAAAAAATTAATCTATTTTCTTTATAAATTACCAAGTTTTAGGTATCCTGTAATGAGCGACAGAAAATGACCTAAGACAGCATGCGTAACACAATGTGAAGAAGTGTATGAAATATAAAGAATGGACTGAAAGGCAAAAAGATCTGATTGTCCATGTTTTATTAACTAAAGGGAGTCTATATTATAATTAAGACAACGTTCTCTCTTCTGTTCTTATTTTATTTTATTTGAGTTCGTAAATTTCCCATATCATCTAGCTCCATGTTGTGTGGGCTCTATTTATTTTTTACTTCTTGATCCTATTACTAGTTTTAATATTTGCTTGTGTCCTTAATATTAAGAGTCAAACACCAATTGATTTCTTGAATAACTTTTGCTCCTTCTCAATGGTCATATGGTATTTATATATCAGAAAAATAATTTAAAAATACATAGTGAGCGGCTTTAATGCTAAATAATTCCAGCCTTTCCAATTTGAGCACTTTATCCATGAGTTTTCTGAAGTGTCTGAATCTTTCTGACTCCTTCCTTCACATTGGGTGGAGTATGGTGATGGACGTGCCTAGTATTACATCCAAGTTTCTTTCTCCAACCAGTTCCATTATTGGAAAGCAAAAGTAGATGGCATAAAATTTTAATCTTAAATGAGTATACATCTCAAAATATGTTTTTTTTAAAAAAAGGAAAATGTATGGATAGTACCTAACATATCTTCATGTTGGCAAGTCTCCATTGTCTCATAAAGGCATTTAAATACTTTGTTCTTTTATATCAGTATCAAAAAAACACATTTTACATGTTTTGTGTATCTCTTTGCCTCTTTTAATCTATAAAATCTCCTCATTTTAAAGTCTTTCTTTTAAGCTGAGTGCAGTGGCTCATGCCTGTAATCCCACCATTTTGGGAGGCCAAGGCGGGCGGATCATGAGGTCAGGAGATCGAGACAATCCTGGCTAACACAGTGAAACCCCGTCTCTACTAAAAACACAAAAAATTAGCTGGGCATGGTGACGGGCTCCTGTAGTCTCAGCTACTTGGGAGGCTGAGGGAGGAGAATCACTTGAACAGAGGAGGCAGAGGTTGCAGTGAGCCGAGATCATGCCACCTCACTCCAGCCTGGGCAACAGAGCAAGACTCTGCCAAAACAAAACAAAACAAAACAAAACAAAATTCGCCCACTAAAGGAATGATGAATTATTCAGTGTCTACTCCTATGCATCAGTTTCCAGAATAATACATTTTTTTCCCAAGCAAGCTTCACTAGTGATCAATGAGATTTTTCAGATTATTATGAACTCATGGGTTTTTAACATTTTTGCAATGTTCATTGCAGTTATATTATTTGATGTTTAAATCACGCTGTTTTAAAACAGTAAAGCCCCTTTACTTTCTTACTGTGACCATCCAATAGGATTTTTATAGCCTTTGATAGTTTCTTCATTTTGCAATTTGGTATAAAAAATATTTCCAGGCTTATATTGTACAGTTCTTATCACAGGGGGAACCTTTCATTTCTCCAAGATTTGGTTTATTTGACTACGAAGTGGTATTTAGAGACCACAGTCTGAATTCTCTTTGTCTGGATTTACCATTACTTTTAGATCTTTCCTGTGTACCAGTTAGAAAATGTGCATTTTAATGCATAAGAGAAAATAATCACACAAAGAGTTTGTACACTAATTGAAATTAACAGTAAAGGATTTGTCTTTTGTTTTAATCACTCTTGGTTCTTGTTCTGAAAAATCTTCTTTCCTAAGAACACTAATATAATTGCTTATTTTCTACCTATTTGTCTATCTATATATAAATCTTCAAAATAATAGTACTAATATTATTAGTATTAACACGGTCAGTAAATGCTGTTTAGTATTTTATTTCAGCTCTTTTTTAACCTTGATATATCCCAGGAAAGATGTCCGGTCAAGTCATACATAGCAACATGTAAAATCCCCAACGTATCTGCCAGACCAGTCGATGTCACACAACCTGAGTGGCTGTCTGCACTTTTTTTTTTCCTTTCTTTCTTTTAACTTTTATTTTAGGTTTCAGGGGCTCATGTGAAGGTTTGCTATATAGGTAAACTTTTATCATGAGCATTTGTTGTACAGATTATTTCATTACAGGGATATTAGGCCTAGTGTCCAACAGTGAATTTTTTCTGCCCCTTACCCTCCTCCCACCTTCCACTCACGAGTAGAGCCCAGTGTTTGTTGTTCTCTTCTTTGTGCTCATGAGTTCTCATCACTTATCTCCCACTTGTAAGTGAGAACATGCAACATTTGGTTTTATGTTCCTGTGTTCGTTTGCTAAGGATAATAGCCTCCAGTTCCATACACGTTCCTGCAAAAGACATGATCTCATTCTTTTTTATGGCTGCATAGGATTCCATGGTGTATATGGACCACATTTTCCTTATCCAATCTGTCATTGATGGGCACTTAGGTTGACTCTATATCTTTGCTATTGAGAATAGTGCTGCAGTGGACATTTGTGACAACACATTCTTTAAAGATTCTCTTGTGCCTTAAGGAAATCATCTGTTTATCATTAGCTTCAATTTCACTGTTGGTGCTACTTCCAAATGGTTTATTTTTTCCCTAGGTTATTGCCAATGCCTTGTAATTCTTACGTAGGTCATAAATGCACAGTGTTTTTAAAGTTAATATTTACATAAATATTTTTAAAAGTTTTTAAAAAGAAAAAATGTACAGTCAAATTACTGTGTTTTAAGGTAATTCAAAACTATTCTTGCATAGTTAAGCCATCAAACTGATATTAATTTAGTTTAATTTTATTTATTTTTTACTATTTTTTAGGATTCTTTTATTGATTTAAGCTGTATTTTATTTTATAATTGTGCAAAATAATTAGAAGGCTCTAAATTGTAATCCATAAAAGAAACTACATTGAGAGAAGTGTATTGTTTATTAATTTCCCTTTTTCTGATGTTTCTACAGTGTAAATAATACTTTTCACTAGCTTTTTTGTTTTTACTTATATTTATAAAATAAGAATATTTCTTATATATATGTACAGATGCATATATAGTTACATCATTTTATATATACATATTACCCCCTTTCAGAAACAAATGGTAGCATAGTAATAACATTAGTCGGCACCTTAAAAGTATTTTTAAAAGATTCACTTATAATCATCTAGAAAAATATTTCTCTTTCTTTTTAGAGATATATAGTTCTTCATTCCATAGATATACCATACTTTATTAAACCAGTCCCCTTTAGATGAACATTTTTTATTATTTACTCTTTTATGGACAAATTGGACAAAAATATATAACCTTTTGCATATGCCACTTTAAAATTTTGCTGGATAGCCTTAAAAGAAGGGTTTTTTTTCAGATATTCCAAAATTACTTTTCATAGATGTTGTATATAGAAGTATTTCCCCCAGCAGTATATAAGTGTGCATTTCCCAACAATCTCACCAACAGATTATATTGCTAATCTGTTAATATGCCATTTAAAGGGGATTTTTTTTTATTTGCATCTAGAGTTGAAAATGAATTCTTCTATTAGACTAAATATAGTCAAGTCATTGTCTATTGAATAACTTTAAATAATATTTTTGCTTTTAGAGGCTCAGTGGGTATATGACTTTTAACAGTCATACTGACTTTTGAAAAAGACCAATCATTTGGGCATCTTCCAGTAAAATCTCTCTGGGAGGAATGATAGCTCAAGAAGATACATAGCACAGGAACTTGACTTCAGAAGGCCTAAAAATTAAGAAAACTTTTACGAATACAGCCTATGCTGTAACCTTGATCCAGCATGAAGTCCACATCAGTACTACTCTCTAATTTCCTGGAGTGGAAACCTTTGGATGAACTCCTAGTTACCTCTATTTAAAGGGATAATTAGAGAATAGCCTTCTCCCATAAGTGAGTATGAACAAGAGCCTACAGAGTTGGATTATTAGTACTTTTTAGATATTATCTTTGGGCCTTACTGGTGCCCTCATCACTATAAAGTATGCATGTTATGCTTTATTCATCTGTGTCATGGCCTATTCCCCTGGGAATCCTCTCAGAACAACGGAGTCACTGGAGGGTTAAAGAGTGTGGATGACAGCAGTTAACCACCACAATGCACCTGTCAGATGTCCAGCTGGCTCATATATCACTGAACATAAGGCTGATTGGCTCTCTGCCCAGATATTCTAGTGTATCCTGAATGGTGCCATATTGACAATTATGGATATGCAAAATTGTTCACACATTTAAGGTTAAGAGCAACTTATTTTGAGCTCATATCTTTATGCAATTTGTTTGATGGCATATGGGGTCATTTTGGAGTCTAGTCCCTAGAGGCAAGAATTGCTGTGGCAACTAACTTGCTCTAAATTGCTGTTGCTGTCCAGTTAGTTTAAAAATTAATTATCCTTCTAGATTTCAATGATGATTTTGAATAATTATTCAGGGAAAATTGGGAAATAATGTAAATTAGCATCTAAATTATAAAGAATAAATTTATTGATTAGAGCTTGGGGGACAATGATGGATGATTTCTGCTGAAAACAATAATGTCTATTTGACAATTATGTGTTGTAAAACAATATAACAACATAAAACTAAATAAATAATTTATTCTCCTGTAAACCTTGTAAGGGGATTCCCAAAGAAATAATTATCTATTTTCTGATTTCACATTGAATATAAACTACCATAATGTGCTATGGTGATCTGTTATTTTTTTACAGTAATTCTAGACAGAGTATTTATTTTGTGTATTCGTGATAAGGACGCATGTCTTTGAACAGTGTTTTGTAGTTCTCATTGTGGAGATTTTTCACCTCCTTCATTAGCTATATTCCAAGGTATTTTATGCTTTTTATAGCTATTGTGAATGGGATTGCATTTTTTATTTGGCTGTCAGCTTGGATGTTGTTGGTGTATAGGAATACTACTGATTTTTGTACATTAATTTTGTATCCTGAAATTTTGCTGAAGTAGTACATCAAATCAAGAAGTTACTGGGCAGAGACTATGGAGTTTTTTTAGTTACAGAATCATGTTGTCTGCAAACAGGAATACTTTGACTTATTTTCTTCCTATTTTGATGTTTTTTTATTTCTTTCTCATGCGTGAGTGCTCTAGCTAGCAGTAGTGACAGAAGCCATCCTTATCTTGTCCCAGTTTTCAAGAGGAATGCTTCCAGATTTTGCCCTATTCAGTATGATGCTGGTTGTATGTTTGTCATATATTATTATTATCATTCTTATTATTTTGAAGTATGTTCTTTCATTGTCTTGTTTGCTAAGAGTTCTTAACCTGCAAGCGTTTTGAATTTTATTGAAAGCCTTTTCTGCATCTATTGAGATAATCGTGTGGATTTTGTTTTTAGTTATGTTTATGTGATGAACCATGTTTATTGATTTTCAGTGTTGAACCAACCTTGCATTTCAGGGATAGAAGCCTACTTGATAGTGGTAGATTAGCTTTTTGATGTGGTGCTGGTTTCAATTTGCTAAATTTTGTTGAAGATTACTGCATCGATGTTCATGATAGATGTTGGTCTAAAGTTTTCTTTGTTGTTTTTGTGATTCTGCCAGGTCTTGATATCAGGATAACGCTGGTCTTGTAGAATGAGTTGGGGAGGAGTTTGTTTTCCATTTTTTGGAAGAGTTTCAGGAGGAATGATGCCACCCCCCCGTTTACACATATCTGGTAGAATTCAGCCGTGAATCCTTCTGGTACTAGGTTTTGTTGTTGTTGTTGTTGTTAGCAGGCTTATTACTGATTTAATTTTGGAAGTCATTATTGAATACAGGAATTCAATTTTTTTTCTGACTCTATGTTCCAGGAATTTATCCATTTCTTCTAGGTTTTCTAGCTTTTGTGTATAGAAGTGTTTAAAGCAGTCTCTGAGCTTTTGTTTTTGTTTCTTGTATTTCTGTGGAGTGGGTGATAATGTCCCCTTTATCATTTTTCATTGTATTTATTTGGATCTTCTCTCTTTATTTATTACTCAGAAATGACACAAACAAATGGAAAAAACATTCCATGCACATGGATAGGAAGAATCAATATCGTTAAATGGCCATACATTTCAAAGAAATGTACAGATGCAATGCTATCCCTAAAAACTACCAATGACATTCTTTACAGAATTAGAAAAATTATTTTAAAATTAATATGGACTAGGAGCAGTGGTTCATGCCTGTAATCCCAACACTTTGGAAGGCTGAGGTGGGAGGATCACTTGAGCTCAGGATTTCGAGATCAGACTGGGTAACATAGTGAGAGCTTGTCTCTATGAAAAATCAAAAAAGTTTATCCAGGCATGATGGTGTGCATCTCTAGTCCCAGCTACTCAGGAAGATGAGGCAGATGGATCACTTTGAGCCTGAGAGGTTGAGGCTGCAGTGAGCCATGACTGTGCCACTGCTCTCCAGTATGGATGACAGAGTAAGACTCTGCACCCTCAACCACCACCATAAAAAAAAAAAAAAAAATCACATGGAACGAAAAAAGAGCCAGAATAGCCAAGGCAAATATAAGCAAAAAGAAAAATTCTGGAGGCATCATGTTACCCAACTCAAACTCTACTCTACTACAATTCTACAGTAACCAAAACAGCATGGTACCAGTAAAAAACATATACATAGACCAATGGAACAGAATAGATAGCTCAGAAATAATGCTGCACACTTACAACCATCTGATAACCATCTGATCTTCAACAAGGTCAACAAAAACAAGCAATGATAAAAGGACTTCCTGTTCAATAAATGGTGCTGGGAAAACTGCTCAGCCATGTGAAGAAGATTGAATCTGGAACCCTGCCTTACATCATAGACAAAAACTAATTCAAGATTGATTAAAGACGTAATTGTAAACCTAAAACTATAAAAACCCTGAAAGATAACCTAGGAAATGTCATATTGTACCATTCTGGACATAGGCCCTGACAAATATTTCAGGACAAAGACGCAAAAAGCAATTGCAGCAAAGACAAAAATTGATTAATGGGACCTAATTAAATGAAAGAGTTTCTGCACAGCAAAAGAAATTATAACAGAGTAAACAGATGGCCACCAGCGTTGGAGGAAATATTTGCAAATTGTGCATCCTATAAAGGTCTAATATCCAGAATCTATAAGGAAATTAAATTAACAAATATAAAATAAACAGTCCCATTAAAAAAGTGGGCAAGGAACATGGACGGACACATTTCAAAAGAAGAGATACATCTGATAAACAAGCAAATGAAAAAATGCTCAACATTACTAATCATTAGAGAAATGCAAATCAAAACCACAATGAAATACCATCTCACATGAGTTAGAATGACTATTACTGAAAAGTAAAAACATAACAGATGCTGGCAAGGTTGCAGAGAAAAGGGGAGGCTTATACACTGCTGATGGGAATATACATTAGTTCAACCTTTGTGGAAAGCAATGGGGGCAATTTCTTAAATAACTTAAAACAGAATTTCCATTTGATCCAGCAATACCATTAATGGGTATATACCCAAGAGAATATAAAGACACATTCATGTGTATGTTCACCACATCATTATTCATAATAGCAAAGACGTGGAACCAAACTAAATGCCCATCAACAGAAGACTGGATAAAAAATGTGGTACATATACATCGTGAAATACTGTACAGCCATAAAAACAGTGAGATCATGTCCTTTGCAGCAACACGGGTGGAGTTCGAGGTTTTCATCCTAAGCAAACTAACACAGAAACAGAAAACCAAATACTGCATGTTCTCACTTATACTTGAGAACTAAACACTGAGAACACATGGGCATAAAGAAGGAACCAGCAAACACTGGAGCATACGTGAGACTGGAGTGTGGGATGAGGGAGAGAATAAAAAACTACCTAAACAGTATTATGCTTATTACCTGGGGGACAAAATAATCTGTACACCAAACCCCACTGACATACAATTTGCCTATTTAACAAGCTTGCATATGTACTGCTGAACCTGAAATAAAAGTTTAAAAGTGATAACAAAATAAATGCTACCCACTGCCAAAAAAAAAAACTCTTCTTATCCACTTAAAAACTAGGCAATTAATTTAATTTTATTTTTTCTAGCAGAACAATTTTCTGCTACATCGTCCCCTGTGTCAGAAACTTCTTGTACTTTGGGACATACTGAGAGTAGATTTATTGAGTTATAAATCCCTCTTTGAAAGAAAGTCCAGATATTTCTTAGATTTTACTTAAATGAGTAAAGGTGATATTTATTCTTTAATCATTCTTCAACCACTATCCAGATAAAATTCTTGTTGAATTAATTGTTGAAATTATTAACTTTTCCAGGTCAGTTGTTAACTTGGATAATATTATGCTGATAAAAATTTGATGACTGAAATAAATTTTCATGACATTTTCAAATGCCTTTATATTATCATCTTGAATATCTTGTCATTATTCAAAGAGCTTTTGTCATTTTTCTATGAGCAATAATGAACTCATAATATCTAAAATGACTCATTTTATTTTGCTTTATATCACTTATAGTAATATCTTAGTCTAAAAGATTACTTTGGTTGATTCAGAGTTCTTACAAATGTTATTATGTTCTATTATTATTTTTAGTTATACGTGCATTTTCCCAAATTTGCTTTATCTCCACTTTAATATGGGGTATTCATATTCCTTGTTCATTTGCTACTAATTGTGAAGATGCTACCTGCTGCTGACTTCCAATGAATCCTTGATTATTCACTACATATTGTGGAACATTTAGCTCTACTAAACACTTTTAAAAAAGCAAACTCCAAAATAAAGACACTTTCAAATAACTTACAAAATGAAGGCCATTATTGTGGCTATAGGTTAATTTGTCTCTAATGCTTCTATTTTTATTCTTCCCAGTCTTGTAGAACCACATTTAACTAAACTTTACCTTGAACCTGAGGCATCCAATTTAGGTGTGCTTTTCCCCTTGTTGCTATTTGAATGTTAATTTATTTCTCACTACAAAAAAATTTGTATTCTTCTTCTTTTCTCTAATTCTTATTTTTTTCAAATATTCTTTAAAAACACATTTCTTTAAAATCTCATTTTTCTAAAACCAAACTTTCTAGTTAATTGTCCTCCATTCTGATTTTATTTCATATTACTTCTTATTAACATGTAGATACTTTTAAGCCAGCCTTGTTAATTTTGCATTGCTTATAAAAATTTTTAAATTTTTAAATGAATATATTGTGTATCTTGAACCAAATTGCATATTTCTGTATTTTTCATTCCATATCTTTAACTATTATAAATGGATTCAACATACTGATTAACTGTAATTATTCACAAAGTATAGTTGATAGAGCTGAAGTCCTTAATTTTGTATGTACCACAGGTAAAATATTGAGAAAAGATATGTAAAACAATACATGTGAGAGTAATTATATATTATCTTTTCTCTCTTGGGCTATCAAAATATATATGAGACATTGATGAAAGAAACACTCAGTATGGTAAAGTGAGGGCAGATACCCAAATTCCTCACCCCAACTTGAATCCACATCCTTATCATTGTGTCAGTTCTGAGATATTGCATTTCTCCATTTTTTGACTTTTGGACTTTGGCCCATGGCATGAGGCAGTAATGACAGTGTGGTGGTGACGGACCAAAAGAGGTCTCATATGATTCTACTCTCTCTGTGTCTTTCTCTTGCCATGAGAACAAGACGCCCTGGCTATTCCATTGGTCCACTGTGGATCTACTTTATGATAAATAAACTTGGATGAACTTGGTTTTGTCCTGGTTTACCACGTACCATGTCACCTCTAAGTTGCTAGACTAATAGAACATTGGCATGGACTCCTAAAGTACACCTAAGACATAGGCTTGGTGATTAAACCCTGAACAATTTCAAGACTCTTTGAGCCTATGGCTATCATATGGTACTGTGTTACGTTCTTCATTTCAGCAGACCAGCAGGTCAAGCAAGGTCTTATTAGTCCTAATTTATCATGAACAAATAGTTACTACAATCATTTGAAGGCAGTAAAGTATACCTGGAAGTTGATAGAGTCACTCTGAAGCCATGTGTTGTTCCTATATCCATAATTGTGATTAGACAATTGCTCCAATCAGACCTAGCAATAGCGTGGTAGCTGGAGAGTCCAGCCTCTTTAGGAATATAGATTTAAGTTACTTCACATTGCAAGCAACACAAATCAGCAAATATTCTGGTCAGGCATGAAGAGAATCAAGATGATTGGCAGAAGAGAAATATGATGAATATTAATTATTGTCTCAGGATTATACACTGCAGTATGGATTTAGCTTGGCACGCTAATACTTGTTTTAAGTTCTTTCTTCATACATTGTCACTGCACACCACCTTTAAGAAGCAGTTAGATATTGGAATGGATTTAGTATGGTGCATGAGTAGATCTGATCTGGGGCCACATCAACAGAAAATACATTGTGTTCACCCTCATCTACTTTCTCTTCCCATATCTTAGCAAGTAGCCCAGAACTCCAAATGCAGAACCTGCATCTCTGTCTAAGGGCTTTTGCTCTCAGACAAGCTCTGCCCATGGGTGCAGCAGGCCAAAAGTGTCAACTGTCTCAGGTTCCCTTAAGAGGGATCCTCAGCCAACGATGGATAGTGCAAAAATACCTCAGATTTTTTGCCCACTGTAGCATTTCAGTGAGGCATTTATACTACACTGGCTTTCCGAGTTCCCCAACATGATCAATGTCAGGTTTCCCACAGTGACAATGTACTTGAATATGTGTCTTTAATTAGCTGCCTTCCATCTCCTTTTACTCTTCCATTCCCTATTGTCTCCAGGGATTACCTACCCAATAAATTATTGTGTTCAAATCTCATCTCAAACCAAGATACAAATCTAAAACACATATTTACCATTCTCTCCCATGGAAACACATAACATGATATTTTTACCTTATAATCTGGTATCAGTATTTTGCATGTTATTTTAACGTGTGTACGTAATTTCGTAATTATATCCTCTCAAGAACTATAAGATATGCCCTAGTATTTACAGGATCAGTAAAGAAACCAGTTCCAAATTACAAAGTTAACTACATGATGTAATGCAATAATGGAAGAAACAGTTATAGAAATAAGTTTCTCTGATTCTTGATTTGGACTCTCTCAATTATGTTTTTTGGCCAATTCCTATGTTAATAAAAAAGCTTGATGCTTACTTGCACATTCACTTAGAACTCCTAAGAGACAGCATGTGCTATATGTATTATATACAGTTCTAATCATGCAAAAGCTGTTCTGAAGAGAGAAGGAATTGTAATTTTATTTTTGAAAATGAAATTATCCCTGTATTTAAAGAAGCATTGATTGGGATTTACACATAACCTTAGTGCATGATGGAATAAAATGAATAAGAATTTTAAAGTCTTCAAATAAGTATCTTGAACAAAGTCTTCAATAGAAGGAGAATAACAAAGATAAATAATAATCGTGCCTTATGCTTACAAAGAACATTGTAAACTAGGAGGTATTTTCACCCAGTGTCTTGAGCCTCACAATGACTCTTGAAGTGAACAGTATAATGGTCATCTTCTACAGTGAAGCATTCAGACTCCAAGTTGTCAAGTGGGTTATTCACTACTAAATGTATTTAGAAAGTGCTAAGGTCAAAACTACCAATTAAATTATAATTAAACTAGAATATTCCTTTATAAAACAACACTACGTATAAATAAAACATGAATTAGAGGAAACCTAATGTTTTGTATTTAACATCTATCTCTGTAACCATTCTTATTCTTTACTTAGAAATTCTACTGAAGAAATGAGATCAAATAGCTTTGCATAGGAAAAAAAAAACTTGTTTGTCGCATTGGAAAGTATTTATATTGGAAACACTACATGAGATTAAATATAGGAAAATGGGTATTAATCTGTATTCTCATTTTTAGTTCCCAAACAGAGAGTGAAATATGAGTTTCATGTCAATTAGTGTGAATGAAACTTCTCTGGAAAAGAGAAATTACTAACTTTCAACTCAGGACTCTCAATTCTACTATTTATAAGTAAGCAATTAATTATATATCCTAGCAATCTATATGATGCACTATAATTAATGTTAAAATTTATTTCTGATTTAATTAACTAACATCATCAATTCATGAAAAGCCAATTCAATCCATGCAAAAAGTGAAAATGTTTTATCAATAGGCAATTTCCTTTTTAAAATCATAAGTGATAATTAGATAACTTACTTTCAAAGATAAAGTATTAGGTTTAAAGCAGAACAAAAATTGGCATATATAATATGAGATCATGGATTTTCATAAAGATAATTATCTATTATGCATTTTTTATCTCTGAAATAGTGTTCATGAAGTGCATCACAAAGGTGATAAAGTAAATTACAATAAAAATGTTTAACCATTTTGAACCAGTGTTTTATGAAATGAATTACATTTGTTTCAATCATAAAAATAAAACAATCTTAAAAGCTGTAAACATAGGTATGTTTAATTCACTGTTTATTGATATTTGAAAAAATGGCCATTTCAGTTCACTAATTTAATTACAAGGCAAAAATATTAACTTCAGAAAATAGATTACTTAACTATTTGTCAGGGTACATTTAATTCCTAGTTCAATTTCAGCTTATAAATTCAGAATAAAATATTGTATCATCCCATTTTCCAATTTTCAGAAGGACAATTGTATAAATAATTCCTTTGGTTTGACAATGTGTTCAATTTGCAGTAATTTTTAATTCAAGAGGACTTTACAAACATGCATTTAAAATTCAAATGCCATTTTGCAACAATTGCAGTATTTTTGTTGTAAAATACATTTTTAATAAATCCATAATTCTTTCACACTTGTATTACTAGGGTATTTGTACAGCTCAATAGGCGACACTGTACCTATGCATTGTTCCTAAGTACTTTTCTATAACCCTATTATATTTGTATATTTATACCACATATAAATAATTTTTAGGCTTGAAACTGAAATCATTAGCACTTATCCTGAATGCAGCTGTTTCTAATAATGAGTACAAAATTGAAAAAGTTAGAGACTAGTAGTCAGATATAGTGTTTGAATTAAACATCAGATATTTGTTGAATAGTTTCCACAAGCTCCGTTTTGTTTGGATAAAGCATGGACTTTGAAGTCGGAAATAAGTTTGAATTTTATTCTTGCTGCTCTCTCAGTAACCAATTTGGGGGCAGCTTCTTAGAAGTCTTTTAGCCTCAGTCTTTTTTTTTCTTCTTTTTGAAATGTAAAACATTGGGACATCTAATTCATAGGATTTTTTAAAAATAAATTGTGTAAAATACCAGTAACAGTGTTGAGCTTGAGAAAATGTTTATTCTGCACTTTGGGAGGCTGAGGTGGGTGGATCACAAGGTCTGGAGATCGAGACCATCCTGGCTAACACGGTGAAACCCCAGCTCTACTAAAAATTAAAAAAAGAAAAAGAAAAAGAAAAAAAAAACTTAGCAAGGCATGGTGGCGGGTGCCAGCTACTGGGGAGGCTGACGCAGGAGAATGGCGTGAACCTGGGAGGTGGAGCTTGCAGTGAGCCAAGATTGTTCCACTGTACTGCAGCCTGGGTGACAGAGTGAGACTCTGTGTCAAAAATAAATAAATAAATTAATTAACTAATTAATACAATAAAATGTTTATTCCGGCTTTAATTTGGTAGGATTTAGAAGGATATTAATATTAATAACTTATTTGTCTTTTACACAAATTGTTGGAAACTTTGTATTGTAATTAAAATCCACAAGATAATTCATTGATTAGTACCAAGAAATTCATTCAGGACTTGGCTTGTCCTGAATGCCTTAGTGTTCATTTGATTGGCACCATGACTAACCCAAAATCAAGAGTGACAGGTCAATAGGGAGAAGCAAGATGGTAGCATGTGCCTGCATAGAATGGAAGCTGCAAACCAAGATGTAAACTGGTAAGAAGAATAAACTAAACTAATAAGAAGCTGGTAAGGACTAGAGATATAGGGAGGAGTTCATATTCTCTTTTAGGCTTTTTTTCTTCGGGAAATCCAAAAGGAGTCCACAGGGAAGAGCAAAAAGGATTATGAGAAGTCTCATCTGTGGAGCTGGCAGTGGGAGAGGAACAGTGGTCACCGTAAAAAATTCACCCAGACTAATTTTCTCTATATCTCCGATGTTACAAAAGGCTTAAGCTACATGGGGAAGGGAATCAAAACTCTAGGCTGAGGGCACTGGTGATGGTAAAGTTCAGTATAAGTGACAAATGAAACAGGAAGGGGGATGCAGGGAAGAGCAAGGGGAGTTCTTCCACAGTTCTTTCACTGAGGAAGATCCAGGAATATGTGCTAGGTCCATCATTATACCTAGAAAAAGGAGAGGGATATGTGTCAAGACCATGCAACTGAGACATTCATGTATGAAGCTGGCCTAAGACTGAAGCTTTGCTGTAATATCAGAGAACTCAACCCCATTCTGGCAAGCCTTGACTAAAAATTCAGAATAGATTATAGCTGGAGCTGGGAGAACTGCAAGAGATAGCCAATGTCTGGGGCACAGGACAAAGGAAATACCAAACACCAGGAGACTAAACCAAAAAATGTTAAGCTTCAGATTAACTGAAGGTCAAAATACTAACAACATCCTTTGTAACTATGTCTACACTGGGTATGGAATTATAGGTTGACATTGTTTTGTTTCAATACTTATACTTTCAATATGTTATTCCATTGTCTTCTTACTTTTTTGTTTCCAATGGGAAATCTATTTTCATCTTTACTCCTCTATACAACATGCCTTTTCTGATTGCTTTTAAGATTTTTTTAATCACTGAATTTAAACAATTTGATTACGACATAGTGTTTCTTCCATGTTTTGTGTGCTTGAATTCTGTTTAGCATTTTTTATTTTAAACATATAATAAAATTTGAAAATTTGTGGCCAACAGTTCTTCATTTTCCTTTATTCCCCTTTCCTGTCTTTAAGAGATTCCACTTACTTCTATATTAAGTTACTTGAAGTTCTGCTATACTTCACTGATGATCTGTTATGTATTTATTTCTTTCTCTTTTCTGGTTGTGTTTTATTTTAAATAGGTTTTATTGCTAGCTCTTCAAATTCACTAACCATTTCTTCTGTAATGTCTAGTGTGTTAATCTCATTCAGTGTATTTATTAACACACATTATAACTTTCTCCCTAGAAGTTTACTTAGGTCTTTATTACATATTTCATCTTCAGTTACCTCTTTGAACATATATAATTTAGTTCTAATAACTCCCTTAGTGTCTTTGTCTGCAAATTCTAGCATATTCATCTGTTCTTGGAATCTATCAATTGCTATTTCTTCTTATTTGGCATTTTTTTCTACTTGTTTTTGAGAGCTTTGTAGTATTTCATTCAATGGTAGGAATTAAGAATTTTACCTTGTTGCATGCTGGATATTTTGCATTTACAAAAATATCCCAGAGCTATTTTCTGGAGGCACAGTGAAATTAATTTTGATCCTCTTCTGTCTTCTAAGATTTGTTGAGCAGGTCCACAGTAGTGCTCAGATTTGGACTAGTTATTTCCTCACTACTGAGGCAAGAAGGCCTATGTACTCTGCACATTGCTCTTTGAATCCTGAGGATTTTTCAATTTGGTTAGTGAGAACACAGGAACTATGACTAGTTCTGTATATGTAGGCCTGGCATTGTAAACTTTTTCTGATATTATTTATTTTCACTGAAGTTGGTTTGTTTGTGAGCATAGGCAGCTGAGTACTCTAAGGCAACTTCTACAGATCTTTGTAGTTCTCTCTCTTGAAATTATCTACTATATAATCATTTGTCCTGAGATCTCTAGCTTCCCTGTTCTCTGTAGACTCTCAGATCCACCTCAACTCATGAAGTTTGGCAGGCTTTACCCTGGTGTATTAGCCAATTTTCACACTGCTATAGAGATAATACACAAGTTTGGGTAATTTATAAATAAAAGAGGTTTAATTGACTTGGTTCCACATGGCTGAGGAGGCCTCAGGAAATTTACAGTCAGGGCAGAAGGCGAAGGAGAAGCAAGCACCTTCTTCACAAGGTGTCAGGGGAGATAGAGTGCAGGAGAAACTGCCACTTTTAAAACATTCAGATCTTGTGAGAACTCCTTCACCATCATTTGAACAGTATGAACAGTATGAGGGAAACTATACTCATTATCCAATCACCTCCCACGAGGTCCCTTCCTTGACACATGAGGATTACAATTCAAGAATGAGATTTGGGTGGGGACACAGAGCCAAACCATATCACCTGGTTTGCCTTCCCTGTGCAACAGATTCAAAATTCTCTCAAAAGAATAAACTGGGTTAATTTTGTGGAGATTGCCTTATTTGTTTTTCATTTCTCAGGAATCATTGTTCCTTGTTGACTGATGTCCAGTAACTTGAAAAATATTGTTTTATATATTTTATTCATTTTTCTGATGTTCAGGTGGAAAATATATGTTCAGAATATGTTAATCCATCTTAGTCAGAAGCAAACATCTCTCTTATTATTATTAAACAAAATAGCCAAATGTGATGGCTAATTTTATATGTCAATTTGACTGTGTCACAGGGTGCCCACATACTTGGTTAAACATTCTTTCTGGGTGTGTTTTGAGGGTGTTTCTGGATTTTATTAGCATCTAAATTGATAGGCTAAGTAAAGAAGTGACTTTCTCCAATGTGAGTGGGCATCCTTTTAACTGTTGAGGGCCTGAATAGAATCAAAAGGTAAAGGAAAGGAGATTTTACTCTCTGCCTGATTGGCTGAGCTGGGAAATAGGTCTTCTCTTGCTCTTGAACTGAAACTTACAACTATTGGTGTTCTTGGTTCTTAAGCCTTCAGATTGACACTATTAGAATGAAAATACAATACAATGAGACCAATAGGAATGCACTTTTGCCTATCCTAGGTTCCAGCTTGCTGACAGATGATGGCACTTTTCAGCTTCCATAATTTATAGGCCAATTTCTTACAGAGGAAATATTTATGATACATATTATCTCTTTATCTCTCTCTCTCCCCCAACACACAAATGTATATTTATACTACATAAGATATATTGTTTCTTCTATTATATCTCCTATGGTTCTGTTTCTCTAGAGAACCCTAACTAGTGCACCAGTACACCTGTGAGAATCCATAGGGCACACATTACCATATGGAATAAAAGAACAACATCAAAAAATTGTGCAAACCCTAGATATTGTCAGAAAGGTTTTTTCTATGACTGTGATTATAGAGACCGCCCCTATAATCCAAGGACTTCTACCATAAAATAAATATTGACACAAAGCATGCCATTCACTGTGATTATAGTCTGGTCCGCTCCCCGTGTATACGTCTTTGACCACCTTATGATTGAACTAGGGTAGCTTAATTTTTTTTTTCCCCATTTCTCTCACCTAAGTAAAGCAAATGTGGCTATATCCCTAGTTTTGATTGATGAACATCAAAACTTGACTCCCCAGGCTCCTGAAAGGTGGCATGTCAAAGATTTTCCAAGACCACATTGGGACAGCAAAATTAATCCTGTAAAAGATAGCCTAAATATACCAACTGGTGGTCCCAGTTAATAAATTATTTTGCATTTCCGTAATTTCTTTTTTGTGTCATTTTTTACGCTCTTGCATATGCTACACTTAAATAAACAGGTTTAGTTTCAAGAGTAGGCTAAGTTTGTCATGTTTGAAGCTATTAATGCTATTTCTTACCATATTTTAAATTAACATTTATGAAGGACATTCATTTTTTACAATGAATTAGTCTCATATATACGTGTGTGTGTGTGTGTGCGCGTGTATATACACATGCAAATGTATGTATGTGTTTTTGTTTGTTCTGTTACTCAGATATTTAAATAAGATTCCAAAATGTATTATTTGGATGAGAAAACTTGAATGACACAATTATTATCTCTGTATGTAGTCATGTAAATTTATACCAAAACTGAATATATCTTCATATTTATTAATGCTGTTTAGCAGACTTATTTAGCTAGACCATATTAGTTACATTCATTAAAATAAAATATATAGTTATTTTTATTTCTAGTGTTTTGCTGTTTTATTTTGTTAATTCAACCCTATTACATTAGATTTGTTCATAATATGAATAAGCCATCATCTAAATGTTCACTGGAGGAAGTTAAAGTTTTAAATGTGAGTAGAAAGTTTCTGTATTACTTAAATTTGTGGCCTATTGCTAACTATCACCTCAGTTTCTCCCATGGGTATGTAACGCATATAGCTTCAGCCTTATTTAGTATATCCAAATTTTTGCCTACAGTATTCTGTGGTCCCGTACTGTGAAACAATGTGCTCTGTTCGCTAGTCTACATTTTTCTACATGCACAACACACACAAATACACTATACACATACACACAGAGTATAATATTCAGACAAAATATTGCTATCCTTCAGCAAGTTTTTACTAGCTAATTCAGATCCAACAAAGACTTTCTTGGCAACTGCATATAATCACCTTATACTTCTAATCATATTTTATTCAATAGTAAATAGCTAGAATACTTTCTCTTTACTTTCTCCAATTCATATTCTATACTTCTCTAGATGCATCATCTCTTTGTATGTCGGTCTTTCCAAAAGACTTTAAGAAGCTTTGGAGAGAGGTAGAGAAAATAATGCATACTGAGTTCTTGATATGTTATTATTTTACATACATTATTAAGGAAAACCTCTTAACTTCTATATGACTTAGAAATTATTTGCACAATTTTACTATGGATAAAACTTAGACTCAAGAAAATTGGTTTTCAAAGGTGGGATATGTAACACAGACAGGATTTAGTTCCAATTACATTCAATTCAAATATATATTTCTTACTCCTCATCATGTTAATTTATAGCCGTACCTCCATATATATTTGCTGACTGAATTAATATCACCTCCATGTTTTCTCCTATATTGATTCCTCTATTCATTCATCTTTGTGTTTATTTCTGTTCCCAAACATTGTTAAGTTATTTACACAAGAGCCTTTAGAATATTTGGCATATATATTTTAGGGGTTAACAAATACTTGTTCATGATAAATGCACTTTAGGGAATACATGTTTATTATTTTCTTAATGCATAAAATTTATTCAAGCTTTGGATTAACATGATAGCAGATAGGCTTTGATATAGGAATCCAGGGGAAGGATCCACTTAAAATAGAGATGGGAAAAAATGAAATCTATTTTTTTTTTCATCTGTAGGGCATGTTGCAGTTACTGAAAACTCAACAAACAGCACTCCTCTAAATTTTTCAACTGAGTTTTGAGGAATAAAAAGTGGTAGATAGAAAACAAAAATATCCCATTATAATTTATAAAGAATAGATTTGAAGGCATAGATTATATGTTACATATGAGAACCAATAATGGGATTCTTAATAGCAAATATCGAAATTAATAGTTATTGAACCAGTAGACCTGCTCCTTAAGGAACAGCACAGAATGAATTATCTCTTCACATTTGCTTACTATAAAGAGAAAGAAAAGCATAGATCAGCAAAACATGCCTACTTAGCTACTTCCACATTTACCAGTCATACAAAGTACTCCATCTCCTGTTAGCAGATTGAGTAAAAAGATAGAGAGAGGCTAGGAGTTAAGATAATTCAGAACCTTTCTCACAGAATAAAACATCACACAAAAAAGCATCCCTTTTTAACACTTCATAAGTTCAGTTAGTATTTATGATCATTGGCTAAAAAACATATGGAAACAAGTTCATTCTAGATTTATAATGATGATCATTAACCATATTTTACTACAGCAAAAATTACATTTCCAAAAATTCTAAAATTCATCAGGGATGTATACATGAAAGATAAAATTTCAGATAGAACTATTTTGATATACCTAAATTTGCTTCTGTATTAATGTCAAATCATCACACTAGTTGAAAGATAGGGAAATTATTCTCAGTGCATCTGCCAAGCAATTCTAAACAACTTGACTGATTTTTTAGGTAGTAAGTTCTGAAAACAGAAACTGTTAAAAGCTATCTGACCTGAATTTATTCCGCAAAATTTTATTCCCATCTGAAAGTGTGCCTTTGATTTATTCTCTGTCACTGCTGTATCTACACTAATGCACCATTATACATAGCTGATGTTTCAGATGTATAATCATCATTCTTCTTGAAGCCAGAACTTTATGATTACGTCAGACATTGTCTGGCATAATCTATTTAGCTAGTCAATTTTACCTCTATAGTTTCTGATGAATCTGGAATAATTACTTAAATATTTACTCTTCTCTGTTTAAAATTTGCTAGAACAAAGAAATTATGCATGCAGAAAGTGTGCAGGGCAGTTGAAGATAACAAATGATACATCAAGCCCAGCCTAATGTGGCTTTACTGGAGTAGAAACAGTGGTAATAAATCAACTGCCATTGTTGATAATAAAATACTGCATTGGCCTCCATCAGCCACAAGAGAAAGGTTAAATGTTATTTCTCACAATAACCATGTGGTCTTCATAGCTGACACCTTTAATATCAAATTCCATCATTATTTTATATCCAAACATTTGATCTTTATTCCTAATGGAACAATTTATAAAGAACTACTTTGTAAATATCTAATATCCCTGAAAGAGTTTCATTCATTTTATGGTTATTTTACCCATAAATGTATCTCCTCTCTTTAGTGTAAGACTACTGTTTTGTAATGGGTAGCTGTGGGAAGTTGAAATTCATTCTGGTCAACTGTAAAGTGATCTTTTAATGATTGACTTCATATGAAGCCAGTGTTAGTGTAGGGTGGAAATTGAAATGTTATTAGTAAAAAACCTCAGGGATTTATTTTCTAGTTTATTAAATAAAATCTCAATTTTGTTTATATTATGTTCTAAGTAACTCATTTCAAACACCAACCTCATATCTTGACCTATCTATACAATTATTTTTAATATGCTTTCTGTTAAGAATTAATTATTATAGAGTAGTTTTGCAATGTGTGTTGATCTTAAAGTGGAAGGTATGCAATCTGTTTCAGAAAAAGTAAATTTGAGGCTTCTATTTGTGAAGATATTGATGATATATGTACACATAAACTAAATGATTACATATCCTTCCAACTGAGTTCATAAATGAAATCACACTAACCGTTCATGTCCCACCTACACTTCCACTACCTGCTGCAATATTGACTATTCTTACTTCTGAAAGATGTCAGACTGGAAATCTGTATCTATACTAATGCACCATTATGCGTAGCTGATGTTTCAGATATATAACCATCGTTATACTGTAATAACCATAAGCATCTTTCCCGTGCTTCCTCTGTTCAAGAAGTCACTTTAAAGGAGATCTACTATGAGTGCTCATCAAGATAACACTAACGCTCATCAGAATTGTTTTATGTTTCGCATTCACTAAAGAGCCAATCTTAGAGCTCTTAGAGTGGTCCTGGGTAATGTGTAGAAGTAGACAGAGTGTTTTCCTGTGCGATTCATTGCAGAAATGTGTTAACTGGGTACCTAAAGTGGCATTTATGTGACCACTTACAGACTTACACACACTAATACTCATACCCCTCCACCCAAACCAGCAATGATTTTCTGGACAACTCATTCCAAGGTCTCACTTTGAAAGACATGTTTCTATAATAGACTATCTTTTATTTTTCTGTTTTTCACATGTTGTTAAATCTTCACACATGTTTTCTAACTACAGAATCTTTCAAGAAACCTAATTTGAGAATACAGTCTGTTTTTTACTACAGGATTGTCAGCAACTTGAGTGTACGTGCTGTTAACTTTCTTTCTCATAGCTGTATGCTCAACAATTCCTGGCATAAGTGAACAGTCCACAGGGTTGTGTCTGGCAAAGGTCTTTGTTTTTGTTTGTTTTCTAGTCTGAAAGTGGCAAAAATTAAATCCGTTTTAATCCCTGCTGTATCGTCAGCATGGTCCTGACATTGAGTACTTTTAAAGAAATAAGTGAATAAATGAAGGCAATTTGGGTGATTTTTCCAAGGTGTATCAGTCTAAATAAAAAGATAATTCAATATTCTATATCATATAAAATTATAAATTATGCATATATTTGAGTTTATGGCTTTTCAGTTTTCTGCCTTCACCGTCAAGTTTTGAAACATATAAGATAAACTATCAGTTTTATAAAGAAGCAAAAGTACCGGCTCATGTCATAGAAAATGGAAAGCAGAACATTTCTCCAGTATATAACTTAGAAACTAGAACTCATTTTTGTAAAGATGATGAAGAGCTTGTCATCCTTATTTTGTGTGATTTTTGCAGCAATCCCTGATAGAACAAATATATAGAAGGTGGGACAGAGAATTTTCTAGATCTTACCATACTACCATTTAGTTCTTACATATTTGAGCCTGCAACCAACTGTTTACCAAGAAACTTACATCCTTCTTTTAATATTCTTGTTTTATATGTTCCTCAATTGCACTCTTATTCTAGTAATAATATATTCGGATAATTTGGGAAGGTGAGGTGCATGCCCTACAGATACAGGATTCCAAATTTTGCATTTAAATTTGCACACATTTCAGAGGAAGAAAGCATATATATTTGTTGAGTTTCTTAAGAGTTTTTAGGCTCTAATTATTAAGAACAATTTTTCCATGTTTCCCATATTCAGTTATGCCATTTTATTCTCAGACTAATCTTAAAACTATACATTTTAAATGTGACACTCTTATCCTAAAAGGATAATTTTCATAATTAGTTACCATACTACTTGTTTCTTCATAACCAGAAATTTTTATAGCCAAACGTAACTCCAACAACAAATCTTTTGCTGCCACATGTTGTTAGAGTTTGCAATGCCAATTTGTATATAATAATTTTATTTATAAATACTCAGAATATATTCCATTATCTGGACACAATGCTTTATATTAAATCACACCTAGGCCTTTGCCTTTATTATCCTTTAAGTTTATTCCTGGTTTCAAGTCCCGTGTTGTTTTGTTT
The DNA here is from genome assembly GCF_008728515.1 of Papio anubis. Taxonomy (NCBI): domain Eukaryota; kingdom Metazoa; phylum Chordata; class Mammalia; order Primates; family Cercopithecidae; genus Papio; species Papio anubis. Next base: position 52,153,748 of record NC_044978.1, read on the forward strand.
CACAAGAAAGGAATGCTCATTCTTTCAGCTGCCTTAATCTTTCAAGATGAAATTAAGTCTCTTCTCCCTAACAACAGACATCAAACAGATTTTTGTCTTTCTCTAAAGTCCAGACACAAGGTGCTGGGTCTCTTTGGGGAAATATAACTATGTTTAATTTATATCTACTAAGATTTTTATAGTGGGAGTAGAGTGAATACAGGAGCAAGAAAAATGTCAATGAAATCATAGAAGAAAAATTTCCAGAAATGCATAAATACTTGGGAATTTTTTTAGCTTGGAAGAGCTCTACTAACTGTGGAATAGCATGAAAAGTAAAAGACCCCAAATCAAATACATCTTTATAAAATTATATTAAGTATTACCTGATATTGTTCATCAAAAAGTTTTTAAAAATCAAAGAAAATAAAAGACAAATACTTTCTAAGGAAAGAAATGTAGATTATCTGGAAATTAATAATATTAAATATTAATTAAGTGTAAGTGAGAAAACACTTTAAAGCAAAACTTTCGAAATCCTGAGGGAAAAATATTTCAAGAGGAGAATCTTATATTCCACTAAATGATATTTACTAAAAGTTTAAAATACAGACATTTTCAATTTATAGAAAGACACAGAGTTTATCTCCAAAGCACCTTTATTGAACAACATCAATAGCAAAGGAAGGTGTTTATTACTTGGTGTTTAAGAGAAAATACATTTAATACATGTTTAAAATTTTACAGAGATGAAATATTTCTATAGCTTTCTCCTTTGTTTTTATAAACTTATAAAACATATCTTTCTTTCAAAATAAGCAAGATAACTTTGCATATTTATATGTTTCAGAAAAATATATAAAATGTGGGAAATAAGTGGCATTTAATATATGTTATTACATGGCTATATGAATAAAACAAAATGGTACTCTACTATTTTATATAAAAATGATGCATTTTGCTTTTTTAAAAAAATAAAGGATTATAGTCTTGGAAATCTTTTTCCATAAGTAAACAGAGAAACATACCATTTGTTTTAGACGTCCATGATGATTGAATTCATAGATATACAGTAGTTGCCTTTCTCAAGTTTTAGTTACCCACGGTTAACCATAGTCTGAAAATATTAAATGGACAATTTCAGAAATGAAGAATTTATATGTTTTCAATTGTGTGCCATTCTGAGTAGTGAGATGAAATCTTACACCATCATGTTCCATCTCACCTGGGATGTAAATCATCCCTTTGTCTACCGCATCCTCAGAGTATATGTTCCCTGTCCATCAGTCATTAACATCCTCTACTCTGGACATTCAACCACTGTCAACACCATGGATCAAAGATCTAGGATCTCCCGAGGCAGATGATCCTCCTTCTGACATATTGCCAGAGATCAATAGTAGTCTAATGCTATCTCACAATGCCTACATCATTCACCTCACTTTTTCTCATCATGTAAGCATTTTATCATCTCACATCATCACAAAATAAGAATGATTATAGCATAAAAAGATATTTTGAGAAATGTCACTTCACATAACTTTTATTACAGTGTATTATTATAATTGTTCTATTTTACAAGTTAGTGTTGTTTATCTTGTATTGTGTCTAATTTATAAATTAAACTTTATCATATGTATGTGTATTTAGAAAAAACACATAATATATTAGGTTTGGGACTATCTGCAGGTTCAGGCATACACTGGGTGTCATGGAATGTATCTCCTGCAGATAAGTAAGGACTACTATAATATTATATTTAGCCAATTTATTGCTCACTGACATTGAGATTGCTTTCTGTTTTTTTACCATTATAAAAATGATTTAATAAAACTATTGAAAATGTTGCATATTTGGCACATATTTTTATTGGAAATAAAACTTTGTTGTATTTTATGGTATGCAAATTTTATTTTGAATGGCTATTACTTAATTTCACTTCAAATATGCTAATATTTGTCTTTTCAGAAATAGTATGTGTGTGTATATATATATCCCTTCCTTAATCTTATCTTCAATAATATTCTATGTCATTTTAAAGTCATCACAAAACTAATTCAATAATTACTTATGTATCAGTCAATGGCAGAAATTTACAATGCATTAACGTATGTAATTAAATAAAGAGTTTGAAGAAAATATATTTACAAAAGTATGTTTGGTTTTCTTAAAAAGGAATAATGGTTTTACAGTCACCTCAACAAGGTTACCAACAGTAGACCAAACTTAATAACCTAGACCAGAAAGAGCAAGATCAGATAGAGCAATTTATAAAACACAGTAAGAACCTAGCTATAGAAGAAAACTCTCTCTGATCTTGGGTGGAGCATTACAGCCACTGAAAGCCTATAGGCTAGTGAAATGGGAGCTGAAGTGGGGAGAATAGCCTGACATTCTTCCTTTTTCACAATATTCTGGCAATGTATTTCATTGGCCAAATCAGAAGCCAGAGGGTAAGACCATCTAGTTTATACCTTAACAAATACCTGCCTTCTGGGTAGAGACCAAGGTGAAGAAAGATAAAACTTGGCTCTACGGAGGCAAAGGAAGACTGCTCATAATACCTAGAAAACAGAGAACTTTTTGTCCTGAATCTATAGTATTTCAAGACCATAGTTTTAAAGTGAATAATTTATCTTTATCAGGAAAATAAAGTGATTACAATTACTTATGCAGGCAACATCAGAGTGCCTAAATATATAAAGCAAATATTAAATGATCTGTAGGGAAATACAGGTGGCAATACAATAATAGTAGGGTACTTCAATGCCCCACTTTCAGCAATGACTAGAACATCCAGAAAAAAATCAACAAGGAAACACTGGACTTCAGCTATATTTTAGACCAATAGGATCTAACAGACATATACAGAACATCCCATCCAACAACTACAGAGTACACATTCCTCTCAAGTGCACATGGAATGCTATCCAGGATAGGAAATTTAGCCAAAAAACAAGCCTTTACAAATTTATGAGGATTAAAATGATATCAATTATCTTTTGATCACAAAATACGTAAGTAGCAACCACAGTAGAAATCTTGGAAAACTCACAAAAACGTGGAAATTAATCAACATGTTCCTGAAAACCAATGAGTCAGAGAATAAATCAAAACGGAAATTTTAAAAATATATCTTAAAACAAAAGAAAATGAAAACACACATCTCAAACATATGGGATGCAACAAAACAGTTCTAGGAGGAAAATTTATAGCAATAAATGTCTCTATCAAAGAAGAAGAAATATCTAAAAAAAAAAAAAAAACTAAATGAAAAAACTCAAAAAAAAAAAAAAAAAAAAGAATAGAAAAAGAAGAACAAACTAAGTCCAGAGTTCACAGAAAGAAAGAAAGAACAGCAGAAATAAACGAAATAGAGTTTAAAAAAAAAATTAAAACTCAATAAAACAGGTTTTTTAATTGAAAAGATACAAGAAAATTCACAAACCCTTAGCTAGACTTTTTAAGAAAAAAGAGAGAAGTCTCAAAATCAGAAATGAAAGAGATGGTATTACAGTGGATAGCACAAAAATCAAGAGCTTTATAATAGACTTATTAACAATATGCTATTATATTAGATAGCCTTAAAGAAAGAAAGAAATTCCTAGACATATACAAACTACGAAGACTAACTCATAAAGAAAGAGAAAATCTGAAGAGGCTAATAAGTAATGACGTTGAATCAGTAACAAAAAATCAATGGTTCTTGAATCAAAGAGCCGAACACCTGATGGTATCACAGCTGAATTTTACCAAACATTTAAAGAATTAATGCTAATTCTTCTCAAACATGACCAAAAAAGTGAAAGTGGAAGGAATACTTCCAAACTCATTTAACTAGGCCAACATTACTCTATTAACAAAGTCAGATAAGGTGACTACATAAAAATTGCAGGCCAATTTTCCTAGCGAACACAAATTTTTTAAATACTCACAAAATAATGGCAAAAGAAATCCAGCAGCACATATGATCATTTACCATCACCAAGTGTGATGAGCAAGGATAGTTCAAGACATACGAGTCAATAAATGTGATACACCACATTAACAGAACAAAAGACAAAAAAAAATGATCATTAGAGTAGATGCAGAAAAAATCATTCTACAAAATGTAATATCATTTTATGATAAAAACTTTAAAGAAATTATGTGTAGAAATAATGTACTTCAACACAATAAATGTCATAGCTGAAAAGCCCACATTTAACATACTGAACGGTAAAAAAATAAAAGTTCTGAAAGTTTTTTCTCTAATATCAAGAGCTAGACAAGGATTTCTATTCTTGCCACCTCTTTTCAAACATTGTGTTGGAAGTCCCAGACAGAGCATTAAGGCAAGAGAAAGAAATAAAAATGAATTCTAATCAGAAAGGAAGAAGCAAAATTGTCTCCGCCGATGATATGACCTTATACATAAATAACTAAAGATTCCACCAAAAACAGCTGGAACCAGTAAATGAATTCAGTAAAGTTCCAGGATAAAAAATTAACATAGAAAATCAGTAGAATAGGCCGGGCGCGGTGGCTCACGCCTGTAATCCCAGCACTTTGGGAGGCCGAGGCGGGCGGATCACAAGGTCAGGAGATCGAGACCACGGTGAAACCCCGTCTCTACTAAAAATACAAAAAATTAGCCGGGCGCGGTTGTGGGCGCCTGTAGTCCCAGCTACTCGGGAGGCTGAGGCAGGAGAATGGCGTGAACCCGGGAGGCGGAGCTTGCAGTGAGCCGAGATTGGGCCACTGCACTCCAGCCTGGGCGACAGAGCGAGACTCCGTCTCAAAAAAAAAAAAAAAAAAAAAAAAACGAAAATCAGTAGAATATCTGTACACTGACAATGAACTAGCCAAAAACTAAAATTTTAAAATACCCCATTTACAATAGACAAAAAATATATATCTATATACCCAGAAGTAAATTTAACCAAGAAGATGAAAGATCTGAAAACTATAAAACACTGATGAAAGGAATTAAAGAGAGCTCAAATAAATGGAACAATGTCTCATGTTCATGGACTGAAAGAACTAATATTGTTTAAAAGTCCATACTTCTGAAAATTATCTAAAACTTCAATGTATTTACTGTCAAAATCTTAATGTCATTTTTTTTTACAGCAATAGAAAAAAAATAAATACAGTTTGCCAGGAGCCACAGACTCCCTCAAATAGTGAACACAATCTTGAGCAAAATGAAAAAAAGCTGGAGGCATCACAATACCTGATATCGAAATATAGTAGAAGATTATAGTAATCAGAACAGCATTCATACTGGCATAAAAACAGATACATCAGTGAGATAGAGAACTTAGAAATAAAGCCATGTATGTATGGACAATTGATTTTTTAAAAAAGATACCAGAAATGTACAATAGATAAAAGGCAGTGTCTTCAATAAATGATATAGGTACATTTAGATATCCACATGCAGAAGAAATTGGACTTTTATCTCACACCATTTGCTAAAACCAACTTAAAATGGATCACAGACTTAAATGTAAGACCTAAGGTGTAAAACTACTAAAAGAAAACATAACAATAAAGCTCCACGACATTGGTCTGGGCAATGATTATTATTCTGATATGATCCCAAAATCACATGTAGCAAAAACAAAAATAGACAAATAGGATTGCATCAAACTAAGAAGCTTCTGTACAGAAAAGAAAACAATCACCAGAGTGAATAAAACACAGAGTGGGAAAATAAATATTTGCAAACCATGTATCTCATATAGCTTCCAAAACATATCAGGAACTCAAACAACTTGATAGCAAGAAAAAAAAAATGCTCAAAGGATTTCAACAGACACTTCTCAAACGAAAAATGACAAATAGGTTTATTTTAAAATGCTCAATATCACTAATCGTCAGTGAAATGCAAATTAAAAACATAGTGAGATACCATCTCACACATGTTTGAATGGCGACTACAAAAAAGATAGAAGATAAGTTTTGGCAAGAATGTAAAGAAAAAGGGTTCCTGGTACACTGTTGGTGAAAATGTAAATTAGTACAACCATTGTGAAGAATAGCGTGAGGGTTCCTCAAGAAACTAATAATAGAATTACCATGTGATCCAGCAATTCCACTTGTGGGTATATGTCCAAAATAATTGAAATCAGTATATTGAAGAGAGAATCTGCACTCTTGTGTTTATTGCATCACTATTTGTAATAGCTATGAGCTGGAATCAACCTAAGTGTCCATCAAGGGATGAATGCATAAATAAAACATGTTAGAAATACACAATAGAATACTATTCACATGTTAGAGATACAAAGATAGAATACAATTCGGCCTTAAAAAAAAAGAAAAAGAGGAAACTCTCATGGTTTGTCATAACATAGATGAGTCTGGAGGACATTATCCTAAGTGAAATAAGCCAGGCATAGAAGATAAATAGTATGTGATTTCATTTATATATGGAATCTAAGAAAGTTTAACTTACAGGAGTAGAGAGTAAAAAGATGGTCACCAGAGGCCGGGGGCAGGGGTGGAGGAGAGCATGGGGATAAAATGACCAAAGTTTACTAAGTTCAAATTAGACAAGACTTAGTTTTCACGATCTATAACAAAACAAGATGGTCATATTTAATATTAATGTATTTTATATTTCAAAATTGCAAAAGGTATAGATTTTAAATATTCTCATCACAAAAAGATGATTATGTGATGTTTATTTGCTTGATATAATCATTTCATACCATATACATATATCAAAACATTATAATTCATATATACAATTATTGTCAACTAAAAATATAAACATAAGTAAAAAATAAAATGAACCGAGTTTTACATAATATCAAGAAACATATTATTAAGTATTAAGAGAAATAATCACAACTTGCTTTCTGCATCTTAATGTTTTAACAATATGCACTTTTGATTTCCATTTAAATCCCTGACATTTGCAATGTGTTTGCATTAATAGAACATAATTCCAGACTTTTCTTGAAATGGTTTTATGTTTTGAAAAATTGTTTGTAGTAGCACTGGGCAGATTACTTATTGCTGCTTCTGAAAATAATTTAGGAATTTTTGAAAGAACATTATCAAACATGAATTAAATAACAGCACTGAATAAATTACCAATACTTTTCCTATCTACTTTTAAATATGTATTTCTCTGCAAAACAATAATAATAATTTTTAAAAATCAGGTAAAGATCAATATTTTAATCTAATGTCTTTTTAAATATATTTCCTGCTATCAATTAATTATATTTAACATGAAAACATGGGTGTTCTTTGCTATAGGGAAAAGAAACATTCCTGGTATATAAGCTTGCATTTTGAAACTTGAATCACATTTTAAAGGCACCAGGCAGCTTGCAGCAAAAAAGAGAGCATGGTCAATTATTTAATACAATAAAAAGTTACTTTGAGAATTATATGTACATTTACTCTTTTAGGAGTCTATAAAAGTATATCTAGTAACTGCTCATATATATGCATACACACACACACACACACACACGTATATATATATATGTATATTTGCCTGGACTATGGGGTACCCAGATATTTCGTCAAATAATATTCTGGATGCTTTGTGAGGATGTTTTTGGATAGGATTGGCATTAAAATTGGTAGATTGAGTAAAGAAGATTGTCCTCCCTAATGTGGATGGCTTCATCCAATCTGTTGAAGGCCTAAGTCGAACAAAAAGGCTGACCTCTTCCAAATCAGAATTTTCCTGCCTGTTTTAAAACTGGACGATTTGCATTTTCTTACTTGATCTGAAACATTAACTCATCTTGGATCCTTAGCCTGCCGATCTTTGGACTGATGCTCCATCATTGGCTCTCCAGCTTGCTGACTCACCCTGTAGATCTTGAAATTTATCAGCTTCCATATTCTTATAAACCAGTTCTTATAATAAATCTCTTCAGACAGATATAGATATATAAATATGTACCCTATTGGTTCTGTTTCTCCGGAGAACTCTAATTAAAACACATTGCATTTAATAATATGGATAGCCTATAATTTAATGGTCTGTGGAAAATTACTTGGGGGCCCTAGGTATTGGAAAACTGTTTAACTCAAGAAAAAAGACATGTAAATATTATTTAACCTTTAACCCCAGGTAATCTGCATAAATTATTGAAGTTCAGGTTATCTGCCAAGGCTGATTGTGAAAGAACAGGGAAAAAAAATATATGCTCTGGCTAGAATTTGAGATGTTTTAATATAAGAGTTAATGCCTCAATTTTGAAAATATGCTCACAAGGTCAGTCACCCTGTTTAATTTTGGAAATGTTCAATCATAAACCCATCAATGGTTTCACAGTCCAAAAAAAACTAAGGATCTTTTTAACATAAATTTTGTCCAGTGTCTGGAAAGCATTGGAAGGAAATTACAAAGAATATAAATTTGGGTCAATTATTATATCAATTTCAGGAAGATACCTCTATTGTGTCTGAAATAGTTGTGTCATATGGAATAAGTCAGTGTGTTTATTCCTAGAAATGCACATTAAACAATATTTTGTAATAACAAGCCCAGGGAACCACCTAGCAGTAAATGGTGGTTCCCAAAGGGGATTCCAACAGGACCATTTATGGAATATTTAGCTCTTAGGACTGTAAAAGGCTGGTGCAGTGGCAAGGAGCAAGCCAGAGTTCGGACCTTCAAGTGCAATGTCAGGAACTCCAGGGAATAGTAACTACCTAGTTCATATTCTAAAGGGACATAAGATTAAGAAATAAAAGTGAACTAGAGAATGCAAGGAAGTGGGAAGAGCTGGGACTATGGCTTGGCAGAAATGACCTTTACTCAAACTTAATAAAGTTGGAGCAGTGGAGTGGGTCAACTTCTCTAGCTTAGGAAATTGTGATTACTTGTTTTTTCATACTTGAGATTTTCAACAGAAAAGTGCATAATACCAAATCAGGTTTGTATACATAAAAATACCAATAAGATTCTTTTTCATTTTTTTCAGTAATAGCATGATGAAACTTCCAACTGTTGGTTCTGAATGATTGAATTGAATCCCTAATGAGTCCAACTGTATGTTTTGTTGTGTTTTTTTTTTTTTAATTGGTTATCTTTATATATAGGAAACTCAGGTGTATATTCAGATTATAATATTGGGTTCCTTGATGTCCAAAATGAAGACATTTCAGAGTTTCTGAGGGTATAAGCCTATTTCCAGTATGTACAAGATAACAATTATAATCCTGATGAAACATTTCTTTCAAGTCCCAGTGGTTACCTGTGCATATCTCTGGTAAAGTTTACTTCTTACTTGCTACTTATGGCCTTGTGACATGTCATCAATGTATTGACACCCTGATCTTAAATCAAGGATCATATTACTAGCAGAGATAGAACTTTGTCTTTCTTAACTCCTGGTTTTGGTAAATGGATCTTTACTAATGGATTTTTCCAAAACACTGTCTAATTAAACACTAATAAACACTGTGTAAAGAAACCTAATGATTTTTTTAGGTTAGTAACCATATTTTTATCATGCTCATTTTATTTTGAATACTATGCATACAAGGAATATGTTTTAATCTTTACTTTCCCCAGAAAGAGTCACTTTGCTTGAACTCTTAGGTAAAATAAAATATTTCTTGTAATGCAGAAATGATTATTACAATTACTGTGCATTTAATCTTATTCCTCTCTTCTTACCCACCATACTAATTCAGAATTTTTTCCTATTTAACAAATTCCTGTCTCTTTACACACTAAACCCCATAAAAACCCTGCAAACTATGGCTTCATGGTGTAGTTTGAGTGAGAGATCAACAGGGAGTGGAAGAACTCTTTTATAGGACAGAATGGCTTAAAGCAGTTGATTCTTTAATGTGGTCTTTCTCATCCTCTGCTCAGAAAAAAATACAGCATTTTAATATTAAAACGTGTAAGAGGCTATATCCTCAGATTTACATTACTTGCAGAAAAATTTTAAGTTATCATTCTTTTATATTTTCCCTTTGTTTATCTGTGACTTGATGAAAATGTTCTTACTGATTGGTGCTTTTACAAGATCCTATCGGGAGCAACTGGCCTAAAGAATAATATTGACACTCAGAATTGTGACATGTCACAAACATTGAAAAAGGAAGTACACTTATGTTACTTCTAGAGGTCATCTGGTAAATTTAAACAAAAATAACTCGATGAACTTTTATAGGCCAACTTATTGATAAATCTCTTCTATCCGTTAGGGTTATATCATTTCATGTATACATGATGTCATTTAAGATTGCCATATTTGCTTGTTCAATAGTATGGGAATATAGGTCTGTTGAGAAGGTATTTTCCAGCTCTTTTACTTTACAAAGAAAATGTTCTTATACATTTGTTAATTATTTTAATATTTAAAAGTTTAACTTATATTGTCCTTAGTTTTTTCCCCTATGATTCTGTAGTTATAATATGTCACATAGTTGAGGTCCACTAAATGTCTGACACTATATCATCTCTGAACTTAATATTTTAAAATTATTTATTAGCAAGATTTTGCTATCTCTAATCAAATATAAATTTAATTCAGCTTATTCATTGCATATGTTTCAATTTAAAATATGTTGTTCAAATTAGTTTTTCTGACAAAATCTTTGTTCTCAATAATATGCTGATTAAAAAAAAGTAGTCTATATTTCTCATTGAGGTATATATTCTCAGTGACTGAAGCTATTTCTTAAACTATTAGCAAATTAAGTTATTAATGTAGAAATATTCATAAATTAAGCAATAAATTGATTTTAGAATGACTTGAATTAGAAGTTTCATTTCTACTCAAGGGAATTTTCATTGTGCTTGCAAGTTGGACAGAGGTGCTAATATTGAGAGAGAGTGAAATCTATATACATGGTGACAATAATATAATTACTTCTGAAAGTCAGATGACTCATATAAAATAATGAGCAATTAGTGCTTACAAACAGTCATTTGTTATATATTATTATTAGAATGTCTACCATTAAAAGGGAATACATGAAGTATTGCCAATCTTAAAAGTATTATTTCAGAGCAAATATATTCTCTGATTACACAAATCACCTCTGATTTTTAAAAAACTGGTATATGTATTTGCGGTCTAGAATAATATATTCACTAGGTTAATGCTCATTGTTGAATTAGATACTGTGTTATGTCTCCCAGATTTCTCTAGGAGAAAATTCCTTTTTCAGGAGTTTTGAATGCTGAGGTCTCAAAACTGAGCTAATCCCTCAAAATTGTCCTCACCCAATATTATGCCCATGCCCTGAGAACAGTCTGCTTCTAAGAACTGATCAATTTGTATGAAAACCTAGTCCTCTTACTTTAAGTCAGGATATGTTTGAAGAACTATCTCAGTTTACATTTCCCTATAAGTTGAGCCCCCTATTACAACCAGATCATGATTCAAATCCCCTTTCAGCACAGTCCTATTTCTTCCATTTCCTTATAAGACTAACAAATAATATTGCTTATTAAAATGATAATAAGCAAGATATAGCTAACATAAGGGAAGCCTTGATAAAATACATGCATTCCAGAGCATGAGAAATTAATTCTATTGTCACGGAAACTTTGGGATGTTGTTTTTTTAGCCAGAAACCTCTGTGGTCCATGGCACCTTTACCTGAGATTTTCCTCATGTCTGCTGAGCTCATTCCACCCATTCGGCCTGACAGTCTGTGCTCAGCTCATGCTACCAGCCTGATTCTCACACCTGCATGGGTGAGCCAGGCACAGAGGGCTGTGTGAGGGAGCAAGCGTGGGCTCCAGCCACTGCACATGGCCAGGCATGCCAGCTGCAGCAGGGTGGGTATCTCTAGGCGCTGGCTAAGCTGCAGCTGGATCAGACACACTGCAAGCACCTTCCATGGCTGGCACCAGGGAACTCAGTGGCGCCCAGAAGCTTGGAGAGGGCATGAACTGCAGCACCTCAAAGAGGATGTCATAGCCCTGGCTCAGAGACCTCCTAGGTCTCGGTTCCCCAAAAGCTTCAGCTCTTCTCTCCTCTCTTTTCTTGTCATCCACAACGTGGCAAGCAAGGGTCATGTTTCAGCCTGTTTGTATTACAGCTTTTTTAGCCCCACCATTCGGCAGGTCCCAAGTTCTTGTCCAGCATCCAGGAAGAATAAGGACAAGTGGAGGGTGAGCAAGGCGAAGAGGAGCTTTACTGAGCGACAGAACAGCTCAGAGGAGACCCGCAGTGGGTAGTTCTTTTTCACAGGCAGGGTATCCCAATGAATGTTCAGCTTTCAGCAGAGAGGAGACCCTGGAGTGGGTAGCTCTTCTCCACAACTGGTAGTCCCAACCTCTGCTGGGTACAGGGGGTTTTTATGGGGTCCAGAAGGGAGGAAGTGCATGCTGATTGGTTCATGGGTGATTACGGGCAGGCCCAGAAAAAGCAGTGTAAGTTCTCATACTGGTCTGTCAGCCCAGCCCCCAGACTTCATCTCCGGCTTGAAGGTGGGACCTCATCAGGGACCTTCCCCTTTCTGCCAGGAGCCTATCTGCCTCCTGCAATCACCTAGGCTGTTTATGCTGAGGGGTGCCTGCAGGCCAGTACCAAGCTGCCCTCAGCCACCACTTGGCCTCCCTCCTGTGCTCATCAACACCCAAATTCCAGAGGGGGCTGAGACAGCCGGTGGCTGGCATATCAGTACTGCCCTGAGCATGCACACACCCAGTTGCATTACAACAGCACCCGGAATTGGCCTCAACTCATCTCCAAGATCAGAGCAAGCACTGAAAATTGGGAGAGGCTAGGCAGAGGGAGGAGTCACTTCTGAGCCTGTAGGGGTGAGATGGGGGACTTCCAAGTCCTTGAGAGTGCAGAGATGTACAGGTCTGCAGCCACAGCTGAGCAGCTGCAGCTGTACCTGGGAGTGCATGGATCCCTCCTGCTCCCAGCCCCCAAAAGAACAGGGATGCCAGGGTCCAGAGCAGCAGCTGGTCAGCTGCAGCTGTGCCTGAGGAGCACAAGACTCTCACCCTGCCAACCGGGAAGGGGGTAGGGCTTTTGCCTATTCCCAGCTTCTGCTGGCTCCATGGAACATGCAGCTCCAGCTGTGTTTTCCCTACTGCAGCTGGCATCATGGCAGTAGCTGCTCGATATGGGCCATCACTGCCATCACTATAATGTTTTAGAGACTGAGCACATGAATAATATTTTAGGAGTCCAGCCATCTGTTGTGCTCTGGTGTATTCCTTTCAAAACAAAAGTTAATTGTGACACTTCATACCTCCCATCAAAGTAAAGGAGCAGGATTCCTAGATCTCTTTGGTTCTTTAGACAACATATTCTGCACTTGAGAATACCACTCCTAGCCATTTACTTACTGAAATGAAAACTGCCACCTTTGATTGAGGCATGAATAAGGAATGCCTTTGCAGAAGTTTTGGGCTGCAATGCAAGTCCTATTGTTAAGATCATACAAACTAGTAGACTAAGGAATTAAAGCTATTGGTGGTAGAAAAAGATCCATGAGTCCAGTTGTGGTGGCTCACACTTCTAATCCTGGCATTTTGGGAGGTCAAGGCAGGAGGATCACTTGAGCACAGGTTGTTGAGGCTATAGTGACCTATGATTGCACCACTGCACTCCAGCCTGGATGACAAAGCAAGACTCTAGAAAGAGCAGGTGCGGCCAAGATGGCCGACTGGAAGCAGTGGTGTTCAGAGGCTCCCATCAAAAAAAAGTATAATAAGCATGTTAATCCTTCACCGGCATCCAAGGTATCCAGGTTCTCTCATTCAAATTGAATAGAAGCCTGAAGTGACCCATGGAGAGAAGGAAGAACAGTGTGATGATACAGCAGCGCACTTGGAGAGCCACACGGGGCAGGGGAGCTCCCTTCCCCCAGGCAAGGGAGGCAGGGAGTGAGTGTGCTATCCAGCCTAGGAAACTGCTTTTCCACATAACTGTACAATCACAGATCAGAAGATCCCACTTACAGGCCCAGTCCATCAGGTCCTAGTGTCCCAACCTCAAAATGAGGAGATTCTTACAGCATCTCAGTTGGAATCTGCTTAAGGCTACCAGACTCCTGGGGTGGGGAGAGGCAACCAACACTGGCTGCTGCTGCCTGCTATCTAAGCCCTTTGAGTTCCTTTGGGGAGGGACAGCAGCCAGCATTAGGACTTGCAATTGCCTAACATGCTAAGTTTCCTGGGTGGGGGGAGGGCAGTACCTATTTCTATAGCTTCAGGCTGTGTTTTCCCCTGCTAGAGCCAGGGTGGCTGGAAGTCTTGGTCTCAAGACTTGTCACCACAGCCCAACACACTGGCTGTGGTAGTCTGTGGCCAGAGTGTCTCTTTGGGCCAGACCTTCATGCATCCTTCCTTATTGGGCAGGATTCCCTACAGGAACTCCAATAACTCCAGCCAGAGGCTAAGGGACAGAATTTGGATATCCCTGCGCCTGAACCCCAATGGCGAGGGGTGGCCGCTGTCTCTGCAGACCAGCAGACTTAGCCTCTCCTCCTGGTAGTTCTGAGGAATCCAGGCAGCCCAGATAAGTGGGATTTTCCCCAGTAAAACACACTCCCACCCAACAAGGAACACAATACTTCGTTTAATGGGTCCTAACTGGGTGAGACCCTCCAAGAGGGATTCTCAGACACCCTATATGGGGGCAATCTTACTGGCATGAGTTTGGTGCTCCTCGAGGTCAAATGTCCCAGAAGGAGCAGGCATTCATCTTTGCTGTACTCCAGACTCCTCGAATGACATCTCCAGGCACAGGAGCGAATCAGATGAATAGAGCCTAAAGTGAACCCCCAGCAAACTGCAGCAGCCCTACAGAAGAGCGACCTGACTATTGACAGAAAAACAAGCAAGCAGAAAACAACAACAGCATCAACAACAACAAGAAAAGGTACCCACAAAAACCCCATCCAAGAGTCAGCAGCCTCAAAGACTGAAACTAGCAAACTCATGAAAATGAAAAAGAGTCAATGAAAAATGCTGAAAAGGTCAGAGTGCCTCTTATCCTCCAAATGATCGCAATGTCTCATCGTCAGGGACACAGACCTGGATAGAAGATCAGATGGATGAATTGACAGAAGTGGGTTTCAGATTATGGGTAATTAAAAACTATGCTGAGCTAAAGGAGCATGTTCTAATCTAATGCAAAAAAACTAAGAACCTTGATAAAAAGTTAGAGGAATTGCTGACTAGAATAACCAGTTTAGAGAGGAACATAAATGACCCAATGGAGCTGGAAAACACAACACAAGAATTTCGGGAAGCATACACAAGTATCAACAGCGAAATCAACCAAGTGGAAGAAAGGATATTAGAGTTTGAAGACCACCTTGCTGAAATAACAAGCAAAAAGAATGGAGAAAAAAGAATAAAAAGGAATGAACAAAGCCCCCAAGAAATACTGGATTCATAAAAAGACCAAATTTATGAATGAGGGGAGATGACAAGAATGGAAACGAGCTAGAAAACACACTTTAGGATATTATCCAGGAGAACTTTCCCAACCTAGAAAGACAGGCCAACATGCAAACTCAGGAAATACAGAGAATACCATTAAGATACTCCATGAAAAGATCAACCCCAAGACATATAATCATCACATTCTCCAAGGTCAAAATGAAGGAAAAACTGTTAAGGGCAGCTGGAGATTAAGGCCAGGTTATCTACAAATGGAAGCCCATCAGACTAACAGTGGTCCTCTCAGCAGAAACTCTACAAGCCAGAGGAGATTGGGGGGCAATATTCAACATTCTTAAAGAAAGGATTGTTAACCTAGAATTTCATATCCAGGCAAACCTAAAATTCATAAGCGAAAGAGAAATAAAATCCTTTCCACACAAGCAAATGCTGAGGGATTTCATTACCACTGGACCTGCTCTGCAAGAGCTCCTAAAAGAAGCACTAAATATGGAAGGAAAACCTGTATCAGCCACTGCAAAGCACACCAAAATATAAAGATCAATGACACAATGAAGAAACTGCAACTAGTGTGCAAAATAACCAAATAACATCAATAATGGCAGCATCAAATTATCACATAACAATACTAACCTTAAATGTAAATGGGCTAAATGCTCCAATTAAAAGACACAGACTGACAAATTGGATAAGGAGTCAAAACCCATTGTTGTGCTGTATTCAGGAGATCCATCTTACATGCAAAGACACATATAGGCTCAAAACAAAGGGATGGAGGAAAATTTACCAAGCAAATAGAAAGCAAAAAAAGAGCAGTGGTTGCAATCCTAGTCTCTGACAAAACAGACTTTAAATCAACAAAGATAAAACAAGACAAAGAAGGGCGTTACATAATGGTGAAGGGAATAATTCAACAAGAAGAGCTAGCTATTCTAAATATATATGCACCCTATATGGGAGCACCCAGATTCATAAAACAAGTTTTCAGAGACCTACAGAGAGATTTAGACTCCTACATAATAATAGTGGGAGACTTTAACACCACAATGTCAATATTAGACAGATCAATGGGACTGAAAATTCATAAGGATATTCAGGACTTGAACTCAGCACTGGATCAAGTGGACCTAATAGACATCTACAGAACTCTCTAGGCCAGATCAACAGAATATACATTCTTCTCAGTGCCACATGGCACTTATTCTAAAATTGACCACAAAATTGGAAGTAAAACACTCCTCAGCAAATGCAAAAGAACTGATATCATAACAAACAGTCTCTCAGACCACCGTGTAATCAAATTAGAACCTAGAATTAAGACACGCACTCAAAACCACACAACTACATGGAAACTAAAAATCCTGCTTCTGAATTACTACTGGGTAAATAATGAAATTAAGTCAGCAATCAAGAAGTTCTTTGAAAGCAATGAGAACAAAGACACAATGTACCAGAATCTTTAGGACACGCTAAAGTAGTGTTATGAGGGGAATTTGTAGCACTAAATGCCCACATCAGAAAGCTAGAAAGATCTCAAATCGACACCCTAACATCACAATCAAAAGAGCTAGAGAGGCAAGAGCAAACAAATCCAAAAGCTAACAGGAGACAAGAAATAACTAAGATCAGAGAAGAATTGAAGGAGATCGAGAGATGAAAAACTCTCCAAAAGATCAGTGAATCCAGGAGGTGTCTTTTTTTTTTTTTTGAAAAAATTAACAAAGTAGCTAGACCACTAGCTAGACAAATTAAGAAGATGAGAGAGAAGAATCAAATAGACACAATAAAAAGTGATAAATGGGATATCACCACTGACCACACAGAAATACTACAAAAACCTCTACACAAATAAACTAGAAAATCTAGGAGAAATAGATAAATTCTGGACACATAACACCCTCCCAAGTCTAAACCAGGAAAAAGTCAAATCTCCTAATAAACAAATAACAAATTCTGAAATTGAAGCAGTAATTAACAGCCTAGCAACCAAAAAAAAAAAAAAAAAAAGCCCAGGACCAGACAGATTAACAGCTGAATTCTACCGGAAATAAAAAGAGGAGCTGGTACCATTCCTTATGGAACTATTCCAAATAATTGAAAAGGAGAGACTTCTCCCTAACTCATTTTATGAAGCCAGCATCATCCTAATACCAAAACTGGGAAGAGACACAACAAAATAAAGAAAATTTCAGGCCAATATCCCTGATGAATGCTGATGCAAAAATTCTTAATAAACACCTGGCAAACTGAATCTAGCAGCTCATCAAAAAGTTTATCCACCAAGATCAAGTTGGCTGCATCCCTGGGGTTAAAGGCTGGTTTTACACATGCAAATCAATAAATGTAATCCATCACATAAACCAAAGACAACAACCACATGATTATCTCAATAGATGCAGAAAAGGTCTTTGATAAAAGTCAACATTCCTAAATGTTAAAAAGTCTCAATAAACTAAGTATTGATTGAACATATTTCAAAATAATAAGAGCTATTTATGATAAACCCACCGCCAGTATTATATTAAATGGGCAAAAGCTGGAAGCATTCCCTTTGAAAACTGGTACAAGACACAAGGATGCCCTCTCTCATCACTCATATTCAACATAGTATTGGGAGTTCTGGCAAGGCAATTAAGCAAGAGAAAGAAAGAAAGGGTATTCAAATAGGAAGAGAGAAAGTCAAATTGTCTCTGTTTGCAGACTACCTGATTTTATATTTAGAAAACCCCATCATCTCAGCCTAAAACTCCTTGAGCTGATAAGCCACTTCAGAAAAGTCTCAGGATACTAAATCAATGTGCAAAAACCACCAGCATTCCTTTACACCAACAATAGGCAAGCAGAGAGCCAAATCATGAATGAACTCCCATGCACAATTGCTACAAAGAGAATAAAATACCTAGGAATAGAGCTAGCAAGGGATGTGAAGGACCTCTTCAAGGAGAACTACAAACCACTTCTCAAGGAAATAAGAGAGGAAACAAGCAAATGGAAAAATATTCTATCTTTATGGATAGGAAGAATCAATATCGTGAAAATGGTCATACTGCCCAAAATAATTTATATATTCAATGCTATTCCCATCAAAATTGACATTCTTCACAGAACTAGAAAAAACTATTTTAAATTTCATATGAAATCAAAGATGACCTAATATAGCCAAGACAATCCTAAGCAAAAAGAACAAAGCTGGAGGCATCACACTACCTGACCTCAAAGTGTACTACAAAGGCTACAGTAACCAAAACAGCGTGACATTGGTACCAAAACAAATATATAGACTAATGGAGCAGAACAGAGACCCCTCAGAAATAGCACTACACATCTACAATCATCTGATCTTTGACAAACCTGACAAAAACAAGCAATGGGGAAATGATCTCCCATTCAGTAAATGGTGCAGGAAAAACTGGCTAGCCATATGCAGAAAACTGATACTGGACTCCTTCCTTACACCTTATACAAAAATTAACTCAAGATGGATTAAAGACATAAATCTAAAACCATAAGCCACAACTACTCTAGAAGAAAACCTAGGCAATACCATTCAGGACATAGGCATGGGCAAACACTTTAGGACAAAAATTCCTAAAGCAATTGCAACAAAAATCTAAGTTGACAAATAGGATTTAATTAAACTAAAGAGCTTCTGCATAGCAAAAGAAACTATCATCAGAGTGAACAGGCAACTTACATAATGGGAGTAAATTTTCTTAATCTACCCATCTGACAAAAGTCTAATATACAGAATTTACAAGGAACTTAAACATATTTACAAGAAACAAAAACCATCAAATATGGGCAAAGGATATGAACAGACACTTCTCAAAAGAAGACATTTACGTGTACAACAAGCATGTGACAAAAAGTTCAACATCACTGCTTATCAGAGAAATGCAAATCAAAGCCACAATGAGATACAATCTCATGCTAGTCAGAATGGTGATTATTAAAATGTCAGGAAACAACAGATGCTGGCAAAGCTGTGAAGAAATAAGAATGTTTTTACACTGTTGGTGGAAATGTAAATTAGTTCAACCATTGTGGGAGATGGTATGGCAATTCCTCAAGGATCTAGAACCAGAAATACCATTTTGCACAGCAATTTCATTACTGGGTTTATACCCAAAGAAATACAAATCATTCTACTATAAAGACACATACACACATATGTTTATTGCATCACTATTTACAATAGCAAAGGCATGCAACCAACCCAAATGCCCAGCAGTGATAGACTGGATATAGAAAATGTGGTATATATGCCCCATGGAATACAATGCAGACATAAAAAGTAATGAGATCATGTCCTTGTAGGGACTTGAATGAAGTTGGGAGCTATCATCCTCAGCAAACTAACACAGGAACAGAAAACCAAACACTGCATGTTCTCATTCATAACTGGGAGTGAACAGTGAGAACACATGGACACAGGGAGGGGAACAACACATGCCATGACCTGTTGGGGATGGGGGGTGAGAGAGGGAACTTAAAGGACAGGTTAATGGGTGCAGCAAACCAACATGGCACATGTATATCTATGGAAAAAACCTGCACGTTCTGCACACGCATCTTTTTTTTTTTTTTTTTTTTTTTTTTTTTTGTAGAAGAAATAAAGAAAAAAAAAAGAAAAGGAAACATAAAACCAAGTAATAAATTAAAAAAAAATAAATAAAACTCCTGATAGACTTGGCTACGAAAGAAAGACTTAAAAAAAAAAAAGAAAAGAAAAGAAAATAGAAAAACATTCATACGTCACTCAAAAAAGATCTGAAAATGCTACTTTGCCACGAGAGAAATGCTGATCCTGGGATAGCAAGTGACCATTCAGCCATCCTTTATGAGCCGGCTTCTGTGAGACCCTCCACATCATGTGGTCTTGTAGATCCAGCTATCTATTTCAAGGTTGAAGGAATGTATTTGAAATTGGGCAGCATCAAAGTTAGGGCTACAAGTAATTTGTGTAAAGTGACTCAGACTTTCAATTTATCTGACACTGGTGCACTGGGCCCTGTCCCTCAGCTCACCCCTATGGTTACATTGGCATCCACTCAGAACAGCCCATGTTGAAGGCAAAGGCCAAGAAAAAGTTTGTGAGTACATTGGCTTGTGGTTGCAAATTAAAAATGTGCTAATTCTACTGCATAAGGTGGGCCTTGATAAGGCTCATGCACTCAAGAGTGTGAGAAATATACTCTATAATGTTTCTGGGACTCAGCGTATCGATAAGTGCATTGTTTAGGAGTCCAGTGGCCTGGGGTGTTCTGAAATGTCCCTCAAACTTAAAGAAACCCGATTATAGCATCTCACAACTCCCACCATAAAGAAATAAGAATCGTGAGAAAGGTCGGGTTACCCACAAAGGGAAGCCGATCAGACTAACAGCAGATCTCTTGGCAGAAACTCTACAAGCCAGAAAAGAGTGGGAGCCTATATTCAACATTCTTAAAGAAAATAATTTTCAACCCAGAATTTCATATCCAGCCAAACTAAGCTTCATAAGTGAAGGAGAAATAAAATCCTTTACAGACAAGCAAATGCTGAGAGATTTTGTCACCACCAGGCCTGCATAACAAGAGCTCCTGAAGGAAGCACTAAACATGGAAAGGAACAACCAGTACCAGACACTGCAAAAACATGCCAAATTATAAAGATCATCAATGCTAGGAAGAAACTGCATCAACTAACGAGCGAAATAACCAGCTAACATCATAATGACAGGATCAAATTCACACATAACAATATTAACCTTAAATGTAAATTGGGTAAATACTCCAATTAAAAGACACAGACTGGCAAATTGGTAGACACATCAGTGTGCTGTATTCAGGAGACCCATCTCACATGCACGGACACACATAGATTCAAAATAAAGGGATGGAGGAAGATCTACCAAGCAAATGGAAAAAAAAAAAAAAAAAAAAAAGAAAACAAAAAAGGAGGGATTTCAATCCTAGTCTCTGATAAAACAGACTTTAAACCAATAAAGATGAGAAGAAACAAAGAAGGACATTACATAATGGTAAAGGGATCAATTCAACAAGAAGAGCTAACTATCCTAAATATATATGACCCCAATACAGAAGCACCAAGATTCATAAAGCAGTAGAAATCAAAACTAAATTTCTGATATAGGAATATACCTTAAGAAAACTAACTAGACACTTAATGCCAAATTGACTACAGAGACTAACTTACATTCTGAAAGGGACAGTAATTCGTCATGACTGGAGTTCACACATTCTTCAGAGCCCTAGTTTTTGCTAGTATTTCCTTTCCCACAGAGCCTCAGGTTTTGCTAGTATTTCATTTCCCACAGAGCCTCGGTTTTTGCTAGTATTTCCTTTCCCACAGAACCTCGGTTTTACCTAGTATTTTAGTGCATAGAGTGTTTGATCCACTAACATGGTATTCTGCATAACATTATAACAAGGAACTCTAGAGGAAAGGATATGAAGAAATGGAAAACTGAGGCATGTTACAGAAGCCAGGTTGGTAACACCCCGCTCAGATGGAGCACCATATTTTAGGAACAATATACATACTAAATCAATGTAATAATGTGGTATCTCTCCTCATTATGTAAAATAAATAAGCTTCAGAACCAAGAGATGGAAGCAGGAATGACTGTAATTACCATTACTATCAGTGATTGACTTGGTAAATGTGTGCTTGACATATCTACAACTGTAGTCTCCTTAGATCTGAAAGTCTAAGTTCCCCAGGAGGATACATCTCTACCAGGGTTGATTGACAGAATTTCAGTAAATTTTAAGGTATGGCTGCCACATCATGTTAGTCTCCTAATACTAAAAACAAGCAGGGAAGAAAAAAGTCACTATCTTGGCAGAGATAGTGACTTTAATCATCAGAAGAAGGAGGTAGGGTTATTATTAAATTACAGGTAAAATGAAAAATATATTTGGCATCCAGATGATTCATTGGGTCATAAATTGGAACTCATCTGCCATTTTAAAAATAATTTTATTGATATATGATTAACATAAAATACAATTTTCCTAGTTAAACCATTCAAGTCAATGGTTTTTAGACTATTATATCATTTTTTAGTTGTGGTAAAATATATAAAAACTGTGTATATTATAAATTGAATAAAATGTACATATAGCATACATTTTATAATTAAATTTATATACATGATCTCTATATAATTTTATATATTTATATATTAACATAAAATTTACCATTTTGATTATTTTCAGGTATACAATTCTGTAGCATTAGTTACATTTAGAATGTTATGCGACCTTCATCACTACCTGTTTTGAAAAGGTTTTTGTCATCCAAGAAAGAAATCCTATAACCATTAAGCAACAACTTCCACTTCTCCCTCCTTTCATCTCCCCTCTCATCTAATCTATTATTATCTCTATAAATTTTCCTAAATATTTTATATAATTGGGATGATACAATGGTTTTCCTCATGTATCTGGCTTATTTCATTTAGCATAATGATTTTAAGACTCATCCATGTTGTAGCGTGTATCAGAACTTCATCCCTTTTATTGCATAGTATTATTTTATTGTGTATTTGTAGTACATTTTATTTATCCAATAATCAGTTTAAATACACTCAGGTGGTATTTGCCCTTTGGCTATTATGAATAATGCAGGAATAAATATCTGTTTGAGTCTCTATTTTCAGTTCTTTTGGTATGTACCCAGGATTGGGTCATATGGTAATTCTATGTTTAGCTTTTTGAAGAACCACCAAATAATCTGCCCAATTTTGACAATAAATACATGACCATGGCAGCCTTAACTGGAGAAGGGCATCATGGCCTAGAGAATCAGCTTTTCAGAAGAAAAGTTGTCTTTCCTGACTAGTGGAAGTTATAGTTGAAGTTGAGGGGAATCTAGAAAGGGTAGCAGAGGAGGAAGATTACGCATATCATGTGTGGCCCTGAGACCAGCTGAAACCAGGGGAGTGAGGCTTGTGTTAGTCTCAATAATAATTTTCTCTCAGGAAGTGAGACCTGAAAAATCTATTTCCAGAAGAAATAAATATATTATTTGAAACAAAGGCTCTAAGAGACACAAAGAGTGGACTGCAATGGAAGTTGTAGTGTACTGTTTAAGTCCCCTTTCAGAGTAAAGACACTTGTTAGCCCAGGTGCTGAGAATAATAGCTGCCGTTGTATCATAGAAGTGTCCCTTCCAAGGAATTTCTCTCAGCCTAAAAAGGCATCTTTATACACTCTTACATCTCCTCAATGGGAAGAAACCTGTAACAAAAGCAATTAATACAGGAATATATAAAGCCAAAATACTTTTCCTCAATTTATTTCTGAAGGTCTAACCCAGTTTTAGAACTCACAGTGAGATCAGATGATCTGTTGCAACTATATCATAGTTAAATTTCTTCTTCTACCCATTTTTGTTTTCCGCTTCCCCCCCCCACCTTATAGGTATAATTCCTTAAATTATTCTCTAATATATTTTTCTTTCATTTGCCATTCTGGTAACCTGATTAAAAAACTAATTGTCTTAGAAAATCTGAGAAATTGCAATTACTATTAGTAAATACTGAAACTGATTTTTGGCTTGGTTTTATCTCTGACTTATTATTTTCCATTTTCAGGAAAAATTCCAGTTTGTTAACATTGAAATTCCATATTCTTTCCAGAATGACACTTTTCTTTTTCTCTGATAGTGCAAAGAATGCATTACACTTTCTATTTAAAATTAACTTATGGAATATGATGGGTAGTGAAGACTTTAAAGGAAGTCAAAGCAAAGCAATAACTAAATATTTAGGGAAAAATAATGGTAATATATTGTATGCTTATGAGTATGAAAAAAATAGAATACATGGCAGCAATAGTGCAGAGAATAACATGAGAATAGTTCAGACTATATTGTTATAAGATAAACTGCACAAGAAGTGGAAAGATATCATTGGAAGTTAGACTACAACTGAGTAAAAGTGTATATTTCAAAACTGATACAACTACTAAAAAAATTAAACAGGTGTACACAATGAGACAATAGTGAAGATGAAATGTAACCATGTAAAATGTTCATTTAACACAGAGAAGGCATAAATGGAGAAAAAAGCTGAATAAAAATGAAACAAACAGAAAGCAGCTATAGCAATACTCACATTAAATATAAAAGGTTAGAAGATACCAGTTAATAAATATATTGGTAGATTGAATGAGAGAAGAAAGAGCCAATTATATATTAGCTACAGGAAGCACACTTTAAATATCTGAGCTTAGAGCCGTTAAAAGGAAAAGGATGAAAATCTTTATACCATACATATGTCAAAATAAACCTCTTTAGTTATACTAATATCTGACAGAATAGATTCAGAACAAGAAATGTTACCAAGGATAAAGGGCGACATTACATAATGATAAAAGTGTCAATTTTCTAAGAAGTTATAAAAATTTTAAATCTGCATGTACCTAATAACAGAGCTCTGAGTTATATAAAGCAAAAACTCATAGAAGTTGAAGAAAAAATAGAAACAAATATCCAAAATTAGTTCTGGAAACTACAACACTCCTCTCTCTCTAATTAATAGAACTAATAGCCAATCAGTAAGAACGTAGAAGAACTGAACAACTCCATCAAAAGAAATAATTGACATTTATGGAACACTTTCCTAATGTCAGCAGAATACACATTCTTTTCAAATGTGTATGAAACCTTTACTTAGAGACAGCATATCCTTAGTCATATAGCAAACTATACGAATAGAAACAGTAGAAATAATACACATTTTTTTCTGACCATACAGAGCTAATCTAAAAATTAATAATTATTTAAAATAGTCCAAACTATTTGGAAATTAATTAATTTACATATATATATATATATTTTTTTTTTTGTGACAGGTTCTCACTCTGTCTCCTAGTCTGGAGTGCAATGGCACAATCTTGGCTCACTTCAACCTCTACCTTCCAGGCTCAAGCTATCCTCCCAATTCAACCTCTTGAGTAGCTAGGACCAAGGCACTTGGCTAATTTATATATATATATATATATACACACACACACACACACACACACACACACACACACACATACATACACATACACACACACACATATATATGTATTTTTTTTTTTTTTTTTTGAGACTGAGTTTCACCATGCTGTTCTCAAGCATTCTGCCCCCACTGGGCCTCCCAAAGTCCTGGGATAACAGGCCTGAGCCACTGCACCTGGTGGAAATTAATATATTTCTTAATAACCTATGGGTTAATGAGGAAGCCTGAAGAGATATTGAAAAAGAAAACTTAAATTGATTAAACATGAAAATAGAACATATCCAAATTTGTGGAATCCATCTAAAACGGTTGAGTATAATGTATAGCACTCAACTCTCATTTTAAGCAAAATTACATTCTCAAATCAATAATCTCAGATTCCACCTAAATAAAGCAAATAAAATTCAAAGCAAGTGAAAAAATCATAAAGAATTGAGCAAAATTCAATCAGAGAAACCAAAGGAAATAAACAATTTCAGTGAAGCTAAAAGCTGTTTCATTGAAATGAATTATAAAACCAATTGCATTTTATCAATGAGTAGATTAACACTCAGAGAGTTTAATTTATTTGCCCAAAGTTATGTAGAGGCAGAAATGGAATAGAATCTAGGCCTTTCTTGATCTGAAAATTCCTGATTACTAGCCTGAAAGTTTACATATTTCACCTTGGTTAATTTAAATGAGAGAAGACTTCCAGAGTCTTCATTTAAATTAAAAATTTGGCAGAATGTTTTTGTTTTCTCTTTCAGGTATAGAGAAGATATATATTCCAATCTCACCTCATAAATCAAAGAAGAATTGAAAAGATATGTACCATTGGGAAATCAGAGATGCCAAATTAAATGCTATAATGATGGCAACATTTCATTAAT
The DNA here is from genome assembly GCF_008728515.1 of Papio anubis. Lineage (NCBI taxonomy): Eukaryota > Metazoa > Chordata > Mammalia > Primates > Cercopithecidae > Papio > Papio anubis. The sequence continues at coordinate 52,179,972 of NC_044978.1, forward strand.
TAAGACAATCTATCCATGGTTAAAGTTTAGTTACACAAGTCATAGCAACATTTTCCAAAGTTTGAAGGTCTTACAAGTCTTACTTATTAGAAAAATACATGTATAGACACTTTATTTTTATAAAACTCAGAGTATTAAACATTTTTCTTTCATCTCTGAGAGAATGAGAAAGATTTTATTCTTCCAATTTTGCTGAGATTTCTTTAATTCACAGTTAGAAGATCTTGCAGTTTCAGATCTTTAATCACAAAGAATGGCGAGTTTTCAACATCTCTGCTTGCAGTTTCTCAAAGTTCAAACTTTATGTACTGAATCATTATTAATTGTTTCTTTATATCTGTAACTGCAGCCCAGCTTCACAAAAGGCTTGAATTTGAGTTTTGCTAAGTTGCACTTACCTACAAAATGATTATTACGAGCACATTGTATGCCTGTAAGAGTGTCTCTTAAAGTGCTGTTTGATATACACTGTGATAAAATTTGGGTGGTGGGTGTTAAAATCTATAGTCAGTTTTAGTAGAAAGTGCAGATTTATGATCGAGTTGGACCTCAAAAAGAATCCCTCTGTGAATATATTCATGAATTCATGAACTAGCTCAACAGTCTCTGAATTGAGGCTCACATCTTTATATTCTATTTTGTTCCCAAGATAAATTATTATTTTAGGGTGGTGTCCATAGCAAGGGATAAAAAAATCTCAACTAAAACTGGCTTAAGAAGAGATCTAATTTGTTCACATTACTGAAAAGCATAGACACAGAACAGAAAAGCACAGAAATAGAATTAGCTTCAGGGAGAATTTGAATCCAGAGTCTTCTTTAATAGCATCGGATCTCAGTACATATGCCTGCATTATCACAGCCTCAAAGTAGGTAGAAATAAAAAAGAATATGTCTTAATTTTGTGTCCATACAAGTCTGTTGTTAATTGATAGTAATTAAACCAGCTTGGGTCATAGGCTTATCTCAGAACAATGGATGTGGCCAGGGGTTGAAAATTACATTGTTTAGTTCTGTCTTTGTTCCATTCTTACTACTAGACCCAGTGTTATCTTCATCATATGGGATGACGGCGAGGGAAGATTCTGTTTTTGTTTGGCTTGGTTTTTGTTTTTGGGGTTTTTGGTTTTGCCTAAAGGAAAATTGGGAGTCCCAAAAGAAAGGAGTGCATGCTGAGGAGGTAGAAATAATAACCACAGATTATAGTTTTTTATGTAAAAAAGACAGTAGAAAAATTTTTGAGAACAGTTCTCCTTTTCCATTTCAAATACGGCAGCACAACTTCCGACATGAAGTGTCACTCTCAGTGGCATATTTCAGAATGACATGCCACTTAACACTGCTGTACTGATTAGTTCGGGAGGAAGTTATGATCAGAACAGTTCTTGCAACTATTCTACTTGTGTGCTTGCTGACAGGAATTCAGAGAAGTCTTGCTTGCTTGATGGGAAGATAAATGTCTTAAGAATTAAGAGCAACATTATATTCATGTTTTAGAGATGACTGTAGGTTGCTTGGTTAAAAAGGGAGAGCTGCCACTCAGTGGTAAGTGAGAAAGTGTTTGAACTTTTAGAGCACTATGCTTCAGCTGCAGACAGAGTGAAGAACTCACCCAGAAAATGGGTTGCCCTTTGGACATCTCAACCTAAATGTAACATTTCTATTCAAAATGAATGTCTTCAATCAATAACCCTGCAAATACAGCAGAAATTATATCTACAATTTTTCCAATAGTTATCTTCCAACACCCATATGGGCAATGCTGAATTTAATGTGACCTGTGGCATGGATACTTTTTCTATTCTTACTTATCCTCCTTCAACAATTATAATTGCTCCCTTAGGGAATAATTCAGGATATTCTTCAACAATTTACCCCTATAAATGATAGGCTATTTTCAAGCTCAGGTCTAACACAATAAAATGCAATATAACATGTAGTCAAAAAGACTTGCTGAAGATTGAAATAGGTAGTTTAATGTAAATCCATAACTCAGATTTCAATCTGTCATTGTTTTGCTATCTTTAGGAATCCAAATACTCATGAAACTTTTCAAAATGTACTTTCTTTATATTTTACTTCCATTTTTAAAAGTTAATAGAACCTAATTAATTATAATTAACACTTCTAAGATAGACCACAGACTTTGGGCTTTTGGCATTTTAATTATATTTCATTATTTACTTAGTCATTGACAGTGCCTATACCCCACAATGGTCCCTTTCTAGTGTTGATGCAGCATTAAAAAAATGGCATTATTGAGACACAGGACAGAGGCTTCAGGGGTAGCTTGACTAAACCAGAAGGTCACAACAGGCCTGAGAGGGAGTCAGGGAAGGGATTATTATCCCCACTTTATAGATGGGAAAACAGTGACAAAGAATTTAGGTGACTTGGAGGGGTGCGCCCATGATGGCTGAATGGGAACAGCTCCAGCCTCCAGTTCCCAGCATGAGCGACACAGAAGACAGGTGATTTCTGCATTTTCAACTGAGGTACCGGGTTCATCTCACTGGGGTGTGTCAGACGGTTGGTGCTGGTCAGCAGGTGCAGCCTGACCAACGAGAGCTGAAGCAGGGTGAGGCCTTGCCTCACCTGAGAAGTGCAAGGGGGAAAGGAATTCCTTTTCCTAGCCAAAGGAAATTGAGACACACAACGCCTGGAAAATCGGGTAACTCCCACCATAATACTGTGCTTTACCAAGGGTCTTAGCAAATGGCACACCAGGAGATTATATCCCACACCTGGCCCAAAGGGTCCCATGCACATGGAGCCTCCCTCATTGCCAGCACAGCAGTCTGAGATCTAACTGCAAGGCAGCAGTGAGACTGGAGGAGGGGCACCCACCATTGCTGGGGCTTAACTAGATAAACAAAGCCACCAGGAAGCTCGAATTGGGTGGAACCCACCACAGCTCCAGGAGGCTGGCCTGCCTCTGTAGACTCCTCCTCTGGGGACAGGGCATAGCTAAACAAAAAGCAGCAGAAACCTCGGCAGAGGTAAATGCCCCATCTGACAGCTTTGAAGAGAGCAGTGGATCTCCCAACACAGAGGTTGAGATCTGAGAATGGACAGACTGCCTGCTCAAGTGGGTCTCTGAACCCTGAGTAGCCTAACTGGGAGATATCCCCCACTAGGAGCAGACTGACACCTCACAACTCACACGGCAGGGTACACCCCTGAGACGAAGCTTCCAGAGCAAGAATCAGACAGCAACACTCGCTGTTCAGCAATATCCTATCTTCTGCAGCCTCTGCTGCTGAAGAACCCAGGCAAACAGGGTCTGGAGTGAACCTCAAGCAGAATCCAACAGACCTACAGCTGAGGGTCCTGACTGTTAGAAGGAAAACTAACAAAGAGAAAGGACACCCACACCAAAACCCCATCAGTACGTCACCATCATCAAAGACCAAAGGCAGATAAAACCACAAAGATGGGGAAAAAGCAGTGCAGAAAAGCTGGAAATTCAAAAAATCAGAGCACATCTCCCCCTCCAAAGGAACGCAGCTCATCGCCAGCAATGGAACAAAGCTGGATGGAGAATAACTTGGACGAGTTGAAAGAAGAAGGTTTCAGTCAATCAAACTTCTCAGAGCTAAAGAACGAACTGTGTAACCAGTGCAAAGAAACTAAAAATCTTGAAAAAAGAATGGATGAATGGATAATTAGAATAATCAATGCAGAGAAGACCTTAAAATAACTAATAGAGATGAAAACCATAACACGAGAACTACGTGACAAATGCACAAGCTTCAGTAACCGACTCGATCAACTGGAAGAAAGAGTATCAGCAATTGAAGATCAAATGAATGAAATGAAGCGAGAAGAGAAGTGTAGAGAAAAAAGAGTAAAAAGAAATTAACAAAGCCTCCATGAAATATGGGATTATGTGAAAAGACTAAATCTATGTCTGACTGGTGTACCTGAAAGTGATGGAGAAAATGGAACCAAGTAAGAAAACAGTCTGCAGGATATCATCCAGGAGAACTTTTCCAACCTAGTAAGGCAGATCAACATTCAAATTCAGGAAATAGAGACAATGCCACAAAGATACTCCTCAAGAAGAGCAACTCCAAGACACATAATTGTCAGATTCATCAAAGTTGAAATGAAGGAAAAAATGTTAAGGGCAGCCAGAGAGAAAGGTCGGGTTACCCACAAAGGGAAGCCCATCAGACTAACAGCAGATCTCTCAGAAGAAACTCTACAAGCCAGAAGAGAGTGGGGGCCAATTTTCAACATTCTTAAAGAAAAGAATTTTCAACCCCGAATTTCATATCCAGCCAAACTAAGTTTCATCAGCGAAGGATAAATAAAATCTTTTACAGACAAGCAAATGCTTAGAGATTTTGTCACCACCAGGTCTGCCCTACAAGAGATCCTGAAGGAAGTACTAAACATGGAAAGGAACAACAAGTACCAGCCATTGCAGAAACATGTCAAAATGTAAAGTCCATCAATGCTAGGAAGAAATTGCATCAACTAGTGAGCAAAATAACCAGCTAATATAACGGCAGGATCAAGTTCACATATAACAATATTAATCTTAAATGTAAATGGACTAAATAATCCAATTAAAAGACATAGACTGGCAAATTGGATACAGAATCAAGACCCATCGGTTTCCTGTATGCAGGAGACCCATCTCACATGCAGAGACATACATAGGCTCAAAATAAAGGGATAGAGGAAGATCTACCAAGCAAATGGAAAACAAAAAAAAAGCGGGGGTTGGAATCCTAGTCTCTGATAAAACAGACATTAAGCCATCAATGATCAAAAGAGACAAATAAGGACATTACATAATGGTAAAGGGATCAATTCATCAGGAAGAGCTAACTTTCCTACATATTTATGCACCCAATACAGGAGCACCCAGATTCATAAAGCAAGTCCTTAGAGACTTACAAAGAGACTTAGACTCCCATACAACAATAATGGGAGACTTTAACACCCCACTGTCAACATTAGACAGATCAACGAGACAGAAAGTTAACAAGGATATCCAGGAATTGAACTCAACTCTGCACCAAGCGGGCCTAATAGACATCTGCAGAACTTTCCACCCCAAATCAACAGAATATACATTCTTCTCAGCACCACATCGCATTTATTCCAAAATTGACCACTCCTCAGCAAATGTAAAAGAAGTAAAGCACTCCTCAGCAAATGTAAAAGAACAGAAATTATAACAAACTGTCTCTCAGACCACAGTGCAATCAAACTAGAACTCAGGACTAAGGAACTCAATCAAAACTGCTCAACTACATGGAAACTGAACAACCAGTTCCTAAAAGACTAATGGGTACATAACGAAATGAAGGCAGAAATAAAGATGTTCTTTGAAACCAATGAGAACAAAGATACAACATACCAGAATCTCTGGGACACATTTAAAGCAGTGTGTAGAGGGAAATTTATAGCACTAAATGCCCACAAGAGAAAGCTGGAAAGATCTAAAATTGACACCCTAACATCACAATTAAAAGAACTAGAGAAGAAAGAGCAAACACATTCAAAAGCTAGCAGAAGGCAAGAAATAACTAAGATCAGAGCAGAACTAAAGGAGATAGAGACACAAAAAACCCTCCAAAAAATCAACGTATCCAGGAGTTGGTTTTTTGAAAAGATCAACAAAATTGATAGAGCGTTAGCAAGACTAATAAAGAAGAAAAGAGAGAAGAATCAAATAGATGCAATAAAAAATGATAAAGGGGATATCACCACCGACCCCACAGAAATACAAACTACCATCAGTGAATACTATAAACACCTCTACACAAATAAACTAGAAAACCTGAAGAAATGGATAATTTCCTGGACACTTGCACTCTCCCAAGACTAAACCAGGAATGAGTTGAATCCCTGAATAGACCAATAGCAAGCTCTGAAATTGAGGCAATAAAATAGCCTACCAACCAAAAAAAGTACAGGACCAGACGGATTCACAGCCGAATTCTACCAGAGGTACAAGGAGAAGTTGATACCATTCCTTCTGAAACTATTCCAATCAATAGAAAAAAAAAGGAATCCCCCCTAACTCATTTTACGAGGCCAACAACATCCTGATACCAAAGCCTGAAAGAGATACAAAAAAAAAAAAAAAAGAGAATTTTAGACCAATATCCCTGTTGAATATCGATGCAAAAATCCTTAATAAAATACAGGCAAACCAAATCCAGCAGCATATCAAAAAGCTTTATCCACCATGATCAAGTGGGCTTCATCCCTGGGATGCAAGGCCGGTTCAACATACACAAATCAATAAATGTAATACACCATATAAACAGAACCAAAGACAAAAACCACATGATTATCTCAATAGATGCAGAAAAGCCCTTTGACAAAATTCAACATCCCTTCATGCTAAAACCTCTCAATAAATTCAGTATTGTTGGAATGTATCTCAAAATAATAAGAACTATTTATGACAAACCCACAGCCAATATCATACTGAATGGGCAAAAACTGGAAGCATTCCCTTTCAAAACTGGCACAAGACAAGGATGTCCTCTCTCACCACTCCTATTCAACATAGTGTTGGAAGTTCTGGTTAGGGCAATCAGGCAAAAGAAAGAAATCAAGGGTATTCAGTTAGGAAAAGAAGAAGTCAAATTGTCCCTGTTTGCAGGTGACATGATTTTATATTTAGAAAACTCCATTGTCTCAGCCCAAAATTTCCTTAAGCTGATAAGCAACTTCAGCAAAGTCTCAGGATACAAAATCTATGTGCAAAAATCACAAGCATTCTTATACACTAGTAACAGACAAACAGAGAGCCAAGTCATGAATGAACTCCCATTCACAATAGCTTCAAAGAGAATAAAATACCTAGGAATCCAACTTACAAGGGATGTAAAGGACCTCTTCAAAGAGATCTACAAACCACTGCTCAGTGAAATAAAAGAGGACACAAACAAATGGAAGAACATTCCATGCTCATGGATAGGAAGAATCAATATTGTGAAAATGGCCATACTTCCCAAGGTAATTTATAGATTCAATGCCATCCCCATTAAGCTACCAATGACTTTCTTCACAGAATTGGAAAAAACTGCTTTAAAGTTCATATGGAACCAAAAAAGACCCCGCATTGCCAAGACAATCCTAAGTCAAAGGAACAAAGCTGGAGGCATCATGCAACCTGACTTCAAACTATACTACAAGGCTACAGTAACCAAAACAGCATGGTACTGGTACCAAAACAGAAATATAGACCAATGGAACAGAACAGAGCCCTCAGAAATAATACCACACATCTACAGCCATCTGATCTTTGACAAATCTGACAAAAACAAGAAATGGGGAAAGGATTCCCTATTTAATAAATGGTGCTGGGAAAACTGGCTAGCCATAAGTAGAAAGCTGAAACTGGACCCTTTCCTTACTCCTTATACGAAAATTAATTCAAGATGGATTAGAGACTTAAATGTTAGACCTAAAACCATAAAAACCCTAGAAGAAAACCTAAGGAATACCATTCAGGACATAGGCATGGGCAAGGACTTCATGTCTAAAACACCAAAAGCAATGGCAATGAAAGCCAAAATTGACAAACGAGATCTAATTAAACTAAAGAGCTTCTGCACAGCAAAATAAACTACCATCAGAGTGAACAAGCAACCTACAGAATGGGAGAAAATGTTTGCAATCTACTCATCTGACAAAGGGCTAATACCCAGAACCTATAAAGAACTCAATCAAATTTACAAGAAAAAAACAAACAATTCCATCAAAAAGTGGGCAAAGGCTATGAACAGACACTTCTCAAAAGAAGACATTCATACAGCCAACAGACACATAAAAAAATGCTCTTCATCACTTGCCATCAGAGAAATGCAAATCAAAACCACAATGAGATACCATCTCACACCAGTTAGATGACAATCATTAAAAAATCAGGAAACAACAGGTGCTGGAGAGGATGTGGAGAAATAGGAACACTTTTATACTGTTGGTGGGACTGTAAACTAGTTCACCCATTTTGGAAAACAGTGTGGTGGTTCCTCAAGGATCTAGAACTGGAAATACCATTTGACCCAGCCATCCCATTACTAGGGATATACCCAAAGGATTATAAGTCATGCTGCTATAAAGACACGTATACATGTATGTTTATTATGGCACTATTCACAATAGCAAAGATTTGGAATCAACCCAAATGTCCATCAGTGACAGACTGGATTAAGAAAATATGGCATATATATATCACGGAATACTATGCAGCCATAAAAAAGGATGAGTTCATGTCCTTTGTAGGGACATGGATGCAGCTGGAAACCATCATTCTCAGCAAACTATCCCAAGAACAGAAAACCAAATACCGCATGTTCTCACTCACAGGAGGGAATTGAACAATAAGATCACTTGGACACAGGAAGGGGAACATCACACACCGGGTCCTATTGTGGGGCGGGGGGAGGGATAGCATTAGGAGATATACCAAATGTAAATGACGAGTTAATGGGTGCAGCACACCAACATGGCACATGTATACGTATGTAACAAACCTGCACGTTGTGCACATGTACCCTAGAACTTAAAGTATAATTTTAAAAACTGGCATTATTAAAGTTTTAATAATTAGTTCTTCCAATAGCTAATTTTTAAAATTGCAAATGTAATTATTTAGGAAATAGCTGAAAATTTGTGTCTGATCTATATGAATTTTCCATGTCAATTTGTTACATCTTATTCTTCTATCTAGTTAAAATTACATCTTATTCCTTATATCTGTTACATCTTATTCCTTCTTTATAGTCTCAAGAGAAAGAAGAGAAAAATCAAAAGTATCAAATAAGTTCCACATAAGTATGGAAATGCTCCATCTGTAACTTGTACATTTCTACTTAGGTTAGACAGTGTTTATCTTTATGTTTTGGTGCTTTTCAGCTGTTTGGCATTCTGGTACAATATTGCATGTCTTGAAAACTAACATCTCTAATATTTGAAAATATTACGTTGTTGCAAGGTAAAAGTGGGGTGCAGGAGGGATTTTAATATGGGGAGATAATAAAATGCCTTCATTTATTCATGATACAAGGATTTGAAAACAGAATAATAATTTAGTGATTTGGAAACACAGATAATACAGTGGAAATATGTCACATGACAAATGTGTATAAGATAATTTAATATGAAAAACAACAATAACAATTATGTAGCAGGCAGCTATCACAAACTAAAAATTAAAATTTAGAAGACTTTCAATTCTCTCAAGTTCTTTAAGCAAATTCAATGTAACTACAATTTTACTTTTCCCTGAGGTATTGGGAAACTCACTGCGTAATAATAATGGTGCCACTCCTTTCTCTCCTTTCTGAACATCACACAAACTCCAAGAGAACCCATGAAATTGGACAGACCTCTAACAGCCAGGTTTTATAGTCAATGCCGATGTCTTATACAATCTTAAATAAATCAGGAAAAAGGAGTTCCAATCTCACACAAACATACATTGCAGCATGAAGAATTAAAAGAGCAGTGCACTTGTTACATTCACTAAGATTTTGAACACATTTGGCTACATATTAAAATCCCATGATAGCCAATTTAATATAAACCCTCAAAAATACCAACTAATAGCAGCCTTGTTTAATTTTCATATAACATGCACATGTAAGCGAATTAAATTATATGTGTCCTTCCAAGTACGTAAAAAAATATACATCAACTGTTTGACCCACATATATAAATCAATCTGAAGAACTCAATAATGTTTATAGAATTAATACTGGGATATTAATCAATGTTTTATTACTTGTTATGAATATTACTCAGTTTTGAATGTCTATAATGATTACGCAGCATGTGATCATCATAAAAATATTTCTTTTATTTGGTCTAATGCAAATTACAATAGAGGATTCAAATTAATGTGGAATTTCTACATTGTTTTGGCATTAATACTTGCATATTTAATGCTATAAAACATTTAGTTTAAGGTTAAAATCATCGTATTATTTGTGGATAGAATTGTTTATTCCTAATTCTTTTAAAAGTTAGATTATGTTGACATAATCTACCACTTTCCTTTAGCTTTCTCTTGAGGGAGCCTTCTATGTTAGACGATTTGTTATTTGTTTGATAAAAGAAATTGTGACGCTGAAGAAAAGCTGTAATGTTCGAAATGTTCTTTATTAAAAGTAAATATTATTTCTTATTTGAAATCATAAAAAATAGGTTATTCCAAATTGAACTGAATGATGGTTAACTGTTAGTCATCTCTTCTTTCCACAGAAAGCATATTTATTAAATCTCTAAGCATTTAGAACAAAAGAAAATCATGCCTGAACACATCTTGGCAGCAAACTACGCAATTTATTTAAACCTTCAAGTTTTTTCTGAGTATCAGTTCTCATCAGTGATTTCATGCTATTGCTAGGGATGTCTGCTGCAGGGCCATTGTCACCATGTCTAACAAAACAGGAAACAGAAAATATCACGCATTGTGTCTATTTACCTAATTCTTTTCTGATGCCTAATTTTGTTTCTCTTCATAGATTGCTTAGGAATTACATGTTTGTAAATCCCTAGCCATCTCTCCTCTTGTCACTTTTGCCTCTATATTCTTCTCTTAAAAATGTGAGAGAAATATTGAAGTATTTTCTCTTCAAATATTTGATTTTTAATTTGATTTTCAAATGCTTGCTCAAGTTTCACATTTGAATTATCTTTACAATATCATTTAAAATGTGCTTTAGGTATTTTCTTCTTTTTTCCTATTTTTGACAATTCAAACAATATTTTTGGACATGTGTAATTTAGTTCAGTTAAAAAAACATTCAAGAAATTATATTCTGCAGAAAATATTGCAAATATGCCCAATATTTCCTTACAAACAACTTAAGATTTTTGATATATGCAATTTTTCTTGCCAAAATTTGGTCAATTTACAACATACTTTACATAAATTGAAACTGATAGTATAATTTCTGTGTCTGCAAATTTTAGTAAAGCCAAAATGATATCTTCTTTAATTTGCATTGCTTCAATACTACTTTTTTGGATAATTTCCTTTATTCGTTTTCTAGTTTTTATTTTTCTTTCATAGATTTTGTTTTGTGGATTTTTAAACGTTATGTCATTTTTTTGTTGGTTGGTTGGTTTTATTTTTTTATGCACAGTATAGCCAAGAACATCTGCAGTCTTCAGAAGGTAAAAGCAGGTCCAGAGAATTCCACTGGACAATTAAGAATTATGCCTAAGCCAAGACTAATTCTGAGTTTATTTTTATCCATATATTCTTTATTAATAATTCTTTATTTAAATTAATATGTATCTGATCAAAGGTTGGAATTTTGCTTGGCAATTTTGGCAGTTTCAGGGTATCTATCTGTAGCCACATATTCACATTTCTGCAGTTTCCTACACTTGAATTGATAAAATCTAATATATTTTGTTCATTTTGTATAACTAAAGAGAACAAAATCTAAAGGATGTACAGTGGGTTATATCGATCTTCACTTCTTTTGTTATTAGTGTATCAGTTTCACCATGGGCTCTGTTGCATAAAACATCAGAAAGCAGCAGATCCAGCGTCCTGTCCTGTGCAGCCCAGCCAAATCCATGTAGAAATGAAAGAGTTTCTGCCTTCACTCACAGGCTCAGCTGAAGCTCTGTGTTTTGAGGGATCAGACTCTCTCACAGGTTACCAGAAGAGCCAGGTAACACAACTCAATAAACTCGGGGACTTAGTTCTCACGCTGTGAAACAAACTTGACCATTGAGAATAAGGAGACAAGAGTTAAATTCTACTCACTTACTGTAAAGACTGTTCAGAGTTGCAGTGATCCCTCCCAAGCTGGCTGCACAGTCTCAGAGAGCTGTATACAACTCAGGAATGCACTCCTTTAAATATCCTGCCCATTCTCTCCTAACTTATTGTCTGCCTCCCTCCGTACCTTCTCCTGCTTTGAGTCCACACTCCCCACAGTTGTGATGTTCAAAAGTCTATTTTTAAGGTGTCTCAGGCAATGATGTTTGTTACTTCATAATTATCCCTTTCCATATCCCTCAGTTCTTCTTTCTTCTTTAGCGTTCTCAACCTCTCTTGACAAAACCACAACCCTGGTTTGATCCAACACTGCCTGCTCCAAATTTGCACCTATGTCCTTACATATAGGTGGAAAAATGCATAAAGCAAACTTAACTCTTAACTTGAATTTAAATTTCATATTTAATTTTAAATATATGTCCATGAACCTCATTAAGGATTACAAATCCCGTCTTTGCATCTATCACCGATCATTCTGATGCTTCTATCTAAATTCGGTTCCCCCACATACGTGCTTGCTAAGTCCCATCTTTATTCATTTACTTAAAGACATTGCTTCAGCAAACCTCTCTTTATTTCCTAACTCATTACTTTTCTCTGTAATTTTATTGAATGTTTCCCATCAGTATGCAAACATGTTTTTATTGCCTGTGTTAAAAAAAAATACACGTGAAAGATACTTCTTTGACCCCTTTTACTCTGTAGTTATATTCTTCTTTCCTCTTTTCATTGTAAAATTCTCAAGAGAGTTATTTCTAATTCTATTCTAGTCTCTCTTCAGTGCATTCCAATCCGGGTTTACTAGATTAGCAATGACCTTAAAGTTGCTAAATCCAGCAAGTAATTATATGTTATCTTTTTTTGTTTTTTTTACTTAATTCACAGCAGTGACTTATTTTCTCATCCTTGATATGTATGTGTATATGTACACATATATATTTAACTTGTATTCTAGGACATCAAACTCTATTTTCATTCTTTCTCAGTAATTGCTCCAGTTTAGTCTCTTTTGATTATATCTTCTCTTCACTCTGACTAATGTTACAAAGCATAAGCAATGTAACAACGCAAAACTTAGTCCTTGACTCCCAGTGGACTACAGTAATTTTTTTTTTTGTTATTTTATCCAGATTCAATGGTTGCATTATATTCTGTATGGTGATGAATCAGCAATAGATAACCCAGCCAATTACTCTCCATCTCAAACTCCTATTTGTTTATGTAACTTTCTTATTACCACATCCTATTGGTCATGTGATAGACATTTGTAGTACAACACGATGAAAACTAAATTCCTGTTCATTCTGAAACCAGCTTCATCCACATTACTCTTTATAACCATGAATGGCAATTCAATCATTTCAGTGGACTACTGCAAAAAGCTTGGAGAAATTATTTTCTTTCTCTTTCTTTCACACTCCATAAAAAATGAGAATACAGTCAATGCTTGATACTCAGGATAATGTGCTCTACAAAGTTAACAAAAACACTGAGTTAGGAAATACTAAACCATTGCTCCTACATGGAGAAGAGAGTTGCTGCAAGCCTTTGGTTACAGCTTTTTTGTTTACTGATCAATATGTGACTTTGTTTTATGGAGGTTTCTGTTTAAAGGCACTTTATTTAATATGAACTGTTGATTTATTAACATCGAACTTTCAGCCAATATAACTATGAGTCATGGCTGGGCAAAGTTTATGTAACAGAGGTGTTTTCTCCATAAGGTACATCACAGCCTTCTTGCACCTGTGAGCACTAGACAGCACTTCTGCACTATGCTTGGGGCCATTTTAAACAGCAAGATCACAAACCAAAAGCATGAAAGGCAAAAACCATGGTACTAAATAAACCATGAAAAGATTTATTTATAGTGTAACCACTGAAACAAGAAAGCAGCATCACTTTATTTGACCTCAACTTAGGAACATGGACGTTGGGCAACTCAAATTATTCCTGGCTCTGTGCATGTACATGAACGCGCATGAAAGCAGCACAAGTATTGCTATTGGGGTAACAAATAATTTAGTGAGTAGGCAAATTCATAAATATTGTATCTTTGAATAATTTGGATTGACTACATTTTGAAATGTTACTTACCAAATATCACTAGAATGTTAATGTTTATTACCCTCTCGTTCAAATTATAATCATCTCTCACTTGGATTCTTCAAATAGCCTGTTTTATGTTGCTCCTTGCTTCCAATACCTGCTTTTTTACTGTCCACCTTCACTGCACTCCAGATGCAATGTGTCTCTTAGAAAATGGGAGGGGGAGGAGGAAGAAAACAATCCTGCTAATTATTATGGCAAGGTACCTTAGATTATAATAGTTACTTCAATTTTTACTCCAGTTTTACCTGGGGGAAAATGTGTCTCTTAGAATTGGTGAAATATAATACTTCTTGTTTACTTTATGTGTTTAAGTTCAACAAAATCTAAAGGATATGTAATGGGTTATATGAATATTCAGTTTCTTTTAATAGAGATATCAGTGTAATCCCCTTTGATTATTAAGACGAAAGAAACCATGGCTATTCTCCCATAGCATTTTTGTATGATGTCCCCATCTTATTTCAGAGATCTGAATATCAAGTCCCTACCTTTGCTTATGTTTGTACTAGAGTATTGAATTTAGGTATTTATCAATTGTTTCTAAGGAAATACTTATTTCCTCACCAATAGGTTTTGAAACAATGCTGTCTGTGGGTGTGTCTTGCTCCAGGTCTTTATCTCTCTGCCTTGAGGACTCTGTGCCTTTTTTGTCTTTGTTCTCCTTATAGAAAGAACTATAGGCATGCATAACACATATTTTAATGGTTGAGAAAAATAACTTTCTGCTGAAATAGGATATAATATTGTGCATCACAAAAATAAAAAAAAAAATCATATTTCTGGCTACAGTAGCTCCTGGGTAATATAGTGTTGAAACTTGTTGGCCAAGTATTACATGCACTGTATCAATAGGCCTCACTACTAAGACTACCTGAGTTATGGCAAAACTTATGCATAAAATTCGCATGTAATCATTTAGTGAAACTATTTAGATTTCATTTTTAGTGCTAGTTTAAGTCAAATATAATTCTAAATTGCATCCACTAATCATAAAGCAATTATATAAAATTAATAAGGTGATCTAAAATGTTAGTAAAATAAGTGCCTTCTAAATATTTTATCCACTAATAATTTTCATTGGTGATTATCCATTGCAAATGTGTTTTTCAGATTTGATTATATTTTATTCAAAAATTTTGAAGAGTTGTTTATAATTTATTTAATTATATTATTTACCCTATATAATGGCTATTAATATTTTAAAGTAGAGGACTCAAAAGGCTTAAGTAAAAAGCTTTTTACAAAGTTATACAGTTAGTTAATAAATGGTGGGGCTAGGATCTTTTGATTCCAAACACATCATCAACTTCATCACATCATAAGCTAAAATTAAACTACTTGTATGGTGACTTCATGTAGAACAAATTGCTGTATTTTCCTTGAGGTTATATGTTTTTAGCAAGCGAAACAAACAAATCCAGAAAAAAAAAAAAAAAAAACAATCAAAACAAAAGCCCAGGCTCTACTAGGTCTTTACAAGATAATGGCATAAAACACACACACACTCAAGATGGGGAGAGAGAGAGACAGAGAGAGAGGAAACAACTTCAGCCCAAGTACACTTGAAATGTTGATGTCATTCAGCTTAATGAGAGTGCAGAGTGTAAGAAGACCTCTCAAAAGTAAACCTACCAGAATTAGATGGATTACAGAAGGCATGCTGGAGGGACAGCATATAAGATTAGAAACAAGTAAAAAGTTTCTAGGCCAGAAGGAAAGAAGGGAAGAAGGTTAAAACACAATGAAAATAACTCCTCCACACATTCTAGGGGAATGGAAGAGGAGAGAGGATATGCAAAGACTCATTTTCAGGTAAGAGAGCAGAGAAGTGGCCTATCAGATATGTGCTTCACTTCAAATTGAGGAATTGAGAATGACTGTTGATAGTACAGAGGAGAATAATGATGTAGCCCGTGAATGTAGTAGTAGTAGTATAAAAGGGAGCTAGTGGGCTGGGCGCAGTGGCTTAAGCCTGTAATCCCAGCACTATGGGAGGCCCAGGCAGGTGGATCGCCTGAGGTCAAGAGTTCAAGACCAGCCTGACCAACATGGAGAAACCCCGTCTCAACTAAAAATACATAATTAGCCAGGGATGGTGGTGCATCCCTGTAATCCCAGCTACTCAGGTGGCTGAGATTGTAGAATCACTTGAATCCAGAAGGCGGAGGTTGTGGTGAGCCAAGATCGTGCCATTGCACTCCAGCCGGGGCAACAAGAGCAAAACTCTGTCTCAATAAATAAATAAATAAATAAATAAATATGCTAGTGAGTATGCATCTAGGCCCAAGTTATACCTACCATTAGACTAATTATAATAAAAACCACACATATTGCGCTGTTTTACATGTGTTATTTCAAATTATTTAATACTTGTAACAATGCCAGGTATTAGGTACTTTAATGTCCTTTTTCCTTTGTTGGGAAAACTGAAGCACAAGGAGTTTAAATAACTTGGTCAGGTATGCGTAATATAAAAAGAATGAACAGAAATGTAAATTCAGGGGGCTGACTCCAGAGTCTAGTTTCTTAAATCCTATACTGTTCTGCTGGATGGCTGGACGTTTGAGGGTAGCTATATCATACTTAGCAAATTACATGACTTATTTGTATGGCATTGCTTCAAAAGAAGAGATGAGTGTGATAATCATTTTGTATTTAACCTTTCCATCTTTTTAATGGGGCGGTAATATATTGTAGTCAAGATTAGATCTTCCTGATAAAGGCACAGTTTATAAAAGCACCTCTCTTATTTAGTCTTAAAAATATCTCGCAGCACCAACAGCTGCAGATTTATCAGACTCAAACCCTACTTATTATAGGAGGCTCTTCTTTCCTTTTCTGGTACCAAATATCACTCATTTAAGGATTTCTTAGTAACACTTGTCTGAAACTCAATAATAGATCTTTTTGTTATTGAGGCCCAAAAGTTCATATTCAGTATTTGTGGAGAAATGTTAAGCAATTTATTTTATTAATAGTATAATTTGATTATAGACTAGAGACATAACTGGAGTGTCATCACCAACTGATTGGTCACTTGAGGAAATTCCTTCTGTTGATGATATGCTAGTAGCTGTTGAGAAGTATTGCTGGCAACTATTATCCTGGGTGTAGCTGTGATTATCATCCATATATCTATCAATGGCCAGGGCAGTGAGAAAATGAATAAAGAGTGTAGCCTCAGCCCATATTTCCTGCCAAATTTTATAACACACAGACACACACAGAATTTTAAATTGAAAATAAGTTATTTATAGTCCTAGGTAACAAGAAACAGTGCACTCAATTTTTAATAATTTCTCTAAGTAGAGCTCCAACAAACTTGGCTTGATGAACACAACTTTTTGTAGTGTATTTTTCTGAAGAAGCTTGAAAGTCAGAGTCTATAGATGAAGAGTGTGGATTTTGGCCTTGTGTTAGTCGCCAGAGGGTACTAATAAAAATGTCATTCAGGGTAACAGGACAGAAAATGTTTCCCATCTCTTATCTGCACAGAATGAGGGCAGTAGCCGCTTCTTCTGCCCACAAATAATGTCCTGGGACTGTAGGTGTAGAGAGTGCTCCCTGTAGCTGCTAGCTTCTTGCCAGCATTCAGAGACATCTTAAGTTCCATCCAAGCAAACTACACACAACAGGGCTACTATGTTTATTGCACAAATGATGAATTTTAGGAAAAGTATTTTTTTTTAGATCAAATTGATAACAATTACATAAGCTATGTAATGTAAAGAATATTTTTTATGTTAGGGCACTCTTAATGAAAACATTGGTTTATTACACTTTTTCCCATCATGAAGTTATGCACCATAAATAACTGACTCATCGCAATGAAGAGTTTTTCAAACATTCTATAGAGAATATTTTCCAGTAATCATACTCATTAGATATCTGATTAAAAGTAGCAAAGTATAATCAGCCAGAATCTTGAATCAATTACACATGGCAGCTTTGCTATTCTCCCAGTGCATGCATAAAACTGCCATTTAACATTACTAACATTTGAAGTCTTTGGAAAAAAAGTGGCTGCTTTGAAATGTTAGAAATAAAAAATTGCCTTCAGGGTGGGTATGGCGGCTTAATCCTGTAATTCCAGCACTTTGGGAAGCTGAGGGGGCAATCGCTTGAACTCAGGAGTCAAGACTAGCCTGGACAAAACAGCAAAAACCTGTCTCTGCTAAAAATACAAAAAAATTAGCTGGGCATGGTAGCAAGCGCCTCTATTTCCAGTTACTCTGGAGGCTGAGGCAGGTGCATTGCCTGAACTCAGGAGGTTGAGCCTCCAGCGAGTCATGATGGCACCACTGCACTCCAGCCTGGGTGACATACTAAGACCCTGTCTCCAAAAAAGAAAAAGAAAAAAAAAGCCTTCTATATTCTTTCTAGTCATTTCTGTACAATTAAGTGTATGTAATTTAATCATGTGCAAATTTTCTTACAATTTAACACAATAAATATTAATATTAATAAGTACAATTCTAGATGACACATCCAATAAAATACATCAAAATACTTGATTCCGCCCTTCACAATATATTTCTTGTTTACAA
Organism: Papio anubis; assembly: GCF_008728515.1. Classification (NCBI taxonomy): domain Eukaryota; kingdom Metazoa; phylum Chordata; class Mammalia; order Primates; family Cercopithecidae; genus Papio; species Papio anubis. The sequence continues at coordinate 52,198,406 of NC_044978.1, forward strand.
TGAATCTGGATGGGTACAATCTGGGTACAATTATAGCACAAAGTGCTATAATCCCAGCACTTTGTGATGCTAAGACAGGTATATCTCTTGAGGCCGGAAGTTCAAGGTTACAGTGAGCTATGATTGTACCACTGCACTCCAGCCTTGGTGAATGGGCAAGACTGCCTCCAAAAAAAAAAAAAAAAAAAGGATAAAAATTTAACTTACAGCTTGAGAAATTTCTTCTTCAACCACAAGAGTCTCAATAAAATTAAAGATTATGAGAACATTATTGATAAATTATTTTAAAGCTTTATTATTACTTTAAGTACCAAGGACTTAGAAGTGATCATTTGAGAAAACAGAATCACTTATTTTGTATTTCTTAATTCTACAAAGATAAATGTGTGAAATGTTAGCTTGCTGCATTTTTTGCCTGAAACTAAACGTACTAAATTATGACGTATTTTTCCTTTTCTCCTATATTCAAATTAAATTCAATTGAATACAACAAATTACAACAAATACTTTTTTAATATGTAATCATTTTTATTATCTAAGGTATGTCAAGGAGGAGTGCTTAAAGGCCTTGAGAGATAAACACCCATATGAGTCAAGTCAAACATTACCGGACTGTAGTCAAGAAAGTATTGTCAATCTCTGATTGAAATGTAGCTGCAGCTGCATACAGACATGTATGTACACACCACACACATACACACACACAGAGAGATATCAACAGTGATCAATATTTTAAAGTATTCAATTCCAAAAACAATCTTATGTCATATATTCTATACTCTTTTAAAGCCAAGTTATTGCCAAGACCACAAATTAGATATATATTACTTACACATCTTTTAATCTTTTTCCTCCTTAAATCTTCTGGAGCATATTATAGTGTAAATAAATTAATAAAAGCATGATGCATAAATAATATTATGATTTCTTATAAGATATATTTAACTCAGGATTCAGAGGTTTAAGGGTGTAAAATATTTCCATCCACCATTGCATGCCTTAACAGTAGCTCCAATGGAAGCCACCTCAGAAGAGTGAGTCTGCTTTTTAAAAAAACTAATTCATAATATATTGCCAGTTTCAGATTTTAAAAAATGCTATTTGTGAAGAATAAATGTTTACAATTTGAAATCAAAACATATAAACTGTGAATATCTATCTAGTTGTCCTAGTGATAAATGGAGTTTTCTTCTCTTATTTTATAAATGTTACATGAACAGAAATAATCTTTAATAACATGCTGAATAAATGATAAATCTACTTATTTTTTTTTCCCCAGAAAGAATGAGCAGAAGGTCTTTTGGCAAATGCTTTATTTTTATTTATTTATTTATTGAAACAAAGTCTCACTCTGTCACCCACACTGGACTATAGCGATGCTAAAATCCTCCCACCTCAGCCTCCTGAGTAGCTGGGACCACAGGTGCCACCATGATGACCGGCTGCTTTCAGTGTTTTAGTAGTGATTGCATTTCACCATGTGATTCAGGCTGGGCTTGAATTCCCTGGCTCAAGTGGTCTGCTCACTGAATTAGATTTACAGCAAGCTTTTGTCTCTGATTGAATGTGCAAATTTCGTTTCACAATGGAAATTTCTGAAGTTTGTTCCAACTTCAGAGCTTTGGACACCCATTGTAAAAGTTTTATGAAAGGTTAGGAAGCCATATCATTTCTTTTGGTGAGATGCTTTGTCTCACTAACAGCTTAATGGAGGGATTTTATTTTTTATGTTGAGAGGAAGTCATTAAATTTAAAAATCCAGAGGTTTGTGGAAACACAAGATGATAAAAGTGATATTGTAGCTAACGGTTTCTGTCAACTGTGAAATTAGTCATAAACACCAATATAATTCTATGAAATCTAAGGCATATAGAGGATCCAAAGCCTGGCTTTTTACTAGTAGTAGAACACTTTAAATTTCTTATAAAAAGATATATATATATATGATTTTTAATAATTTCCAGCATGTATGAAAATAGGAACATGAAATTAACTCATATTTCAAATATGTTGTTACACAAACAGCTCAGGAAAGACCCATCCCCATAATTCAGTCACCTCTCACCAAGTTCCTCCCACGACACATGGGAATTGTGGGAGTTACATTCAAGATAAGATTTGGGTGGGGACACAGCCAAACCCTATCAATATGCTTGTTTTCAACCTATTCACTTCTGAGACATCTGGATGCATTTTACAATCAGTTGGATTTTACAATCACTGCCAGCTGGTTAAAGTCATGACATAGACATGTGAAAAAAATCTCCCTTAGAATCTTCTGGCAAAACCAGGAAACTGTCAGCATCTATGGTGCTTAAATGTCATGTGAGAAAGCTTAGTGAGTGATTAAATCAAGGGTGTTGTTTTTCCCTTTTAATCTTTTACTCAGGTTTTAAAAATTGTATGATTTTTGTAAAGACAAAAATGTATTAACAAACACTGTACAAGAAAGCATACAAGGAAATGAAATGAAGGAGGGACATGTGTTCTTAATATAGAACTATAAAGTCCTGCCGAAAGATTAGATATAATGTCACTTTAACTGTATTGAAAACAAAGGTTGGCACAGAACCAGAATAGCAAAGAATTAAAAAGTAGAAAAGAGGAATTGTACTAAATATTAATTTCTTTATTGCTTTTCAGAACATTGTTAACTTAAGTAAAATTTAAAGTAACTAAGCCAATTAACTTGATGTCAGGTTTAGGTCCCACATAACACTTACGACCTTGGCCAAACCACTGCTCTCACTTATATTTAATTATTTCCATTTTTAAAATTGGGAAGTACCCCACCAAGTTTGGGAAAGTTTGTAAATTATGTAAATATTGGGAAATGTATAAAACACCTATTTAAATATGACTACTGAGTCATACAGATTCTGGAAAGCTTTAGTGCCAAGATATTTTCATTTTGAGAAATGCCAGTCTTACTTAAAGATTTTGTGGGATAACATTGGTACCAAAATTACCCATTGTAAAGGTACAATTTAGTGAATTTTACCAAATTTGTACAGTTGTGCAAATCTGCACAATTCAGTTTTAGAACATTTATGTCACTCCAAAAACTTCCAACTTCTTCCTTTGCAGACAATCCCTATTCTCACCGTAAGCATTGATCTGCTTTCTGTCTCAATAAATGTGCCTTCTCTAGACATTTCATATACATAGAATCATGTGATATGTGACTTCTTTCACTAGACAGTGTTTTTAGATTTATACATGATGCAGCATATATTAGTAGCTTGTTCATTTTTATTGCATACTATTACAATTTGTCCCTATACTGCATATGTTTAATCATTCACCAGTTAATGGACATTTGGGTTCTTTTTAGGTATTGGCTATTATGAATCATGTTGCTGCGAATGTTCACGTGTGTGTCTTTGCATGGACTTGCATGTTCACTTATTTTGGTAGATTTCTATGAGTGGAATTGTTGTGCTGTATGATAAGTTTATGTTAAAATTGTCAAGTGACCAGCTGTTTTCCAAAGTAACTTTACCATTTTGTATTCCCACCAGCAATGCATGACGGCTCACATTTCTGTTCATTTTCCCCAACACTAGGTATTTTTTGTCTCCTTTCTCCATAACCATTCTAGTGGATGTGTAATGGTATCTTATGCTTTGCATGTGCATTTCTCTAATGACTAATGACGTTGAACATCTTTAAATGTGTGTCCTAATCCTTTATACATCTTCTGCAGTAAAATGTCTATTAAAATTGTTGATCATAATTTTTAAGAAGAATCTAAGAAATGCTTATCTAACCCAAAATCATGAGGTACTTCTCCTAATTCTTTTATATATATATAGTTTTAGGTTTTTCATTTAGGTCTTGTGATTTGTTTTTATTTAATTTTTGTGTATGGTATGGAGAATTTTATTACTGTTATCATTATTATTGTTTGCATGTGGTCACTTTGGTTGTAAAGCAATTGGCCATAAGCGCATCGTTTATCTGAAATTGCCAAGCTCACAATAGAAGACATAAGGTTACACAATTCGAATTTTATTTATGTATCTATTTATTATTTATTTAATTTTTTATTATACTTTAAGTTCTAGGGTACATGTGCACAACATTCAGGTTTGTTACATGTATACATGTGCCATGTTGGTGTGCTGCACCCATTAACTTGTCATTCATATTAGGTATATCTCCTAATGCTATCCCTCCCCGCTCCCTCCACCCCACAACAGGCCCCTGTGTGTGATGTTCCCCTTCCTGTGTCCAAGTGTTCTCATTGTTCAGTTCCTACCTATGAGTGAGGACATATAGTGTTTGGTTTTCTGTCCTTTTGATAGTTTGTTGAGAATGATGGTTTCCAGCTGCATCCATGTCTCTACAAAGGACATGAATTCATCCTCTTTTATGACTAAATAGTATTCCATGGTGTATATGTGCCACATTTTCTTAATCCAGTCTGTCATTGATGGACATTTGGGTTGATTCCAAGTCTTTGCTATTGTGAATAGTGCCGTAATAAACATACATGTGCATGTGTCTTTATAGCAGCATGATTTACAATCTTTGGGTATATACCCAGTAATGGGATGGCTGAGTCAAATGGTATTCCTAATTCTAGATCCTTGAGGAATCACCACACTGTCTTCCACAATAGTTGAACTAGTTTACAGTCCCATCAACAGTGTAGAAGTGTTCTTATTTCTCCACACCCTCTCCAGCACCTGTTGTTTCCTGTCTTTTTAACAATCGCCATTCTAAGTGGTGTGAGATGGCATCTCATTGTGGTTTTGATTTTCATTTCTCTGATGGCAGGTGATGATGAGCATTTTTTCATGTGTCTGTTGCCTGCATATATGTCTTCTTTTGAGAAATGTCTGTTCATATCCTTCACCCAATTTTTGATGGGGCTGTGTGTTTTTTTCTTGTAAATTTATTTGAGTTCTTTGTAGGTTCTGGATATTAGTCCTTTGTCAGATGAGTAGATTGCAAAAATTTTCTCCCATTCTGGAGGTTGCCTGCTCACTCTGATGGTAGTTTCTTTTGCTGTGCAGAAGCTCTTTAGTTTAATTCAATCCCATTTGTCAATTTTGGCTTTTGTTGCCATTGATTTAGTGTTTTAGACATGAAGCCCTTGCCCATGCCTATGTCCTGAATGGTATTGCCTAGGTTTTCTTCCAGGGTTTTTATGGTTTTAGGTCTAACATTTAAGTCTCTAATCCATCTTGAATTAATTTTTGTATAAGATGTAAGGAAGGGATCCAGTTTCAGCTTTCTACTTATGGCTAGCCAGTTTTCCCAGCATCATTTATTAAATAGGGAATTGTTTCCCTATTTCTTGTTTTTGTCAGGTTTGTCAAATATCAGACGGTCGTAGATGTGTGGTATTATTTCTGAGGGATCTGTTCTGTTCCATTGGTCTATATTTCTGTTTTGGTACCAGTACCATGCTGTTTTGGTTATTGTAGCCTTGTAGTATAGTTTGAAGTCAGGTTGCATGAAGCCTCCAGCTTTGTTCTTTTTGCTTAGGATTGTCTTGGTGATGCGGGCTCTTTTTTGGTTCCATATGAACTTTAAAGTAGATTTTTCCAATTCTGTGAAGAAAGTCATTGGTAGCTTAATGGAGATGTCATTGAATCTATAAATTACCTTGGGAAGTATGGCCATTTTCACAATATTGATTCTTCCTATCCATGAGCATGGAATGTTCTTCCATTTGTTTGTATCCTCTTTTATTTCATTGAGCAGTGGTTTGTAGTTCTCCTTGAAGAGGTCCTTTACATCCCTTGTAAGTTGGATTCCTAGGTATTTCATTCTTTTTGAAGCTATTGTGAATGGGAGTTCATTCATGATTTGGCTCTCTATTTGCCTGTTATTGGTGTATAAGAATACTTGTGATTTTTGCCCATTGATTTTGTATCCTGAGACTTTGTTGAAGTTGCTTATCAGCTTGAGGAGATTTTGGGCTGAGACAATGGAGTTTTCTAAATATACAATCATGTCATCTGCAAAAAGGGACAATTTGATTTCCTATTTTCCTAATTGAATAACCTTTATTTCTTTCTCTTGCCTGATTGCCCTGGCCAGAACTTCCAACACTATGTTGAATAGGAGTGGTGAGAGAGGGCATCCCTGTTTGCACCAGTTTTCAAAGGGAATCCTTTCAATTTTTGCCATTCAGTATGATGTTGGCTGTGGGTTTGTCATAAATAGCTCTTATTATTTTGAGATGTGTTCCATCAATACCGAATTTATTGAGAGTTTTTAGCATGAAGGGCTGTTGAATTTTGTCAAAAGCCTTTTCTGCATCTATTGAGATAATCATGTGGTTTTTGTCTTTGGTTCTGTTTATATGGTGTATTGCATTTATTGATTTGTGTATGTTGAACCAACCTTGCATCCCAGGGATGAAGTCCACTTGATCATGGTGGACAAGCTTTTTGATGTGCTGCTGGATTTGGTTTGCCCATATTTTATTAAGGATTTTTGCATCAATGTTCATCAGGGATATTGGTCTTTTTTGTTGTGTCTCTGTCAGACTTTGGTATCAGGATGATGTTGGCCTCTTAAAATGTTAGGGAGGATTCCCTTTTTTTTCTATTGATTGGAATAGTTTCAGAAGGAATGGTATCAACTCCTCCTTGTACCTCTGGTAGAATTCGGCTGTGAATCCGTCTGGTCCTGTACTTTTTTTGGTTGGTAGGATATTTTATTGCCTCAATTTCAGAGTCTGCTATTGGTCTATTCAGGGATTCAACTTATTCCTTGTTTAGTCTTGGGAGAGTGTAAGTGTCCAGGAAATTATCCATTTCTTCTAGGTTTTCTAGTTTATTTGTGTAGAGGTGTTTATAGTATTCTCTGATGGTAGTTTGTATTTCTGTGGGGTCGGTGGTGATATCCCCTTTATCATTTTTTATTGTGTCTCTTTGATTCTTCTCTCTTTTCTTCTTTATTAGTCTTGCTAACGCTCTATCAATTTTGTTGACCTTTTCAAAAACCAGCTTCTCGATTCATTGATCTTTTGAAGGGTTTTTTGTGTCTCTATCTCCTTCAGTTCTGCTCTGGTCTTAGTTATTTCTTGCCTTCTGCTAGCTTTTGAATGTGTTTGCTCTTGCTTCTCTAATTATTTTACTTTTGATGTTAGGGTGTCAATTTTAGATCTTTCCTGCTTTCTCTTGTGGGCATTTAGTGCTATAAATTTCCCTCTACACACTGCTTTAAATGTGTCCCAGAGATTCTGGTATGTTGTATCTTTGTTCTCATTGGTTTCAAAGAACATCTTTATTTCTGCTTTAATTTTGTTATGTACCCAGTAGTCATTCAGGAGCAGGTTGGTCAGTTTCCATGTAGTTGAGCGATTTTGAGTGAGTTTCTTAATCCTGAGTTCTAGTGTGTTTGCACTGTAATCTGAGGGAGAGTTTGTTATAATTTCTTTTATTTTGCATTTGCTGAGGAGTGCTTTACTTCCAACTATGTGGTCAATTTTGGAATAAGTGTGATATGGTACTGCAAAGAATGTATATTCTGTTGATTTGGGGTGGAAAGTTCTTTAGATACCTATTAGTTCCTCTTGGTGCAGAGTTGAGTTCAATTCCTGGATATCCTTGTTAAGTTTCTATCTCGTTGATCTGTCTAATGTTGATAGTGGGGTGTTAAAGTCTTCCGTTATTATTGTGTGGAAGTCTAAGTCTCTTTGTAAGTCTCTGAGGACTTGCTTTATGAATCTGGGTGCTCCTGTATTGGGTGCATGCATATTTAGGATAATTAGTTCTTCTTGTTGAATTGATCCCTTTACCATTATGTAATGGCCTTCTTCATCTGTTTTGATCTTTGTTGGTTTAAAGTCTGTTTTATCAGAGACTAGGATTGCAATCCCTGTCTTTTTTGTTTGTTTGTTTTCCATTTGCTTGGTAGATCTTCCTCCATCCCTTTATTTTAGCCTGTGTGTCTGTGCATGTGAGATCAGTCTCCTGAATACAGCACATGGATGGGTCTTAACTCTTTATCCAATTTGCCAGTCTGTTTCTTTTAATTGGGGCATTTAGCCCATTTACATGTAAGGTTAATATTGTTATGTGTGAACGTGATCCTGTCATTATGATGTTAGCTGGTTATTTTGCTCATTAGTTGATGCAGTTTCTCTCTAGTATCAATGGTCTTTACATTTTGGCATATTTTTGCAGTGGCTGGTACCAGTTGTTCCTTTCCATGTTTAGTGCTTCCTTCAGGAACTCTAGTAAGCAGGCCTGGTGGTGACAAAATATCTCAGCATTTGCTTGTCTGTAAAAGATTTTATTTCTCTTTTGCTTATGAAACTTAGTTTGGCTGGATATGAAATTCTGGGTTGAAAATTATTTTCTTTAAGAATGTTGAATATTGGCCCTCACTCTCTTCTGGCTTGTAGAGTTTCTGCCAAGATATCTGCTCTTAGTCTGATGGGCTTCCCTTTGTGGTAACATGACTTTTCTCTCTGGCTGCCCTTAACATTTTTTCCTTCATTTCAACTTTGGTGAATATGATAATTCTGTGTCTTAGAGTTGCTCTTCTAGAGCATCTTTGTGGTGTTCTCTGTTTTTCCTGAAATTCTCCTGGATAATATCCCACAGAGTGTTTTCCAACTTGATTCCATTCTCCCCATCACTTCAAGTACACCAGTCAGACGTAGATTTGGTCTTTTCATATAGTCCCATATTTCTTGGAGGCTTTGTTTGTTTCTTTTCACTCTTTTTTCTTTAAACTTCTCTTCTTGCTTCAGTTCATTCATTTGATCTTCAATCACTGATACCCTTTCTTCCAGTTGATCGAATTGGTTACTGAAGCTTGTGTCTTTGTCACATAGTTCTCTTGCCATGGTTTTCAGCTCTATCAGGTCATTTAAGGACTTCTCTACATTGGTAATTCTAGTTAGCCATTCATCTAATCTTTTTTCAAGGTTTTTAGCTTCCTTGCGATGGGTTCAAACCTCCTCCTTTAGCTCAGAGAAGTTTGATTGTGTGAGGCCTTCTTCTCTCAAGTTGTCAAAGTCATTCTCCGTCCAACTTTATTCTGCTGCTGGCGAGGAGCTGCGTTCCTTTGGAGGGGGAGAGGCGCCCTGATTTTTAGAATTTTCAGCTTTTCTGCTCTTTTTTTTCCCCATCTTTGTGGTTTTATCTACCTTTGGTCTTTAATGATGGTGACGTACAGATGGGGTTTTGGTGTGGATGTCCTTTCTGTTTATTCGTTTTCCTTCTAATAGTCAGGACCCTCAGCTGCAGGTCTGTTGGAGTTTGCTCAAGGTCCACTCTGCTGTTTTTTGTTTAGCTATGCCCTGTCCCCAGAGGTGGAGTCTACAGATGCAGGCAGGCCTCCTTGAGTTGTGTTGGGCTCAACTGAGTTCAAGCTTCCCAGCTGCATTGTTGACCTACTCAAGCTTCAGCAATGGTGGGCTCCCCTCCCCAAGCCTCGCTGCTGCTGTGCAGTTAGATCTCAGACTGCTGGGCTAGCAATGAGGGAGGCCCCGTGGGCGTGGGACCCTCCGAACCAGCTGTGGGTTATAATCTCCTGGTGTGCCATTCGCTAAGACCCTTGGAAAAGCACAGCTTTAGGGTGGGAGTGACCCAATTTTCCAGATGGTGTGTGTCACAGTTTCCCTTGGCTAGGAAAGGGAATTTCCCTTACCCTTTGTGCTTCCCGGGTGAGGTGATGCCTTGGCCATCTTGGAACTGCCCTCATACAATTCTAATTTTTACTGAAAAACTCACATTATCCAGGTGTGGTAGCTCACACCTGTAATCCCAGCACTTTGGGAGGCCAAGGTGGGAGAATCACAAGGTCAAGAGATCAAGACCATCCTGGCCAACATTGTTAAACCCTGTCTCTACTAAAAATACAAAAATTAGCCTGACATGGTGGTGCTCACCTGTAGTCCCAGCTACTCAGAAGGCTGAGGAAGGAGAATAGTTTGAACCCAGGAGGCAGAAGTTGCAGTGAGCCGAGATCGTGCCGCTGAACTCCAGCCTGGCTACAGAGCAAGACTTCATCTAAAAAGAAAAAAAAAGCTCACATTTTATTACTGGTAGTAAATATTGCCATTTGTTTTTCTTGAAGTGTCAATCTAATTAATTAATTTCTCAAAAATATCTGCCAAATATCAAAGACTAATTATATTATTTTTAAATCCTTTTCCTATATAGCTTCCTTCCTTCTCTCTAGAGCAACTTCTATACCTAAAGTGCATCATTTTGTCTGTAAGTCAGTGTGACTAATATGTTCTGTTGAGAACCTCCTTTCTTGATGAGTGTTCTGGAATGTGTTTCCTGGAAGAAAACAGAGGAAATGGTAGGGATCAACTTGTTTGTTTCCTTTCTCTCAGGGACCAGAGTCTTAATCCGGCATTTGTGTAATGTCAGAAAATAGTTTTATATAGTCCTTTTGGGTTTTTTGTTGTTGTTGTTTATTTTGTTTATTTGTTTACAGATATAGGCTTTAAGTGTTCTTTTATAGTTTGTAGTCCATTGTAATTGGAAGCCAGCTACAGTTCTTCATCAAATCATTTTAATTGAGTCATTCTAGTAATTTAATAATTTTAATTATAGAGTAATATTTCTTACTTTAAAAAATAGTGATGATATATTACATAATTAATTTGAGATAAGAGTTCTAAAAAACAATAAATTTATCTTAATATTTTAGCTGTTCCAACACACACAAAAAATGGACAAATGGTATTACATCAAGTTACAAAGCTTTCTACAAAGCAAACAAAACAATCAACAAAGTGAAGCGATAAACCACAGAATGGGAGAAAATATTTGCAACCTACTCACTGACAACGGATTAATAATCAGATTGTATAAGGAGCTCAAACAACTCTATAGATAAAAATCTAATAATTCAATTTTTAAAATAGGAGAAATTTTTTGAATAGACACTTCTCAAAAATAAAACAATACAAATGGCAAAGAAACATATGAAAAAGTGTTCAGCATCACCTCACCCTAGTTAAAATGACTTAATTTTTTTTTTTTTTTTTTTTTTTTTGAGATGGAGTCTCGCCCTGTCGCCCAGGCTGGAGTGCCGTGGCGCGATCTCGGCTCACTGCAAGCTCCGCCTCCTGGGTTCACGCCATTCTCCTGCCTCAGCCTCCCGAGTAGCTGGGACTACAGGTGCCCGCCACCATGCCTGGCTAATTTTTTTTTTTTTTTTTTTTTTTTTGTATTTTTAGTAGAGACGGGGTTTCACCATGTTAGCCAGGATGGTCTCGATCTCCTGACCTCGTGATCCGGCCTGTCTTGGCCTCCCAAAGTGCTGGGATTACAGGCGTGAGCCACCGTGCCCGGCTAAAATGACTTTTATCCCAAAGACAGGCAATAACAAATGCTGGCAAGAATGTAAAGCAAAGGAAATCCTTGTACACTGTTGGTAGGAATGTAACTTATTACAACCACTATGGAAAACTATTTAGAAGTTCCTCAAATACTAAAAATAAAGCTACCTTGTGATCCAACAATTCCACTGCTAGGTATATATCCGAAAGAAAGGAAAACACTGCATCAAATAATATCTGCAGTCCCAAGTTGTTTCAGCACTGTACACAATAGCTAAGATTTGGAAGCAACCTAAGTGTCCATCAACAGATGAATGGATTAAAAAAAATGTGATGCTTACACAAAATGGAGTACTATTGAGCCAAAATAGTTAAAACTGCAGTTACATTGGCATGAATCAAAGTGGAGACACCAACTGTGCTTGTAGTCAATGCATTCTTCACTGCCTTACACTTAGAATAAAAAATTAAAAATTCTAGTTCAATTCTAGTTCAAATAAATGCCCTAAATGATAAATTAAAAATTGTTATTGTTAAAGGTATCTACCACTGATTTATGCATTTTTAATATTTTGTGTGAAGAAATAGGGAGCATGCCTAAAGTACCTAATGCTGAGTACATATTATGATGATTGTCTCAGAGAAAGTAATTTGTGGACCATTTTGAGTGGCGGGGTGAACCAGCCATTGTTTTTGTGGAATGTAACTTTTACTTGATAAGTGAAAGAAAAGTAACATGATTATTTAGACTTTGATATTTGGCAGATAATTTTGAGAAAATGAACAACTGAGAGACTGACTCCTCAAAAAAGGCAAATAGCAGTCTTCATTTCCATTAATACAATGTGAGCTCTTGAGCAACAATAAAATTTTAGAAATCTTGTATTCTCTGCTGTGTGCTTGGCAATTTTAAATACTTGAAACTTTTTAAATGAGATAGGGAGTGAGATTAATGAACGTGAACTTTTCATATCTTGTACTGTGTTAAAATTTGAAAGATTTATATAACTCAGTGAACTAATATTTTTAAAATAATGCATGATATTATGAAATTATGCATTGGTAAATAATTCATTTGAAGTTCAAATCAAGCCAAGAAAATACAATGTAATGTAATGTAAAAGAGTACCAAAGAGTATCAAAGTTCATTGATAGGGTTTCCGATCCCATATTGCAAGTAATCTTTAAGAAATTATTACTTGTTAAATTTTCGTGAAAACCAAAGAATCATATTCACAATTACCTAGAAAGGTCATTTTAACTTTTTAAACTACATTAATAATTGAACAGATTTTATCCAAATACTCCAACTAAAACAAAATATTGAATGAAGAAACAAATATGAGAATCTACATGACTTCACAGATATTTGCAAATGTCTAAAATGGTCCCATCCTTCTCATTGAATATTTTGTTTTGAAAAATGCAGATGTTTTTAATAAAAGCCTACTGATTTTACTATGATCATTATTCATAGTACCTAGTACATTTATTACTGTTATTCCCAAATTAATTTATTACTAAATATTTTTAAAATTTCTTTTTGATATCAATATGGTAGATATTGATAGACATAGCACACACAAACAAAAGATTTTGTGAGACCTCAGTAAGTTTTGGAGCATAAAAAATTGAATTAGATGGGAAGAAGAAAGTCAAATTTCTGTCCTGTAATACATCCCCTACCTCATCAAATTTGCACATATCGTGTTTAAATTAAATCCCATAAGCCATTCTGGATGTTTGCTGCTTTTACATAACATCAATTTTCTGTCCCTTTCACCTTCAATTATTTAACAACAAGGTATTTTTGAATTCAAATTTTGTCGATAATTTTATATTATTAATATATTTGCTATTTTATACAGAACTAGTAATTGGTTTATAGTATCAACGAAAGAAAGATTTAAAAATAATCATTATTTTAGACCTCTTGAAATTAGACAGAGCTACAGTATTATATCACAGGTTCTGCTAACTATGGTAAACAGAACGGTGAGGGAAGTTATATTCTATCCCTTAGGTGTTTGCTTACAATGAGGAGGTAATGATAGAGGACAACAGAGAGCATAAAATATTTATGTAGTGCCACTTGTTTTGCCCATTTGGGAAATCAATATTTTAACAGTCGTATTTTACAATACCCAGGATCATGAGTCTACCGTGCTAAGAATAAGAGAGTTTATAGAAGTGGAGACTGAAAACACAAAGTATATAAAACTTCTTAAAAGTGTACATCCTGGAGCTATAAAGAGAGAGAAAACATAGCACTAGCAGAAGCTAAACCAGTAATGTTCTTCCTGCTTTTTACCTCATATGCATTAAAACTCTCTTTTCCAAGTTTCTATGTTTTCTTTATGGTATTTGATATTCTTCCAACAATATTCTGTAAAATAATAATATGCTGTGTTAATTAGGCTGCTTTTAAAAGATCTCAATTGAAAAATAAATACTCATGTTATACAAACAGCATTATTTTTTCAGAATCATATGGAGACTACTTTTTTGTTAAAAAACTGTATGTTTAATGTAATTATTTGTAGTGTTGATTTATGATGTCTTAGCTAGATAAAACTACCTAAAACATATATAAATGTACTCGATTACTGTAATAACTTATAGAATACATATAGGGAAAATACTCTCTGTCATATATGTGATTTAAGTAATTCATTATTATGTGGGGTTTTATTTTCTTTTGTTATTCTTGAAAAGCAAAATCCACCATTTGTTCTACTTATCAAGGGTATTAGATTTTAAATGACATTTAAAGGTATGAAATATAGATTATTAAAATATTTTAATAAAAATAAAGGTGTAGAAAGCCAAGAATGAATACAGGAATTTAGAATAATTAATAATTTAAAAGATAATTATGTTAGCATATTATAAAGTTAGAAAATTGAAATAAATATAAAATGCATAAGAGTAAGCTAATCCTCTCTCTCTATATATAGTAAACCTAGAGTAAACCAATCTACTGTGTATATGCAAATGATATATACATATACATATATAGAGAAAAAAAGAGTGGAAGGAAAGAAGGAAAGAAGGAAGGAAGGAAGGAAGGAAGGAAGGAAGGAAGGAAGGAAGGAAGGGAAGGGAAGGGAAGGAGGGAGGGAGGAAGGGAGGAAGGAAGGAAGGAAACGGAGGCTATGGCAAATAAATCTGAATTTTATACAAAATCTAATATATAATTGCATATCTCTTCCATTTTTTGCATTAAAGATGATAGTTATGCAAGACAATTTTCCCTTTTCACTATACATTTCTCTGAGTTTCAACAAATGTATAATCATGCTAACTGCCACTATAATCAAGATGTAAAACAACTCCATCAATCTCATCCACTCCATCCTAATTTTCCTTTAATGCTTTGTATAACCCTTCCTCACACTGCCAGCTCCTGTCAACCAACAATCTGTTTCTAGTTCCTGTAGTTTTGCCTTGTCCAGAATGTCATATAAATGATATCATGTACTGAAATCTAATTATATCCTTAGACCCTGTAATCTGAGTCTGTTATATTTCAGGCAGCATAATTTATTTGAGATTTGTGCAGATTATTGTGTATATCGAGTAGCTTTTTTTAAATACTGAGTAATATTCAATTTTGTGGATATCCCAAACTTATTCTGCTGTTTACCAGTTGAAAGAACTTTGGTTTAGTTTCAATTTGAGAACAGCTACAAATAATGACACTATAAACATTTCTGTATAGGATTTTCCATAAAGTAAAGTGTTTACTTGGCTAAAATCTGGTGAGTAAAGTGTTTCTGTTTGTTTGGTGATTTTATGTTTAATTTTGTGGGACTACCAAACTATTTTCCAATGTAGCTGTATCATTTTACATCCCTCCAAGCATTGTTTGAGTGTTTCAGCTATTCTGCATCTTTTCTAACTTGAGATTGTTTTATTTTTTATTATTATTTTAACCACTTATGTATTTGTGTCATGTATCTTTTCATGTATTCATTTCTATTTAACCGCTGATGAAAAACATTGAGCATCTTATTTGCTTTTCACTATGTTTATGTCTTCTGGTCAAGTATCTGTTCAATTATTTTGCCAATTTTCAATGATTAGTAGTAAAGCAGATGAAAAGGACATATACTAGGTGGCTTCATTTATATAAATTTCTAGAAAATGCAAACTAATTTATAGTGATAGAAGACAGTGCAGTAGTTGTCTGGTGATGGGAGAGCAGGGAACAGGGAGGGTTATTTTGGGGAGATTATGAAGAGAAATGTGTAAACCTTCACAGATGATAGACATGTTTATGTATCAATTATGGTTATAATTTCACAGACATATATATGTTAAAACTTATCAAATTACACAATTTTTAATACATGAAGTTTATCATTTGACAATTTTGCCACAATAAATATATTTAAAAATGAGGCATAAACAATAAATGAGTACATATGTTTTTACCCACCTGCCTTTAGACAATTCTTATTACAGTGGGCTAGGAGGACCATTAAAAATAAGTCTGATAATATGCTCAGTTGTTCAATACTTCAAGTAATTTCCCATCTTTGTCAATGTTTTTCAGGGGTATAAAATTTCTTTCAGCATTACTTCCCAATGTACTGATCCCTAGGAGAAGTTTTGGAAACAGGATACTGTTGTGGCAGTGATGACTGGAGATCTATTGCACTTACTGGGATGCTATATGTTCTACAAAAAGTTCCACAAAATGATTTTTCACATATTCTGCAAAACATTTGAATTTCCTGCTAGATATTTATCCAAAAGAGTTTTGAGCCTAAAACACTACTCCATTGTCCTGAGGATATTAAATATTTTTGCACAGTTTTAATAGAAAGTAAACAATTTGGGATTGTAAATCACATGAAAGTGTAGGACAACCATATTTTTTGTATTTCTACTTGTTAGTTTTTTTTTTCTTTTTTTACTATTTTAAAAAAAATTACATGACAGAAAGTAAAAGTAGACACCCTCCTCAAGTCTGTGTTTATAGCTGTAACATGCACATTTACTCTACACGGAGGTGCAAACATCTGACTTCAGCATCACATGTTCTGGAGTAGTTGTGCCTGAGCTTTCACCTACTGAAACACTCAGATTTTATAAAGACTTTACATTAATGTTTTTTAATAATGATGTCAGGTGTTACAGGTTGGGTTCTCAAGAAACATACTCTCTGAGGTGGAGTTTAAGATTCAAGTCCTTTATTAGGTAATATCCTTCCAACTCAAATCTGTTGAAGGTAAGAGGAGGAGCAGGCCTGAGCAGAGTGTGAGGTGGATCTGCAATGCAGACCAAAGAAAAACTAATTCAATGGTCTGAAAATTTTGGAGCCAGAATATTCCTTCCGAGTTAGATCTCATTAGGCCTAAATGTCCAGGCATTTGTCAGTCATTTGATGTGGACTGCCTCAGTAGTTTTATATCAAGAGCACTGCCTTAAATTCAGTTTATTGTGAAAATATTCAATGCCCTGGCTCTCAGCATTTTCCCATTACCATCACGGATAGTTCCAAGACTCAGGTTTGTCAACGTTGAATAAACTGCTTAATATACAGTTAAAAAAATCTTGGGGTGTTAATTATTAAGGCATGACTACTTGACTAGTGGAAGACCTTGTGAGTGATGCCCTTTTCCGGGCAGTAACATGCACGTAGGGAGTGCTGTCGCTGCGGCTATGTACTGGTGAGTAGGCAGCCAAATACCAGAAAAATGGATTACACTTAGAGGTAAGCTTTTGCCTCTGATTGAATGTGCAAGTTTCATTCCACAATGGAAATTTCTGAAGTTGGTCCCACTTAAGAACTTTGGACACCCATTGTAACATGTTTATGAAAAATTAGGAGGTCATATATTTTCCTTAGATGAGATGCTTTGTCTCAGGAACAGCTTAGCAGAGGGATTTTGTTGTTGCTGTTGAGAGAAAGTCCTTAAATTAAAAAACTTAGAGGTTTGTGGAAATAAAACAAGAAGACAAAAATGATATTGTAGATAAAGGTTTCCGTCAAACTGTGAAATTAGTCATAAATACCAATATAACTCCATGAAATCTAAGGCATAGAGGGGATCTAAAGCCTGGCTTTTTTATTTGAAGTAGGACACTTTCTAGCAGTTTTATTTGTCTTGTTTTTAATTTTATTTTCTTTTAAGTTCCAGGGTATATGTGCAGGATGGGCAGGTTTGTTACGCAGAAAAACGTGGGCCATGGTGGTTTGCGGCACCTGTCAATCTATCACCTAGGTATTAAGACCTGCATGCATTAGCTGCTTTTTCTGATGCTCTCCCACCTCCTTTCCCTTCCCTCAGAGGTCCCAGTGTGTGGTTGTTTCCCTCCCTATGTCCATGTGTTCTCATTGTCCAGATTCCACTTACAAGTGAGGACATGAGGTGTTTGGTTTTCCATTCTTGTGTTAGTTTGCTGAGGATAATGTCTTCTAGCTTCTTTCATGTCCCTGAAAAGGACGTGATCTCATTCCTTTTTGTGGCTGCATAGTATTCCATGTTGTATAAGTACCACATTTTCTTTATCCAGTCTATCATTGATGGGTATTTGTGTTGATTGCATTTCTTTGCTATTGTGAATAGTGCTGCAATGAACATATGTGTGCATATATCTTCATAATAGAATAATTTTTATTCCTTTTGGGTACATACCCAGTAATGGAATTGGTAGGTCAAATGGTATTTCTGGTTCTCAATCTTTGAGGAATCACCACCTTGTCTTCCACAATCGTTGCACTAATTTACGTTACCACCAAGAGTGTAAAAGCATTCCTATTTCTCTGCTACCTCACCAGCATCTGTTGTTTCTTGACTTTTTAATTTATATTCAGGGACTCTTCATTCAATCTTAGAGGCTGTTTGATTACTTGGTATAGGAATTTAGTAAATTATCTAGGTATAAAATATGCATCCGAAACATTCAAAGAAATCAACTTCTTTAGAGTTAATATCTTCCAAGTCTATTGGTTTATTTCTCAGTAGGTGTTAAAGTTTTATTCCCAAATTGTATAACCTTGGATTGTGTCTCACGTTTGAATAGATAACACTTGGTAAGCATAAATATGATGTTGGTTCCTCTTCTGCTGAAGGTAAACGACGAAAAAATTTTACAAATGAAACATTTGAATACCAACAGTTCACAATGTGTAAAGATTTTTCCAACCCATTGACGACGTACTTTAAGATCATTAACATATACCTGTGAAAGCATGTCAAATGTGTATTGCACCCCTTTCGTGAGGAGATATACTGATATTTGTATTTTAGATGAGCATAGAAAAGAAGGCATTAGCAAAAGCAAAGGCTGTATTCAAATGCTAAGAGGAAGCAAAATATTCATTTACTGTAGATTCAACAATAGTCATGTTCTTGTTAAAGCTTTGGTAGCTTACAGTGCTGTCCTAAGTAGCAACAGCTTCCAGAAAATGGTGCATAGTATTCAACTTGTATAAATCTTATAAGAGAATATTATTTTTTTCTCCTAAATTAGTTCATTATATGACTATGGCAGCTGTAAGAAGTATGAAAGTTCTTGGTCATGTATATTAGTTCTTTTTCGTGCTGCTATTGAAAACATACACAAGACTGAGAAATTTACAAAAGAAAAAGGTTTAATTGAACTTACAGTTCCATATGGCTGGGAAAGCCTCACAACTGTGATGGAAGAAAAGGAGAAGCAAGTCTTATCTTACATGGATGGCAGCAGGCAAAGAGAGAGATTGGGCAGTGAAACTCCCCCTTTTGATATCATCAGATCTCATGAGACTTATTCACTATCATGAAAATAGCATGAGAAAGACCTGCCCTCATGATTCAATTACCTCCCATGGGTTCCCTCCCACAACACATGAGAATTCAAGATGAGATTTGGGTGAGGACACTGCCAAACCATATCACCATGCATTTGAATTACCATTCTAGAAAACACTAGCAAAGGTCATAGTGGATGTGTTCAAATACTATATTCACATGCTTGTTTCTACAAAATATCCATATAAAATATATAGGATCGCCAAAGAAAAGCAAGCATAGCCCATACAGATGATAATGATAATATTGATAATAATGACCAGTGTTATAACCATAACTACAATCTTGTAAGGTGCAGTACTTGGCTTGGGATTCAGTAGTTAGCCTCCCCTTGGAGGAAAGAATGGGAAATTGAGTTTCAAAATTAGTCCATGTCTCTGTTTTCTTTTGCCTCTGACCCTGAAAGAAAAATTATTTCTGCATTTTCACATTACTCTATTTCATTATACACGTTTCTACCAAGTGGAAGTAGCCCAATCCATTTCTGACTTAATCTCGAGTTATCAGTACTTTTGATTTTCACCATCATTGTAAACGTTGTAGCTTCTAGCTTAGCTCAGACAAATAATATGCATAATTCACTGTTAGGATCCAAAATATATTGCACAGAGGTACATAGTCATGAACGACTATTGTCATGCAGTATTAATGTAAAGTAGCACTTACTGGAGAAACTCAGAGGCCAAAAGAGCACCTGAACACATATGATCTTAAAGTTCTAAGTATTCTACAAAAAGATCAGTTGGGGCTGGACACAACTGAAAAATTGTGGAAGAATTTCAGGAAAGAGATTTCACAATGTGATAATTTACTTGTTTGTAGAAGACTTGAAGGAGAGACAAGAAACATGTGTTACATGGTTTAAACCATATAACAATTGGAGCTTTTTGATCAAGGAGAAAGCTTTGTCAAGACCCTTCTCCTGGTATTATTCAAAAGCCTTATGTTGTTCTGCTCAGCTAATTTTGATTAAGCTCCCAAGCATAACCCTAGCGCTATCCATATATGCTTTCCATTAAAATCATATTATTGAATTTATTAAACAGAGATCATAGTTATGCTTGCAAATTATCAATTGGAAAGAAATAAACTAAAGGTAATTTGTAGAATTCCATTTAAAAAATAGAGCATATCTTAACAATGGACTGCATATCCCATGCCATCTGTATATTTACATAAATACTATATTTATATGAACTTATATGAAAAGAAACAAGGATTACTGAAGTGTGCCACCACTCCTTCCATGCAGATAACTAGAAATAATAGACAATAAAATGTTTATACAGATGCTTACTTGTCTAGAAAATACCAAAGTACACCTTAAATGATGCTGCATTTTAAAAAAGGAAAAAGATGTGGATATGGGAGAAATATTTACTTTTCATTGAATACATTTTCTGTAGTATGGACTTTTTAACTAGCTTAATCTACTGGGTCTTTTTTTCATTAAAATAAAAAGAACCTATTACTTCCCAGAACTTGATTTCTAATATTATTCTCCAGTAAAAATAAGCAAAGTTCGGTGAATAAGTAGCTGATTCTAGTGCTGAGGTATGAGAAATCAAAGAACACGGAGCATCTTGCCATGCCAGGAAATAAGGATGGACACAATGGTGGAGATATTTTAAAGAGATGTAGGATCCACCTTAAAGAACTTTCAGTGTCAAAAGCTGGAAAAATATGAGCAATAAAATAATTAATATAGTTGTTTTAAAATGCAAAGTATAGAATAAATGCATATGATGTGGTTTGGCTCTGTGTCCCCACTCAAATCTCATCTTGTAGCTCCCATGATTCCCACGTGTTGTGGGAGGTACCCAGTGGGAGATAATTGAATCATGGGGCCAAGTCTTTCCCATGCTTTTCTTACGATAGTGAATAAGTCTCATGAAATCTGATGGTTTTAAAAATGGGAGTTTCCCTGCACAAGGTCTCTCTCTTTACCTTCTGCCATCCATGTAAGATATGACTTGCTCCTTCTTGTCTACCACCATGATTGTGAGGCTTCTCCAGCCACATGGAACTGTAAATCCATTAAACTTCTCTCATTGTAAACTTCCCAGTCTCAAGTATGTCTTTATTATTAGTGTGAAAACAGACTAATAAAGCATATGAGTCCATATTAATACAAATAAATGACTAAACAGATAGAATGAGAAGATATAGGCAAATCCATGTAAAATAATTCCAAAAATTTATATAGATACTCTCTATTCACAGATGTGAAACTTAATTTTCTTTTCTTTAAGTGTGGGCCACATAAAGTAATTTCCTTCCAAAAAATTAAGTATGTAAATGGCGAAAATGATAGTAACTTTACAGTGGAGAAACATGACAGGCACAGTGCCATCCAGATGAAGGTTAATCTCTGTTGTAATGAGTGATATTGATAGTATGTTTCTTTGATGTGATGTAATGTGATGAGAATGGCATTTTACCTCTCTGATTTTCCTTCCCCTAAAAGGATAATTATTATCTAAATTTGAGGGGAAAAATCTAAGCAAACCCAAATTTAAAGGATTATATAAAATACCTTACTAGTACTTCTTAAAACTATCAAGGTCATAAAAAAAAAATACAAAAAAAAAAAAAAAAAAACTTGAGAAATGTCATAGTAGAAGATCATACACAGAGATGACAATGAAATGTATTGTTATGTCCTGGATGGGATTATTGGAACAAAAAATGACATTAGCCAAAATCTAAGGAAATCCACATGAAATATAGGTTTTAGTTAATAATAATGTATCAATGTTGATTCATGACAAATGTATCATACTAATAACCTAAGATGTTAATAATAGGAAAAACTCAGGGTGAGGTGTATTGGAATTCTCTGTACATACTTTGTAAATTGTATGTACTTTCTCTGTATATACTTTGTAAATTTCCTTTTTTAAAAAAAAGTTTATAAAAATAATATGACAGTATCTGTATGTAAAGATTTCTTTTCAAACCTATAAGACACTAGAGCTTTTATTAATGGCCCTATATTTATTAAGAAATGGTTTCCTATTTTATTGATTGTTATTGTTATAATTGTGGAATGAATTATTTTGAAAATATTTTTTAAAGATATCTTTTTAAAAATCTAGGAAAATAACACATAAATCTGCAACAATGAACATTGATGTAAAATTTTAAGAATGGATAAACCCTGCTGTGTTGTTGGGTTCATTCTACCATCTGTTCCAACGATTTTTCAAAAAATCTGTTTTAATAGATTACTAAATATGTCTCCAAAGCTCATATCCCACAGGCAATAAAGACCCTGGAGATTTCTAAGCATAAAAATAATTGTGTTACAGCTTTATTAATTTGAATCCAGAATGCGGCAATTAGCTCAGATCTGGTAAAATTAGTTTTATTATTCTCTTTATGTAGATGGCCAATAGTGTTCAGTTATTAATCTATTTTTTCACTGTTTAAAGTATCACTTTCTAATTTTTATATCATGCCTGCTGTGGATCTTCTATTTTCTATACTAAGCAATAATATCCAAGTCACAATTCTGCTATCCAAATTTCATTTGAGAGAATATTTTAAGGAGAACCCTGCTATGAACTAAACACTGATGTCCCTTGAAATTTGTATGTTGAAATCTTTATCCCCTGTGATGGCATTTGAAGGTGGGGCCTTTGGGAGGTAATTAGGTCATAAGGACAAAACACTCATTAATAGGATAATGCCATTTTAAAGAGATAGGAGAAAGACAATCTTTCTCCTTACTGTATGAGGATACAGCAAGAAGTTGGCCATCTACAAACTGTAAAGAGAGCCCTCGCCAGTAACTGAATCTGCTGGTATCTTGATCTTGAACTTCTCAGCCTCTAGAACTGTGATAAATCTTTTCTGTTTTTTAAGACACTCAGTCTATAGTGGTAGTTATAGCAGCCTGAACTAAAACAAAGCTCTGACACTAGTACTAAAACATGGGACATAGAGTTACATCATGATCTGTTTCCCATTTGCATCTGTGTCTAACATAGATTCTAGTTGATTATATCTAGAATAACTAAGGTAAGATCTCTCTCAATGATATTGAGTACATTATGAATATTTACAAGAGATACGACACATATATTCAAAACAGTGAATTACAGACCAGACTCAGAACTGTGTGTAGAGATGGTTGAAATCAATTTGGTAAGAGGGACATCTTAACAATATTATGTCTCCAGTTCACCAAGATGGTTGGCCAACACCACTTCGTGTATACTTCATCTACTTACAAGAACCAAAATAGTGTGTACTTGCACTTTGAATCTATTACAAAGAGGGAACATGGTAGCTCAACAGAAAAGTGATAGGAAACATCAAAACTATAAAGGATAAAGAAACAGGCAGCACACTTGTTTAGGACTGGCTGGAAACCAGGAATAATCCCCAATATGAGAAGAGGTGCATGAGAATCTTTCTGTGGTCTACTTTCCTACTGGGGAATCAAACAATCAAGGCCACAGGAGAGCTCCATCACCCGCCCAAGCTTTGAATCTAACTTTGGCAGCAGCTGCGAGACTGTAAGAAGGAACTGCTCCAGGGAAAGAACTCACATTGGTTCCCAGAACCTTTCTGAAATCTAAGCAGCTACAGCAAGATGCCATTTTATATTCTAGCTTCTAACAGACTGTGTTCTGTCTTGAGTACCAGCAACATCAGTCCTAGGCATTATGAAAACTCATGCTGTTGATTGCACAACTGGGATATAAGTTGGGGGTGGATTCTCAGAGCAAGGACTTGGAAATGACTGTGGATTGGGCTTTTACTGCTGATGGTGGGAAAAGGGTGTCTCCTCTGGAGATTGAAGGGGGATCAAGCTGCCATGAATTCTTGATCTTGAACTGGGTGGGCACTCTTTAAGGCCTGGGGTTGAGTTGTGAGCATGGTGCAGACTTACAGGTCTGACAGATACCCTGGATCTACTGCAATAGCCTGGACTGGGGAATGAGCTCCACTGGGACGGGCATGATAAGGACATGTGTCTCCAACTCATGAGCCAAGACTGTGGCCACTGGAGCTGGCTGCACCCTCCCCATGGCAGGACCTCAATGTGGTAGCTACTGTCCTTAACCCTAGCAATCAACCAGAGGCTTCAGGATCACTTTTCCCCCAGCTGCCTTGACTGGTGCATGTGCTCCCCATTGTGGGGGCCTGAGCTTAAGCCTACAGAGTCCAGCTCTGCCTGGCTTCATTTCCACTTTAACACAATACAAGGTTGATGGTCTGAAGGATTGGACATTCCAATCACCAACCAAGCACTCCTTCTAGGGCACTGAATTTGGACCTGTACATCTCACCACTTCCACCTCAGCTGTCTCCTACCTGCAACTGCTATACATATGCTGACTTAGGGGGCAGCCTGCACAGCCCACTGCAACCAGTACCAATGAAAGCACCCATTGCTTGGGATCCAGAAGAGAATGTTACCACTGCTGCTGCCATTGCTCACACCACACTAGCAACCCAGGGGCTCAAGAGAATACTCACACACCTGATATACTACTACCATAACTGGCATCTGGGAGAACCACCCAGAGTCCCAGTAATCAGATGGCCTGGAAAAGTCAACATAGGTGCCTGTGTACACTGCTCCAGATTACAAGGATAGAAATGTCTAGTTCTCCAATGCCAGTGCTGAGTCCTGAAAATAGGTTCATCTGGCATTGCAGTCTCTAGCACAACTCTTCCACAGCCCCCACGATTAATTCTACTCTAACATGCCAAGGAAACCACAGATGGCACTGACGCTGTTTATAGCAAAGAAATAATACGGAGGCTTTACATGCATTCAGAAGCAAAGCCAGAGGGTCCTACCCAGCCAATACCATTGACACATCTTCAGAAATAGTACTCCTTGAACAAAAGTAAACTCAGAAATAGGAAAAAGTGACTGTTACACTACATGTGCAGAAATCAATGTAAAGACACAGCAAACATAAAAAAGCAGGACATGTGTTCTCTAGCAATAGTTTTTAACCAAATGATAATTTTGTTAAATTCTCTAGCAATAATTCTCTAGCAATAGATTTTAACCAAAATGAAATTCTCAAAATCTCAGATTAAAAATTTTAAATATTATTTTAAAGAAGCTCAATAAGATTCAAGAGAAATCTGAATACCAATAGAAATAACTAAAAAAAAAAATCAATTCAAATTGTAAATAAGAAATTTATCAAGGAGCTAGCTTAGAGAGAACTAAAGGTTTAAAAAGTCTATTTAATGGCATAACAAATGAAAAATCCCCTAGACTATTGATAGAGTTAGAGATCCATACACAGGAGACTCATTACTCCCTAAGAAAATGCAAGGCTGAAAGGATTTGCCATGACACGTTATAATCAGACTGTCTAAAATCAAAGAGCAAGTTATGAAATCAGCAAGAGAAATGTGTCTAGTTACCTGTAAGAGAAATACCATCAGACTAACAGCAGACTTCTCAGCAAAAACCTTATAGGTCAAAAAAGAATGGCATATATTCTAAGTATATATATATATATATATGAGAGACACTTACATATAACATATATATGACATATATATACACACACACATATATATGAAGTGCCAAAAAATTGTTTTTAGCTAAGAATTATATACCCAGATAAGAATGTATTTAGTTAAGAATTATTTAGGTAAGAATTAAATATTCCGCAATATTAAACTTCATAAAAGAAGAATAAAGTCTTTCCCAAACAAGCAAATGCTGAGGGAATTGACCATCACCAGACCTGTCCTACAAGAAATGCTTCAAGGTGTCCTAAAAGTGAAAGCAAATGAAAAAATATAGTATTGTAAAAACAACTGAATTATAAATCTCACTGGTAAAACACTTACACAAAGGAGGAAAATAAAGGAATCAAATGGAACCACTATAGAATTCCATCAAACCACGATGAGAAACATTAAGTGAAAAAGAAACCAAGAATTTATAAAACAACTAAAAAAATTAACAATATGAAAGAAGCAAAACTTTCCATATCAATAATAATCTTGAATGTAAATAGTTTGAATGTTCCACGTATAAGTTCTAGATTGGCTAAATGCATAAAAAAAGAAAAAACATGATCCAACTGTATGTTTCCTAAAAGAAACTCACTTTAGCAGTAAAGACACATATAGACTGAAAGCAAAGAGGTGAAAAAAGGTATTCCACAAAAATGGAAACAAAACTGAGCCAGGTGCCGGAGTGATGAGGGGTGTGTGGACAAGTGAATTCAGGATTCAGCCAGTGCACACAGCCAGGCACACTGGCTGCTGGAGCAAGGCAGGCAGCTCAATGTGCCAGCACAGGTGCCAGCTCCGTGGGAGGCTGTGGCTGGACCAGATGTACTACACGCAGTTTCAGCTACAGGCACCTGCGTCTGGATGAAGGGAACATGGTGGCACCAGGAAGCCTGGAGATTCCAGGAACTGAAGATCCCCAAGGAGGGGTCACAGCCCTGATTCCAGGAGCCTCTAGGACTGGGCTCCCCAAAGGACCACAGATCTCTTCTCCTTCTCATCGCCTGCAATGTGGCGAGTGGGTGAGGCGTGTTTAAGCCATCTTTGTGTTATAGCTCTTTCAGTCCTGACACTCAGCAGGTCACAAGTTCTTGTCTCCCATCCACGAAGACTAAGGTACACAGACAACAGGGGGTGAGCAAGGTGGAGAGGAGTTTCACTGAGCAACAGAACAGGTCTCAGGAGATCTGAAGTGGGTAGCTCCTTTCCGTGGGCAGGCCATCCCAATGAGTGTCCAGCTCTCAGTGAAGACACCAACAGCGGTAGCTTATTTCCATAGGCAGGTCATCCTAATGTCTGTGTAAGTCTGGCTGAAACTGGTGTTTTGATGGACTTCAGAAAGGAGGAAGTGTGTGCTGATTGGTCCATGGGAAATCATGGGCAGTCCTGGAAAAAGCACCATAAGTTCCCACTCCAGGCAGTGGACTTCCCCTGGAATTGACAGCCCCACCCTCATGCTTCAGGCTGTTCCTGGCTTGAAGGTGGAGCTTCACCAGAAACTTGCCCCTTTCCACCCGGGAGCCTGTCTACCTCCTGCCGCCATCAACATATGATCCATGGCACCCAGGCACTTCGTGCTAAGGGACATCTGCAGACCCCACTGACCTCCCTTCCTGAGCTGGTTCATGCCCAGCGTTTCAGACAGGTCTGAGGTGACAGGGGAGCTGGTGTGTCAGTGCTGCCCTGAGCATGCACACACCCAGCCCGCTCACAACAGCACCTGGGCTCGGCGTCAATATTGGTCTGAAATTCAAGCAAGCACCGGGAGCGGGGAGAAACCAGGCAATGGGAACAGGCACTTCTGAGCCTGCAGGGGCAGTGAATACTTCCCAGGCCCCAGAGAGTACAGGGATGCATGGGTCTGCAGTCATGGTTGGGTGGCTGCAGCTGTGCCCAGAAGGATAGGGCTCCCACCTGTTCCTAGCTCCCACCAGCTCTATGGAGTGTGCAGCCCCAGCCAGGTCTCCCCCGCAGCAGCCATCGTCTTCACAGCAGCCTCTTCAGACATGCCACCACTGCCATCAATAGTATTGGAAGAAAAATATATGCATAGATCAATGGGAAAAAATAGAGAACCCAGAGACAGCCACATATTTACAGCCAAATTATCTTTGCCAAAGCTGACAAAATCCACTGGGGAAAAGACACCCTTTCCAATAAGTGGTGTTGGGAAAATTGGATTCTCATATACAGGAGAATAAAATTTGACCTCTACCTCTCACCATATACAAAAATCAACTCAAGATCAATTAAATACTTAATTTTAAGACCAGAAAGTACAACAATGCAAGAAGAAAATATAGAGAAAACTCTTCTGGTAATGGTCTAAGCAAATACTTTATGACTAAGACTGCAAAAGCTTAGGCAACAAAAGCAGAAACAGATAAATGGGATTTAATTACACTAAAATGCTTCTGCATAGCAAAATAATCCAGAGTGAAGAGATAATCTGTTGTATGAGGGGAAATATTTTCAAACTATTCATTTGATAAAGGACTAAGTAACCAGAATATACAAATCAAACAGCTGAACTACAACAATAAGTCTATTAAAAAGTGGGCAAAGATATGAATAGACTTTTTTTAATGACATGCAGATGTCCAGCAGGTATATAAAAAGTTTCTTAACATTACTAGTCATCAGGAAAATGCAAATCAATACCACAGAGGTATATCACCTTACACCAGTCAGAATGGTTACTGTTTAAAAAGACAAAAATAGCAGATGATGGTGAGAACACGGAGAAAAGGTAACACTTATACACTGTTGGTAGGAATATAATTTAGTACAGTCTTTTTAAAACAGTGTATGGCTATTTCTCAAAGAACTAAAATTAGAACTAGAGTATGATTCCGCAATCTCACTATTGGGTATATACCCAAAGGGAAAGAAATCATTTGTTGAAAAACATACCTGCACTAGTATGTTTATCACAGCATTATTCACAACTGCAATTATACAGAATCAACCTTAAGTGTCCATTACAGATGCTGGATAAAGAAAACGTGGTATATATGTACTATGGAATACTACTGAGGCCAAAAATATAAAAAATAAATTTTGTCTTTTGCAGCAACATGAAAAGAACTGGAGGTCATTATCTTGAGCCAAACAACCCAGGCACAGAAAGACAGATATCACATATCCTGTCTTATAATTATGTGATTAAAATGTGTTCACGTGAATGTACAGAGTGAAATGATAGCTAATGGAAACTCAGAAGAATGGGGAGTGGCAGAAGGGAGGATGAATATAAGTCAGTATGTTATTTGGGTTATGGATACGCTAAAAGCACTGACTTGATCACTACCCAACTTATGCATGCAACAAAATTGCACATGTATCCCAAACATATACCAAAAAAAAAAAAAAAAAAAAAAAATCCAGAAATGTATTCTCTCACAGCTCTGAAGGTTAGAAGTCTGTAATCAGGATTGTAGCAGGTCTCTGCTCCCTCCAAACATTCTAGGAAAAAATTCTTCCTTCCCTCTTCCAGGTTCTGGTAGCCCCAGGTGTCCCTTTTTCATGTGATGGCATAAATCAAATCTCAGCTTCTATTTAATAACTTTAATATGTCCCACCTGATAACTGTGTAAAATTCTTTGCATACATTGTTGTATTATATTGGTAGTATTTAACTGAGAATTTCACATTTATGTTCATGAGAGATCTTGGTCTGTAGTTGTTCTTCTTGTAATATTTTTGTTTGGTCTTGGTGTTAGGAAAATACAGGCCTCATGGAATACATTAGGGCATTTCACCCCAATTTTATCTTCTGAAACAGATCATAGAGAATTAATGTAGTTTCTTCTTTAAATGTTTAGTAGGATTTGAAAGTAAAATCATATGTATCTGGTATTTTGTTCTGCTTGATTTTTGTAAGGTAATTATTAATCAGTTTCCTTAATAAATACATTGCTACTCACATTATGTATTTCTTGTAGTATAAATTTTGAGGTTTGTGCTTTCTAAGAAATTTGTTTATTTAAGCCAAGTTATCTAATTTCTGGGCACAAGGTTGTTCACAGGATTATATTATCTTTTTAGTAGCCACTAAATCCTTAGTAAAAGCCCATATTAGCACTTTGTTTTTCTTGTCTCTATATACATCTTTTATTTGTTACCCTGGTAAAGATTTATCCATTCTATTGATCTTTCTCAAAAGAAAACACATCTTTTGTTTTTATTCATTTTCTGTACTGATTTTCTGTTTTCAATTACATTGACTTCTAGTCTAACCTTTATTATCTCTTTTCTCCTTCTTTAGGTTCATTTTTTTCTTAATGTGCTACCTTAGATTGTTGATTTTTATAACTTCCTTCTTTTCTAATATATACTCAATGATATAACTTTTCCTTCAAGCAATACTGTCACTGTATCTAATAAATTTTGGAAAGTCTTGTTTTCATTTTCATTTAGTTCCAATGCTAAAATTTCCCTGGAGGTTTTTTTAAATACTGTATTATATGGAAGTGTGTGTTTAATCTTCAAATATTTGAAGATTTGCCAGCTATCATATTCTTGATTTCTAGTTTAATTGCATTGTGTTTGAGAACACACTTTGTACCTTTGTAATTTTTTATTCTTTTACATTTGTTAAGGTATTTTTTTATGACTCAGAATATGGTCTATTTTCATGAATGATCCATGTCAGCTTGAAAAAATTGTAATTTTGGTTATTGGATGAAGTGTTCTATAAATATCCTTTAGACATCCTTTATTATTGGGGGTGCTCTTCACTTCCTCTCTAATCTGACTGATTTTCTGCTCACTGGATCTATCAATTACTAACAGAGAGATGTTAACGTCTTCAACTTTAATTGTGAAGTTGCCTATTCCTTTTTACAGTTTTCATCACTTTTGGCCTCATGTATTTTGACACTGTTGTTAGGTGCATGCATGTTAAAGATTGTCATGCATTCTTAGAAAATTAACCTCTTTATTAATGCTATTTATCTGTGATAATTTTCCTTGCCCTGAATTCTACTTTTTCTGCAATTATGCAGCTACTCCAGTGTTTTTTACACAAGTGTTAGTATAATATTTTTTGCCTTCACCCTTTTACTTTAATCTGTCTATGTCTATATTTAAGATAGGTTTCTTGTAGATGGCATATGTTTATTGGCTTTTGTTTGTTTGTTTGTTTCCATTCTGACAGTTTCTGACTCTGGTGTATTTGAGTCACTGTCTACTGTCCCTCCTTTTACTGCCTTCTTTATTCTTACTAGAGCATTTTAAAGTGTTTTCATTTTCTTTCCTTTAATAGAACATAATTTATATTTAGAAATATTTACACAGTTCAATCAATTGTGTCCTGAAAAGAAAATACAAAATAAAAGAAATAAATAAGCATGTTTAAGTATTGCCCTAGAGTTTGCAATATACATTTACAACTACTCTAAGTTAACTATTACATTATAACCTACTGATTTACAGGTAGCACTAGTGTAACATTACTGTCATTCATTTTATTTATCTATATGCTATAATTACCTAAAATATTGATGGTCTTGTTACTTTGAACAAACATTACTCTATTAGATGCACTAGGAGTAATAAAAATACAATACTTCACTTTACATTCTTTTGTCCCTTCTCCGTATTTTCTCTTTACATAGATTCAAGTTTCTGACCTATATCACTTTTCTGGTCTCTGAAGTACTTCTTTTTAACGTTTCTTGCATGACCTGTCTACTGGCAATAAACTCCTTCAGATGTTTCCTTCATTCTTGAAGAATTTTTTTTGTGTGTGTAGAAGTCTGATGCAACTTCTCCTCCTTGTTCCTCCATCTGTAAGGTGTTTCTTGTTCCTCCATCTGTAAGGTGTTTGTTTTTAAAATTTTCAGTTTGTCTTTGTTTGAGTTTGCATATGATGTGCCTTGCTGTAAATTTTTGGTATTTATCCTGCTTGGTGTTTTCTAAACTAGCTTGGTATTGTGGTAATATCTCCAGTTTCATTTCTAATTGAGCTTATTTTGGTCTTTTCTCTTATGCTCCTGGTTAATCTCACTAATTATCTATCAATTTTGTTTATCTTTTCAGAGAGCCAGCTTTTTGTTTATCTTTTGTACTTTTTTTCAATTTCATTTAGTTCCCTGATCTTTGTTGTTTCATTTCTTCTGTGATTTTGGGGGGAGGGGACAGGTTTGTTCTTGCTTTCCTAGTTCCTTGCTAAATTGTTAATTTATAATATTTCTACTTTTTTTGATATAGGCATTTAATGCTATAACCTTCTCTCTTAGCACTGTTTCTGCTGCATTCTATATGGTTGGTATGCTGTGTTTTCATTTTGACTTGTTTCAAAAAGGTGTTCATAGTAGGCTTGAATGATCTTTTGTATTTCTGTGGTATTAAGCCTCTACTAGTGGTAATATGTATTAGTGGTAATATGCCTGTATTAGTCAGTATTCTCTAGAGGGACAGGACTAACAGAATACATGTGTTTGTAAAAGGGAGTTGATTAAGGAGAATTGACTCACACAATCGCAAGGTAAAGTCCCACAACAGACCCTCTGCAAGTTGAGGAGTAAGAAAGCCAATGGTGGATCAGTACGACTCCCAAAACCTCAAAAGTAGGAAAGCCAAAAGTGCAGCCTTCTGTCTGTGGCCAGAAGCTTGAGATTTCCTTGCAAACAACAGTTGTAAGTCTAAGAGTCCAAAAGCTGAAGTACTTGGAGTCTGATTTTCAAGGGCAGGAAGCATCCAGCATGGGAGAAAGATGAAGGCCAGAAGACTCAGCAAGTCTGCTTTATTCTAGCTGTATTGGCAGTTGATTACATGGTATCCACCCACGCTGAGGGTAGTTGTGGAACTGGCAGTTCACTGACTAAAATGTTAATCTCCTTTTGCAACACCCTCACAGACATACCCAGGAACAATACTTTTCATCCTTCAATCCAATCAAGTTGACAATATTAACCATCACACTGTCCTGGGGTTTTCATATAGTAGAACGCTTTGCAGAAGTGGTACATATCACTTCCACTCACATTTCATTGCCACACATTGTCACATGGTTTCCCCCAAACATAAGAAAGCCAGAATTATAGTCTGTCTTATTTCCAGAAATCAGAGAGTTAGAAATATTTGTTTATGTCACTTACAACAAAAAAGTAAAACAATGGTAGAGAATCCAATGACACACAAGCATTTTCATTTCCACCATAACAACTCTGCATTTGATGATCTAAAATCATGGCATATAAAGAAAAATCCTTCTAATATTAGTGGACAAATATTGGAAGCTGATACTGTCAGCTAGAATTTCGGGTCCTTATGCCAAAATGACAATAAGGAAGAAAAAGGAGTTATTGACCTGCCTCAAATCAAGTTGATATCTGGTTTTTTTGGGATAGAAAATGTGTAAGTAGAAACCAGATATATTTCTATATAAAAATAGGACCTCCAAAATTAGGCCAGAAGTTGGCAAACGTTTCCTGTAAAGGGCCAAATGGTGAATACTTAGACATTGTGAGGTGTAAGTCTTGGCACAAGCTACTTAACTTTGCCATTGGTAGTGATAAAGAAGCCATTGACAATAATGGGCATGCCTGTATTCCAATAACATTTTAAATAAACAACAGATGGAAATTCTGATTTCCCCATCTACTGTGGTTTGCTAACTCCTGTCATAGATCTTTGAGGAATGAAGATTTACAAATATGTTTTTGTGGGAATATTTTGCAATTTTATAACTTAAATGAGCGATGAGCTATAATAGTTATTAATTTTTCTGTCTTGTACTTTTTTCCCTGTTTTTATTTTCCTTTCTCTACTTCCTCAACTTCTTATATTGGCTTTATTTTTGCTTCCACACTGAAGACACATTCACTCCATTTGCTAAGACATTTGTAGCTGACACTGATGGTGCTTAAGTTCGTCTAGTACCTCCATTCAATGTGGGTTAGTGATTAGTCATACTTCTAGACTTGTTTACTTCCATCTGTCAGACATTAATTTCTTGTAAAATATAAAATACATTGTGCTATTTTAATATCAACTCAAACATCATTGATGTAGCAACTGCAATTGCTCAAATACCTGTAATGGCCTAGTCTAATGCTCTCTTTTATGAGTTGAACAAAAGAGAAGCATGTACTTATAGTGGGGCCCATATTTATCTACAAATAGTGGGCTTCTATAGGGAATTGCAGTTTATTTGATTACATACTTGACTAAATCAAGAAACAAGTTATCTCTCTTATATCTGAGTCCTCTTAGTCCAGAGTACTATGGGCATTGTAGGGACAGTTGACTCACTGCTGTGATTTTAAAATACCATATTATCTTCCGTTTTAAACAGTCTGTTTAGTAATTTGTAAATACAAAGCTTTAAAAGAGTTCTGCTTCTCTCTTTATTCCCAAATTGGCATCCGTATTAAGGGAAAGCTTACATGCTTCCAATTCTAGGAGATGGTGCCCTTGGAGCCAAGTATTCATCCTTTGTTTCTCCTCTAGGGCATTGGTAGTATCTGTGACAATATGTCATGTTAAATACCAGGTTCCCTGCCAGCTTCTGCTGATCAGCTCTGGTCGACACTGCAGGTTTTTTGTGATTCAGTCACATCTTTTATTGTATGTATGACTTATGCCATCCTACCCCACAGCCTCCACTCTGGGGTCACCTTACCCCTTACCTCAGTGAGGGATCATCACAACAACGGGTCCATTGCCACTTTCTGTGTCTCTCTCAAGGAGCACACAGAAAAAAGGGAAAACCTCTCCTTTCTAAATTACAGGAGCTTGGGGAAATTTGAGGCATAATTCCTGACAGCAAATTCCTCTGTTGAGCCTGCTCCAGATTGACAGGAAGACATTCTAAAAGGTCTTCTCACAGAATCCCAAATGGGGAAGACAGGGCAAATATCAATTGTATTTGTTTGCTGTGGCTGCCATAACAAAGTTCCACAGACTGGATGGCTTAAACAACAGAAATGATTTTCTCAGGGTTCTGGAGGCTGGAAGTCCACCATCAAGGTGTCAGCCATGTTAGTTTCTCGGGCAACCTCTCTCCTTGACTTGCAAACAACTGCTCTCTTAGTGTCTCTCATATGGTCGTCCCTCTGTGCATGCATGCACCTGGTGTCTCTTTGTGTGTCCAAATTTCCTGTTGTTACAAGGTCATCAATAAGACCGAATTAGAGCCTACACTAAGGACTTTATTTAAACATAATTACCTATTTAACAGCCCATGTCTATATACAGTCACATTCTGAGGTACCAGGAGTTAGGGCTTCAACATGTGAGTTTGAAACAAACACAATTTAGCCCTTAACATTGATCGGTCTGTCTATCTCTCCCTCTCTCTCTCTCTCTCTCTCTCTCTCTCTCTCTCTCTCTCTCATCATTTCTGTTCTCTTAACTCCAATAGCAGATATTTTGATCCAAAAAGGGCCTTATATTTTTTATTTTCCTTTCTCCATTTTTTCACCTCTCTCATTCTAGGAACCACTAAATTTTTAAAAATTCCCCTCTTCCCTCTTGATTCCCAGTGCCATACCCTTCTCTTTCCACTTACCTAGAAATATGGAAATAGGGGAATGTAAAATATGCACTGATAATATTATTATAATTACATATCTGTACTTCTTTAGATAAAAGATTAGATATAAAGATATAAAGCAAGTTTCATATTTATAAAATATTTCTGATGAATTAAAACTTTTGAAATAGTGTACAAATTAGAAAAATAATATATTAACAATCTATAAAACATAGTAAATGCAGATATAAATTGGAAATAAGCAATACACATTTTCTAAACATTTTTGCTTTAAATACCTTAAAAGTTACAAGAATTATGTGTTTCATAATATTAAAAAGGATTATAGGCCATATCAAATAATTCTGCAAATCTCAAGAGGAATTACACATTTTCCCCTTGAGTAAATAAATGTTCATTTTAATCTCCCGTGTATGGTTTCTTATAACATTCTACATGGCTACCTCACATCTCACAGGTATTTTTAAACATAGTTTAAAGTTTATTGTACATCGAGGTTTTCAGTAATTAAATTTGCCTCAAACACTGAATTGCATTTTGTGAGAAATATACAAGAAGGATTAAAACTAACAAAGAAGATTTTAAAAATGTAAAGCTATCAGATCTAACTCTACCTCAGAAATTTTCATCTTTATTGTTAAGTATTGTGCAAATGCCTTAAACTGAGTTTAACTTAATAAGAAAAATAGTCTCACCCTGTCAAGAATAAAATTCAACTCCGATGATAGTAGATTCACTTAAATAAGAATAATTTTGACTACGAGCTTAGAGAAAATAAAGTTTCCAGTAAGGGTAAATGTTTGAGTTCAGGCTAATACTAAAACTAACCAAGAGGCTTTACCCAACAAGGCAAATAACGGTAGTCATATTTCAGTGAAAATCTCTCTATAAAATGATTCTGATATTATTTTACCAAAAATTCCTGGGTTTTGCATATCACCTTAAATGAACCTACATGTTTTAAAAGGATACAAAATCACAAAGAGAAGCATAAAGATTTTCTGCCTGTTCCTAAAGTAGAGAATTGTTAATAATACAAAATGAAACATTTATCATTTTTGATAGAAGATTGTAGAGCTTTCAAAATCTTATAAACAACCAAGGAAAAATAATTTGTATTAAAGCTTATCATATGCAACTCTTGCTAAGGTAAAGGTGGACATAGATGACAAAAAGATAATGAGAGAGATGGATAGATGATAGAGCATAGGTAGTTTAATAGGCAGTTAAAAAGCTAGGTAGAGAGACAGACAGATGGTTGAATACATAAGTATATAAGAGAAGAAGAAGCTGAAGTAAAACACTCTGAGAATGTTTTCGAAGCATGTATACTCCTAAATACATATATAAATCTGTTATGAACAAGAAGAAACAACTCGATGGTGGTGAAGAGTCAATACTGAAAAGTGGAAGTATTAGACTGAATGTGTAAGGGTTGGGATTGGTCACATTATTTACAGAGACCTTCTTGAGATTTCAGTTTTTCTAAATATATCTCTTCTCCAGTAATTATTCTACACTAATGTGTGGGATATTTATTTTAAAATGATCATTTTCCCCTGGACGTGTCATTTCTTTTTCACTGGACTATCAATAGTTTCTTTAATCCAACAGCACTTCCTTGTTAGTGAAATAATAGGTGTGATATTTTCTGATGGAATATCTATGTCTATAAAATGGCTAGAAAGTAATACCCACCCTTCCTTTGAGGCTGTTACATAGATTGTCAGTAGCTTGCATATACTCTCCAGGCTTCTTGAAATATTGATTGGAGTAATGGGTTTTTATTGTTGTGTCATTTTTCCACAAGATAAATTAGAAGTCTCAAGAGCCAAACTGAATGAGCTTTGGCAGCTACTAATGGGAGGGACCTTATGGCAGATAGATAAACCTAGAGGAGTCTAGAGGTCTTCCAAATAATATTACTAAATCATCAACTTTGGCAATCAGTTGGCATCTTCAAAACCATATCCTGGGAAGTTTCCTGGTTGCTGCCTTTTCCACTTTCAAGCTAAATCTAACAATTCACATTTCTGCCTTTCTCCTCCTCATCCTGCCTTTACACGTAATTCTATATGTCCAGCCTGAGTTTACTGTTCTCCTCTTCCCCTCTTATACAAATGTACTTTATTTTCTCAAATATGTTATTTCAACCTAAAATTTCTTGACCAGCGTTCAGTGGCTGTCTAACAAGACCATACCCCTCCCTTGATAGAGATTGTTTGGCCCTGCACCAATACTTCCTAAGTCTGGAATCTGTAAAGACATTCAAGGCATTTGAACCTCCTATTTTCTGTCTCACCAGGGAACAGAAAGCACTAAAATATGTTTTTATGTAGAGATATTTCTCTGCACCGACTTGTGAAACAATGATGTTTTTACTCTTTTCTCCATATTTATTATCTGCCTAGAAACTGAGAGCATTGACATCTTTTATTACCCAAAGCTGTCTGCTAAATATTAACTGAACATTGTGTGTGTATGTGTGTCGGGGGCCTATGGGGGTGTGGGTGTGTGCTATGTATATATTTGCACATATGTATGTATGTGCATGCACGCATATGTGTATGCATGGAGAAAGTGAAGGAGCAGCAGGGTAAGTTATTCTTGTAACTGCAAATCCTAACGCTTGATCCCCAGCTCAGCCTCTAGCCACTACTAAATTTCAGATCAAATTAATAACATTACTTTTCACTGCTTCCTTCTTAATCTCTCTTAATAGCCCAGAAATAGACTTGTTAAATATTAAAAGGTTGAACTTCTCTACTGGGGGCAAGATAGAAGAGAAAGGAGAGAAATTCTGAGCATAATAGTAAAGTCAAAGTTAATGATTCTATGATTTCACAAAGGTTAAAACCTACATTCTCCATGTAACAGTGCCTCAGAACATTCTCCAGTCCTCGTCAATCCCGACTTACTACCCACTTCCCCCACCCCCAAATGTACTAAAAACTGGTTCATATCAGGGACTACTTAATGGAGAAATCTCTTTATATTAAATAATTGGGAAGTTATTTAGTCTATCAGCTTATAAAAAATGTCATATTGGTGGTGGGTAGATATAATGTCACAATATATTAATAGAATATTTATTTAATTTCAGTGTTGATCCTGCTTTCTTGCATTGTGGAAGGTTCATTTATAACACAATTTTGTTCACACATTTTGTCCACACATTTTGTCTGTTTCCTAGAATAAATGTTAGTGTGTCTGTCTTTTTGATTTGCTAAAAGTGCTAGCTCTGCAATCACCAGTGTCCTAAGACCAATATTTTACTGAACTTCGGGAGCCATTTTATGTAGTTATCACCATGTGCTGCTCTTTAAAAAAAGAAAAAGCCGTGCCAACATTTGTATAGCATGCAGAGACCTAAAGAACCCTATGTGGTGCTTTTTATTCTGACTGATTTTGGGTGTATAACAGCTTTCTGATGAATAAAAACCAAGCAAGTAATTTTGCTTTACCAAATAGCTCTCAATGAAAATGATCATTCTATTTTCTTACAGGAAAAGAAAGGAGGTCCCAGGGGATTTTTTTTTTCAGTTATGTCTGTCTATTCACTTAATCTCTTACCAAATAAGCTTGTAGAAATCTGAGAACTGATTCTGCCCATTCCCAGTACCCACATTTTATTTAAACATATCAATAAACCACTCACCTAGGAAAAAACAATGTGAACATATATATATATGTGTGTGTCTATATGATCTTCGCCCATATTCATATTATCTTATTTTAAAAAATAGAAACAGGTACAAATTCAACTTTACACGTTTAAACTTTCGCTCAACCAAATATGAACATTTTTGTATTTCTCATTGGAATCTCTGTTAAAATATAGCTTTTACGATGGGGTTACATTAAAATGTATTAAACTAATTTGCTATTTTTGAATATGTATGCTATTTCTAATTATCATAATCAAAACAAAACTTAGTGAATATTATTTCATATAAAGGCATTAGTAGTTCCTAAGAAAAAAAATATAGAAGGGAAAATTTTGCATATGGGCCATTTTATATTTTTTGGCACAATCACTAATGCTAGTATTATCATGTTTGATTGTCTTTTCAAAGAAGAAATGTAAAATGATTGATTTTTTGAATTATTCTAAGTATGAAGTGAACTATATTTTAGCATGATTAATTGCTATGTATTTTTAGCCTTTCAAATTGTGTGTACTCATTAACTTTTACAAGTTTCAGTTGGAACATTCATTGTTCTTAGACAACTTTAAAACGGGTTTATGGTCTGTTAGATATGTGACAAATAGTGTCCCTCATATTCTTTTGCTTTTTATGTTTATGCTAGATTTTGTATCACATTGCAAATGTCACATTTTGATTTCTACCAACTATTTTCTGATATTATGTTTTTATTTACATCCAATTTTGAGAACCTCTTTGTGTCCATGAACAGATATTTGCATATTCTAATTTATATTTTCTGTAGTTTAATTTAGCTTTTCTTTCTTTTATTTTTGATGTTTGCTCATTTAATGTCTGAAATGTACATTAGTGTAGGATGTAAGGTAGGCATCAAAATGTGAATAGTTAATCTATATACTTTGGAAAGTTGTTCCGGTTTTTAAAGTTTTTCTAGTTATCTGATAGTTTAAAGGTCTCTTCATTAATTCATATCAATATATGTTTACTTGACTTTTTTCAACCAAATCAATGTGTTTACTTCCTTTATAAGACTCTTTTGAATTAAATATTTACATTATTTTTACATGAATTTGGTATATATTATATTTATATTCATGGACTTTTTTGGGCATTGTCAAAACTTGTATATACCTCAGCAAAATTTATATGAGTTTTAGAATTTTTCAGTTTTTGTTTTTCAACATTACCCACATTTTTTATTCCAGAATGGAATCTGAAACTTATGTTCTTTCTTCCTGTTTTACTATAGATATTTAAAATGAACCACATGCTGTTTTAATATGTGTGTATTTAGAGAAATAATTACTAGAGTGAAGCAAATTAACATATTCACCTCACATAGTTACTTTTGTGTGTCTGTAGTAAGAGCATGTATACTCTACTCTCTTAGCAAATTTCTAGTATAAAATTATTAACTATAGTCCTCATGCCATATATTGGATCTCTAGATGTATTCATCTTACATAATTGTACCCTTTGACCTACATCTGCACATTTCCTCTCCCTTCGTGCTCCTGGTAGCCACAGTTGTGCTCTTTGTTTCTATATACCCAGCTTTTTAAAGACTGCACATATAAATGGAGTATGCAGTACTTTTCTTTGCCTGCCTCATTTCTCTTAGCATAATACCCTCCAGGTTTATCTATATTATTGCAAAAGGCAGGATAGCTATCTTTTTAAAGGCTAAATATATTCCTGTGTGTGGTATATATAAATTTTTACCACATATTATATATATAAATATATATACCTATATATGTATGCATATATACAAGTGACAAAATTTCTTTATTCATTTATCTATCCACTGACACCTAAGATTTTTTCATATCTTGGCTATTGTGAATAATGCCACAAGGAACATAGGAGTGCAGATATCCTCATGCGTTGCATATATTTTTGAGGGTATTATTCTTTATTTGCAATTATTGTCATTATGTGAAGATATTTAAAAATGTTATCTATCCACATTTTCCTGTAATAAACCTGACTTGATCACATTTTAAAAATATAATTTTGACTTTTTTTTTTTTTTTTTTTTTTTTTTTTTTGAGATGGAATCTCCACCTGCAGCTGGTTGCATGTGACCTCTTGCTCTCCAGTTCAGCCCCAAGTATAAACTGGGAAAGGGACATAACGCAGCTATTGGGTGATAGGAGGGTCTGGGGTATTTGCTCATATGACTTACTTATGCCTTCCTTCTTGTCCTACTAAGGCTTAATCCAGATACACCTTTCCTGCTTATTATGGTAAAACACTGGGCCTGATACAATTTATGATTTATTAGGTCTTACAGAACTGGACTCACAATGGACACTTTTGTATACACTGTCACTTAGAGCACTATGAGCAAACATTCTGTCTCTGCGAGGGCTGTTTCTTAAAAGGAATAGAATTTCTTGGTGCAGATAGATGGCCTTGTTCCCAAATATAAAAAGAAATGTTGTGATACTCTAATTGGGATTTGCTCTAAGCTCCATATTTCATAATTTTCCACTTTAGATGACTCACTAAAGTATTTGCTGAATTGTATGACCCAACCCATACTGCTACCTTCGCTACAGCCTGGATCTTTGAAAAAGCCTTTTCCCAATCTGAGGACCACTCAGATCTTCCTTATTATTTGCTGTATCATCCAGAGCAGGATTAATATGGCAAGGAATCCAGAGCACAATAATATGTCTTTCAGTTTGAAGAGGAAGTCACAGCACACTCTTGGCCACTGGTCTCCTAAAAAAGGGTTAGGTTTGTAAATATTCATAGGATTTATCTGGAGCACATTTGTCTTACCAAGACAATATTTTGCTTATCCTATCCAATTAGCATGATTCCACAGGTGTAATTAATCATTATAATGTTAGTAGGATGTTCAGGTTGTTCATGTCTCTTTTGACTATGTTATAACAGACGGTGAGCAAGTTAACAGAGCCCTGACACAAAACTGTAAGTAAATATTGTTGCCTGACCCAAGTCTATATGAACTTTTCCTGATGCTTTTTCTAATTTAAATAGAAATCAGTCAAGAAATCCATGGCCGAATACCACGTACCTAGGTATTGTCAATGTACACAAGCAATGATATCATGCCTGGCATAGCCTTTCCTATCAGGGTGCTGCTTTGTTGCACTCATGTAACAATGATTCTCTGTGGCTTCAGAGGTCAGACAAGATAACTAAACAGAGATATAACAGAGACCACATGCCACCTCCACAGCTTTTCATACTTTAGTTGTAGTATAGACTGAACTGTGTCCCCTCAAACTTATATGTTGAAGTCCTTTTAGTAGCAGAGAATGTGATTTTATTTGGATAAAAGGCCTTGAAAAAGGTATGCAAAGTAAAATAAGATTCTAGGGTAGGTCCTAATACAATATGAATGTTGTCCTTATGGGAAGAAAAGATCCAAACAGATATGCGAGTGCACAGATAAAAGATCATTTGAGGACAGAGAGAGAAGATGGCCATCTGTAAATCAAGGAGAGAGGCCTCAGAAGAAACCAAACCAGCTAATACATTGATGTTGGAGTTTTAACTTCACAACTGTGAGAAAATAAAGTTCTGTTGTTTAAGCAATCCAGCCTGTGGTGCCTGTAGTATTTTGTTATGGTAGCTCTAATGAACTAACATAAGTCATGATACTAGTCTCTACCATAATCCATATCCATTAAGTATTATATGTGAGTTATCATTTTGACTGGGGAAAGGAAGCCATTTCTGTT
The DNA here is from genome assembly GCF_008728515.1 of Papio anubis. Taxonomy (NCBI): domain Eukaryota; kingdom Metazoa; phylum Chordata; class Mammalia; order Primates; family Cercopithecidae; genus Papio; species Papio anubis. The sequence goes on from NC_044978.1 coordinate 52,240,876, forward strand.
TGGTATTCCTCAGGGAGATAACTCTTATCCCAGAGGCCAATAAATTAATGTGGAGTTTAAGCAAATTGTCAACTAAGTCAATTCCAATTAAACATTTGGAGACTGAAGAAATAACCACTGAGTGGTTTTTTAGACCCACTGGGTTGAATATGAGCCAGGTTCATATCGCAAGGATTACATTTATTACCTTGCCCTTATCAGCTCTGACTCTACCAGTAGGCCCAGGATGATGCTTTGGGGCTCTAGGTATTAATGTCAACTTAGACTCTATGTATAATAATACGAAATATCTGGATATGCCACCTTACTAGATGTGTCTTCTACTCAGGAACACAGCCACTTCTTCAGTTCATGGTTTCTGGGTCTGGAAATAGGCTTCAGCCTGAGAACCGAATGAGGGAGTATAGCTTTTGGTTTGGGTGCCTACCATTATTCTTTTGTTCTTAGGTTCTTACCTCTTTCTGGTTGAATGTGTTTGGTAGACTGTTGTTGGCTACATGCCTAGTTTGTTCTTAGAAACTCCATCCATGCTCTTTGAACCATTTCCCAATTCCCTGTGGATCAAGCTTGCCTATCTTTATGGTGTGACCTGGTTTCTGGTGTCAAGCTCTCATTGCCAGGCTCCTTAGTGGCCTTGTCTTTCCTCGAGTTTTAACAATTCCCACTTATGTAAATGCCTCTCCTGTTGGTTCTGGTTTTCAGAAAATTGCTACTATTGAACTTCTTAATGGTGCCAGCTCCCGTATCACTGGTGCATTCCTGAAGGCCTTAGTGAATTGTGCATTCATTGAGCCTTCCTGTGGAACATAATCCTTGGGTGGTGTTTCTGGATTTATATAATATTCCTATTTTAGCATTCCCAATTCCCTTAGCCTCTTTATTCTTGTGGCGTCACTCACCTTGGATATGTATTTTTTTTTTTTCCTAGCCTTCTCAGAGCCTCTCTAGTGGTAAGTTTGTCCATCTACAGGATTACTTGCCAGGTATCTCAAAAAATGCCCCCATGTCAGTGAATGACTGTTTAAACTACATTTTCCTCTTCTTAATATGGTATCCTCAAAATCCAATCAATTCATACACTTTGGTTACCTACTGAAACACACTGTTTCACTCTTGTAGTTCTGTTAGTGAATAATGTCCTTCCTCCATCATCAAGTCCAGCATATATTCAGTAATGTTATGTTGGGATTTGATCCTAGCTATTGGCCTTGATGTCAGGAGAGGAAGTGGGCAAATCTTATTTGGGGGACACCTGTTGACTTAACAGAGAGAAGTTTCTGCAGTATCTACCAACACTGGGTATGTTTGTGTTCCTACTAAGGAAAAATATGTCAGTTCTACAAGCTCTGAAGGCGTTTTCCCCTCTCATGTTTCAAGAGCACAGGAATTTCCAACCACAGCCCTGATTTTAACATGACAGACCTGATTTGACTGAGCATTTACAATTTACGTGTAAATATATCTGCAACTCTGTGACTCGAACTATCGATTCTTCAGCTTGTTGGGACATTGTTCTTTTACAGCGAATAAAGGGTCTAATATTTAGCTTATAACAATTAATGGGCTGTGCATGGCGGCTCACACCTGTAATCCCAGCACTTTGGGAGGCAGGGCGGGGTGGATCACCTGAGTTCGGGAGTTTGAGATCTGCCTGACAAATATGATGAAACTCGGTCTCTACTAAAAATACGAAAATAAGCCGGGAGTGGTGGCAGGTGCCTGCAGTCCCAGCTACTCGAGAGGCTGAGACAGGAGAATCGCTTGAATCCAGGAGGTGGAGGTAGCAGTGAGCCGAGATCATGCCACTGCACTCCAGCCTGGGCAACAAAGCAAGACTCCATCGCAAACAAACAAACAAATAAACCCTGGTTTTTGAAGCTGGTTCTGGTTCTGGTTCTGAAAACCAGAACCATGTTCCACCGAAACAGTGTTCCACAACAGACATCAAGTTGACATAATAATAATGAGTCAGCTCCACTGCTTTTGTAATAATCACTGTTCGCCCCCTATTTTTCAAATGCCTGAAATATTGTACCCCAAGTGGCAGTTTCCCAAGCCAGATGTTTTCTCAAGTCACCCACGGACATATGAATTCTTTAGCAATGTGGTCACCACCTTTTTCCAGAAAGTGTCAGTCACCACGTACTACTCAGAATGGCATTTCCTTGGGTAGCAGGTGTGAGTGAATGAGCCAGTGCTAGATTCCTATCCTGTAGTCTATTTTCGTGGATCTTCCGAAAAGAAGGAAACAAAGATAGGAATACATGTATAAGATATATACATATATATATCTTTTATGTGTGTGTATATATATACACACATATACATACACACATATATATACACACACACACACACATAAATGACTGTAAAGAACAACCAGCAAATAAACAACGAAGCAGGGAGAGCCATCTAACACCAGTAAGTCTTCCACCAGTGAAGGAGATGGGAAAGGAAGGAGGGTTGGATAGGAAGAAACACAAAATGCAACACAATTCAAAAGCAGGTTCAGCCAGTCTGAAAGGGAGTCATTGGGACCAAATCTCCAATTGGTGACATCTCATGTCTCATAGGAATGAAACTTTATTAGGACCAGGGTTGCTTCTGGCCATTTCCAGAGAGAAGCCTTTGGAAAGTGGGACTGCAGTGTGAAAGTGATGATGGATTCAGAAAGGCAGAAGCTGGGACCATCAATCGGTAGTCGCAAGAGATCTGAGAGGAGTATTTTCATGGCTTTCCAAGGTTCTGTCTCATGTTCAATAGAAAATTGTCTAAATTGGAGTGTCCTCCATTCTCCCAGAGTCTTTTATTCTCTCTTTTTTGATTAAAGACATTTTAGAGAAGCCCTGCTAAGTTTTTTTTTTCTACCTACGTCCTACTTTCTCTTGAAGAAAAGTTGGGGGTTCCTCTTGATGATGTTCTTTAATGTAAATTTAAATAGGAAAAAAATCCTAGAAGCTTAGGGTAGGAAGGGCAGCCTTTTCTGACTTTCACGTTTATACGGATATGGGTTTTTATTTTATTTTGTTTGATCATTTAATTCTGGTCTTGCAAACGGAGTTAGAAGACCTGCTCACATCGTCATCTTCCTCAGATGTTCCCCTGCTCCATGGTGAATCCACCGGTTCATTCAATCAATGTGTCTAACTGGAGCGCGGTTCCTGTCCTCACTCAAATCCTACTCAATTCAAAGGAATGAAGTCTCTGAACTATGAAGATGATTTATTTTAGGTAAGGTATCTGCTTGTCAATAAACAAAAGGATTGAGTAGATATATGCAATAGAAATTAACACTGTTTTTCAGAAAGATAACATAAAAGCATGGATTTGACTAAACCCAGTCAAGTTAACCTTCCATGTTTTTCACAATTAAGTATTTCTGAAAGATTACTTGTGCATGTATTGATTAATTCATTTATTTTGGGCATTATCGTTTTAGAAAGTTAATACAATCAAATTTAATCCTTGGGGTATTTTTCTTTCAAAGAGTATATTGTAGATCTCTGTATTAAAAAGGGCCAAAGAACAGAGAGAAGCCGCCATTGAAATTGAAATAGTTGCATAGAGGTTGATAATTTTTTAAGTGTTCTTGCATATTATGTAATAATAATTAGCATAAAATATATTAACATGCAGTCATTGGCAAATATTTTTAAATAGGACAATTTTTATTGAAATAGATCTATAAATTCGTACTCTCCCCATTTTCTATTCCAATAAATGGTAAATTTTTAGGTTTTCATGAAATAAGTGAAGTGAGAAATTAAAAAGATAAAATAAGTATTACAAACCAAAAATTTAAGACATTGATATACTGTTTTGTTTTAATACAGATTTAAAAAAAAATATTTCTGTTGTCTCCAACATTTTCTAGTTTTTTTAAACCACAGCTTAGTTTATCAACTTTTAAAAGTTATTTATTATTTACTAAGCATTAAACAGCATTTTCATGTAAATACACACACACACACACACACACACAGTGATTTTGGCACAAGGTATCAGAATATTATATAATAATTAAATCATCTAGTACCTTTCTTATTTTTGTTTGGTATAAGTGAATTGAGAATAACCTTGATGGACTCTTAGTAGACACTCCTCTGAACTCATGGTAACTAAAAGTGCCAAGATCTTTTAATAAATAACCTAATAGCCATTAATGTTCCAAAGGCCTGCTCATTAGTAAATATTTTACCCTGGGGATGGAGAAAAAAGTTTGAAATCCAGCAAGTTGCTTAATTAAAAGATGATTAAAGAAGATTTCTACTGTACATGCAATTTCCACATTTTCCTATTTATTTATTTATTTATTTATTTATTTTGGAGAAATAGTCTCTCACTTCATCACCCAGACTGGAGTGCAGTGGGGCGATCTCGGATCACTGCAGCCTCCACTTTCCGGGTTCAAGCAATTCTCATGCCTCAGTCAACTGAGTGGCTGGGATTGCAGGTACACACCACCAAGCCTGGCTAACTTTTGTATTTTTAGTAGTGACGGGGTTTTACCATGTTGGCCAGGCTGGTCTTGAGCTCTTGACCTCAAGTGTTCAGCCCATCTCAGCCTCCCAAAGTCGTGAGTTACCATGTCCTGCTTCCACATTTTCAAGGTTTTATTGTTGTAGTTTATTTGCAAACAATATTACAATGTGCTGTATAAAAATATTAGATAAGAAAAACATATGGCAATGCCCAGAAACACTTAAAGAGACAAACGGTTCACTTTCAAAAGTTTGATATTAAAATTGCTAGACACTTTAAACTACATAATTTTATTTATGTGTTTAACAATTTTATAATTATTTCTAATGTCAGGTGAGATAAAGAAACAAATTATGTAAACAATACTTTTAGAGCTAATATTTCATAATAATTCACATGCACTCAGTACTGATTTGAAATTTAGGATACCTTATTAATTGATGAAAATAATCATCTGCCTAGAAAACAATTATAATCAACATAAAACATTAAAAGAGTACTTGAATTTTACATATATTATTCAAAATTAGTTTTGTATTAATTGAGAATACTGTTCTGTTTGTCATTTCTACTTGTCTATGTTTTGTCTCACCTACCTCTGTGTCAAACAACCCCACCATTATAACTCCAGTTGAGATATCTCAATTACGACAGTTATTTTTTAATCTGGAAAACTAGCAAATATAATATCTTACCAGAAGAGAAACCCTTTTTGGCTCTCTTTAGATATTTTGACCTAGATAATCTAATTCTTGATTTCAAAAATTTATTGCTGGGTTGTTTTCATACTCTATGGACTTCTTCAAATAACATAGATAAATGAGAAGCTCAAGTTGTCTAACACAGCAAACCAATTTTTCAGTATATTTCTTATATCCAAGAAAAGCCCATAAATTCCTAAAAAACTGTTTCATTGGAATTTGACCTTTGTTTTTAAATGTTATTTATATTCATTAAATTTCTCCTTATTACTAATTCAGTTTCCAAAGTACTTATGATCATAATTTTGCTTAGTATTCCCTTGTAGGAAAACATATTAATAATTAAAAGACTAAGTTCAAGTCTTTTATGGGTTAATGTACACATGAAAATAATTTTTAAATACATCAATGCTTTAGTGATCATGAACAATATAATTCTAAAATGAACAGAAAAATACTGGCAAATAAACTTCATTATCTATTTTTATCACAACTTTGTTGCCTTTATTGCTGCTATTTCAGTTCTAAAATGAGGATGTTCAATGAACTGGGATTGAGAAAAACTATTAAAATTATTCTGTGTGATACCAACGTGCCTTTTCTGGACCCGTGTTACTGACTCCACTTGAAAATTGCCAAGAATCTTAGGACGGCTGCTTTGATTTTATTACTATGCTATTGAAGATGCTTAACCAGTGCATTTAGCTTTCCCCTTGCACTATCTTCTTTGTGGACTAACAAGCCATTAACGGTGGCGATGGAGAGCTGTTTGTCTTGTAAAATTATTTCCAAAAGCAGCCCTAGAAGCATCCTTTCTTCTTTAAGGGATATTAGTGTCTCTCTCTCTCTCTCTCAAGAACGTATTAGTAAAAAACATTTTTTTTTTCCACAAAGTGTTCAAACACCTAACATCTGAAATTCACATATAGGAGGCAGTAAAAGTTTAACATTGAAAAACCATATAAGCCCAAAATATGTCATTTTATGATTTTGAAGTGCTGCATGTTATTGAATTAAGAGTGCTTCCACACAGAGAGGCAAAAGCCCCATAGAGAAAATATTTGTAGTTATGTCCTCTGTCAAAGACACCTTTAAGCTGTTTTCTTAAAGGCATATTTTCTGGGCAAGATAATTTTTCTTTATAAAACAGCAGATTACTCATTCACTCGGATAGTAAGAGTGGACTATATAAGTTTTTCTAAACTTGAATACAGCGTGTTTGTAAGAGACTAAGTAGCTGCCAAGTATGTTACATAGGAAATAAACCTCTGTAGACTTATAGCTGAGGACATAAGGGTAAGTGATCAACTAATGCACAAAATATTTGTTTGCACATTGTTCTCCCTCAGTATAACCCTTGGAGTTAACCATCAAGCAACTGCTCCCTACACAAAGCTTTAGAGTACTTCTGTTTTGCCCTCCATTTGTCATCCCACTTTCCAGTGTGACTGGATGGCAGGAGCTAAGGATTCCTGCCCACCTGAAGCCTGTTGTACCTTCTGCATGGAATTTATATCTCAGAGCTCTCCTCCTCTTCTTCCTCCATAGTTCATTTCCCTGAGGCTACAGAAAGGTGACTTTACTACTAGTGTGCTCACCATTAAGCCCTAATGTTAAGCGTGAGGCTTCTGTGGTTAGACTCAGTGGCTATGGATGGAACTTGGATGTGAGGGCTGAGATGTTCCTTTTAGTAAAGAGTTACAGAGGAATAAAAGGGGAAATGCTGGGTGCCTACATTTGTACTCTTGACTTGGGCTTGCAAACACAGATGTTATGTGTGGGCCTAATCTTCCTTACCAAGTCTGTGTACTTCTTGAAGGACAACAAAGTAAAAAATGCTTAATTATCTTTATTTTCCAAAGCCTGGCATTTAAAACAATTATTTAGTAGGATTTGTCCAACAAGAACTAACAAATTTATTGTCCCTGGGCAAGATTCCACCAGTAGACATTTTGTGTTGGGCCTGCAGTATTTCATAATATTTAAATTTTATTTGGAATACGTTTGTAAAATTGGGGAAATTTTGCATAGTAATCTTGCTTGTCTGAAAAAAAACTCTTAAAAACACTCATCCACATTCCCAAAAGTCATCATCAAAGAGCAACTTCTCTCCAGTTACAAAAATCTTGTGCGGTTAGTCCTGTTTGTCATAGTCCAGAGATTCTGTTGTTAAATCTTACAACCATTTCAATGGTGCAGTTTCCTGTCTGGGTCCTATAGGAATTTGAATCTTATATCTGCAATAAACCTGTAGAAATTAATGAGCAATTAAAACATAGAAAATATAAGTATAGTGTTTACATTCTGACCATCTCTGAGTAGTGGTTAAAACAAAACTCTCTTGTGAAGGATTGAGTTTCACAAATGAACTGGTACTAACTCTATCTATGAAGTATAATCTAGTGCTTACATTTCATGACAAATTATCCATAGACTCATTATTATTAAACAACTCCTGAATGTTAAATGTCCCTATTTGAGATTCCTAATCAGAAAATTTATGAAAGAGAAACTTTTGATTATCATCTGCTTTGTATCTGAAATAAAGTCCCTCTAATTCAAATTATCTTAGTTCTCAAAAGCCCTGTTAAAGCTTCATGCCTCAAAATGCTATGGTGACCCAAATACATTTTTCTTTTCAAAATGTAGGTTTATCCCATTGGACTAAAACATTTTACTGTTAATGCCTTTCTTTTCAGCACCAAATGATAGGTAATTTATGAAAGAAAAAAAATGGTAGGTAATTTATTATGTATGGATTTATATTTTGATATGATTTTGCTGTGTCCCATTCCAATCTCAACTGAACTGTATCTCCCAGAATTCCCACGTGTTGTGGGAGGCAGCTAGGGGGATGTAATTGAATCATGGGAGCGGGTCTTTCCCGTGCTGTTCTCGTGATAGTAAATAAGTCTCATAAGACCTGATGGGTTTATCAGGGGTTTCCGCTTTTGCCTCTTCCTCATTTTCTCCTGCCACCACCATGTAAGAAGTGCCTTTACCTCCCGCCATGATTCTGAGGACTTCCCCAGGCATGTGGAACTGTAAGTCCGAGTAAGCTTCTTTTTCTTCCCAGTCTCAGGTATGACTTTATCAGCAAAATGAAAACAGACTAATACATATTTCATTTTTTTTTCATGGTAACTTTGAAAGATACATGATGTCTCTTATCACAAATGAAATAGGCTATTTTTGTGTTACATATTTTATTTCAATAAGTGGTTTTTAAATAATTCTATAAAATACATAATAATTTCATATTGATGACATTTGTATTATAGCTGTGAATACCAGAAAGAAAAAGAAATAATGCATAGGGGAAATATTTTAAAATAAATAATACAATGTTCTGTGTGTGATAAAAAGATAGAATCAAGGAGGGTGTCTCATTTTAAAACTAGAGTTAAAACCACTTGTCCATTATGAACTCTTTCTCCAAATTCCCTTCTCAATGTTACCAAATAAATCTTTTAAATATACTACTGGATTTAAGAAAGAAAACATTATATTCTAGTTGTATTACAATCAGAGATGACAAGTGAAATACAGTATAAGCTCTGTATCAAAAAAAATTCATGTAGATATTTTGTAAAATCTACCCTCTCTATTCTAAATGGTTGCATTCCAAACTAGTAGATTAATAAGCTACTTGTTGGTTGTTGCTGATTATATTCATAAAACTCTTTTCTGTACCCTAGGTAGAAGATTAACTTAGTGAGAAGAACCCTAACAATCTCAACCTCACTGCCCTTCCCCCGATTATATATTTTCCTTGTCTCTCCAACCCTAACATTACTCTCCCGCCTGGACAGCTGTAGAATAGACCTGTGCTAACAACAAATTTTCTTAGTTAGGAGCTTCATGCTGCATTGAAGCCACAGTCTGTCAGTGGGTCTCCCAAAAGAAATGAGCATGTTATTGATCTGGTTTTTCTTTATGTTATCTTTCAAGTCTTGATTTGACTTCACTTCCAGTGAATCAGTTAAAAGCTTACTGCTGAGGCATGAGAATTCAGTGACAGCTTTTAGGGCTGTATCCCTTATGAAGATATTTGGCTGTGTGTAGAATACAGTGTAGTTGTCAGTCTTTAGCATACAGCTGACACCTTAAAATGATCCATAATCTGTTACAGGACTATTCATGTGAAAGATTCTACATGGACCTTACAGTCTGTTGGGATGTCAGTATCAGTATCGTACTCTGTACATAGGTATCTAACTATAAGTTGTCTTGTGATTTACAGTACAAGGTCTAGAAAATGACAATTTCAGAGAGCAAATCTATTATAAAAATTAGGTTAAAACAAGTGGCACAACCATGTGCAGATGTGCCGTTTCCAAAGAGATAGTTTATAAACATGTGGCTGAGAAGACTTGGTGAAATACTCTCTCTAGTCAGTTACCATCTATCAAATTTGAAATATGGAGGGAAGTGTAATCTAATTACAGTCCATGAGTATGAATAAAGATGTGTGAATATACTGTTATATCCACAAATGATATGGTGAAATAAATAAAATTTATTTTCATGTTCTTCATAGGAATAGCTCTTGGAGTTAAAGCATTTTTAGAGGCTAGCTATTTAAAGCCAACATAATACTCTGAATTAGTTTGTGTAGCAGAAGTGTAGAAATTCATGTTATATAGCTTAAGAGGTATTGGGTGTATACCATAGGCAATGTAGTCTTTGGTATTATTTTATGAAGGGAGTGACTGGGGCCGCTCCTAAGTCTACTAGGTGGCTGAGGTTCCAGCAAAATTACTTTTGGAAGTCCCTATCGATATAAACAATTTGACTCACAGAACTAGTTTTACAAAATTATTTAGACCACATGAGATAGTGAGTTATCAATGAAGATTAAGAATAGTGGGTAGAAAAGAGGCTCTTATGTATTTATCACCCAGTGAGTACACATAAAGAGTCTTCATAGTGCCCTTGCATCATCTTTTCTCTATTATTAATTGTGCCATTACTGGCTAATTTCATATCTCTGGCCAAGAAATAAAAGTAGCAATGTTGTTACCACTCCCAAGTTTCCTTAGAACCTGTCAGTATTCAATGATGCAGATCTTCTTGACTCTGAAGATCCTTGATGCTGTATGCATCATTATTCATTGTCCTGGGTAGAATTGTGTTCTCTTCCCCACAAAAGATATATTCCAGTACTAACTCCTCATACCCATAACATTGCAGGATCTTTGGGGTGCCCCTTTTCTGACCAGAAACCTATGTGGCCAGTGGCACCTTTGCCCAAGTCTGGCTTGGGTTCCCTGGGTTCATTCTGCCCACTTGGCCTGACAGTCTGTGCTCAGCTCATGCTACCAACCTGGATCTTACTCTTGCCAAGGGCAGGTCAGGTATGGAGTAGTGAGGGGTATGTGAGTGTGCGAGCGTGGAGTCTGGCCATTGCACACAGTCAGTCATCCGAGCTGCTGCAGCGAGGTGGGCAGCTCCAGGAGCTGACATGTGTGCTGGTTCTCAGTGAGGCTGTGGCTGGACCAGATGCACCACAAGCAACTTCCCTGTCTGCCACCAGGGAGTGCAGTGCTGCCTGGAAGCTTGGAGTCTCCAGGAAGTTCAGGATCCCAAAGAGGGAGTCACAGTCCTGGCTTGGGGAGATCCCAGGTCTGGGCTTCCCAAAAGGCTTCAGTTCTTCTCTCCTTCTCTGTACTCACAAGGTGGTGGGCAAAGGACATGTTTCGGCCTTGTTTGTGTTACAGCTCTTTCATCCCTGCCATTGGGCAGGTCCCAAGTTCTCGTCCTCCATCTAAGAAAAATGAGGCATGTGGACCAGTGGAGGGTGAACAAGGCAAAGAGGAGCTTTATTGAGTGACAGAATAGCTCAGAGGAGGCACTGGAGTAGACAGTTCCTCTCTGCAGCTAGTTGTCCCAACGTCTGCAGCTCTCAGCAGAGAGGAGGCCCTGGGGTGGGTAGCTGGTCATCCCAATGTCTGCTCCACTCTGACTGATTCCAGGGATTTTGTGGGCCTTAGCAGGGAGGAAGTGCATGTTGATTGGTCCATGGACAACCATGGCCAGGCCCAGAAAAGGCACCATGAGTTCCCACTCCAGTCAGTGGGTCTGACAGCTCAGCCGTCAGCCTTTAAGCCCACCCTGGCCTGAAGGTGGGGCCTCACAGGGGACCACTCTCTTCCACTCAAGAGTCTGTCTGCCTCCTGCTGCCATTCCTGGCACCTAGGCTGTACGTTCCAAGGGGCACCTGCAGGCCAGTACCAAGCTTCCCTCAGTCCCCCACCAGCTTCCCTCCTATGCTCACTGGGACCCAAAGTCTAGAGGGGGCTGAACTGGCAGAAGAATGATATATCAGCACTCCCCCAAGAGCATGCACACCCAGTTGGGCTATGACAGTGCCCAGGCTCAGCCTCGACTTTGCTCTGAGATCAGAGTAGGCACCAACAGCAGGGAAAAGCCAGGCACTTGGAACAGGCATTTCTAAACCTGCAAGGGCAAGGGGGGCCTTCCCGAGTCCCCTAGAGTGCAGGGATGCCTGTGTCCACAGTCACAGTTTGGGCAGCTGCAGCTGCTGTGGCGGGGAGGGTGGGGCTGGGGTGCTTTTGACTACTTTGTGAAGCAGTAGGCCCCAGTGCGCAGTCTCAGTTTGGGTGGCTACAGCTGTACCCAGGAGGGCGGGTCTCTTGCCTGCTTCTGCCCCCTGCCAAGAGCACAGGAAGGCCCAAGTCTTCAGCTACAAATTGGGTGGCTGCAGCTGCATCTCAGACGGTGGGACTCTTGCCTGCTTCATGAGGAGGATAGGCAAACAGCCTGTGTGTGAAGCATGAAGAGGAGTCCAATTTGTGCAAGGAATGCCAGCCCTTCTTTGGGTCTGGCTTTAGACTGACCCATGAGAGCACAGTATCACAACTGGAGATAATTGAGGATATCAATTGGAAAGACCTTTTGATGTTGCAGAGCAACAGTCTTAAAAGCCCTTTCAGGAAATGCATGTGTTCACCCCTGGGTGGGTTGTAAACCACATGGAACAGAATCTGCAGAAGACATGGAGTGAATACTATAAGCTCCAGCAATGCAAACTGCACAAGACAAGGGACCTGTTTATCCACAGGTGCTATAGACTAAAAGTGGTCCATACCATTGGCAAGGAGAGGGCAAGAGCTAAGGCAAGGACCACACACATGGGTCAAGCCCAAGGGTGAAAGAAACCTATTTATTTTGGGGCTTGTATCATTCCAGACACAAGAGGATTCACTCCAAATAGCATACCACACTCAGGCATGGGACTAAGGTAGGAAACCCACTTATCACTTCCCCTAAACAGACCTAAGAGAGATCCTGAAGCGATGTTGTATGAAATGTTTCATTGTGAATATTAGCTAGCCTATATTTACCTTTTTTCTCATGCTAACACATAAGATACAGCTCAAGGGTCTAAGAATAAACTGTACTCTCGACCTCAAGGGTGAAAGTTTTTGGTCTCAGTATAAATAGTCCCAAGAACCTGGATCTGTCATGTATAACAGCCAATTGTATAAAAGCACTGTTCTTCTTTTCTTTGCCAAATGTAAACAAGGCCCAGGTTGTTACTGGCGCTAGAACCTTGAAGAAAAGTTGTGTTGATTAAGATGTTGACAACTGGGGAAGCAGAACAGAAAGATGGAAAGTACTTGTGTTTTAAATAATGAAGTTGGACTTCTGAGTCAATCAATAGGAAGTCTGAACCAACTCTGGATTTCCAGCTTCTCATTTATTCCAACTGAGTAGGGTTTGAGTAGTACAAATATATCCTAATTGATAGCAGCATGAAGAGGATTTGGAGAAGGGTATCATTCGGGACAAGGAGACAAGTTAAAAGTCTATTGTTTGAATTAACGGTTTGGATTATAGTAACGGAACTATGCTATCGGAGAAATTAAACCTAATATGTCTTAAAAACAGCAAAAATATAGCAACTGCTATTTATAGAGCATTTATACTGTGTAGGTCACTGTGTCCAACACTTTCCATATTTTTCCTTAATTATTACTCGCTGAAATACTGCCTCACAGACATTTTATCCCATTTTATAGATTAGGAATCTAAGGCCTACTGAGTTTAAGTAAATTGCAAAAAAAACGTGTACCTAATAACTGGGTGAGCTCAAATTTAATCTTAAATCTCTTTGGTTTTAAAGACCCTGATCTATTCATCATATAATTTTTTGAAGAATGACATAGTGAAAACTCACAGATTAGTTTTGAAAATATGGCTAATTAGATCAAATATTTCAAATAAAATATTTTGTATTTTTATTCTCATATTTTTATTGCCAGTCTCATAATCTATAGCAAACACATCTACTTAGCACCACTTGAAAGCAAGAGCATAAACTTATTTGTCCATTTGTTTCTTCATATTTCTACTCCAATCCTGTTGGGTTAAAAAACAGACAATGAAAATATCTTTCGCCTTCCAAATAAAACTGAATGTTCCAATACTGCTTACTAAAAGTACATAGGTCCTGAATTATGAAGAAATTAAGGGGTGAAGCAACTGAGCTACAGATCACCTAATATGTTTTTTTCCTTTTCAGTCTCACTTGGGTTTTTGTGAAATGCTGCTGCTCCTGCTGCTACTGTGTGTGTGTCTGTGTGTGTGTGTGTGTGTGCGCGCATGTGTGTGTATGTGTAAGAGAGAGACAGAAAGAAACAGATTAATTTACCTATCTGTTGCAGCAGAGAGCATCTATCATTGCACTAAACAGGCTAGACACACTGGCTTCTTGACATTCTTGCATTGGTTGCTAAATCACAATACATTCTGAGCCCTGCAGTCCATTCACACTACTCTTTCCATACAAATTGATGGCGTTGTCTTCCATGTTCTGGGACATGAGACTCAAGGATTAAAGATGTGACTCTGACTCCAAGACTGTAGTTCACACCCTGCACCCCTACTTCCTCCAAATTCAGAAAGAACTGTTTGCCCTGTTCTCTGTGAAATATGGCACATATATTTCTGTAGAAATATAACCCACTCAGCAAGCACCCTGTTTTCTGTTTTTATCTAGAGCAAGAGTTGGCAAATATTTTGTAAAGATTCAGATGTTAAATATGTTAGGCTTTATGGGCCAGATGTTCTCTGTCATGACTATTCAACTCTGCCATTGTGGTGTTAAGGCACAGATATATATAAACTGATGTGGTTGTGTTCTAATAAAACTTTATTTACAAAAACAGGTGGCTGATGAAATTGCCCCATGGGTTATAATCTACTAACTCCTGATTTGGTGCATCACTATTCATCTTCTTTTGCCACAAATATATTCAGTTTCAAATTATCCTGAAATAAAATTATAATATAAAAATATAGGAAATACAATTATGCTGAACGTATATACATGTAATTTTTCTATTGCCTAACTTTTCAAACTGACTTTCAATCCCTTACTATTTTTAGCATAATCCCTCTATCCCTTCCCTATATACACACAGACACACACAAAACCACACCTCAAGCTCACACTAATTTCTTTCTCAACCCAGTCTAGTTGCACCACCACCCAACAATAACACAAGGTTCATTTTATGTCTCTATGTCCTTCTTTCTATAGTTTCTATTGTTTGAAATGCTTGTCTGGAGTTTCCTTACCCAAATGCTGCTCATATTTCAAAAACTAAATGGATAGAACGAGGACAAACATGAAAATTGATAGTTTTCTTGAGTACCCTAATCCTTAATGAGATTTATCTCAACTAAATCTTACGGCATTTATGTTTTGTGGCAAGTTATTTATTTTGTGTGTGTGTGTGTGTGTCTGGGAATTCAGAAGTGAATAAAAAGTACAAAGCCCTCACCCATCTGTTGTTTACATTTTGGTGGGGAGACAATCCTTTGAGCATTTCTTCCCATATGATCTTTTGCTTTTATTAAATAACGTTGTACCGCACAGCATTCCTTCTCACTAAGATTATAATGTACCAGAGAGTTTCCTGATAGGTGAAAATGTGGAAGTGCCTGAAGGGAGGCATGCCTGTAGAGGATCTGGGGGTCCCATGCTCGTTCCCACACAGCCTTGCCCTGTGCATCTCTTTTTCTGTATCAAACACTGCTCCCCACTAAAAGGAACAAGGGCTCCATGGAGAAATGGCAGATTCTAGGACTGGGGAAGTGCAAGTACAAGATAACTTGGAACATCATGAGTGCCAGAGAATTAGGAAGTGTGCAAAGAATGTACGGATTTTTTAAAGGCAGAAAAGCCAACATTAATGAATTTCCAGCAGCCAAATATGGGAGAATTTGAGCATCAAAACAACTAATAATAGTAACAAATTGTAATTCATTCAATAACATGAGAATCCAGAAGTCCATCCATCTAAGTGAATGAATTAATGAATTATATGATAATGGCAAATTCTTCCACACAGTGGAATGCCAGCTAACAGCTGTAGAAGGATTTGGTACACTTAGACATCACTATTTGGCAGTCACTATAGTATTAATTCCAGCAACATTAAGGTGTGCTAAAATGAGTGGGTGAAAGGGTTGAATAGGAGGGTTTTAAATGGTTTCAAAGTATCTCCCACCTAAGCATGTTTACAGAAAAGGAAAAAAAAAATCACAGAAAAGGAAACATACCTTGATGTATCATCTTTATAAAGTGGACATAGTCATTACCATCAGTCGTGGAATGGAGAAATATCAGTTGCCACCCAGAGACTGCAAGGGCAAGGACATAGCATATTCGATATGCATTCCCTAGGTCTAATCATGAAGAAATATTGAACAAATCCAAATTGAGGGATGTTTTACAAAATGACTGGATTATGTAGATTTTTATGCCTAAAAATCTCAGCCAGCCATTGTAGTTCTTCAGTGGGATCTCTGGCTGGGTCTAGGAACCAAACTGACACAGACCAGATTAACAGGTAAAAAAGCATTTTACGTGGAGATCCTCACGAGAGAGGGAAGACCTGAAGTAATAGCCAAAGCAGAAAGGTTTTGTTCTTTTAAAACAAAGAATGATAAATTTTGTAAAGAAATGGTAAAACAGGGGAGACTGGACTAGTTGTTATGAATTCTAGGGAAGTAATTAGGAGATACACAGAGGGGTATAAAGCCAAGTAGAAGACAAGGGTTTATTTTGTACTTTATTTATTAAAATCCGTTGCAGCATCACTTCTCAGTCACTGGCAATACAGGTTGTGTTCTTGTGTTGGTGCGGGAAGGCGGCATTCTCACAGGAGTTCTAATGGCTTGCTGTAGGTAAGAAAGGGAAGTTCAGGTAAGTCTCTCTGATACTAATGCTTCTCAAGTGCGTTCAGCTTGAAATAACCCATATGCTAGGTTGGGATAATTGGGGGTGTTCATCCTTAACTCCTTCAGCAATAATCTTCAAATATACTAAAGTACTTAAAAATCAAAGAAAGATCAAGGGACTGACTGAGATGGAAATTGACTGGAGAGACAAGATGCCCAGGTACAATGTATAATCCTGAACTGGAACGTATCCCCCAAAGCCTGTTCCTGGGACAGCTGGTGAAATGTGAGTAGAGATTTTAGCTAAAGGATATACAGGAGTTCTATGGACTATTCTTGCAAGTTTTCTAAAAGTTAAAGCTGTTTTACATTAAAATCTTAAAATAGTGGGAGGATTGAGCTACCTGTTTCAGTGAAGAAGAGTCTTCTGCTTCCTGCATTAAGAGGTTTGGAGGGTCCTCCTATACATTCCTGCCATTGGACAATATGTAAAAAGTAATTATTTTCAGACACTGTGAAATAGCACAGTCTAAAAAGGAAAAAAGGATCCACCAATGTTACTATTGTTATATCCTCGCATAAAATGAAGCTATGTGAAAGAGATCTGCACCCCATATTCACTGCAGCACTATTCACAACAGCCAAGATATGAAATCAACCTATGTGCCCACCCAAGGATGCATCCATGAAGAAAATGTGGTACGCATACACAGGGAATACAATTCAGCCATAAAAAGAGTTGGCAACAACGTGGATGAACCTGAGGGACATTATGTTAAAGAAAATAAGCCAGGCACAGGAAGAAAAATGCCCACATGTTCTCACTCATATATGGAGTCTAAAACAGATGATCTCATAAAAATAGAGAGTAGAATAGTGGTTAGTGGGAGGGGAGAGGGGAAGGAGGTGGGGGAAAGATTTGTCAGTGGATACAAAATTACAAGTAGACAGAAGAAGTAAGTTCTGATGTTCTAGTACACATTAGGGAAACTATGGTTAACACTGTTGTATATTTCAAAATAGCTAGAGGAGAGGATTTTATATGTTCTTACCACAAATAAATGCTAAATATATGAAGTGGTGAATATGCATGATACCCAGATTTTATCATTATACAATATATACATGTATTGAAACATCACGCTGAACCCCATAAAGATGTACAATTACTTTGTCAACTAAAAAACAATATAAATATTTTTTAAAACTAGTATAATATACATAGATAGAGACCTATATTATGTTTTGCACATATCTTACAAAATAACCAATAGTCAAGTGTGTGTTTGTTTTTTGCCATCTTTCAACAGTAAACTTCTGAATTAAATTAAAAGGTGAAGTTTTGTTTTAAATTACCTTCATTTTTTGAATGTAATATATTATAATGTATTACATTTTCCCAGTTTTATTTTGTTTTATTAATAAGAGCAGTGAATCTTGTAACTGCAAATTACTTTTTACATATACCCACAAGTTAGAGTTTCACATAAGAGTAAAGAAAATTTTAACAGGTTGAGTGAATGGAAGGAAGAGAGAAAAGATAGTTGGACTCATCTCTGCTTTAACTTTTGGTTTTCTGATTTTTTTTAAAAAGTCTTTTCTTAATGAAACTATTGTTAATTCAAAAAGAGACATAAAGATGTAGAATGATAAGAGAAAGCACTTTTTTCTTCCTTTCCTGTTTACATGCATATGACAAAACTACTTAAGGAGAAAATATGTAACCATAGGTCTAATGTGGGTCACTTACAAAATGATCCAGTATTTCTTCTTTAACCCGCAGTTGTCTAATTGTCACATTAGTTTTTTAAAAATTTCTAAGTCAAGTGGCAAAATGTGTCGGAAATACCTACAGATCAACTAGAGCACAACTCTGGGCTCTGAGTCACCTGAATTAAACTTTGTTACCAAGGTACCAAGGTACCTCTCTCACTCTGTCTTATAATTATTTTCACATACATCTACTTCCTAATTTGCCTTCACTATAACGATGATGGCATCAGTCCAATATTTAATTAAGACCTATCTCCTTTTAACTAATGGTTAAATTTGATACCTTATTGCTGTATCCTAACAGGGTTGAGATTATGTGAAGGTTTTGGCTGAGATCCAGTCATCACAGCTGTTCTTACATAATCACTGCTTTGAGAAAACTGTTTTCTCCACCTCTAAATATGCTATTTTCAAATGTAATTTTGCGATGAGAACTTCTCTTATTCTCTTTTACACAAAAATTCATTCCCTTTGGGGAAATCTTTAACATAGGCTACTGACTGTTTTTCACAACTATTACTCATCTGTGATATCATTATAAAGTAAATCACCAGAAACTGTCTAATCTCAAGTGTCACAGAAAGAGTTGCACTTTATTGTTAGAACATTAAGGTGGAGAAGTTTCTAGAACAAAGAAACAACATGAATATAAAATATATTGAAATAAGCATGTTAATTTCATGTCTCTATTGTTTTATTTTCACTCTCAAAGAAGAAACACAAACCTGGGAATAGAAAGCAAATGTGTTATTCTGAACATTTTTTCTTTTAAAAATGAATAGTCTGCACTTCTTTATATGTTAAAAAAGAAAGTGCTTCTTTTTATTCATAATGTGCTTCAATTTTCTAATTCTGGATATTATGAACATTCAGAAACACTATACACAGAGTTGTATTCTATAGTCCTGAAGTGGAGGTGTGAAAAATAAAGATTTTCTTTTGGAGTGGCACTTAAAAACACTGAAATAAACACTGGGTGAAAGTTTCACATTATATACCTAGTTTAAATATAGCTTTTCATTGGGCGTAAGTTAGGTTTCATAATAGATTAAAAATACTTATATAATTATGATTGGCTTTTATGATATTGTGATTATGTAAACTCTAAACTCCAAAAAAAAAAAAAAAAGGTATATGTGATACAATTTTGTATTCTGGCCCTGCTAAGTTCACCTCTGTATGATGAAGCAAACTGCTTATAAAAGGATACTGTCATGGAAGAGTTGCAATTATGACACTAGCACCAAAATTTCTCATTTCATCCATTATATCTCATTTTGTCTTGGACCACACTAATGAGTCTTGATTAACTCTGTCTCTTATTCTGCCTAGGCAGCGCTACTTGGCATATCAATTGTCTTCTCTGCAATTTTTCAATTTTCAAGTTTGTTCCCTCAAATTTGAATGATGTCTAATTATACCAGTCCTGGCTGTCCACTGGCTGCTAAACTGAGATTAAAAACCCTTTTATAGAGGATCACAGCAGCTGTCACAGCACTCCATATCACAACTCAACAAGTGTGTACTGCTGAGGTGTAATATTATTGATCATATAGAGATCTAGTATTAACATACAATTAACAGTGAACTTGGAGGGTGCAAAAATTTATTTAATTTTTTAAAATAAGTGTACTGTAAATGACGACAATACCACTCTGCCCTGGATTCCATGTAAAACTTTTCTTCTCTACTGATTCAATTTATATATATCACTTCAACCAGTATCCCAATTCTGGTCCCTTTTATAGTTGGCTATCTATAAATGATGGTATGTTTAGGAATGTTAAAGAATATCTTTTTTTCCTTATTTGTTATATAAAAATCTAAACATAAAGGGTTTTGAACAAGGGTGGTTCACATGTGTGAGATCTGTACAGTTGTCAGTGGCCCCACACTCAGAAGTACTTGTGCTTGGTTTAATGCTCTGCTGTCTTTGTCTCGAAATTCTTAATAACTTTTAGACAATTCATTGTTTCACTGGTCTTAAATTATGTAGCCAGTCTTCTTTTTTTTTGAGACGGAGTCTCGCTCTGTTGCCCAGGCTGGAGTGCAGTGGCACGATCTCTGCTCAAGCCAGTCTTCTTTTGACATTTGGCAAAAGTGATTAAAAAATCTGATCATAGGTGATTTGGGATCTTAATTTGGGAGACAGGAACTCTCAGGATAAAGGGGAAATGTTAATTCAATAAGTACTTATAAAAGGCCCACTCTTTGGCAGGCACTGCTCTAGATACTGGAGATATGGTAGAGGGGAAAGGCAAAATTCATTTATCATGGCGCTTACGTTTTAGAGAGAAGATAGAGAAGTAAATTTAGAGACTACAGTAAAGTATGCCAGATGACAAAAACTGTAGAGAAAAATACAGAATTAGACAGACACACACACACACACACACACACACACACACACACACAGGAGAAGGCAGAAGAGAGAGAGAGAAAGGAGAGGAGACACTGCCCACCAGGACAGAGATGGGATAGGACTGTAGCATCAGTCTTCCTCTGCTGAAGTAATCTTTGCCTTCGGACAAACTCACTCCCCTCCCAGACCTTTTAATATGAAAAGAGATGCTTACTTTGTCCTCTGGGTGGAAAAAATTGAATTAGTGTGAGGTTTTATTACGAAGATGTTAAAATTTATAGTTAGTGAAAATATTTCTCTTGCCCAGAGCAAATTCTTTACTGTGGCAAATAGTGAGAATGAGCATCAAGGAGGGCGGCAGGGGGCATAGCTAATGCAGTCCTCTTGTTTATTTTTTCCTTTTATTTTTGATTGACACATAATAATTGTGCATATTTATGGAATACAGATTGATATTTCCACATGTGTGTATAATTATAATGATCAAATGAGGGTAATTAGTATATTCATTACCTCAAACATGTATTGCTTTGTGGACGTTCAAAATTCTCTCTTCTAGACTTTTTAAAATATATAATAAACTATGGATAATCATATTCACCCTATAGTGCTGTAAAACACAATAACTCATTCTGTTCATCTAGCTGTAGCTTTGTATCTCTTAACCAATATTTCCTAATCTTTCCTACCCTCTCCCCTTCCTAGCTTCTAATGCTCACAGTTCTACTCTCTACTTTCATGAGTTCAATTTTTTTTAAATTTAGCTTTCACATATGTGTGAAAACATGTGATATTTATCTTTCTATTCCTGACTTATTTCCCTAAATAAACTCCAGGTCTATCCATGTTGCTGCAGATGACAGGATTCATTCATTTATATGTATATATAATACATTTTTTATCCATCTCTCTGTTGATGGACATTTTAGTTGATTCCATATCTTAGTCAATTGTGAATGGTGCTGCAATAAACATGGTGATGCAGGTATATCTTTGATATACTGATTTCCTTTCCTTTGGATAAATACCTAGTAGTAGACTTGCTGGGTCATGTGATGGTTCTATTTTTAGTTTTCTGAGAAATCTTCATGATTTATCCATAATGACTATGCTAATTTATATTCCCATCAACGTTGCACAAGAGTTCCCTTTTCTCCACATCCTCCACAGCATTTGTTATTTTTTGTCTTTTTGATAATAGCCATTCTAACTTTTTGATAAGTCATTCTAACCAATCCAGTTAGAATATATTGTTATCTCATTGTGGTTTTTATTTGCATTTTGGTGATGATTAATAATGTTGAGCATTTTTTCATATAACTGTTGACTGTTTACATATCTTCTTTTGAGAAATATCTGTTCATTTCCTTTACCCACTTTTTAATTACATTATTCAGTTTTGTTTCATTTTTGTTTTGTTTCTTGCTGTTGAGTTTTTGGTAGGTGTTACATATAAGTCTCTTGTTAAATGAGTAGTTTGCAATTTTTTTTTTCTCATTCTACATGTTGTCTTTTCATTTTATTGATTGCTTTCTTTTCTGTGAAGAGCATTTTAGTTTAATTTAATCCTATTTGTCAGAATTTGGGGGAATTGCCCATGCTTTTGAAGTGTTAGCCATAAAACCAATGTCCTTGAGCATTTCCCCTGTTTCCTTTCAGTAATTTTATAGTTTCATGTTTAAGTCTTTAATCCATTTTGAGTTGATTTTTATGCTTGATGAGAGATAAGCATCTAGCTTTATTCTTCTGCATGTGGATGTCCATTTTTCCAAGGACCATTTATTGAAGAGGGTTCCATTTTCTCAGTGTATATTCTTAGCACCTTTGTCAAAAATCATTTGGGTCGTAAGTGTAAATTTGGTGAATTTACTTCTGAGGCAATTTTCTTATTTCTGCCAGCTAAATTGTTTTTGTCTTAAGAAAACACACCTAGAGAGCTGATGGGTCTTGGTGTTTGTAACAGGTACCTGACACCTTTCCAAATAAATTTGAAGATTTAGAAGAGCATGTGAGGGTCATATGCCTAAAATAATCAATTCCCATATTATTTGCCATTTCCAAAAATAATATGTAATAGAACATAGTCTTAAAGTGTTATGTATTCTACATTTCAAATGTTACTTCTTTTAAGAATATATTTTTATTTGCACAGAGGCAATGTGTGTGTGTGTGTGTGTGTGTGTGAACTTAATGTACAAGTCATGAATTTGGGCCATGCTGAAAGAATGTGGTTGTCATGAGCAATAATCTACTTACAATGCCTTCTAATGATCATAGCATCTTTCCAATGATAAGCTAAAGTTCCTCCAAATGCATTATAAATGGAATTTCAAGCATTCTTAGAATGTATGCAAATAATGTATGACCACTATGCTTTAAGAGCTTATCATATAGACTCTGGAAAGTGAACTAAATTTAATACAATTATTAGTAAATGAGTAGGTTAGTTGCTAAATCTGTGGGTCTTCAAAAGGTTGAACTACTTTATGTTTATAATAAACTTCATTAAGTTTATTTAGCCTAGGATCCTTAAAGTTTATAAACATAATTAAATTTCATAAAAGTATATATCACCAATCAGTGACTAAGTTCTATAAGGTTAAAAAATCCATTCATATAAGCAGCATCATCAGCAAAAATAGTTATCTTTACTTAAACTCTAACAGTCTTCATTAAACACTGTTGCTTTTGGCTGGACATGTTGCCACTCTCATAATGTATTAACCAGATACAATCACTGCTATGTATTACCAAAGTTGTTTTATGTAGATTATATGCCCTCATTTCTGCAATCAATCTCCTATATATTTCCTGGATCACATTCTGTTTCTTGTTTTGCCTTGTGATAAAAAATATACTTAATTTTTATTTTTCAATCTCTACTTTTAAATTTTTTCAATATCTTTTCAACAAGATTTTGAAGCAAAGTACATTAATTTGTAGTAGTATTTATTCTGGATAGTTTATATTCCTGTTAGCCAAGTAGTTTCCAATATGTACCATTCTTACCATCTCTTCCAATAACTGAGGGGGAATTTTTAATGGCTAATGATGCATATGTGTTAGTATCTCTTTAAAATATTTTTTCACGTTGATAGGCTCGGTGGTGCTAATATAATCATCTAGCTATTGGAATTTAGTTTCAAAATCTAAGAGTAATAGAAATAAATCTGCAAAAGCTGGAAGAAATATTTTGGGTTTTAATTGAATTGCACACATCATGTTAAATTATCTTGACATATCTTTTTATTATTTCTTTTGATTCCAGTTGTAGAATACAATACATGAACACTGGGGCTATTTCCTAGGATCAGTAGTAGTATTAATGCATTTGTAGCCCATATATCATTTTCACAGCGTCTGAATAACTTCTGTAAGTCTACATACTACTTCATGTGGAAAAATTAAAACATATTGCATATGTTGCTTACATTGAAGTCTTCAAACTTCCCAACAACCTGAACTAATGAAAATGTTGTGTAGGTCGATTATTACCTTTGTAAATGTGGAGTACTTTTTGTTAAAATTCAGAAGCATCCAGTAAGTAATGAATATTATAAAGAAACAAATTAAGAAATTCAAATCACTAGTAACACCAATTTAAAGCTAGAAATACGAAAGTTAAAATAATGTTATTTTATTTGTTCTTACTGTAAGTATCCATAGTCTTAAAACTAAGTTGATAAACAAAAACATCAAACAAGTATGGCAAGTGGAGAGAAAATGATAAATTAACTGGGCGTGGTGGCTCACGCCTGTAATCCCAACACTTTGGGAGGCCAAGGTGGGCAGATCACCTGAGGTCAGGAATTTGAGACCAGCCTGACCAACATGGAGAAATCCTATCTCTACTAAAACTACATAAATTAGCTGGGCATGGTGTCAGGAGCCTGTAATCCCCACGACCCGGTAGGCTGAGGCAGGAGAATCAGCTGAACCCAGGAGGTGGAGGTTACGGTGAGCCAAGATCGCGCCATTGCATTCCAACCTGGGCAACAAGAGCAAAACTCCCAGTCAAAAAAAAAAAAAAGAAAAAGAAAAATGATAAATTGTTTTTAACGTTAATAAAACCATTGAAAACACAACTTTTCTGCCCAAGTATATCATGAATCAGTTATAAATAACTTATATACTTCACTCGTATTTAAAAGATCAGTTTTCCCATGTGGTGACACCCATGGCTAACTGGCCTTCCCCGTAGCTCTCACTTTGAGTGTGACTCTCATACAGTGAGGAAAAGAAGGGATTCTGGCTGGCACTCTGTCCCTAAAAATAAATGGCTGTAGCTTTTCATCAAACTTCAGAGGCTGTTCAGAACACAGTTGTGATAAATAGTATACTTGCTTTTGCTCAAATTGCTTTAGTACACTATAAATGCACATTAAAAGATGTATCAGTCTGCTTCAAAACAAACAAATAAACAAATTACGATAACAACAACCACAACAATAACATTTATAGGGTCAAAATATCCAGAACAGAATAACTGATAGCAAGGCTGAGTGTTATTGTGCCATGTTCTACTGTCTACTCAATGCCATGCACTGTCTTGAGGGTGGGAATATAATGGTAAGCAGACATGTCTTCCACTGTCCGCACCATACTTATCACACAGAGTGGAAGTATATCTTACAGTCAGAAGGAAATGCATACTTTAAAATTTAAATATGACAACAAAACATGAGACTCTTAAGGGATGGAAAATAAATTCAGTGATAGTTACTGGATTATGGAGGGAAAATTATACTAGCTTAAGAGACAAAGTTGGAAAGGGAAACAGGAACCAAACCATGATGGGACATGTAAGTCAGGTTTCAGAG
This sequence comes from Papio anubis, assembly GCF_008728515.1. Lineage (NCBI taxonomy): Eukaryota > Metazoa > Chordata > Mammalia > Primates > Cercopithecidae > Papio > Papio anubis. The sequence continues at coordinate 52,266,228 of NC_044978.1, forward strand.
TATAGACTTTCTTCTTAAAGGAAAGGGAAGCCATTGAAAAGTTGCAAACAGAGAAGTGCTATAATCAGACGTCTGTCTCCCACAGAAGGCAACTGGGTAAATACCAATATCATTCACTTAAAGAGAGATCAGGCTGGAAGTGGTGGCTCACACCAGTAATCTCAGCACTTTGGGAGGCTGAGGCAGCAAGATCATTTGAGGCCAATAGTTTGAGACAAGCCTGGGCAACACAGTGAGGCCTCATCTCTACAAAAATATAAAAACAAAAGAGGGATCACTGGAAAAGAGGCAAGTTTGAGACATAATGTTTTTAAATAATCAAACATTGAGTATGATATGTCTACGACTCAAGGGTACATGTCCAATAGGCAATTCAACCTATATCTTTAGCAAGCAAGATAGTTGTGTGGTGTGAAATATAGTTTTGTAGCTTTATATAAGTAAAATTATACTTTAAGATGGAGTAAGGGAGCAAAAGAAACAAATGCTACTAAAATGTCACTTGTATGCAAAGAGAAAAGGAAAAAAAATATTCAGGTAATTTAGGGTGAATTTGTTCAATGATTTTGGATATTCCAGGCTCAGAGAAATTATGGGGGCAGAAAACTGATAGCAATAACTTAAGGAGAAAAAGGAGAGATGACTTATTAGTATATTTCCAAAACCATAGCTTTTTTGTGGAAGAGAGAAATAACCAAGTGTAATGATGGTTGAATTAATAAAAGCTTCTTCAGCTTAACAAGTTTTAATGTTCAAATACTGATGGGCATCCGCCAGGATATGTGTTTCGCTTTATTTTCCTCCTTCTTTGTCTAAATAAAACAACCTTGAGGAAACCTGAAAGGACAGTGTAAATTTTTGGGTGCATATGTGTTAGAAAATTGTTGAGTTTTTGTTCTAATTTTAGTTTGATCTAGTAAAAAAGAGAAACTTTGATCTGACGTGAAGGGTATTTTACAAAGAAAAGTGAAGCAGTTTCCTAATTTCAGGACACTTTAAGGAGAAGTAAAGGACAATTAACTTTACTTTGAGATTCTTAATGTCAGGACAACCGGACCTCTGGCAATTTTTGCTGTCCGACATTATGGAACATCCCTTCCTCTGTTGTTATATTGCCCCTGATCTCTCAATCTGTACTAGAGAATTTTAATAAAGTCATTCCATTCCAGTTAGTCAATTCTTGCCAATTATGCCTCTGCCACCCTCTGAGATAAAACCTTGTGGATCCCAGAAAAGGCTGTCCTGCCAATGCTGGGACAGAAAGTGAGAAAATGTTGAAAGAGAGAAGACTGGGGAAGGAATGTCATGTCATTCTAAGTCAGAATTTGGAAATTGTAAGTCTCATGATTTAGGTATCTGCCCCTTCTTCCAATTTCATGTTATATATGAAAATATAAAAATTTTAGGTTTAAAGCATATTAATATAAAGAGTAAATGTCTTCTTTAAAGAAAGATCAGAAAGGCTAATCATTCACTCTCTTTCCCAGGAAAGGTATTAGGCTTCTGATTTACATGAATAAAAAATATTGGCCTAAATAGTTAAATACATGTAACCAATTTGATTCAAAGAATTAAGATTCCATAACAGAACCAAAAAACCTTAGTCTGTAGCCTATTAAAAATGTTTGGAAATGTAAATTGAAGTGACAACATGGAACAGTTCTGTTGATACAACTCTTTTTAATTATAAAATTATGCAAAACCATATAAAATTTAAGAATTTTATAGAAGGTATTAAGATTTGCTAAGGAAAGAAATTTTGAGTGAGTTGATGTTCTAACAGGCATTGACAATTATTTTCTTATTATTATAAGGAGGCAGGTAGTAAATATTTTAGGCTTTGCAGGGCAGATGGTCTCTGTGTAACCACTCAGTTCTGCTACAGCAGCTTGAAAGCAGGCAGACATAAAAGAACGAGAGTGGACATGTCCTAATAAAACTTTATTACAAACAGGCCAAAGGCTGGATTTGGCCCAAGGGCCATAGGTTGTGACTCCTACACTACCTGCTAAAATACATGTGATGAATATTCTCCCTAAAAAAAAAGTTATATGGAACAACATTTTTCATTTGTATATGTCAACATCATTGGTTTTTGTGGGAACTCCAGCTGTCATAAACCCACTGTGAGACAAATGATCAAGAAGGACTTCCTGTTTGGAGATAGTGCCATTGGCAGTGATGCAGCATCTGCAATCTGGAGTAAGAAGCCCATATGGAACTCCTTTCCATTTATTTTTTTACTATTTGTCTCTGCAATTTGAGACTGACTCTTTATTGCACCATAACTGTTCATCTTGAGTATTTTTGAGACGGAGTCTCACTTTGTCGCCAGGCTGGTGTGCAGTGGCACAATCTTGGCTCACTGCAACCTCCGCCTCCTGAGTTCAAGCAATTCTCCTGCCTCAGCCTCCCAAGTAGCTGGGATTACAGGTGCATGCCACCACGCCCACCTAATTTTTGTATTTTTAGTAGAGATGGGGTTTCACCATGTTGGCCAGGATGATCTTGATCTCTTGACATTTTGTTCCTCCTCCCTTGGCCTCCCAAAGTGCTAGGATTACCCGTGTGAGCCACTGCACCCGGCCAACTGTTCGTCTTCATATGGCCAAAACCCATACAGATTTGGCAACAAAATTGCTACCAGGGCCTAATTTCTGTCTGTTCTAAAACTCTGGGTCTAGGACTTTTCCTTTCCTTTTGTTCCCAAAATATTCAGTTCTTTCTCTCATAATGGCCTTCTCGTCTGCATTTCCATGCCAAGGTCTTAGCTCTACCTTTTCTTGAGTCTTCTCAAAAACAACAGAAATACTTCCTGGCCAGTTTTCATATCTCAAGTCATGCATCTGTTCAATAATTTTTCATACTTCTGTAAACCACAAATAAAATCTTAAGCCTCCCAAGCAACTGAAAGTACCCCCTCTCTGCCAAGGGCATTCCAAAGTAAACCTGAAAATCTAGTTCAGACCATGATGGAAAGATAAAGTTGGACATGCCTCATTATACCCTCCTCTCTTTGGAATTCAAGCACAGCTAACTAGCCTTATTAAAGCAGAGATCTTTAGACTGAAAAAATAGACTTTGTGTAGCAATAAGATACCAAATTCTAGCCTGACTCTAGTGTAACATCACATGATAGATAGCAGGCACTGGAAGAAATTAAAATATTTTACCCAAAAATATATTTCTTTGACATATTTTGAAATGGCCCTGTAAAGAGTGGAGAATATACTTTTTTTTTTTTTTTAAGAATCCCCTTTCCTTTCCAGGTCTTTTTCCTGATCCAAGAGAGAATTAACTGAGTCTGCATCTTTTTAGGTTTGATAAGAGCTCTGAAGCCTGCCACCTGGAGGTTTTATCTGCATGATAAAACCTTGGTCTCTACAACCCCTTACCTTAATCTGGAAATTCCTTTCTATTGGTTCCAAGTCTTTAGATAATAACTCTTTCAAGCAGTTGCCAATCAGAAAATCTCTGAATCCACCTATGACTTGGAAGCCGCCACTTTGAGTTGTTGCACCTTTCTGTACCAAACCGTTATACATCTTATATGTATTGATTGATGATTTATATCTCGCTAAAATGTATAAAACCAACCAGTAGCCTGACCATCTTGGGCACATGTTCCCAGGATCTCCTGGGGCTGTGTCACAGGACATTGGTCATTCATATTTGGCTTGGAATAAGTCTCTGCAAATATTTCACAGAATTTGACTCTTTGCATTGACATTTCTACCTGACCTGTGATCCAAAAGGTCATCCTGATTGCAACTAGGAAAACCAGTTGCTTAGCATGGACATACGCCAACTCTTAGTGCAGCAGACACAGGGACTGTGTGCAGGTTTACATATGCAGAATAAACTGGAAACCAACTATTACCTGTCTCAAACCATTGTGAGTTAGACTCATCCAGAATTTGTAAAGTTCAAAGACAGAGCAGCCCCTTCAGTTACTGTAACTACTGTATCCTGACCACCAGTTTCTGAAGGAACACAGTCACTCAGGCATACAAAGAGTCTCCAACTATTGCATAACAGGATGGCATAAAGGATTCAATCCAGAGATATGGCTATAGAGGGGAAAGGTGGAGATTAAATAGTCACATCTAGGAATAAACCTGCTAACTCAGCCGGGTCGTGTAAATAGTAGAGCTGGGTAGAATTACCAGCTGATAATTGCATTTGAAATATACAGATAGTAAAATATTTTCTTGCTGGTTACTCCCAGACAAAATTTTATACCTGCCTCATATAATGTCAGGACGTCTCAAAATCTAAATTAAATTAACACACTTGCTATGAAAAAAAAAAAAGAACTTAATATGGACATTTTCCTTCCTTTCTACTCAGCCTAATTTTGGTACTTTGTTGAGATATTTCTTCTGTATATGTAAGGATTAGAATTTCCATTGTATTGGAAGAAAGCAAGATATAATAACTGTATACTGTTTTTTCTCATTTTTCAGTTGCAGTTACATACGTTTTTAACAGACTGGTAGCTTGCTGAGGGTCTTCACTTGACTATAGACTTTTAGAAATCTGGTTACTTAAGAAAAAATGATTCAGTTCTTACTGTGTGCTAATAGCCACAATAGGTACTGAGGATTCCTACACAAGTAAGAAAGAAACCTCACCCTCAAATGCTCACAGAGAGACAGTTCTAATACGATCTGAGAAGAGCTACAATAAAGTGATAGACAGTATGTTATGGGAACGCTAAAGGACTTCACTCAACTAACAAAGGGACTATATAATATTAATTTTCAGGTAATTACTTATAGGCAAATACCTTAATTACAAGAATCAAATATCTTACTAAAGCAGAATACTAATATTTTTACTATTTTTTTCCATTAATTGCTACAGCTACCCCTGACCATACTATCAGGGAGTCCAATATTTCCTCCTTGAATTTTCCAAAGGCTATGTGAAAAATGTATAGTCCAAAATGTTCTGTTTCCACATTTAAACTAAATGATAAGAATAATAGGATCAGCTCATTATTATCTATTGCTTCTACCTGTGAATATGTTGTGTCATAGTTCAGATATATATAAATGGGTGGGCTCATTTATATTTTATTAATTATTTTATGTTAAGATGCAGAAATTTTCTAGTGGAACTGGTTCTGGAGTTTATCACCTCACATGCCCAGAATTACTGAACTATTTTCTACTCCCAAGTATCCACCTCTAAATATTTGGTAGCTTTTTCTTTTAAAATTTCATAAAAGAAATGGTCTGATTATATTCCTTTTCCTAATTACAAAAACACTCATTTAAAATTATCGTTCTTGAGATACGTAAGATGTTTTCAAAGTGTCCTATATTATTTCTCTTCTATAAAAAACGTTCTCAGTGAACATGAGCTGGACTCATTGTGCTAAAGACATTGTGACCAAAACTTAAATTTAAAAATCTACGCATACACAGATCATCTGAGGTATGCCATTCAGCTATCTGATTATCGAGCATTCATTAGGCAACAGATGCCATCAATGTATGAATTGTTACTTATTACTCTTCTTCATGAGACTCCAGGATACTGCAAAGGCTACCTCCTCCCTCAGTACAGAAACTCTAGCTACTTTTTGCTGCAGCCTGACACTTATACTTGCTGTCCCCCAAATCATAGATTTAGTGACAGAAATGAGTCAGGTAGACTTTCAACACTGTCATACTAAAAAAATCAACTTATTAATATGCTACAGTGGCTATTTGCAACAGAGTTGTGTTGTCATAGCTAAAATACTGGACTCAAAGCTGAAGTATCAATATTCCAGTTTTCTAGTTAAGATATCATTTTCCTTTGCAGAAAGCTTGTTGCTCTCCAGCTCCCATTCTTATTCCTCAACTCAACAGTGTCTCATCAGAAATCTAATGCTTAAGATTTATGACACAATTAAGATTATTGTTTATTTCTTTTACCTTCCCTTTCTCAAAAGAAATCATACAGTTTGGAGGCCATAAAGAGTGTGTTTTACTTTTGAGTGAGTTAGTTATTGTATTATGGAAGACCATACAATGTCTAACAAAAAGCGAGAGCTCAATAAATAAATCTACCAACTTTGGAGATGGTAATCAAAGGTGGCTGGGGGAAAGAGCAACAAACTCTTTTACTCTCCTTCAATACTGTTAGAAAACTATAGCACAAGCTCCCTATAGAAGATGGTATAAGCTAAAGGACTGTCTTTATTGCTAGAGCAAAATCCCAAATTTAGATAATCTCAGGTTAAGTCTTTTACCCAAGCAAAAAGTTTTGCAAGCTTCTCCCTCATTGTGAATTCATTCTCCTTCATTGATTCTATACTCTTCTTTCCAGAATTAATTCTACTTCCACCTGAACTCCCCAAGTGGGATTAATGATTAAACATTTTTAATGGATGGTCCCTAAATGAAGTATAAATGAATTACCCAGAATATTGATAGATAGCTGAAACATAGATAGATGCAATGGTTAATCATGTATTCTCATTAGAAAATTATGCAGGAAGTAGAATAATACCTTTGTCCACAAGACCTAGACATTCTCATCCTATATGAGAACATTTGGTTTTTTCTTCAACCTAGAGCACCAGTTCATCAGTCTTTAAGTGAGTATCTTTTCAAAAGCTTGATTGAGTAAGGATTGGGTTTTCACACTATAGCACCCTCTCCTTGAGAGAAGAGAGTAACACATAGCAAGTTGAAGCTGAAGAAAGTAACATGAAGAAATAGTACAAGAAATACAACATGAATTCAGGTAGTTATAGTTAAGATATCATTTTCCTTTGCAGAAAGCTTGCCGCTCTCCTGCCGCCATTCTCACTCCTCAACTCAACAGTGTCTAATCAAAATCTAATGCTTAAGATTTACAACACAATTAGGATTATTATTTATCTCTTCAGATAGAAGTACAACATGAATTCATGTGGGCATTTCTGAAGCATGGCATGATTCTACTTAATTATATTTTAGTTTAGGGTATTAATCACCAACCTTATATTGACTACTATGAATTTTGTGCCATACAACAGACTATAGATATGATGAAAAATGTCTTACCTTTCCCTTAGAGAAGCTTAAACCCAAAAAAGGGAGAAAAATCCAAAGTAGACTGTGCTATTTCCCGTGATGATGTAAGCACAGGGTGTTACAAGAGTACAGGAAAGAACTCCTATTTTCTCAAGGAGAGTTTGCTAATGAATGGAAACCTTAAGATCTCCTCTAATTAAATAGGACAATCCTCCATCAAAATGAGAATAGAAGATGCCAAAGAATGGCTGGGGATGCTAGTCTTGCAAAAACCTCATAAAATATATGAGAAATTGAAAAAATAGAACTTCTTTTCTAACACTTGTGGCCTAAAATTATCAAATTAGAGTGAAATGAGTCTTTTGTTCTCTGATGGTAGAACAGGGTGCCTTATATCCCCTTTTGTGTGAAAAAAAAGTATTTGCCAGGATTCTCCGGACAAGTAAAGTCAATTTGATTGATTGATTGATAGATAGATAGATAGATAGAGAGATAGATAGATAGACAGATAGATAGATAGATGAGAGGCAGGCGGAGACACAGAGAAAGAGAGACAGAGAAAGAGATTTATTATAAAAGATTGGCTCCTGTGAGTATGGTGTCTGGGAAATCCCATGATCTGACATCTGCAACCTGTTTCCAGTATTGCCAGGGACGTAGTTCAAGGCCTAAGAGCTGACAGCGTTGATTCCAGTCTAGAAAAAAAAGACCAGAGAATCAGGAGCACAGAGGGGAGGAGAAGGTCAGTGGTCCAGTTCAAACACTCAGGCAGAGAGTGAATTATACCTTTCTCAAGCTTTTTGTTCTATTGAGGCTGTCTGTAGATTGGGTGATGCCCACCCACATTGAAGAGAGATGCCTATTTACTCAGTCCACTAACTCAAATAAGAATTTGTTTCAGAAATATTCTTATAAGCACACTTGGAAATAATGTCTAACCATAGGTCTGGGCACCCCCTGTTCCAGTCAAGTTGACACATACAATTAACCATCATGATGTGCCCACAGGAACTCAAGGGAGCCTTCCAGCTAGAGTGAGGAAAGCTTTCCTAAAGACAGAACTGACATTGGAATGGTGGTAATGGAACAGAGAGAGAGTCCCAATAAACATCACTGCCTAGGTACTGTCTTAACTCTAAGCATTTCAATCATAAGAGCCAATATGACTTTATTGTTTGAGGCAATTGAGTATATATTTTTTTCATTTAAACCATAGATATGACAATGCTTTTTAACTAATTCTCAAAGTGATAGAAACAAATGTCCTTAAAGATGTTCTGACATAATTTTTATGTCAAAATATATCAGAATTTTTCCATTGTGTTGTATCAGACTACATATTTGTATTATATATGTAAATAGTCCCTAGATAAATGATTGCATGCTATTATTGATGGAAAGCATACACAGTGAGTTGTGCTGACTTATTTCACTTCTATCATTGTATTCTCTTTTCCTCACATTGAAACATCACTTATGTTGGCCACTGGCAGAGTCTATCTGCCTAACTAGATGGACCAGAAATCTAATCTGGTGTGACAAATGAAAGAGACACATAATTGGCTATAAAATGCTAGGGTGGAACTGTTATCAATTTTAAGCAATTGACGTTCTCAGAACAACATTATACACAGCACAAGTGATTACAATTACTATTGGGAATCATTCAATGTTTCTGTAATCTTCTAGTGGGTTATAAAAATTAACAGAAACTTTTAGTAACCAGCATTTTACTTGCATATGATGATGATCTGAGTTTAGCTCTTTTGATGGAAAGTGGTCCTGTCCATATAGCTATTGCTGTCTTTTTGTAGAAAGTATCTATCCCTAAACATAATATGACTGTTTTCCTTTAAGTATAAAAGCCTTTAACTTTAACTTGTGTCAAAGTTGCTCGCTGTATTACTTGCAGGTGAGGATACTTGTTTTGTTGCCCTCACCTTCTGCTGTCTCTACTAACTTCACGGTCTAGTGAAATTTTAAGACCCACCAGTATTATTATTCAGATTTTCTATTGCTCACACAGTTTTTACTCACCCTAATTTACTAAAAAACTGAAACTTTTGAGTTTTGAAGGAAACTGAAATTGCATAGCTGAAAGTTGAGAGAAACTCTAGGCCATATACAGAGTTATGTCCCAATAGCTTCCTGGCTTGCATCTTAGGGAACTGATGAAATTTAGTCCAAACTTGGAAATGTCACTCTTAGCAAGAGATTATGCTCTACTACTGTTTATTTCTGGCCTTGCATTCTCCCAGTGTATCACATGTGTCCTTCCTATAGCTTCTCTGAAAATTGGCTCACTCTCCATTTCACTTATTTTAGCAGGTTCTGTATTATTTGGCAGACAGAAAGACACAAATGAGACAGTACTCTATGTGCCCACGTACACCATGTGCTTACAATTACACTCTTCAGCATGCATGGATTTGTAAAAAAAAAAAAAAAAAAAAAAAAACCTTAAACACAATTTTCTAGGCAACTGTGAAGCTGCAACATTTAAAAAAATCCAGGAAGCATTCTTCTTTGTTATGTTTCCAAATATAAAATGTTACAACAGGATAATAATAAATTTCCATAGTTATGTAAAATTCTTAATGTGGCAATGAACGGTTAATTTGAAATGCCCTAACAGAATGAAAATTCTAATAATAACAGTAAGACATCTTAACATGCTTCCAGTTTTTGCCAGGTACTGTGTTCACCATATCAGATGAGTTAAATTCTGATACTTTCAACAAATTCTACACAGTTGGAGTCATTATCCACTTTTTAAGGTTAAGGAGTTTGAGACTCACGTAAGTCATTTGCCCAGGGCCACACATGGGTAAGACAAAGGGCTGAGACATAAATTCTATTTTATTTATGTTTAAAACTTATGCCTTTTCAGCTATAGCACCAACTTCTGCTTCAAAGTGTCAGTACGATTAGAATTTTTTGTCACAAAATAAATTATGAGTGAGAAATAGATACATTGTGGAACATACACTTTGGTTTGTTTAAATGGACTGGTGAGAATGTCAGGACTCGAAAGTAATAGACAGATTTTACATATTTATTATACTCTAACAAGATCTTAGTTCTGGGCTGACCGTCCAAGATACTGCCCAACAATTACATAATTGTTCTTCTCCAGGAAATAAACTAGAGCCATGATATTTGTCATGTATAGAAAGATAGTATCATTGTTTACCTTTTCTAATTATTATTTTAACAAAAATATAGTCATAAAGTTAGTTTCTATTGTCTTATGATTAGAAATATCATAATAATGTTGACTCTACATAATAAAAAAATTTCAAATGCCTCAAGATTATCTGTGGGGATTCAGTTTAAACTATTTAACTGGCAGATGTATTCTGGACAGAAATTTAGTGTGGATATCAAAGGGCTTCAAAATAAAATTAGTTCACCATTCTTGTATAGCAGAGCTTAATCAGTCTGACAAGTTTAAGAAGACTTTCCTCACAGCCAAAGGTTATTTTGACAAAGCCAAATTAAGGACCAAGTAGATCTTGATACACAGAAAGAATGCTCAGTCCCTACTGAGTCTAGTGATAATTAACATCTGACTTAAAAAACCATTGGGAATGACTTGGAACGCTTTAATTGGTCCACCTTACTTGCCTGCAGGCTTTTCTGTTAGGGGAATGATTTAAGTCTCTTCTTACTTTCAGCTAAATCTCAGCATGTCTCAAATTTCTGAAGCCACCTTTATCATTTGAGGCCCTGAGGAAAAAATGAATTGTAATTCAGCTTTCATCTTACTTCATGGAGAACCTTAAGTGTTTCTATAGCATTAAAGGGAGAGCTGACTAAGAAGGCAGAAATCAATCACAAGGTAAAGAAAAATAAGTAGGAATGCATCTTTAGGGGTCCATTAATACACATGACCTACTTCTTTCATGGAAAATTTGTCAGATTATTATACATTTTAATGCAAAAGGGTAAGAAAGGATTAATTTGCAAAATCACTGGGGAAGCAAACTGAGATACACTGAGTCAGTACATAACCACACATTTGCTTTCATCTATCAATATTGGTCACTCCCATGGGAAAATGGAACAGAAAATTGTGGAACATTAACTGTATCACTCATATATATTTATTATTGCCTACTTTGAATGAAACCCATGGGAGGGTGGCTATAAAAAAATAATGATACCCTGATATCCATTAAGGGTGCGGATCTGACTGAAGGCATTATGAAATGTGGTAACACTTACAGCTGGACCACAACGGAAGCAGAAATAAATATGCAGATGCTCCAAACCAGTCTGCCTGTCAATGAACCATTAAGGCACATTATCCCAGCTGTCAACATTTTTTTCTGTTTGTTTTGAGTATTCATCTTTGCTAAATAGTAGACAGACAAATTAATCTGTTTATTTTTCAGATTACACTTTTATAAATTTGGAAAGGTAAAACTATGTAAAGTTTTTGATGAAATGATGCTCTCTTGGAAGTTTTTGTATTGGTTTATTTGGTCTTTCTCTTTTTATTATAAATCATACTATCCTAATTTCAGAGAATATGTATATGTATATATAATTTGTAAATAATATCTGCCTTATTTTACTTTCACATATATGCAATGCATATTGTTATATAAATTCCTTGCACTTAAACACTAAGTCATTATTATAAAGATAGTCCTTAATGTGGATTTGAGCTATGTAGTTGTAGATAACATGTTCAGAAAGAAATTCTTAAAATCTCCTTGGATGCAGATAAAAAAAAAAAAAACAGCAACATATTTTTTTCTTTTTTGGTACTTTTTACTATACACACACACAGAGAGACACACACACAAACACACTTCAATAGAATAAGAGTTCCAGTATTTTTGTACACAGAGACAGAAGTGGCAAATGAGTAGAAAGTAGAGTCCTGCTGTCATTAAGAGTACTTGAATCTCTAATTCTGAATGAGTTATCTGAGTGTTGTCAGTGAGCACAGTGAAAAATTCTTGTCAATCTGATATTTAATTGGAGGTACTTCATTCTATTTGTAGTCTCTGGAGGAAAACCCTCTCAAACAGTGGACTCATAACACTTTTAATTAAGATACTTCACTCCAAGACTTGCTTTCATTTAAAATACACTGAATTATTCTTTCAGGATTCAAAGGAACACATGACATTGACATGAAATACATGGCAGCAAAATCTATGGGACAACAATTTATAGAGGGTTGTCTTAGGGGAAAAGTTTTGTCTTAAATTCCTGTCATTCCTCAAGAATTTGTTCTATTTTCAGGTAGGAAGAAATTATTATTTGTAGTATCGTATATGTAAGCATGGGAAGGAACAATGACAGTCCATCAAGATGTAATTTTGTTACTGGTAAGAATCAAACTTACAATGTGAGATGGGAGAATATGTTCTTAAGTTGCCCACAAGCCAATTCATCTTCAAATAAAAAAGTCGCCATAATGCGGGTAAAAGAATAGCACTGGAAACTAGAAAAAGTAGTTATATATACATGTCAAGTATCCAAAGACATTTCTGCCAGAGAAGTTCAGATAAGGCCAGATAGAAGAAAGGACCAATATGACACACGACTTGCCACAAATCACTTGTAACTTGATAATGGAGCTCTCATAATTAGAAAGGTAAAGACAAGATTGGATCAGTTAGGGACCACAGCAGTCCTTCCAGTAATGCTTCTGTGAAGCCCAGGAGGTGCAGGAGGCCATGTTGAACGGAGAGCCTGATGTGGTGATTCCTGCAGGCCGCAGCTTAAAGCTAGTATCTGGGCCAAAGTGACTGTGAACTGGCATCGCTGGTGTTCAATTAGTGCATTTATTCCAGCTGATGAACAGCTGGCTCTAGTTAGAATCCAGCTGCTTCCACAACAAAGGAACCCCACCCAACCTCTCTTTCTTGGTTCTCTCAACATTTTGCTTATTGCAAAATCTCTCAGGACCAAATGGGCTGCTGCAAACCTAAATGTTCACCTACATGAGGACCTGAAAGAAGAGCTGAGGTTCTCCTATAATGCAGCCAAAGTTAATCCATCTTCCTGTTAAAAATTAAATAGGCTGGGCATGGTGGCTCATGCCTGTAATGCTAGCAATTTGGGAAGACGAGCCAGGAGGATCACTTGAGCCTGGGGATTTCAGATCAACCGGGGCAACATAGTAAGACTCTCATTTCTTCAAAAATTAAAAAATTAACCAGGCATGGTGATGTGCTGCTCGAGAGGCTGAGGATTACTTGAGCCAAGGAGTTCAAGGCTGCAGTGAACTGTGATTGTGCCACTTCACTGTAGCCTGGGCAACAGAGCGAGACCTTGCCTCAGTAATAACAACAATAATAATAATAATGAAATACAGAGAAAATTATATAACACAAGGAAACATTTACAGTTCAAAAGGAGCACAATATAAAAAAGCAAAACATGTCTTCCTATGACAATTTTAATAAGAGTTAAGAAAATGCATAGAAATGCATACTTTTGTTATTTGTATTTTTTCATTTACTAAACTTAATATTACTTTCAAAACATTCACTATGTGCTGGGTGATCTTCTAAGTATTTTATAAATGTTAATATGTTTAGCCAACATAATAACTTCTGTCCTAATTTCATTTTCACGAATTTTATTCTTCAGAAACACCAAGAGTATGTTTGGAAAATAAAAGTGGAAGAAACAAAGAGAGAAAACTCTGAGATCAAAAAAGGATCATGGCTTCTAGTCTAATTAGTTGCACGTAGCAGCAGCTCAATAAATATTTGTAGACTTGAATTTTGTTAAATGTAAACTATTTCTGAGTTTTATTTATTTATTTATTTTTATTTTATTTACTTTTTTGAGACAGGATCTCACTTTATCGCCCAGGCTGGAGTGTTATGTCACAAATTTCTGATTTTTAGAATATAAGCAGCGTATTATAGATTAGGTTATTAGAAAAAAAAAAACTAGTGTCAAAGTAATAAAGAATCTTGAAAAGTTCCCATATAATTAAAAATAAATGATAGATAAATTGTATAATAAAGGAAAATATTATGGGTGAAATATTAGTAAGTTTTAATGTTATTAAAGGAATCCCAGGATGAATAATGGAAGTAATCAATATTGAAGAAATAATAGGAAATGGTTGAAGAAAATTTTATTTTTTAATGAAAGTTTTCACTATATACTAGATTAAATTGATGATGATGATGATGATGATAACTGACATTAAACTAATAGTAATTATTAACTTCCAAAGTGTTCTGTGTCTATAAATTCATTTAATGTTCTCAACTTATTAACCCTGTTGAACCTGATTAAAGGATTAGTGTTAATATCAGCATTTTTACACAGGCAGAAATTAAAGTGTAAGATGGCAGTTAAAGCCTAGACTCAGTCCAACTCATGAAGCCTTTTCCTGATCCATTCATTCGAATCACCTCTATACCACACTCTACTGATTAAAAGAGACCCACACCTTAGTAAATGACTGCACTTTGAGAAAGAAAAAAAGCCACACCTATTCATACACAAACATCAAAAACAAACACTAGAACAAAACAAAACCAAAAACAGCCTGGTGACTAAAAACAATAGACTTGAAAGTTGTCTAAGACAAAAATTAATACCAAAACCATAAATCTATTTCCATAGAATTTGAGTAAAACCAATTGAGATTCAAAGTTTTTATAACTAGTCATGAAAATGTTTATAAAATGTACTTATTAGAAAATAGAAAGTAACTCAAAGTCATCTTTGGAGCCAATAGTGAAATGAATCAAAACAAGTTATTCAATAATATCAGAGTTCTCTTAAGAATTAATGATTAATTGGCCGGGCACGGTGGCTCAAGCCTGTAATCCCAGCACTTTGGGAGGCCGAGACGGGCGGATCACGAGGTCAGGAGATCGAGACCATCCTGGCTAACACAGTGAAACCCCGTCTCTACTAAAAAATACAAAAACTTAGCCGGGCGAGGTGGCAGGCGCCTGTAGTCCCAGCTACTCGGGAGGCTGAGGCAGGAGAATGGCGTGAACCCGGGAGGTGGAGCTTGCAGTGAGCTGAGATCCGGCCACTGCACTCCAGCCTGGGTGACAGAGCGAGACTCCGTCTCAAAAAAAAAAAAAAAAAAAAAAAAAAAGAATTAATGATTAATTAAAAAACAATAAAACCATAAAAATTCTAAATTGTTATGTATATCAGTATAATGTCAGAAATAGATGTTGCATTATCAACTTAAAAATTAATTCAATAACATTTACTGAGCTATAACAATGTGCTAGGTTCTATGGATTCAACAATGACCAAAACATTTACATTCCTGCTCTTGTGTAACATTTTTTACTGGGGAGAATGGAGCCATAATAAAAAAAATACATCAGGCTGTGATAAATGCTGCGAAGAAAAAGCAGAAAAAGGGAAGAAAGAGTGTGGGCAATAATGAAAGGCCTTGTTTGTGTTAAGGAGACCTTTTAATTGGAGGAAGTGATGGAGTGAGCCTGGAGATGATCTTCCCAGAAAGAAGGGACAGCAAAGAGCAAGGAACCCGATGTTGAAGACTGCCTAGCTGGTTTCAAAGAAAAGAAGTCAGTGAGTTAGAAAAGAAGGTCAAAGTAAGAAACTGATCATTTAGGCCAGGAGTTGGCAAATTGTGCCTATTGACTAAATTCTTCTCAACATGTATTTTTGTAACAAAAGTGTTATGAGAACACAAACACACAACTCAATTATGTACATTGCCTATGAATGCTTTAAGCCAACAATGGCAGAGTTGGATAGTTGTGCATAGTGTTTACTGCCCGTAGAGCTGCAACTAGTATTTATTTACTTGCCTTTGACCGAAAATGTTTATCGGATCTTGGCTTATGCCATTATTAGGTTTTGAATTTTAATATGAGTGAGAAGAGAAGTCATGAGAGCTTTCTGAGGTGAAAAGTGCTAGGACATGACATAATTAGAAGAATTATAGTTGCTCCCATTTAGCAAATTGGCTTTTTAAAAATTATTATTATTATTTAAGGTATTATGAAGGATGAAGTGCAGTGGCATGATCATGGGTGATTGAGATGAAGGGTGTATGAAGTATTCAGATTCTGTATATATTTGAAGAAAGTGTTGAAGGAATTAGTGACTGATTTGATGTGGGGTGAGAATGGGAGAGGAGTCAGGGATAACTCAAAAGATTTTTCTCTGAGTATATGGTAGAATGCAGTTCCTATTGACTAAGGAAAGAAGAAATGGGAAAAAATAGATTGCAAAATAAGAGTTTCAAAATAATCTACATCTGAGACCTGGGATTAGTAAGGATAGAATTAA
Organism: Papio anubis; assembly: GCF_008728515.1. Taxonomy (NCBI): domain Eukaryota; kingdom Metazoa; phylum Chordata; class Mammalia; order Primates; family Cercopithecidae; genus Papio; species Papio anubis. The sequence goes on from NC_044978.1 coordinate 52,282,514, forward strand.
CAAATATTGTTTAATTCTTGACATTGACAGGTAGAGAAATAGATTAGCTATATTTTTTACGTGTAAAAATCACTATAATGACCAAGTAACAAGTACTTTGAATACTTAACTCTGAGTTCATAAATATATAAATAACTGGTTGACTAAATAAATAATGGAAGATGAGAAATTCTTTCTTCCAAGAATTGCAAATAATTTATATTGATAAATACCTCACTGAGAGGTAAAGATTAATTCCCACCCATCCCTCCTTGAGTGTGGGCTGCACTTAGACTCGCTTCTAAAGAATATGGTAGGGAAAGAGGTAAAAATGGGTAACTTCACAGTGGACAAACCTGACAACAAAACCGTAACAAAATGATCAAGCGAACGTTATCAATGATAAGTCATGCTGATAGCATGTACTGCTGATATGAAATGATAAGAAAGATAATTCATCTCTGTGGTATTCCTCCCCAAAATTATATCCCTGGTCTAACCATGAGAAAAGAAATATGAGAATCTCAAACTAAGACACATTTTACAAAATACCTGACCAATACTCCTCAAAAGTGTCAAGACCATGATAAACAAGAAAATAAACTGTCATAAACCGCAGGCAACTAAGGATACACAACATCTAAATACAATGTGGTATCCTGAAACAAAAGGACATTAGTGGAAAAATAAAATAGAAATAAAATCTGTAGCTGGGTTAATAGTAATGCACCAATTTGTCTTCTTAGTTGTAAAAACTGTAACTTGGTGATAATATAAGAGGCTGACAATAGAGACAATTGGACAATCTTTAATCTTTTCTGTAATCTAAAATGATTCCAAAATATAAAAGTTTATTTTAAAAGTATGAGCTCTAAAAATCACTACTAGTAAAAATATCTTATATTTTTCCAATAACTAGCAAAGAAAAAAATTAATTTAAAAGATGACCTTTCACAGTGAACAAGAAAAATAGTAAGTGCTAGAAAGCATGGTACTCAAAGTATTAAAAACCAAGTGAAATATACAAGTTCAAGGAAATATAATGACATAACTAAGTATGATTAATATTAACATATTCATTCCACTTCTAAGAAGTGAAGCTTACAATAATTTCTTAATGGGAATGTCTTGTGAAAAATTAAAATAGTCTTAAATAGAATTAAATTAAAACTTAAAAGAATAATTTAAAAAATGAATGTCCTATCAAAAAGCAAGAAATATCATTCTAAGATATTTAGAAAATCTAAGGAGACAAATCATAAAGTATATCTGAGATATAACAGTTGCTAGGTCCAATAAGAATTGTGTTAAATGAAAAACTAAATTAAATTTAAATTAATATTATCAGCTGAGAAAAAGATACATAAACTGTATATTTCATTCCAAATTTTAACATCTCTAATTGATAAAAAGGGTCCAACAAATAATCCAATGTAAGTGGAAAATATGATGTACAGTAATTTCATTAAAGTATTATATAAAAGCACTTTATAATCCTTACATATTTATGTTTACAATTGTAAAATTGAATGCAAATCAATAAAAAGTTCTGGTTCACACAAGAAAACTGTACTACTTAGTAATTTGCATTTATTTCATTATTTAATATTACAGACATTTTAAAATAATATTTTGCAAAATTTCAGCTTGCAGCATTTCTAAAACTTTTAGGTACTACTTGAGCATTTTTATAGATAATGTAAATATATATATTTTTTAATTCTAGTAAGTAGGTGAAAATAATCTAAATATTTATTAATAAAATTTGATTCAATAAATCCAATATGCTTATTTAATGGAAACTTTCTATTCATTAAAAACTCATGTTTCTAAAGGATATTTTAATTTTCTTGGGAGCATATGTAGGATTTATTGTTAGGAAAGAGAGCAGTTGCAAGATATTGTATTTAATATGCTTCCAATTATTTTTAAAATAAAAATATATAAATGAAATATAGCAAAACTTTAACAGTTAATTTATCTGGCTTATAGCATGGCTTTCAGAGGATAGGTAGGTAGACAGATGAGATAGATTAGAGAGAGAGATACACATACAGATTAACAAGTGAATTAACATTCTTTTACTTTTCCTCCAATTTTTTTCCTGTATTTTCAATGTAGTTATTTTATAATCAATAAAAACAAATGTTAAAAGGTAAAAGAATGAACTTCCTAAATTTTTGTTTAAAATTTTTACTGAACAAGTGAATTAGCATTCTTTTACCTTTCCTCCAATTTTTTTTACAATTTTTTATAAAAGGTAGAGAAGCAAATACATAGATAATATTTAATTCCTTACTAGTTGTAAATATATAGTACATATCTAATCACATAAAGCAGGCAGATAGACTGATGAATAAATCACATATGAAAAATGAAAAGTACCATACAAAAATGTCATCTTATAGGAGTTATCTCATCAGTAGAACTATACCTAGAACCTATCAATAATATTTTCTTTACTCAAAAGTCTTTATTTATTTTTCTTCCCTTCCTCTCTTAGCATTCTGTCTTTGTTTCTTTGTGGAAATAGATACTGGAAAATAAGTGGCTGGCAGAGTAAGAAAGGTGGTTAGGCTAGAATGTGCCCATAAAGAAGGACTCACCTGAGAAATTTACCTAAGATGTGAAAATGCAAATGAACTTAAGAGTTTTGTATGTAGTCTGATGTGGTGTGATATAGATCGTGGATGCAAGAAACAATCCTGAAAAAGTGGTTTTTGATAAGATGCTAAATTAATCATAGCCATTATAAGAATTTTGAACATCATATTATAGACAATAAGCGACCACTGAAAAATTTGTGTTTTACTTGGATAATTTTAATAGCAATGTAAAGCATGATTACAGAGATAAAACAGAAATAAGGAATAGTTGGAATGTAAAAATTCATGCAAAAGATGATGGCATCTTAGAGGAAAGACAGGAGGAGAAAATTTAAGGAAATCTTCTTGAATGTATAATTACAATGTTTTTTAATATGTGTTTGGTAGCCCATTATGTGTGTACAGATGGATAGATATAACAATGAGAACTGAGGCAAAGGAACTTCTGACCTAAACTGCTGGAAGGATTGAATTAAAATCATAAATGCTACTAGAAAGTCTCTCCAAAATTACTCTTAATGTTAAAGGTCTTTCATACTAGTCATGATGAAATAAAGATTAGTCACAATAGAAATAAAGCTGGACTGGGCGCAGTAGCTCATGCCTGTAATCTCAGCACTTTGGGAGGCCAAAGCTGGTGGATCTCCAAAGGTCAGGAGTTTGAGACCAGCTGGGCCAACATGGTGAAACCCCGTCTCTACTAAAAATATAAAAATTAGCTAGGTGTGGTGGTGCACACCTATAATCCCAGTTACTTGGGAGGCTGAGACAGGAGAATCGCTTGAACCCAGGAGGCGGAGGTTGCATTGAGCCAAGATGGCACCACTGCACTCCAGGCTGGGCAACAGAGCAAGAGTCTGAGAAAGAAAGAAAGAAAGAAAGAGAGAAAGAGAGAGAGAGAGAAGAAAGTTTGCCATAGCTATGAACTCTTACAGATCAAGAAGGACACCATTAAATCCTTTTTGTTAAAAACCATAATTGTCTAAGTTATGGTTATAGTCTAATTATCTAACTCGGCATATTTTAGACAAATGAGTAAATGAATGAATGAAATCCTTTGACTCAACTTTTAATATCAGAAAGTGAGACAATTAATTATTTGCAATGCCATTTCCATCCTGAAATAGAAAAACAAGAAGTGTGACAAAAGAGATGGATCATATATAACAAAACTTGGAAGACAATGCCACTAATAGATATTATTGAATTTTGTCTGGTCCATTTGCAGGACAGAAAGACCTGTCATATAGGAAATTAGTGTTAATTTCCTATATGACAGGAAGAGTTTCCTGTAAGAGATACCTTTTCAAATTTGAAAATAGTGTTTCTATTTTAAAAAGTTATATTTTTGTGTGTGATTTAAAAAAAAAATATGTTCCAGTGTTAAATGTTGGCAAATTATCTTTTTTCAAATTTAAGTTGATTGGTAAGGGGGAAATGTATTAATCTGCACTATTCTAAAGAAGGAAAAATATACAATTAAATTTTGAATGGGAGAAGCACAGGAGATTTTTTGTGTTCTCAATCTTAAAAGACATCTTGAGAAAAAACATTTTTTAATCTTCTGCTATGTTTAAACCAAAAGATAAATTAGAAAATTCTAGGAAATGGAGTTATGATATTACTAAGAGAATTTGAAAAGGAAGTTGAAAAAAAATCTGAAATACTATATTCAGGCATTTGAGCCAAAGTTTAAGAATAAGAAAAGACAATATATGAATATTAATTCCAAGCTAATTGGGATGCAGTTCAAATAAACACAGCAAGAGGGATTGGTATACAATAATTGGATAACAAATTTAAATGCGCTTGCCTATTAAATCTGCCAGATTATTTTCAACTGCTTTATTGATACAGTGCCTCTCACTATATGCCAAGCACTGTTTTAAATGTTGGAAATAGTGTGATGAAGGAAACACACCGACTTCCTGCCCTCCTGAAGTTGACAGTTCTTGCCTGGAAAGCTTACACTCAAGCAACAAGTCCCTATTAAAGTGCCAGTGACTGAAGATCTCCTCAGCTCTCCAATATGAAATTACTGGCTCAATCTCCTATACTATCAAGTAATGTTAATTCTTCTATGCAGCATTTGCAATTCTTGATAAAGATCAACTTATTTGCAGGATTTGTCTTTGCACATTCTAGGTACATAAAAACGCCAAGTCTTAGATGAAAACAGGAATGAAATCTTGAACATATTCTAAATTCCTTATGGAAATGGGTTAGCCTACTGCCTGGATGTGAAATCATATTAGGAACTTAACATTTCACAACAGAATGTCAATTCAGCTGCCTGAGTGTTTGAAATGTAAAACATATGGATCGTTTTATCAACAACACAAAATATTGGCATTTCAGACACTCATTAAAAATGTCAATCATAAATTAACTGTGATGCCAGAAACTTGCTTGAGACATCTGATATTTGAGAGATAGAATTTAAAAGATATATGAAGCATCCATTTCTCTAGTCAGGAAATCATGAAACTGAAGCTCAGATTTGCATTTAGTTTTCCAAATTACATGACTTGATGGAATTGAGAATTTATTCTTCCTTTACACCATTACGTCCATGCTTTCAGAGAATAAAATTTGATGGTTTAATGACTGCATTCATTTACTTATAAATATTTATAGATTTAGTGCCACAATTATGCCAAGTATAAATATAACGGACATATAAGATAATACACTTGCTTTTCTAAAAGGTGTTATAGTCAAAGACCTGTCTGTAGTCTTAACATGAGTTTACATTCCTTCTTTCTTACTCTTAAGCTGTGTCCTCTTAGGCAAATTTTATTATCTGTCAAAACACTAATGTTTTTATTTGTAAAGTAGATTTTGATAGTATGTGCCTGTGTCATACAGCTCTTGCAACAATAAAAAATTATGATATCGTTAACAGCTTAGCACTGCACTTGCATGGTAAACAGTTATTATGTTTATGCTAAGTTATAATTATTGTTAAAGATACTATTTTACTTTTTAGGTAATTAAAATTAACATGTAGTTTTAAGAAGTAAGTTAGAGAAATTCTGTGTAACCATCACCCAGTTCACCCAATTTTCCCCATTGTGACATCTTGTATAACTATAGTACACAGTAATATCATAAGCAGGAAATTGGCAAGGCTATAGTCACTAAAGCTTATTCAGAATTCACCAGTGTGTGTATTTAGTGCTAAAACATTTTATCTTTTTTTTTTTTTTTTTTTTTTTTTTTTTTTTTTTTTTTTTTGAGACGGAGTCTCGCTCTGTCGCCCAGGCTGGAGTGCAGTGGCGCAATCTCGGCTCACTGTAAGCTCCGCCTCCCGGGTTCACGCCATTCTCCTGCCTCAGCCTCCCGAGTAGCTGGGACTACAGGCGCCCGCCACTGCGCCCGGCTAATTTTTTCTATTTTTAGTAGAGACGGGGTTTCACCATGGTCTCGATCTCCTGACCTTGTGATCCGCCCGCCTCGGCCTTCCAAAGTGCTGGGATTACAGGCGTGAGCCACCGCGCCCGGCCCATTTTATCTTACATTTGGGTGACCAGCACCATAATCAAGACATGGGATAGTTCTATCACAGAGCTTCTGCTTGCTACCCTTTTACAGTGACAGCTATCTTCCTCCCTCACTCTGCCTCTCCCTAACACTTGACAATCACTACTCTCTTCTCTATCTCTCTAATTTTAAGATTGTTATATAAATGCAATCATATACAACTTTTTTGGAGATTATGTTTTCACTCAGAAGAGTTCCCTTAAAATTCATTTAAAATTTCCTTTTTAAGACTAATATTCCATGGTATGGATGAACTACGGTGTATTTAACATATTTATCCATTGAAGGACATATTTGTTGTTTCTATATTTGGAGTATTAAATTTAAAACTGCAGTGAACATTGGTGTACAAATTTCTAGGTGACCATGTTTTCAATTCTCTTGGAAGAATGCTCAAGAATACAATTGATTGGTCTTATGGTATACAGACACTTTTTAGCTGTTAAATATAATTTTGAGAATGGTTGTCTTACTTTACACTCCAACCAACAGTGTATCATGGCTCTAGGCCTTCCACATGCTAGATAGCATATGATGCAATCACTATTTGTTATTTCAGTCATTTTGATAGGTGTGAAGTAAATATTGGTATCATTTTAATTTGCAATTTTCTGATGATTAACAATGTTGGTTATATTTTCATGTGTTTATCTGCTATCTGTATACCCTCTTCAGTTAAATATGTTTTATCTTTTGCTTGTTTTCTAACTGAATTATTTTGCTGTTTTTGTTGACTAGATATCTTTACATATTCTAAATACATAGCTTGTTTTGGATATGTGGCTATTGAGGTGTTTCTGTTTTGTTTTCTTCTGTCCATAGTTTCATTTTTATTCTCTCCAGAGTCATTCATGGATAAAAAGTTTTTAATTCTTATGAAATCTAATTTATCAAATTTTTCTTTTATAGACTTAGACAAGTCTAAGACCTTTTCACCTAGCTCTAAGTCCCAAAGAGTTTCGCCTATGCATTTTTGTAAACATTTTACAATTTCAGGTTTTGAATTTAAATTCATAATTCATTTTAGTTGAGTTTTGGAATAATGTGTGATATTTAGGTTCAAGATTTTTTTTTTCCTATGAATGTTCAAATGCTTTAACACTGTTTGTTGAAAAGACTATACCTCTCCCAATTTTGTTCATCTCCACTAGGCACATATTGGTTTCTATTCCAGTTCTCTATCCTGTTTCATTGATCTATATGATCCTCTCTCCACTAATACCACAGTCTTCATTCAGATTCCATGTAGTAGGACTTATTATCAGATAACAGTTATTCCTCTCATTTAGTTCACATATATAAAAATATGTTTTAGCCTTTCTAGATTTTTTGTCTTCCCATGTAAATCTCAGGATAAGGTTTTCTAGGCTATGTAACTACTTACTAAGAATTTGAAAGAACTTGCATTTAATCTATAGGTGAAATTGGAATGATTTCACATCTTTACTATTAGTCCTCAAATTTACAAATGTGGACTGTCTCTACATTTATTTGGCTCTTCTTTGATTTCTTTCATCAGAATTTTGTAATTTTCAGAGTATAAATCCTGTAGATATTTTGTTAGGTCTCTACCTGAATATTTCACTTTCCTTAAATAAAGTTTTAGTGTTTTTTTTTTTTATTTCAGCCCTCACATATTTATTATAGTATATAGGAATGTTATTTATTTTCATATATTGATATATCACTCAGCTTTACTGAACTCACTTCTTAGTTCTAAGACTTTTTTGTAGAATTTCTTTCTTATCAATCACCTTTTTTTTTTTTTTATTTTCTTACTTTGTGATGCAGATTAGAACTTCCAGCACTATGTTTAATAAGAGTGGTGAAAATCAACATCCTTGCCTTGCTGATAAATTTAGTAAAAAAGCATTTAGCTTTTCAACATTAACTGTGATGTTACCTGTAGATTATTTGTAAGTGTTCCTTAATCAAATTGAGAAAGTTTATTAATTTGCCGGGACTGTCATAACAAAGCTCCCCAGTCTGGATGACATAAACAACAAAAATTTATGTTCTTACAGTTCTGGAGGCTAGAAACTCAAGATGAAGGGTCTGTAGGCCTCTTTTTCTGAGGTCTTTCTCCTTGGCTTATAGATGACTGTCTTTTCTCTATGTTTTCATGTAATCTTTCCTCTGTGTGTGCCTGTGCACTTGTCTTCTCTTCTTATAATGACACTAGTCACATTGCCTTAGGGCTCACCCCAGTGACTTCATTTAAACTTACTCACTTATTTAAATACCCTGTTTCCAAATAATAAAGTCATATTCTGAGGTACGGGGAGTTAGGACTTCAAAATATGAATTTGGGGAAAATACAAACATAGGAAATTCTGCAATTTATTTGCTTTGATTTTCTATTAAAAATGGGTGCTAGATTTTCCCAAATGCTTTTTATGTGTCAGTTGATGTAATTTTACAACTTTTCTCTTAAAGTAGTTGATGTGGTATATTACTTTTAAAAATTAAACCAGCCTTATATGCATGGAATGAGTCCCATTTGGTACTGGGGTATCATTTTTTCATAAATTGTTGGATTAAATTTGATAACATTGTGTTTAGAATTATTTTTTCATAAGATCATGAAAGATATTCATCTACAATTTAATTTTTGTACTGTCTACCTTTGATATCGGGGTAATACTGGACTCATAAAATGAGTTAGAAAGTGTTTCTCATTGTCTATTTTCTAGAAGACATTGTCTAAAATTATGTTAATTATTTGATAGAATTCTCCAGTGAAATCATCTTGCCTAGAGTTTTTTGGGGGAGGAGTTTAATTTTTAAAAATTCAATTTTTAAGTTGTTGTAAGACTATTCAGAATATCTGTTTTATCTTGCTAAGTCTTAGTAGTATGTGATCCTAAGACCATTTTTTCTAAATTGTATAATTTATGGTATAAGGTTACTTAAAGTAATCTCTCATTATCCTTTTAATGTCTGCAGAGTCTCTAATGGATATTCCTGGTTACATTCCCAGTATTGGTAACTTGAGTCTACTCTCTTTTTATCTCTACCTTCCTGACGTTTGTCAATTTTATTGGTTTCGTGAAGAACTAGCTTTTAGTTTCATTGATCTTTTTATTGTTTTTCTCTGGTCATTTTTATTGATTTTCACAATTATAATTTCCTTCATTCAACTTGCTTTGTGTTTATTTTGTGCTTCTTTCTTTTTCCTGAAGGTTGAACATAGGTTATTAATTTGAGACCTTTCTTTGTCTCTAATGCAAATATTTAAAATGTCCCTCTTAGTACTGTTACCTGTATTCTAGATATTTTGTTATGTTCTATTTTTGTTTTCATTCAGTTATGATTTTTAAAACTTATTTTGACACTTTTTCTTGATTTCATGAATTATCTAGAAGTGTTTTATTTTCATGTGTTTGGAGATTTCCTTCTTGTCTTTAGTTGTTTCTAGCTTGATTCCATTATGGTCAGAGAATATGCTGTACATAATTTTAGTTCTTTAAGTTTTTTCAGGTTTGTTTTATGGCCCTGATATGGTCCACCTTAGTGGATGTTCTGTAGGTGCTTGATAAAAAATTCTTTATTCACCGTTGTTGCCTGGGTGTTCTACATGTCAAATAGATTCTGGTAGTTGCTTGTGTAATTCATTTCTTCCATATCCCTGCTGATTTTCTGCTTAATAATTATAACCATTTCCAAAAGGGGGAATTGGAGTTCCTAATTATAATTATGGATTTGTCTACTTTTTTAGTTCTATAAGTTTTTGCAGCTTGTATTTTTGGGCTCTGTTTGGTGCATATACATTTATAAATGTATGTCTTTCTGATTGATCCTTTTACATTATAAAAACACATTTTAATAAGAATTATTAGTTATGTTGCCCTGCATATATTTTATGGAATCTTGAGAAATACAATCTACATTAATTAATGATTAAATAGGGTAGGCTTAAACCCTAATGTAGTAGTAAGATAAGTTATTTTAACCTTCAGTGAAATCACTGGAAATACATTTTATAGGATGGCATATGACAACAAGAAAGAGAATCTCAGTCTTCTGCAAAGAGTTTTAAATACTGTAGTATATTAGCTTGTTCTGCTATAACAAAAGTACCACAGACTTCATGGCTTATAAACAAACAGAGATTCATTTCCCACAGTTCCTAATAATGGAAATTCAAGATCAGTGTGCCAGCATTTTTATCTGTTTTCTTTTTTATCTATTTTTATCTATTTTCTTTAATTTTTTAATCTATTTTTATCTATTTTCTTTAATTGCAAAACTCAGAAATAAAGTCAAGTAGATTTTCAAGGAAAATGTGGGTCTATCAGTAATTTAAACACATTTATATACATACTTCAGAAAATCAATGTGTTTGCTTTTTGTTTTTGTTTATTGTTGTTTCTTAGATAAAGCATAACATTTTTATCCTGAAAGGAACACTGCTTTTAGTTTAATGAGAATGTCAATTTACTTGATTATCAACATAAGTTGCCTATGGTATCTACTAAAATATATACTTTCTCTTTTGTGCGACTTTAGATTTTAGAATCCCATATTATATCATATAGACATTTTTTATAAAATCTATTATTATCATTGCATACAATATTGAATCATTGAATCCATTCCCCACTGTGGAATTAGATGTGTAACTATTGTCTCATAATGAATATGCTGCCTAAAAATGGACTCCTTTATAAACACAACAATAACATTTTGAATTCCATCATTATGAAAGATTAGAAATGTACAATATAATTCCCAGGGTTTTATCGTTAATGTGAAACTAGCTGAAATATTTACATTTTCAGTGCCAGTTTAATTAAGCATATTCATTGTCTTGAATCAAAATATAATTTGCACCGGGTTTAAATATTTCAGTATTGTTTGTACAGAGTTTAAACACTGTCATAGAGGGTCCTTAGTGTTCACTTTAAACTCTAGCAAATGAGTCATTTTAAGCTAACCCAAGCTTCTTGGTGCATTGCAACAGAGCTTTACATTTCCTGACAAATTGAATTCCAGCCAGGTGTCACTCTTTAGAATCCCTAAGGTTTATCTCTGCCCTTTCTGCTCTGACATATGCTTTTGACATACCCAGAAAATTGTGTGATAGAAACCTGTGGAGTGGTAATACCTTCTACAACAGGGGTCGGCTGTAAAGAACCATTAATGAGGCCTCCCATAAACAAACTGTTCTGAACGGTGAAGGTGGCATAGGAAAAGAAGAGATATAATCTACTGTTATGTAATGCATACAATGCAGGATTCTCTTATAACCCATTCTTCAGTGTTTTTCCAAAATGCAAAAACAAGCTGATTTTTATGACCATATCCCCCATGAAAAAAATTAGGTTATTTGAATTTTTATTTTTTCCTCTTAATTTAAGAAGTATCAAAAATTGCTTTTATTAATGTTCTACAATGGATATATTATCTACTGTTTATATTTATTAAAATATGAAAATATGTTTCACTTTTTGACAACATATACCTGAGGCATTCGAACAGAAATCAACTAATATTTGTGTAACTCACAAGAAACTGTTCCTAGTGGACCCCATCATGCAGGTAAACCTGTAGTGAAAATAATAAAAAACAATAAAGAAAGCATAACTACATGCAATAAGATGAAAGCTATTAAGTACAAACAAAATCAGATATTCAGCTTACGAGTTTTTTTTTAAGTGAAATCTGCTGGAAATGCAATACTATCTCTATAGAGAAGCACTAAGTAAAATGATTCAAATTATTTAAATTACTCCATAAAGAAATAAACAATATCATAGACCAAGAAGCAGGAAAACACAGGCTATGATTAGATGACCTAGATAACCCTGCAGTGGTTATATTATCTGCATAATTCCTCTGTCTGATGAGATATTTGGTGGTTATTTCTGATTTGTGTATTTGTTGACATTTAGTTTTTTTGTTTATTATGGCTGGGCACTGTGGCTCACACCTGTAATACTAATGTTTTGGGAGGCTGAGTCAGGTGGATCACCCAAGACCAAGAGTTTGAGACTAGCCTGGACAACACAGCAAGATCCCATTTCTAAAAAAAAAAAATTGTAACTAGCCAGGCATGCTAGCTCATGCCTATAGTCTCAGCTACTTGGGAGGCTGAGGCAGGAGGACTACTTGAGCCCAGGAGTCCAGGACTTCAGTATGACAGTGAACTATAAGCACACTACTACACTCTAACCTGGGTGAAAGAGTAAGACTGTGTCTCAAAAAAAAAAAAAATTTGTTTATTGATGTTATATGCAAATATGCTCCGATTAATGCATTCATTAATATATAAAACATAGTCATTTTAGAATGAAGGTCAACTCCAATAAGTGAGTAAGTGGAGTCTGCAAAACCTCTAGTGCTCAACGTGTTGAATGTGCTTCAAACTTTCTGGCTGTGACATAAGTTTTCCCAAGTATTTTCAGTAAAATAATGCACATCTAGACCTTTTTTAAAACACTCACTGTAACACAGGAAGGCATAATGTGAGTTATTTAATTTATTTTAAAACTAATTAAAAAAATGTCCCTCTCTCCTTTTGTAAAATATACTTAATAACAACTGATGTATACATAAAAACATCTGCCTAGAGGTTGTGTATGTTTTTTCTCAGTCAAATATAAACAACTGAAATTAAATACAGTAAAATATTAACTCATGATGGATTAAAGGCTTAAATGTAAAATCCAAGACTATAAAAACTCTAGAAGAAAATCTAGGCAATGCCATTCAAGACATAGGCCTGGGCAAAAATTTCATCATGAAAACGTCAAGAGCAATTGCAACAAAAAAACTGACAAGTGGGATCTAAGTAAATTAAAGAGCTTCTGCACAGCAAAAGAAACTATTATCAGAGTGAACAGACAACCTACAGAATGGGAGAAAATTTTTGCAACCCATCAATGTGACAAAGAAATTATCGAGCCTATAAGAAACTTAAACAAATGTACAAGAAAAAAACAGATAACTCCATTAAAAAGTGGGCAAAAACCATGAACAGATACTTCTCAAAAGAAGAATTTATGCAGCCAACACATGCATGAAATAAAGCTCAACATCACTGATCATTAGAGAAATGCAAATCAAAACCACAATGAGATATCATTTCAAGCCAATGAGAATGGCAATTATTAAAAAGTCAAGAAACAACAGATGCTGGCAAGGATGCAGAGAGATATGAATGCTTTTACATTGTTGCTGGGAATGTAAATTAGTTCAACAATTGTAGAAGACAGTGTGGCAATTTCTCAAAGACCTAGAATCAGAAATACCATTTGACCCAACAATCCAGTTACTGGGTATTTACCCAAAGAAATACAAATCTTTTTGTAATAAAGATACATGCATGCATATGTTCATTGCAGAACTATTCACAATAGTAAAGACATGGAATCAACCCAAATGCCCATCAGTGATAGACTGGATAAAGAAAATGTGGCACATATACACCATGGAATACTATTCAGCCATAAAAAGGAATGAGATCATGTCCTTTGCAGAGACATGGATGAAGCTGGGAGCCATCGTCCTCAGCAAACCAACACAGGGAAAGAAAACCAAACACTGCATGTTCTCACTCATAAGTGGGAGCTGAACGATGAGACCACACAGACACAGGGTGCGGGACAACACACACTGGCCTGTCGGTGGTGGAGGAGTATGTGGGACTGGTTGTAGGGGTGGTGGAGAGAGAGCATCAGGAAAAATAGCTAATGCACACAGGGATTAATACCTAGGTGATGGGTTGATAGGTGAGCACTATGGCATAAGTTTTTGTATGTAACAAACCTGCACATCCCGCACATGTACCCCAGAACTTAAAATAAAATTGTATAATACAGTAAGATAAAGGAATTCTGTATAAGTCAGCACATATGTGGAGTAGACCCACCCCAGGACTCTGTATTCCTCCTCCTTCCCAGATCAAAATTCTCCTTGGTTACTCTAATCTGCCTTTCTGTCCAGTTTTAATTTCAAGAACTCTGAGAAGCTGTTGTGAATGAAAGAATCTGCATTTACAGCTTTCCCTCCCCTTTCCGCATCCCAATTCTGACATTACAATGCTTATGCCCCTGAGAAACTGTATCAGTGTAAAAAGTTTCTGTGTCCATGTGCATGTGTGTGATCTATCCTTACAACTGGATTGTCAATAACCTAAATATAGAAACAATGCCTTTGACATTTTCCCTTAGGGAAAAAGTTGACATTATTTGTACTTTTTGCAATTCCTTAATAGGATAAACAATCTTACCTATTTTGAGTAGAGGGGTTTGTAACACATTTTGGGACAATCTTGGCCCTCAAATACTCTCTCTCAGGTTTTCTTTTTACTAACAACAGCAGCTATTGAATAACTAAATGAGAGTAGAGATCTCCCCTGAGGGTATTTTTTTCTCTTTTTAAAACCATTTTTTTTTCTGTGCTTAATGCAAAATTAAGACCAAGTGTCGTGAATTATCCCTTCCATTAATTATTTGTATTTTTATAATTACTATGCTATGGAATGAAGAAAAATGATCTCTTTATTATTTTCACCTGAATTATTTACATCGAAGTTTTCCATAAACATAATGACAGCGAAAACTGAAACCTTATGGGAAGATTTCCATTGAAGGATACATAGGGTCATTTGGAGAAGGTTGAAGAAGACCGATGACTCATCTTTAATTCAATCCCAGGGCAGGCACTAAATGGTGTGTATATATATATATATTAAAAAGTTATTTTTACCCAATTATAACTACCAGAAGCAGACTGAGAAATTTGCAGGCCATCAGAACTTTAATTCACTTAGAATTAAACTATATTTGTTAAAAGAATAAGGATAATTTAAATGGAAGTTTGTCTTCTTCACATTTTACTCAATAGTGGTATGATAGCTTGGAGAAATGCAAAATAACTTTAAACCCAAGACAAAGTTAGTCTTTGGAAAACTGGGTGTGAAAGTTAAGGCCATAAATTATCTTTTAAGAATTATCTCACCTGGTAGATATTCTAATTTTATTTAACAGCTTTTGTCTTAAAATTGTGAAAATAAAATTGACTTAACTACATAGGGCTCTTAACCATTTCTTCAGTCCTTTATCCTTTTAACCACCTCCCTTCCTCTCTTCCTACCTTGTCTTGCCTCAATGAACAGTAACAAGTAGCTTTAATGTACCAGGTCACATGCTATGAAAAAGCAAAACATGGATAAAATCTAGCTTCTGCCCTCAATGAGCCCTATTTTGTTTTATTTTCATTTTTTATGTGTTTTTTTTGAGACAGTCTCACTCTGTTGTCCAGGTTAGAGTGCAGTGGCACAATATTGGCTCACTGCAGCCTCTGCCTCCTGGGTTCAAAGGATCTTATGCCTCAGCCTCCCAAGTAGCTGGGATTACAGGCACACAGGCTTGGCTAATTTTTGTATTTTTAGTAGAGACAGGATTTCACCATGTTGGCCAGGCTGGTCTCGAACTCCTGACCTCAAGTGATCTGCCCACCTTGGCCTCCCAAAGTGCTGGGATTACAGGTGTAAGCCGCCACCCAGGGCTGATGAGCCCTATTTTAATAGAGAGAAATAGAAGCATGAACAACTCTATGCTATCAAGTGTGGGTGTTCTTGTCTCGCTTCCATTTAAAATTCTCCCAAGTGTCTTTCCAGATTCTTAAAATACATATGTAAATAAACTTCCAAAAGCATTAAACTTAAAAAAGAAGTATTAAAGGTTAAGATTAGGTAAATGCATTCTGGTGATATTCTATAAACCATTGACTGCTCAAAACCTCATTTTTTAATATTGAAAAAGCTATGTAACTAAATTTAGCAAGCAAAGGGGTCACCAAACATACTCAACTTCTGTGGTCCTTAAACATCATTTTGTTCATTTGCTTTACGTGATTCCTTGATAACTGATTCATTCCTCTGAATATTTGTATGCAAACAGTCATATGTACTTCATGTTCTCAAATGAAAGTTATAACAACAGAAATATGTGAAAAATGTTATAATGGTAGTGGAATGGAAGGAGATACTATACTCATATTATTATCCAACATGTAGAATGATTAAATTTTAATCATTGTGTACATACTAAATGATATTTAAAATATTTATAACGTTTCAAACATTGATTATATTTTCTCTTTATACTACATGAGTCATATTATTCAATTTTTAGAATGTATCCAATACTTATATATAATGTGATGAACATTAGAGGTATCTGTTTAGGTCTTCATGTGCTTCAATTACCTGATAGTTGTGAAAACACAAAGTTCTTAACTGAATAATTCCTTTACCATAGAACTAATAAAAAGAAACACCAATTGATTCGATTATCTGCTGCTTTGCTTTGCAGTAATTAGTATGTACTGATATGTGTATAATACATATTTATAGTCAGGAATTAAAAATATTTTAATGTAATTTTATTTTTATTCTAATAATTTAATTTAATTTTAATTTAATAATTCAATTTAATTTTAATTTTAATTCAAAGCCTATAGCAAATGTATCAATATTTGAACTACAACCAATTTAGGAAATGCATTAAACTCAACCCAACAAGACTTTAGGTTATCATTATTCCCAGACTATACATCTCACCAGATTTAAAACTTTCATTTTCTTTTAGATTAAATTTAAATCCCCATTTGAAGTCTATAGGATTACAAACCAAACAAATAACCTAATATTTTTATTCTTTTTACTTAATATGGCTTGTATTATACATACTGAAATGGGAAACATTTTCTCCTATACCCCTCACAGGACGTGTGATGGGGCGTGTGGCTCACTTCTTTTGTGCCTGGCAGTTCAAACTCCTAGGGGGAGCATGCAGATGGACAGGTTGTGGGGAGCGCAGCATCTAGGGTTGAGTGTTTACAGCTCCTGAAGCCCCAGTGGGCGTGTATTACATTGTGCTCTTTCAGCTTAGCCTTCCACAGGCAGCTTGTGTTAATCAACTCAATTAGACCCTCTGCCTTACCACAAGGACAGAAGACTTTCTGTATCCCTGGTTCTCACCTTAGTGTACTGGAAAAATCAGATCACACGTGAGCTTGGTGGACGGGTGCAAGGTTTTTTATTGAGTGGTGGAAGCAGCTCTCAGCAGATGGATACAAAGAAGAATGGGGATGGAGTGGGAAAGTGGTCTTCCCCTGGAGTCAGGCCATTTAGCAGCTGGGCTGTCCTCTGACTGCCCTTGGCTGAATTTCCCTGGGCGTGCATGTCATTCCTCAGTCGATGGCCTGCCGTCATCTGTCGGTGTGTTCTTCTGCCAGTGTGTTCCTCTTGCCATCCAGCCACCTGTGTGTGTGCCCTCCAGGGTCTCAGGATTTTTATAAGCACAGGATGGGGAGTATGGCAGGCCAGAGTGGTTTTGGAAAATGCAACATTTGGGCGCCAAAACAGAAGTGACTCTCCTCACTTAGGTCCGTGGGCACAGGCCCGAGTGTGGAGCCTTCACCAGAGACCTTGCCCTTCTTTACCCAGCACTTCCCTGCGCCTGCACCTCCAAATCAATACTACATATAGTTCAGGGCTATCTCTCCCCTTCCATAAAAAAGAAGGGCTGAAAAACTTTCCTTCTCAAACTGTAGATTTATGAGCTAACAGAAGCCTCCAAAGAGAAACACCTCCCTTGGCTAACATAGCTACTCTGAAAGCTCTCCAGAGGTGTGACTTTTACTTTATATAAAGTGACTAATGAGCCCCTCCCTGGTTCTTTATTTAGCAACGACAGAACCCAAGTGTTTGGCTTGGTACATGATGATTTAACCTAAATTTTGGAAAAACTACAAAAATCGTAAAATGTCGAATAGCTTTTAAATCAGTGATCCCTTTTATGAAGATCTATCCTATGAAATCAATTAAAATGCATAAAATACTTTATAACATTGTATCCATAATATTTACAGTAATATATAAATAAAAGCTAAAGTAATTAGGGTACTCAAAATTAATGGTATAGAAGCAATAAAATATTCCTGGAGTCTTTGTAAAAATGAAAAACACATTATATTAGATTAATTTCAATAATTACATGAGCATTCAAATAATGTAATTGTTTTCTTAAAGTCACAATAATGTTAAAGACATACACTTTCTAGTTAATAGAAGACTAAAAAACATGTTATTTGGATAATCCACATTTTGTTCTCTGAATCATAACCAGAACATATTTTGAAAAGAATCTTTTACCTCTAGTTCAGGGAAAATTCAGAGATAGAATAACAGATAACAGTACTAAAGGGTGTTATTCAAATGTCTTCTAGCCCTCAGAACACAGATAAAATTATTTTTAAAATGCTACGTTTAAAATGATGCTTAAGTTGTAAGATGTATTCCATGGGTTTTAATCAATGTTGTCGAATACAAAAATGAAAGAAAGGTAATCATTTGCTTCTGTAGATTTGGTGGTTCGATTTCTTAGAATATTGATATATACAAAAAGAAATTTAAGAGAACACAGAAGAAGAGATAATGAGAAAGAAAGAAAGAAAGAAAGAAAGAAAGAAAGAAAGAAAGAAAGAAAGAAAGAAAGAAAGAAAGAAAGAAAGAAAGAAAGAAAGAAAAAGAAAGAAAAGAAAGAAAAGAAAGAAAAGAAAGAAATAAAGAAAGAAAGAGAAAGAAAAGAAAGGAAGGAAGGAAGGGGAAGGAAAGAAGGAAGGAAGGAAGGAAGGAAGGAAGGAAGGAAGGAAGGAAGGAAAGAAAGGAAAGAAAGAAAGAAAGAAAGAAAGAAAGAAAGAAAGAAAGAAAGAAAGAAAGAAAGAAAGAAAGAAAGAAAGAAAGAAAAGGAAGGAAGGAAGGAAGGAAGGAAGGAAGGAAGGAAGGAAGGAAGGAAGGAAGGAAGGAAGGAAGGAAGGGGAAGGAAAGAAGGAAGGAAGGAAGGAAAAGAAAGAACCATGAAAAAGAGAAATGAATAAGAAAAAATATCTGTATATAGTAACATAAAATGAGAAATGATGTAATTCTCACCAAAGGTTTAAGTATCATGCAGACCATGAAACATATTTGGGAAAAATGTGAGAGTTTGCTTTGTTAAAGTAAAATTAAAGTTTAAGCTAGTGTTCCAAAAATCTTTCTGATGAGGCAATCTATTTGATTAAGGATTCAGGGGTGGAAACATTAAAGCTAGGTTGTTCAAAGCACTCAGGCTCTCTCTGAGTGGCTTTGCTCAGAAAGCAGGCATCGAAATTATGTGATGCACCCTTTCCCTTTCCAATTTCTACAATTTGTGTTTCAAATCAAAGTCAGAAAGCACACACATCAAGATCTTAATTTTGGAACAAAGCCAGGAATACAAATTACTCTAGTTTAAATGTCTTAAAGGCCTGATTCACCATTTTTCTCTCATTCTTTGTGTTTTCTATTGCCTTATCAAAATTAAGAGTTTTTATTTATCTTTAAAAAGTACTTGTTTTGAATGTGACAACTTTTGAAAGGGTAAGAATCATGTCAAAGGACTGCATTATCGCACAATTAACAAGGTGGGGATGACACTGCATCAGTTCAACACAATTCACTGCTGGGGTGTAATAGCAGGAAAACACCTAAAACTGCACACACTGCTATGACTTTTCTGGAAAAAAAAAAAAAAAAAAAAGGAAAGCCTTATGGATAAGCAAAAGGTTACTTTTTTGGTAGCTCTGTAAAATATTTAGATGCTAATGTTTGTAAATGAAAGGACTTTCAGTGCCAAGCGTTTTAAGCAACATCAGTACTCAAACTACCAGCGTATCATTAGCTCTTACGTGACTCACTTTTAATATAGCTAGTCATTAACTAAGACTAACTTTGGAATTTTCCTTTTTTAAAGGTAATTTATATATTGGCTTCTAAAACTAAATGCTTTTATTTCTAGGAATCAAAAAAATATATTATTTCTGTTACTGTGAAATCATATTGGAACATTGATCAAAAATACCAGTGATATTTTCCTCCTAGAAAGGCCATGAGAAGTGCATTGCATTATCAACAAAGACCACCCGAAAAATAGTGTTGTTGTGGTTCACAATAAATACAATAATCTAAATAGTTTTTCACTAATGCATTGTTTTAAATGAATAGGCATTTCATAATCCTGATTTTTGAAAGTGAGGGCTCTATTACTCTTTCTAAGGAATTGCAGTCTTATGGATGCTAACCATATGGTCAGTAGGTGGCAGCATAGCTCTTTGGTTGCTTGAAGTAAATGGCTTCAAATTTAAAGTAGCTAAAAGAACTCTCCCCACTGGTGATTTAAAAAGAAAGAAGAAAAAAGGTTTTCTGTATGCTTCATGTGTTTCTTTTATTTTCACTCCATATTCATACATGGATATATAATATTTATATTAGTTTTACAGAAGATTAGTAATCTGCTCTGGCCTTTCAAACACATTCTGTAATATGTGTGCTATCTTAAAATATAATTTTCATTTTAAAATCCTAATATTTTAAAGCATAAAAAGAAACTTATAAATCTTCTACTTCAACTGTATCGTTTTACAGATAAAAAGTAAAAATAAATAGAAGCCAGGAAAGTTGAAGCCATGTGTACAATCACAAGTAGTTACAGAAATAAATTCATCTTCATTAGAAGCTTATCTAGAACAAGTTTTTTTTTGCAACAGTGTTGTAATATAAATTGGAGAATGCAGACAACTACTCATACTTTTTTCATATTTTTAAGTAAAAAGTTTTATCTCTCCATCTCTCCCTCTTTTTTTTTTTTTTTTTTTTTTTTTTTTTTTTTTTTTTTTTTTTTTTTGGTCAAGTTAGACAAAATTATCAAAAGGCCATTGATAACTGGCAGTCATTTTATCTGACCACTGAAACATGATTAATCCAATAATATTATTAGATTAAATGACTAGTCAATGCCAGCTGCTATGACCACTTTAAATGATGAGATGTCATCTTAGTAACCATTGGTTTTGAATCTCTCAGAATGTTTTTGATTGCTATTCAGAATTTATCTCTACACACATAAAGCCTGGGTTGTTAGAGAGGGAAGTAAAGTCCTACACAAACTTCCTGTTCCTTACTTTCCTGAACTCCTCACCAAGCTCCCTCTGTGGCTATTTCACTCCTAGCACACAGAATCGCTGCTGTTCCTAGAGGTAGCCAAGTTTTTTCCAGGCCTGGCCCAAGCTTTTGTATTCACAAAAACACTCTGGCCCCAAAGATGTTCAAGGATTGCTTGCTTCTCTTCTTTCAGTCTTGGTACAAATGTCATCATAGCAGTGAAAGTACATGAGGTTTCTGATCATCTTAAATATAATTGCAACCTCTACCTCCCCTTGTCATTTTTCCTATCTGTATTCTCTTATGTTTTCTATTGCACTAATCAACATTAGCAAATAATATATTTAATTTTTTATCAATGTATTAGTTATTTTCCTTACTAGAATGTAGGGCTCAGAAGTCCCCAGATCTTGTTTTCTTTTGTAGTTCCACACCTAAAGTAGTCCCTGGCAAATAATAATAATTCAATAAATTGAAGGTTGGTTTTGAAAGCCTTTGTGATCTTTTGAAGAAAATTGCGAATAAAAGACAGTGCGACTTTTTAGGGTGTGATTTATTAGCATAGAGTTTACTTTGTAGTTGATACAATGCATTGTGTTTGTTTTAATAAGTTTCTACATCTTTGTTAGTAGCTGATGATTGTTGCAAGTAAAAACGAATGAGAATATTAATAGCACATTAAACTTGCTAGATGCTTGGTGGATTTCTTTTTCTCCTTGTCTGCTTTCTCTGATTCTTATTCTTTCTGTTTTTCTTCTTTCTTTTTTACAATTATATAAAAAGTACATGAAGTCAAACTAATGAAGACTGATTTTGAAATTTTAGTAAATAATCTCATTTAGACACAGAAAAAATAAAATATAGAGTTCATTTTTGAATTACAGTCATGGTTTTGACCTTGACAAGTTTATTAATATGTTACCCAGACTGAGATAATCAACTCTCGACGTTCTGTTTGTGTGACCTTCCCTAACTAGAGTGGCATTTGGTGGTGAGAAAGCTGATTTCCATGGCTAATCACGTATCTTTGGTACCTTGTAGCTGTGTGATTATAAACTACCTTATGCAGCTTACAGCTCAGTAGCAAGTGATGTCACAAGAGATATTAATAATATGTGGGCATTTTTCCTGTTAAGTGAATATTGATCAGACTTTTAACACTCGGTTTGTAGGGAGTATTTTCTTACCTCAAATACCATCTTATGAAAAACATAGACACTAGTGACTTGTAGGTTATTCAGACTCTCATAAGTGTAAAATTCTATAATCCATAGCCAAAAAAAAAAAATATTATGCAAACCAGCTCACTTCACCTTAAGCTCACACTATACTTATTTGTTCTATGTTTAACAATATATTTTTATGAAAGAATTAAAGTTTATATTCACACAAGCTACCTATGAATAAATTAATTGCTCTAATAATAGCTTTGTTTTATAACACTGTCGCCAAGAATCAAAGTAAAAGAAAGAAAAAAAAAACTCTCATTTTTACAAAAGTAAAACTAAAGGAAAACATTTTATATATATATATATATATATATAGTCTTTTAAATAATGAAAAATTAATATTGGTCACAATGAAATACGTTGCTTGAAAATACTAAGGAAGATGAAAAGAATGGATCAATGAGATGATAGGCAATTTCACATCTATATTCAGGCATGGCCAGCTCCTTCAAAAAATAGTATGGGGAATAAAAAATGAAAAGCTGCCAAAATTTCCACAATCACTCTATCTTGCCCTGAAATGAGATCTGGATATTTTATATATTAAGGTAATTAAATACTAGCCAGTGTTCAGGGGAATAGAAGAAATATAATTAAAAACTACAAATGATAGTCATATCAAAAATTCCATTTTAATCTAAATTTTGAGAAACAAAATGCATTTACAAAGCAAGTGTTGGCAAAACAGAGGCATAGGATTTTTTTACTGGTATTTACTATGTGAATGATCATACGGTATATTGTAACTTTCAATGTTTTAGAAGAACAGTCTGAGTAAATTAGCCATATGATGAAGGAAATCAGCCAATAAGCCACCTGTAGTTTTGTTTGCACAACAATTGGATTCACCTATAGCTAATTCTTCTGATTTTAGGTATCACAATCTGTACCATGTCTAAACATAAAACAAATATCCATAGATAGATTCCTTCAGTTCCAGCTATGTAAGTTAACAGTGTTTCTGGGGTACAAAGCTTTAATGGCACTGGGACTGTATATGACAGTGATCATATGGAGAGCATAACAATATTTCTTGAAAACATAAAATATATCCTCTCCCATGAATACAATGTGTTCTCCTCATTCATTTAAAAGAATATTTTTCTACATTGTAAACTTTGAAATAAAGTTAATTATAACAGTTCCATATTAAAATTATTACTAAAGATTATATTCCTGAATAAATGTAGGCATAGGTATATACAGTTTGTTTAAAAGTAGGTATTTTAATATCATGTTTTAAAACCTGTTCTACTATGCTCTTGTATTGTGTTTCATTCACACCAATGTTGCATTCCTTCTCTTTTACAGTAATGACTCATATTTCTGTCCTCTCAGTTGACTGTGAAAGTACTGCCAAATCCTTGGGCAAAGAAACCATGACTTTTTACCATGTTTTGCAGTTCAAGAAGCTAATACAGTGGCTGGATATAAAATACTAGTGAACAGATGTTTAGTATGTTAAGGGCTCATAAATGCAATGCAGTGTTTTCTCTCTTAAAGCTTTCTAAGGTTTATAGAAAATGAGTAACAAGTGAAATACAATAGCCCTTGACAAGCTATTTTGATTGATTTAATATGGGTGTGAGCTATTATAGAAAGATTTTAAAATTTTGTTTAGTATTTGGTTGCTTCTTATTCCTCTATTTGTAAAACAATAGATAAGAAAATGAAGCTATTTTCATTAAGGGTTCTTTAAGGAGTGCTTTTGATAAACATTTGTGAGAAAATGCAAAAAAAACACAAAACTAGGAACAATCTCACTACATTTTGAGAAAGTGATTCACAGTTGCTAGTTACACTCCTTTAAAAAAAATTCTTTTTGACCAGCAATCAAAGACTTCTGAAATCAGGTTTTGTTCGTTCTGGTATATTTCCTATTTGAATACAAATACACATATACTATTACATTGCTTGCCAAGAATAACATCAAAATAAAAATGATTTGCTTTCTGCAATTTTTTTTTTCTCAAGGCAAGACACGTTGTCATCATTTTTCTGTGTAACACCCAGACATAAAAGTTTGAGTGTAGAAATGATCACATTTCTTTTTGAATATCCAATTATATGGTTGAAATAAAACTATTATTTTCTTAGAAATATATGTGACAAAAGGGTCTTAAAAACACAGGGGTTTGAGAAAACTAAAAAAATATATATAGTGAAGCATATGCCTGTATCATTACACACCATTTGTGTCATTACACTACATTTTAAGTGCTATTAAAATGATTAAAAATGTGAAACTGATTCCTTGTTATGGTTATTTTAAAGCTTCTATTCTCTTTTTAACAATTTTGGGGTGAATGAGTATATGTTTACGGGCCTTATAAGGCAGCATCTCACAAATCAGCATCTGTATGTTCTAGGGACCTACTCTGGGCTTCCTTCAGTATCTAAATGTAGAAGGATCCAGTCAAAAGTCAAGGTATTCACACTAACATGGCACATGTATACATCTGTAACAAACCTGCATGCTGTGCACATGTACTCTAGAACTTAAAGTATAATAATAATAATTAAAAATATGTTTTATTAAAAAAAAAAGAAAGTCAAGGTATTCTCCTATGCTGCCTCTTTGGCCACCTGGTACTAGGTTGTAATTATCACATAGATCCATCAGGCATATGTACCTGTCTTCTCAAATACACAAAGTAGACAAATTTTAATATGAGATATTTTAAAATTAAAAACAATTTGTAAAATTATCTCTACTATAGAAAATATATACTATTCTGTGAAATTGTATGCATTTTATTTACATATAAACATGCATAAAACTGCAAGTTACATACACACAAAAATTACACTATGTTTTTGATAATAACTTGCAATTCTTCTTCCTTAAAGGTTGGTGTAGCCCTTACTGGGCATGATTTGATGTACTATTGTTATGTTGTTGTTCACCGTCTCCACTACTTTCATCTCCTGCTAATCTTTTCACATGTCCTCATGCCAACCTACATCTCTTTGTTTGTGCCAGAATGATTACTTCTGTTAAGTTTATCTGTGGTCACTTAGAATAAAGACATTAAAACATTTTCCCCACAGAGATTTTAAGCTGTATGTTTTTAAAAGTGTTTTGGGTGTATGCTGTATGCTGAAAACCATTAGCAAATTTTAAAAATCATTACTATTACCATTTACCATTGACTTGCTTTAATAACAAAGATATTGAATTAAAAATAAGTACTTAAATGTTATGAAACCAATAATATTTATATTATAGCTATTCAAAGCCTACCAATAAGATAAGAACTCCATAAGGATAAAAAACAAACAAATAAACAAACCAAAAACCTCTTTCAGGTCTTCCTAAGAAACAAAATAAAATCATACTGCAGTATTTAAACAAAACTATTCTAGGAACCAAAATAGTTATGTATCATCCAAGAGAAAGAAAAATAGGCAATATTTTGTTTCCTTAAATACAAGAGGCTTCAAATAAAACAGTATTTGAGTTGTTTCTTCTCTTTGTAGAGCCTAGTAGCTGATCTTATTTCTTTTTCTTTACCTATATTTTTTAAAAAAAATATTTACTTAGCCATTTCATCTCTTTATTTGTTATTGCATGGGTGATTGATTGATGGTTAGTGACATCGCATAAATCTCAGCTTATGTCAAACTGTGTCAAAGTGAAATGGGAGGAATCTTGTCATCATTATTTGACCTTTACTTTAATGCAACTCTTATCAGACTGCCACTTAGCTTTGGGAATATAGTGAGCAATGCAGTGCCTGCTCTCAAATTATATTTTTTTAGAAGTAGAGTACTCTGTTTACATACTAAATGTTAGCCTACAAGTCATAGTTACTGTTAACATTGCTGTATCTACCTGTGACGTTAGAAAATAATTATCCTTGTTTGTGAGTTTTTCCATCTGTAATAATGATTTTCATATTACTAATGTATACATTGAGCAATATAGTTTGACTCACTCTTGGTTAAAATCATAAAAAAATGCCTAGAAACAGTCAATGTGATATAAAAATGGTGTGTCAGCTGGCCCAAGCTCAAAATGTACAAATGTTTTACCTATCACATGTAAAAATATAGTTGGTAGATTCATTCATTAATTTTTAAGCAATTTAAAGGTATTGACACATTGCAATGTTTTGGAAAAGTAGTTATCATTGGGTTAATTTTGTGGTTAGAACTATTATTTGAGTATTTGATATATATAAATATATTTAGTTTATATTATTTATAATACTTAGTAAGAATTGGTGCCATATTTGAATGCTGACATTTTAAAGATTAAATCCAACCAAATCACATGCTCTCTATCTAGAGTCATTAATGTAATTTGATTAAAATATTTATCCAATTTATTTTTATGCAAATAAATAAGATAGTTACTAAAAATAATTATTTTTCAAAATTATTGTGAATCTTTAACTTGTATGTTTATTTTGAAAATGGTAAACATAGACATGTTTATTTAAAATAGGAAAATTAAAAATTTATCTCATATATGTTATATGTTACCTAGGACCAAACTGCTTTTCTCACTTTAAACAGTAATTAAATTGCAGAAAAAACGTGAAGCAAATTTTTTTAAAGAAAGTTTGTGATTTTGAGAAAAGGAGAACAAATAAAGTTAGCACAACTTTCACTTTGGCTTTCTGGCTGGGGAATCCTCTTTCACCAAAGTGCAATAAATTGGAATCCAATAAAAGTACAGCAGCCTCACCGAGTTGAAGACAAATGGAGTTCAGGGAAATTGAAGTGGTTGAAATTTTAGTAGGGCAGGTTACTGGAAATGAGGGAGTGCTGAGACTGAGATCTCAAAATTTGCAGAGAGTTCCATATGTTCGTGACTTGAAGATAATTTGCACACGTGGAGATTCCTCTGGAGGCTATGGGAAAGTAACTGCTGCAGGGGAGCTAAGAACTGAGAGAAGTAACATAGTTTGAAAAGTCCTGAAAGACACTGGAATTAAAGCCACGCCAGATGGTAGAAACCTTGCTGAATGTGGACATTCAGTTGAGATTGTAGACATGTCAAAAGTTGGGAGAAAAGACTATCTTTGAATTAAAAAAACATACCCAGGTTTAAAAAGCAGGAAAACAAAAGCAAATACACAAATAGCTCCAACAAAGAACAAAACCAAGTCTGAGATATGAAAATAATGTGTCAATAATTGAACTGCTTACAAAATTAAAACTTTAAAGATTTTGTAGTCTCACTGTAGTGTATCACCCACAGCACCTGTCCGAGAAGATAAAAAAACAGTGGATATAAAAGGAATTTAAAAATTGTAATAAAAAAAAGGAAAAAAGAAACACAAACATGCAAGGAAGAAAGAAAATGAGACCAATAACCAGGAGAAAAATCAATTAATAGTAACAGAATAGAAAACATGACTAAGACTACAGAATTGGCATAGAAATATCAAAATAGCTATGGTAATTTTATTGCATATGTTCAAGATTGTATAGGAAAGCAGGAACATTATGAATAAAGAAATAGCAGATATAAAAAAATGACTCAAACTGCTAGAGATAAAAAATGCAAAATAAAATAAAAAATTTACCAGATTTGTACACGAGCAGATTGGACACCCCACAAGATAAGATTTGTGAAAATGCAAAGAGAAAAAATCTGACAAAGTGAACAGAATTTCATATTGTCTTTGGGACATTATCAAGAAATACAACATTTATGCAACTTGAGTCTCAGAAGCTGGGGGAGGCAGAAAAGATTTAAGATAATTGCAAGTTTTTTTCAAATTTCATGAAAACTGTGTACTCATGGATCCAAGAAGCTCAACAAACTTCAAGCAGAAAAAAGGAAAAAAAAAAAAAAAGGAAACTTCACTAGAAAATATTTAAATCAAATTGACAAAACTTGCAACAAAGAATAATCTTGAGCCAGAAATAAGAATTATGACCTGCAGTAGAATCAACATAAGAATGACAGCAGCCTTTTCAAAAGAACTCCCACAGGCCAAAAGATAATCAAAGGTAATTTTTAAAGTAATGAAAGAAAACTAAACCATTAAGCTATATTTCTATACCCTGAAAAGTACTTTTTTAAAAATAATGGTAGAAGGGTTGATTTCTAACATGACAGTATCAGAAGCCTCTCTGACCTGTTTTGCCAGTGAAACTGGTGGACATTATTTAACACACACACACACACACACACCACACACATACACACACACACACACACACACTCATTTAAAGCCTCTGGAGATGGTCCTCAAGGGAAATGGCTAATAGAGAAACATCTATTCAAGAAAACCCACAAATTTCAGTAAGAAAAGCAAAAGTCTGGCAATTGAATGAAGATTGATTTCCCCTTCTCCAAGTTGAGCAAACCAGAATCTACACTCCAGACTGCTGAAGCAAAGAATACAGGGTTTCCCTTTCTTTCCAATTCCTAGACAGAAGGGGTTTTTTTTATTTTATTTTATTTTTTTTTCTGAGAGGAAAATGATCTTAGAGCTTCTCATCTTGACCTCAGCTACCTGGTGCCAAGGCTAAATCATGGGCAAGTGCAGTCCAAAAGTGGGGACTCCCTTCTATACAACCCCTACTCACGGAATCCAGGTTCGTCTATGAGCATGGAATGTTGAGGATACTGGAACCTCACATCTCTTCTCTCTGTTGTGAGGTGGTGGACTCACACCAGGAGAGAAAAAACAGGCTGTTATCTGCTTCCTCCACTGCATGATCAGCTCCTAAAGCAGGGATGTCACTCAGAAGGAAATTTGCCATTGTTCTCCTCTCCAGCTCTAGAGCTCTAGATAAGAGATGTTCCTCAGGGTAGAGCATGATGTAAGATAAACAGCTCCTAGTCTCTTCCCAAATAAACCGACATTTTTTTGCAACAGAATTTGGAGAAGTTTAAGCCCAATGGCACTCTTAAGAGCAGTGGAAATTGTAGTGAAAGTCAATTGGATTTAGAGAGTGGTGTTTTCTTCCTCATTCTGTGTTGAAAACTTTATCTGTTTATCTGGACCAAGTGGTCACTCTAATTGGACAGGCACGGTGTAGAATACTTAAAATTTCTGGATTTGATCTGAATTTAATTGCCGTCCCCTTAAATTGGCTCGAAGTTCAAGCCACTTTTCAACATTCCATACTGTGGCAAATTCACTTGGCTGATTTTATTGGCTTTATTGACAATCATTATCCAAAGAACAAATTGTTTGATTTTATAAAAATGAGTTTTTGGGTGCTCCCTCAATTGGCCAAAGATCAACCCATTCCCGAGGCCGTTACAGTGTCCACTGATGGCTCCAGTAATGTAAATGCTGGTTATGTAGGTCCTACAAACAAACTTATTTCTACCCCTTATACCTCTGCTCAAAAGGCAGAGTTAATTTCTGTAATTACTGCCTTACAGGATTTCCCCAATCCTTTAAATATTGTCTCTGATTCTACTTAACATGGGAAAGAGGATATGTTTGTGTTTCACCAGGAGATCATCAAACGAAAACCACAGGGAAATGACGTCCGCGTCAGAGACCACCCTCAGACGTGGTGAGATTTGTGCCAACTCCTCAGAAGCTGGCACACCAAATCAAAATGGGTCTAACTCAATCCTCCCTGATGGCAACGGAGACCCATCTAACTAATCCCACTTCGCCTAATTACCTTTCTTTTTCCCCTTACAAACCTAAAAATCTCACCATTTATATTAGCCTGAAAATAACATCCCTCTGTTCTTCTTTTTTTCCTCCTTCAGCACTGAATCTCGCTTACACTAGGTTTTATTTAATGATTTCCCTCCTTATACTTTCTGTCTCACCAGTTTCCTCTCACACTGATTTACATGCTACACAAAATTATTCTTATTGGGCTTATGTGCCTTTTCCTCCACTTATTCAACCTCTCACCTGGATGGATGCTTCTGCAGAAATCTACACTAAGGATAGTGTGTGGATGCCTGGAGCTACAGATGACTGTTGCCCCGCTCAACCAGGAGAAGAAGGCACTGCATTTAACGTTACTATGGATTATAGATACCCACTCTGTGCCTCAAACATGCACCTCTTTGTATCCATCTAGAAACTCAAGTCTGAGCTGCTTATCTTCTAGAGAGATCAGCTACAGAGGAGCTGTGACATGGTCTCTGGCCTCTCCCTTTCTCCTTTAAAACAAATGAAAGGGGCAGTAATGGGAGATACCCCATACTTTCAATATAAACCTGCAGGAAAACCATGCCCTAAAAATTATGAGGGTTTATCTAAAACCTTAATTTGGGAAAATTGTGTTAACTCACATTCAGTAATATTAAAAAATGACTCATATAGTTTAGTAATATACTGGGCACCAAAGGGCTATTTAAAAAACAATTGCTCCTCTGGCGGAAGGGAATGCCTGGAGGCTACTTATTTTGTTTCTTATTGGGAGAATGAGAATCATCATTCTACTTTGCATAGGAGGTTCAGCTCATTCTTTCCTTTAAAATGGGAAGATAAAGGCCTTACCCTCCCCCGCCTCCTGAGGCCTCGAATGATATTCCCCATTCTGAGTCCAGAACACTCAGAACTTTGGAAATTGGCTATTAAAAGCCATGTCTGGACTGCAAGTATGGAAAGCAGAAACTATTCTGTCTGTTGTCCTCACTACCATCCCTATCTCTCAGTATCAACGTAGATCCAGACATTCTGCTTTACTTACCTCCAACCTGACTGTTCCCATACAGAGTTGTGTTAAGCCTCTTTACATGCTGTTAGTGGGAAATATCAAAATTTGAACGAACAATCAAACTGTCCAATGCATTAATTGCCATTTATACACTTGTGTTAATTCCCATTTTGACTCCAGGAAAAGTGTAATGTTGGTTTGAGCTCGAGAAGGAATCTGGATTCTGGTAACTTAGCCCAAACCTTGGGAATCCTCCCTCTCGATACATTTAATTAATGAAGTGTTACAGCTAATTCTAAAAAGATCTAAGAAATTTGTTTTCACTTTTATTGCTGTGATCATGGGCCTAATTATAGCCACTGCACTGGCCACCACTGCCAGAATGGCATTACATCAATCTATTCAAATGGCTCATTTTGTTAATGATTGGCAAGCCAATTCCTCCCAAATGTGGAATTCTCAACAAGGCATTGATCAAAAATTGGCTAATCAAATTAATGATGTAAGACAGTCTGTTATTTAGTTTGGAGATCAGGTAGTGAGTCTCGAACATCACATGCAAATGCAGTGTGATTGGAATACTTCAGATTTCTGTATCACCCCATATTCCTACAATGAGACTGATCATTCATGGGAAATGATCAGAGGACACCTGGGTAAGGAAGATCATTTATGATTGGACATAATTAAATTAAAGAAACAAATTTTTGAAGCCTCTCAAGCTCATTTATCCATTGTCCCTCAAGCTGAGGTGTTACATTAGATGGCAGAAAATCTTTCTGAACTAAACCCCATGACTTGAATTAAGTCTATTGGGGGCTCCACTGTATTAAATTTTGAAATTATGTTTCTCTGTTCATTCAGCTTGTCTTTAGTGTGCCGGACCACTCAAAATCCTGCATCAAAATCGAGAGAATTAACAAGCCTTCATTGCCATGGCACATTTATATAAAAAGAAAGGGAGAGATGTTGCAGGAACTTGAATGGAGGGACCAGCTGAAGCCACAGCAGAAGAACATAAATAGTGAAGATTTCATGGACATTTGTTAGTTCCCCAAATTAATACTTTTGTAATTTCTTACACCTGTCTTTACTGCAGTCTCTGAACATAAATTGTAAAGATTTTGTGGACATTTATCACTTCCCCAATCAATACTCTTACAATTTCCTATGCCTGTCTCTACTTTAATCTCTTAATCCTGTCATATTCATAAGTTTGTTGCCTCAGGACCCTGTAATGATTGTGTTATCTGCACAAATTGTTTGTAAAGCATGTGTGTTTGAACAATATGAAATCTGGCCACCTTGAAAAGAATAGGATGACAGTGGTTTTCAGGGAACAAGGGAGATAAACGTCAAGTCTGACTGCCTGTGGGGTTGGACAGAACAGAGTCATATTTCTCTTCTTTCAGAAAGTGAATAGGAGAAATATTGCTGAATTCTTTTCTCAGCAAGGAATAATCCTGGGAAAAAGAATACATTCCCAGGGGGAGGTCTCTAAAATGGCCGCTCTGGGAGTGTCTGGCTTATGGAGGTGTAGATAAAGGGTGAAATACACCCTGGTCTCCTGCAGCATCCCAAGGCTTCTTAGGATTGGGAAATTCCAGCCTGTGGAAATTCTAATCAGACCGGTTGTCTGCTTTCAAACCCTGTTTCCTGTTAAGATGTTGATCAATGACTATGTGTGCCCAACGGGACATTCTACTTTTGCCCTGGCCTTGTGATCTCACTCTGCATCTCTATCCTTGTGATATTTTATTGCCTTTGAAGCATGTGATCTCTGTGACCCACTCCCTGTTCGCACACCCTTCCCCTTTTGAAATCCATAATAAAAACTTGCTGGTTTTGCAGCTCAGGGGGTATCACAGAACCTGCCAACATGTGATGTCACCCCCGGAGACCCAGCTGTAAAATTTATTTCTTTTGTACTCTTTCTCTTTATTTCTCAGACCAGCTGACACTTGGGGAAAATAGAAAAGAACCTATGTTGAAATATTGGGTGCTGGTTCCTCCAATATCTAACAAAGATACAGCCTATACAAGATGCAGACTGATTTGTACAGGAAAAGTGGGGAATAAGACAGCTGAGGGGAACACTCAGAACAAATACTAACTTCAGACATTATTCCCTCAAAGGAGACATAATTTAACTGGATTAGTTTGTAGAGTAAGTTATGTCCCAAGGACTTACTGAAAACAGTAGAGGAATTGACCAGAAAGGAAAATAGTGGACTTTCATTTAGGAGTGTGCGCAGAGAAAGAGTGGAAGAGAGTCCTACCAGTACCGCTGTTATCCCTTGATGACCGTGGGCGTATTAAAGGCTGCTCCACTTTACAGAGGAGTATATGAGGGCTAACACTGAACAAGGAGAATAGAGAAATACTTCACTAAAACAATCCAGCCATTTGCTAAACTAACAAATAAGCAAATTACAACAAGTCCAAGAGAGGAGATAATACTCAGCTAGTACCTAGAATACCTACAATATATTATCTAAAATTTCCACTTTCCAACAAAAAATTATGAGACATTCAAAGAAATAGAAAAGCATGACACATACCGTACCAAAAAAAAAAAAAAAAAAAAAAAAGCAGGCAAGAGGTAGTGCCTGTGAGAGCAGTTTTATAACTAATAATGATATCATATTCAAATAAAAGATTGAAAATTAGCCGGGCATAGTGGGTTGCACCTGTAATTTCAGCACTTAAAGAGACAGAGGTGAGATGATAGCTTGAACTCCCTGCTGGAGATCATAGTGAGCACCCATTCTCCACAGAAAGGAAGAAGAAAAAAAAGACAAAAAATAAAGTTAGCCATTAAAAGCACACTCACAAAAGTAATTAAAGGAGATATGTATATTGACAATGTTGCCTCAAGTAGAGAATATCAACAGATAGAAGCTATTTTTTAAAAAGAATGAAATGGAAATTCTAGGATTGAAAGTTCAATAGCCAAAATAGTTTTTAAAGATTCATTAAAGTGGTTCAACAGAAGACTTGAACCAGTCAGGCAAGAAATGAGCAAACTTGAAGTTTGATTGATCAAGATTATGTGAGCCAAAAAATAGAGAGAGAAAAATTGTGAAATGAACAGAGCCCTGGAGAAAGGCAAAACACCATTAAGTGCACCAACATGCACAGAATAACAGTACCATGAGAAAAAAGAAGAAAGAGAAAAAAATTCAAAAAAAAAAAGACAAATAATAGTTGAAAATTTCACAAATTTATTGAAAAATGTTGAACACTCAGAGGAAGCTCAATAAACTGCAGGTAGAATACACATAAAGAGAACCGCAGAGACACCTCATGGAGAAAAATATTGATATTCAAAAACAAGGAGAAAATCTTGAAAGCAGCAAAAGATGACATATCTTTACAAAGGAAACTCAGTAAGATTAACAGCAGAAACGCTCTAGGCCAGAGGCAAAAAGAAAATATATTCAAAGTTCTCAAATAAAATAATGACAACCAAGAACCCTATATCCAGCACAAATATTATTGAAAAATAAAGGTGAAATAAAAACCTTTTCAGATAAATAAAAACCAAGAGAAGTTATAGCTATCAGACCATCTTATAAGAAAAACTAAGGGAAATTCTCCAGACTGAAAGCAAGTGACTCCAGACAGTAATCCACATATGTAAGAACAAAAAAGGAGCACTGGTAAGGGTAATTATGTAATTACAAAAGGCAATTTAAAGGCATTTTTTCCCTTTGTGAAAAACTGATTTAAAAACCAATGAGTTCAAAGTATATTTACAAACAAGAATATTTTTATGAAATAAAATGTGATATTCAAATCCATTTTTTCATTTACTATAAGAAAAAAAATCTTAGATGTTCTAAGGACTTAGTTACATTGTTTCAAAATATATAAAAGAAAACTGAATAGAATTCATAGAAGAAATACAAAAATACATACATACAGTTGTAAATTTTGTATTTCAATAATTAAAAGAAAACGTAAATAGGTAATCAGTAAGTGTATACATAATTTGAACACTGTAAACAAGTTAAGCAAATTGACTACTCTATCCCCAAATACATTTTAAGTACAATTTGAACACTCACCAAGATAAACCACATGCTATCAATAAAATGACTTAATAAATAACGAGTACCAAAATTATACAAAGTATGAACTTTGATCACACTGGAATTATACTAAAAATCAGTATCAGAAAGAGAACTGAAAAGCCCCAAGCATTTGGAAATTAAGTAATATATTTCTAAATAAACCATGGGTAAAAATGATACACAAAGAAAAATAGAAAATATTTTGAACTGAATTAAAATGAAAATAAAATACATTAAAATTAATATGACACAGCTAAAATAGTTCTCAGGAGAAAAATTATGGTATTAAAATAGTTATGTTAAAAAATCCTCCAATGAATGATCTCAGTTTTATTTAAAACAAACAAACTAACTAACTAACTAGATGGGCATGGTGGCGGGTGCCTGTAAGTCCCAGCTAATTGGGAGGCTGAGGCAGGAGAATGGCATGAACCCGGGAAGCACAGCTTGCCATAAGCTGACATCACGTCATTGCACTCCAGCCTGGGCAACAGAGCGAGACTTCATCTCCAAAAAAAGAAAAAAAAAACTAGAAAAGACAAAGCAATATGAGCTTATGATAAGCACAAGAAACAAAATAAGGAATATGAAAGTGGAAATTAATGAAATAAAAGATACAAAAATGAATTAAAGGACATGTAGGTTTTTAAGATCAATAAAATGGATAAACTTATGACTTACTTGAATAAGAAAAATGAGAAAAATACAAATTTCCAATATATTAATAAGAGAAAGCAGAAAAATCACTATAGATCCTATAGTATACCAAAGTATAACTTTGGTAAGTTATATTAAATAGAAAAACTTCTTTTACCAAAGCTCACTCAAGAAGAAATAGGATAGTCATTCACATATTTACATTAGTAGTTTAAAATATTTCCACAAAGAGAACTCCAGGCCCAGGTATACTGGATAATGAACTCCACCAAATATTTAAAAAAGAAATATTTAACAGTTTTTAAGAAAGAAATTCAGAAAGTAGAAGAGCAGCAAACACATCTCACCTTATGCATACAGATGCAAAAATTCTCAAACACAGTTTAGCAATTCTTTCTTTCTTTCTTTTTTGAGACAGAATCTAGTTCTACCACCCAGACTACAGTGCAGTGGTATGATCTCAGCTCACTGCTACCTCCACCTGCCAGATTCAAGCAATTTTCATGCCTCAGCCGCCTGAGTTGCTGGGATTACAGGTGTGTGCCACTATGCCTGGCTAATTTTTGTATTTTAGTAGAGATGGAGTTTCGCTATTTTAGCCAGGCTGGTCTGGAACTCCCTGGCCTCAAGTGATCCGCCTGCCTTGGTCTCCCAAAGTACTTGGATTACAAGCATGCGACACTACGCCCAGACTTTTAGCAAATTTAATACAACAGTTTCCAAAAATAGTATTCTATATTATGACCAGGTTTAGCATAGGAATGCAAGGTTTAAATTTAGAATTCAATGTAATTCACAATATAAACTAGATAAAAATCATATTATTATCTCAGAATATGCAGTAGAAGCATTTGAAAAACTTTAATGCATAGTCATAATAAAAACTCTCAGGAAACTATAAATACAAACACAATTTCTCAATCTGCTAAAGTACATCTATGAAAGACTTACCGCTAATATGATACTCATTGGTGAAACACTGAGTATTTTCTCTCTGGGAGGAAAAGAACACGTATTTTTCACCCAAATCTATCTACTACAATATGCTCAAGATTCTGGCCATTATACCTAATACTTGCTACTTAGTACTTAATATTTATTATACTTAATATTTGATATATATCAATTATGATTTTCATCACTATGCAATGAAAATAATATAAAACTAGTTTTAACTAGTTAAATAGGTAATCTAACTTAACTCAGTTTTGTTTTGAGTCACGTTAGAAAAGACATCAAAGAAAGGAAACATATTTTTTGTTACAGGGACTCAACTTGGTGCTTATATAGATAAATTATTCAAATTTTTCTCAAGCTTTTCTTTTTCTACATTCTGTACAAGTTTTTATATTCTAGTATTATAAAATTCTTTTAGGATTAATAAGCAATTCATGTTTAAGGTTCTGTATAATTCTACAACACATTCTATTTAGATATGGCCACTTTTTCCTCAGAGTCTTAAATCCAAGCATACACAATAAACAGAAAGAAACAAAAATTACCAAGTGAAAAAGTAGACAGGAATCTAATTTACAGATTATACAGATGGAAGTGAAGATATAATTGGACTAGAGTTCTAACTGGAAAATGAAAATTCAAGCAATAAGAATTCCTGGAGGATTTAGGGCTTTGGAAATGGCGTGGATAATAGAGTGGCAAATTCTGTGGTGCCTTCCCTGTTCAAAGTCAAATCATCTTCATTCTCCAGCTGTCCAGCATACCATCTTGGTTGCTGGCTGTTCACTGCTGTATTGCTTCTGCAAATCACTTTAGTCCTCAGAAACTGCTCTCTTTAAGATGACTAACTTTTCCAAGAGTGACCAGAAGATGGTTTATGTGAAGATGCAAAGCTCTGGTTCTTTTGCCTAAGTTTGGGACCACTCTGAAGTTCCACTTAGCTACAGAACTATACTCAGGATTAGCTGAAGCCTTTGGTTCAATAACTTTGCAGTAGTCTCTTACTCTGCTTAGTCCTGCCTTCTTCACTGCCTGATAATTCTGTCTCCCAAGAGCGCTCCCCAGTAAGCATTCTGCTCACAACTCCCTGTTTCAGAATCTATTTCCAGGGAACCCAATGTAAGACCATCAGTGAGAACTGAAGCAATACTTGCGAGAGAGTGGCTTGTCAGGTACATGGTGCTGTTTTTGAAAAGGCTCAGTTTTCAATGGATTGAGTAGTGGACAGGACGTAATGTGACTGCGATGTGTGAAATGGGCAGGATCATCAGAAAAAAAATAGTAAAACTGCTGAATTTAAATAATAAACATTTTTATTAAAAATATTTTTCAGAAATTCTCTTTAAATCGCTAAATAGAAAGCAAAGTAAGCTTGCAAAAATAATTTACTTAAAAAGAAAGTGGGACAGAATCATTTAACAATTTGACACCTAGATCCTGAGACTGCCAAGTACATTCTGGCAGCATTGGCACTGAAGCCAGGGCAAATTTAAAGGTTGCCAACAGGAAATGCTGGTGCCAAACTAATGCTGGAAATTACTTAAACACTAAAGCCAATTTGCTTTTACACCATAATAAGATAAAAAGAGGGCGACAATTAAGCCTTTACATGAGAAACATTTTTGGTATCCACACCTAGCTATCTGTGAACTCATCATGCATCCCTCCTTCTTTACCCGTCCCCCTGTATATCTACTAGGAATAAATCCAACCACCTGGTTTCTAAAATAAGAACTGTGAGAGTAAATTTAGAATCTTACTCACAAAACGCTTACATGCATTTGCTACCTCAAGCCCAAACTGCCTGCTACCTCTTCATTAATGTTCAAATTCTTTCTTATTGCTCCCCAATTCCATTTTTTTGGTTCTGTAAGGCTACTAATCAATATTGGGCAAATTATTGCAACAGCTTTCTTGCAACCGATGTCTTCCAAACTAATTCAAAAGTTCAAAGAATGAGTATTCTAAATGCAAACTTAATCATGTTATCTTTCTTTATAACGTGTTCCATTGTTAAAACATGTCTCAGGCTTCTTACAACAGAGTAGAAGACCCCAGTATTCATTTTATGAGTTACCTTTTCAAATATTTATCTTCACATCAAATCTTGAGGCCCAAATACATTATACTACTCTCATGTCCCATAAATATGGGCCTTTTTACATAATTCTTCATCCTAGAAGAGTCACAACTTCATATCTCAAAAATTAGTGTCATTAAGAATATACTTTGCAGAAAAAATTATTTAATTAGCTGAAGTTTTAAAATAATTAAATATGAATGAACGTAGTGTCGGTATGCATTCTCCAGCCAACTTAGGTCCTCCTGACTTTTATGACATTAGGTAAGTTTCTTAGTTTTATCATTTTTTCTTTTTGTTTTTGTTTTAATGAGATGGAGTCTCACTATGTTGTCCAGGTTTTTCTTGAACTCTTGGCCCTAAGTGTTTCTATTGCCTCAGACTTCCAGAGTGCTAGAATTACAGGTGTGAGCTACCATCCCCAGCCCCAGTATTTCTTTTTTATCACTGCATTTCATATATATATATACACACACACTTAGCATAGGTTGTCTTACTTTTTGTTCTTTCTTTTTATTTTTTTATTATACTTTAAGTTCTAGGGTACATGTGCACAATGTGCAGGTTTGTTACATATGTATATATGTGCCATGTTGGTGTGCTGCACCCATTAACTTGTCATTTACATTAGGTATATCTCCTAATGCTATCCCTCTTCCCTGCCCACTCCCCACAATAGGCCCCGATGTGTGATGTTCCCCTTCCTGTGTCTAAGTGATCTCATTGTTCAATTTGCACCTATGAGTGAGAACATGCGGTGTTTGGTTTTCTGTTCTTGAAATAGTTTTCTGAGAATGATGGTTTCCCTACAAAGGACATGAACCCATCATTTTTATGGCTGCATAGTATTCCATGGTGTATATGTGCCACATTTTCTTAATCCAGTCTGTCACTGATGGACATTTGGGTTGATTCCAAGTCCTTGCTATTGTGAATAGTGCCGCAATAAACATATGTGTACATGTGTCTTTATAGCAGCATGATTTATAATCCTTTGGGTATATATCCAGTAATAGGATGGCTGAGTCAAATGGTATTTCTAGTTCTAAATCCTTGACAAATCGCCACACTGTTTTCCACAATGGTTGAACTAGTTTACAATCCCATCAACAGTGTAAAAGTGTTCCTATTTCTTCATATCCTCTCCAGCACTTCTTGTTTCCTGACTTTTTAATGATTCCCCTTCTAACTGGTGTGAGATGATATCTCATTGTGGTTTTGATTTGCATTTCTCTGATGGCAAGTGATGATGAGTATTTTTTTCATGTGTCTGTTGGCTACATAAATGTCTTCTTTTGAGAAGTGTCTCTTCATATCCTTCATATCCACTTTTTGATGGGGTTGTTTTTTCTTGTAAATTTGTTTGAGTTCTTTGTAGGTTCTGGATATTAGCCCTTTGTCAGATGAGTAGATTGCAAAAATTTTCCCCCATTCTGTAGGTTTCCTGTTCACTCTGATGGTAGTTTCTTTTGCTGTGAAGATGCTGTTTAGTTTAATTAGATCCCATTTGTCAATTTTGGCTTTTGTTGCCATTGCTTTTGGTGTTTTACACATGAAGCCCTTGCCCATGCCTATGTCCTGAATGGTATTCCCTAGATTTT
The DNA here is from genome assembly GCF_008728515.1 of Papio anubis. Taxonomy (NCBI): domain Eukaryota; kingdom Metazoa; phylum Chordata; class Mammalia; order Primates; family Cercopithecidae; genus Papio; species Papio anubis. The sequence continues at coordinate 52,322,817 of NC_044978.1, forward strand.
CTTCTAGGGTTTTTATGGTTTTAGGTCTAACATTTAAGTCTCTAATGCATCTTGAATTAATTTTCGTATAAGGAGTAAGGAAAGGATCCAGTTTCAGCTTTCTACTTATGGCTCGCCAATTTTCCCAGCACAATTTATTAAATAGGGAATCTTTTCCCCATTCCTTGTTTTTGTCAGGTTTTTCAAAGATCAGATGGCTGTAGATGTGTGGTATTATTTCTGAGGGCTCTGTTCTGTTCCATTGGTCTATATCTCTGTTTTGGTACCAGTACCATGCTGTTTTGGTTACTGTAGCCTTGTAGTACAGTTTGAAGTCAGGTAGTGTGATGCCTCCAGCTTTGTTCTTTTGGCTTATATTGTATTGACAATGTGGGCTCTTTTTTGGTTCCATATGAATTTTAAAGTAGTTTTTTCCAATTCTGTGAAGAAAGTCAATGGTAGCTTAATGAGGATGGCATTGAATCTATAAATTACCTTGGACAGTATGGCCATTTTCACAATATTGATTTTTCCTATCCATGAGTATGATATGTTCTTCCATTTGTTTATGTCCTCTTTTATTTCACTGAGCAGTGGTTTGTAGTTCTCCTTGAAGAGGTCCTTCACATCCCTTGTAAATTGGATTCCTATGTATTTTATTCTATTTGAAGCAATTGTGAATGGGAGTTCATTCATGATTTGGCTCTCTGTTGGCTGTTATTGGTGTATAAGAATGCTTGTGATTTTTGCACCTTGATTTTGTATCCTGAGACTTTGCTGAAGTTGCTTATCAGCTTCAGGAGATTTGGGGCTGAGACGATGGGGTTTTCTGAATATACAATCATGTCATCTGCAAACAGGGACAATTTGACTTATTATTTTCCTAATTGAATATCCTTTATTTCTTTCTCTTGCCTGATTGCCTTAGCCAGAACTTCCAACACTATGTTGAATAGGAGTGGTGAGAGAGGGCATTCCTGTCTTGTGCCAGTTTTCAAAGGGAATTTTTCCAGTTTTTGCCCATTCAGTATGATATTGGCTGTGGATTTGTCATAAATAGCTCTTATTATTTTGAGATACATTCCATCAATACTGAATTTATTGAGAGTTTTTAGCATGAAGGGCTGTTGAAATTTGTCAAAGGCCTTTCCTGCATCTATTGAGATAATCATGTGGTTTTTGTCTTTGGTTCTGTTTATATGGTGTATTACATTTATTGATTTGCGTATGTTGAACAAGTCTTGCATCCCAGGGATGAAACCCACTTGATCATGGTGGATAAGCTTTTTGATGGCTGCTGTTTTCGGTTTTCCAGTATTTTACTGAGGATTTTTGCATCGATGTTCATCAGGGATATTGGTCTAAAATTCTCTTTTTTTGTTGTGTCTCTGCCAGACTTTGGTATCAGGGTGATGTTGGCCTCATAAAATGAGTTAGGGAGGATTTCCTCTTTCTCTGTTGATTGGAATAGTTTCGAAAGGAATAGTACCAGCTCCTCCTGGTACCTCTGGTAGAATTCGGCTGTGACTCCTTCTGGTCCTGGACTTTTTTTGGTTGGTAGGCTATTAACTATTGCCTCAATTTCAGAGTCTGCTATTGGCCTATTCAGAGATTCAACTTCTTCCTGGTTTAGTCTTAGGAGAGTATATGTGTCCAGGAATGTATCCATTTCTTCTAGGTTTTATAGTTTATTTGCATAGAGGTGTTTATAGTATTCTCTGATAGTAGTTTGTATTTCTGTGGGGTTGGTGGTGATACCCCCTTTATCATTTTTTATTGTGTCGATTTGATTCGTCTCTCTTTTCTTCTTTATTACTCTTGCTAGTAGTCTGTCAATTTTGTTGATCTTTACAAAAAACCAGCTCTTGGATTCATTGATTTTTTGAAGGGTTTTTTGTGTCTCTATCTCCTTCAGTTCTGTTCTGATCTTAGTTATTTCTTGCCTTCTGCTAGCTTTTGAATGTGTTTGCTCTTGCTTCTCTAATTCATTTAATTATCACTACATTTCTCTAATGCATCAGCTGAAACTTTTCTGACTATATTTGTCTTTCTTAAGTTTTCCTCTTCTGTGTATAGAATCAGGTTCCTTTAAAAAACATATTATGGCACTTTGAATTTGGTTTCTTATCTATTACCTTCATTTTGTCCCTTGCTGACATTTTAAACATAAGAATGTGATATATGGACTCCCAGGCAAGATGGCCAAACAGGAACAGCTCCAGTCAGCAGCTCCCAGTGAGACCAACACAGAAGGTGGGTGATTTCTGCATTTCCAACTGAGGTACTTGGCTCATCTCACTGGGACTGGTTAGACAGTGGGTGCAGGCCACGGAGGGCAAGCAAAAGCAGAGTGGGGTGTCACCTCAGCTGGAAATTGCACAGGTTGAGAACTCCCTCCCCTAGCCAAGGGAAGCTGTGAGGCACTGTGCCATGAGGAGCAGTGCATTCCAGCCCAGATACTGTGCTTTTCCCATGGTCTTCATAACTCACAGACTAGGAGATTCCCTCAGCTGCCTACCCCACCAGGGCCCTGTATTATAAGCACAAAACTGGGCAGCCATTCGGGCAGACCCGAGCTAGCTGCATGAGTTTTTTTCATATGCAGTGGCACCTGGAATACCAGCGAGACAGAACTGTTCACTCCCCTAGAAAGGGGGCTGAATCCAGGCAGCCAAGTGGTCTAGCCCAGCGGATACCACCCACATGGAGCCCAACAAAATAAGATCCACTGGCTTGAAATTCTCACTGCCAGCACAGCAGTCTAAAGTCGACCTGGGACACTGGAGCTTGGTGGAGGGAAGGGTGTCCACCATTACTGAAGCTTCAGAGTGTAAACAAAACCTCTTGGATGTTTGAACTGCATGGAGCCCACTGTAGCTTGGCAAAGCCACTGTAGCCAGACTGCCTCTCTAGATTCCTCCTCTCTGGGCAGGGCATCTCTGAAAGAAAGGCACAGCCCCAATCAGGGGCTTATAGCTAAAACTCCCCTCTCCCTGGGACAGAGCACTTGGGAGAAGGGGTAGCTATGCGCGTAGCTTCAGCAGACTTAAATGTTCCTGCCTGCCAGCTCTGAAGAAAGCAATGGACTTCCCAGCACAGTGCTTGAGTTTTGCTAATGGACAGACTGCCTCCTCAAGTGGGTTCCTGATCCCTGTGCCTCCTGATGAGGAGACACCTCCCAGGAGGAGTCAACAGACACCTCATACAGGAGAGCACCAGCTGGCATCTGGCAGGCCCCCCTTTGGGATGAAGCTTCCAGAGGAAGGAGCAGGCAGTAATCTTTGCTGACCTTGCAGCCTTCACTGGTGATACCCAGGCAAACAGGGTCTGGAGTGGACCTCCAGCAAACTCCAGCAGACTTGCAGAAGAGGGACCCAACTGTTAGAAGGAAAACTAACAAATAGGAAGCAATAGCATCAACATCAATAAAAAGGATGACTATGCAAAAACCCCATCTGAATGTCACCAATATCAAAGACCAAAGGTAGGCAAGTACACGAAGATGAGAAAAACCAGAAAAAGGCTGGAAATTTCAAAAACACCTCCTCTCTTCCAAAGGATCACAACTCCTGGCCAGCAAGAGAACGAAATTGGATGGAGAATGAGTTTGATAAATTGACAGAAGTAGGTTTCAAAAGGTGGGTAATAACGAACTCATCTGAGATAAAGCAGCATGTTTTAACCCAAGGCACAGAAGGTAAGAACCTTGATAAAAGTTTACAGGAACTGCTAACTAGAATAACCAGATTAGAAAAGAACATAAATAACTTGATAGAGCTGAAGATCACAGCATGAGAATTTACTGAAGCATACACAAGTATAAACAACCGAATCGATCAAGCAAAAGAAAGGATATCAGAGATTGAAGAGCAACATAATGAAACAAAGCATGAAGACAAGATTAGAGAAACAAAAATAGAAAGGAACAAACAGAGCCTCCAAGAAATATGGGACTATGTGAAGAGACCAAACCTACGTTCGATTGGTGTACATGAAAGTAACAGGGAGAATGAAACCACATTGGAAAACATGCTTCAGGATATTATCCAGGAGAACTTCCCCAACCAACAAGACAGGCCAACATTCAAATTCAGGAAATTCAAAGAACACCACAAAGATACACCTTGAGAAGAGCAAGCCCAAAGCACATAATCATCAGATTCACCAAAGTTGAAATGATAGAAAAAATGTTAAGGACAACCAGGGGAAAGGTTGGGTTACCCACAAAGGGAGGCCCATCAGACTAACAGCAAATCTCTCTGCAGAAACTCTTCAAGCCAGAAGAGAGTAGGGGCCAACATTCAACACACTTACAGAAAAGAATATTCAACCCAGAATTTTATATCCAACCAAAGTAAGCTTCATAAGTGAAGAATAAATAAAATCCTTTACAGATGAGCAAATGCTGAGGGATTTTGTCAACCCCTGGCCTGCCTTATAAGAGCTCCTGAAGGAAGCACTAAATACGGAAATGAAAAACCAGTACCAGCCTCTGCAAAAACGTACCAAAATGTAGAGATCATCGACACTATGAAGAAACTGCATCGACTAATGAGAAAATAACCAGCTAACGTCATAATGACAGAATCAAATTCATACATAACAATATTAACCTTAAATGTAAATGGACTAAATGCCCAATTAAAAGACACAGACTGGCAAATTGGAGAAAGTGTCAAGACCCATCGGTATACTGTATTCAGGAGACCTATCTCACATGCAAAGACACCCATAGGCTCAAAATAAAGGGATGGAGGAATATTTACCAAGCAAATGGAAAACAAAAAGAAGCAGGGGTTGCAATCTTAGTTTCTGATAAAACAGACTTTAAACCAACAAAGATCAAAAAAGACATAGAAAGACATTACATAATGGTAAATGGATCAATGCAGCAAGAAGAACTATCCTAAGTATATATGCGCCCAATACAGGAACACCCAGATTCATAAAGCAAGTCCTTAGAGACCTGCAAAAAGACTTAGACTCCCACACAATAATAGTGGGAGATTTTAACACCCCATTGTCAATGTTAGACAGATCAATGAGGCAGGAAATTAACAAGGATATTCAGGACCTGAACTCAGCTCTGGACCAAGCAGACCTAATAGACATCTACAGAACTCTCCACCCCAAATCAAGAGAATATTCATTCTTCTCAGCACATCGCACTTATTCTAAAATTGACCACATAATTGCAAGTAAAACACTCCTCAGCAAATGCAAAAGAATGGAAATCATAGCAGACAGTTTCTGAGACCACGGTGCAATCAAATTATAATTAGGGAGTAAGAAACTCATTAAAAACTGCACAACTACATGGAAACTGAACAACCTGCTCCTGAATGACTACTGGGTAAATAACAAAATGAAGACAGAAATCAAGAAGTTCTCTGAAACCAATGAGAACAAAGAACCAACATCCCAGAATTTCTGGGACACAGTTAAAGCAGTGTTTAGAGGGAAATTTGTAGCACTAAATGCCCACAAGAGAAAGCAAGAAAGATCTGAAATCAACACCCTAACATCACAATTAAAAGAAGTAGAGAAGAAAGAGCAAAAATATTCAAAAGCTAGCAGAAGACAAGACATAACTAAGATCAGAGCAGAACTGAAGGAGATAGAGACACAAAAAACCCTTCAAAAAAATCAACGAATCCAGGAGCTGGGTTTTTGAAAAGATTAATAAAATAGATAGACAACTAACCAGATTAATAAAAAAGAAAAGGGAGAAGAATCAAATAGACACAATAAAAAATGATAAAGGCAATATCACCACTGATCCCACAGAAATACAAACTACTATCAGAGAATACTATAAACACCTCTGCGCAAGTAAATTAGAAAATCCAGAAGAAATGGATAAATTTGTGGGCAGATACACCCTCCCAAGACTAAACCAGAAAGAAGTTGAATCCCTGAATAGAACAACAAAAAGTTCTGAAATTGAGGCAGTAATTAATAGCCTACCAACAAAAAAAAGCCCAAGACCAGATGGATTCACAGCCGAATTCTACAAGAGGTACAAAGAGGAACTAGTACGAATTCTTCCAAAATTATTCCAAGTAATGGAAAAAGAGGGACTCGTCGCTTACTCTTTGGATGAGGCCAGCATCATCCTGATACCAAACCCTGGCAGAGACACAACAGAAAAATAAAATTTCAGGCCGAATTCTACCAGAGGTACAAAGAGGAGCTGGTACCATTCCTTCTAAAATTATTTCAAGCAATAGAAAAAGAGGGACTCCTCCCTAATTCTTTTTATGAGGCCAGGATCATCCTGCTACCAAAACCTGGCAGAGACACACACAAAGAAAAGAAAATTTGGGGCCAATATCCCTGATGAACATCAATGTGAAAATCCTCAATAAAATACTGACAAACTGAATTCAGCAGAACATTAAAAACTTGTCCACCATGATCAAGTAGGCCTCACACCTGGGATGCAAGTCTGGTTTACCATATGCAAATCAATCAACTCAATTCATCACATAAACAGAACCAATGACAAAAAGCACAATATTGTCTCAATAGATGCAGAAAAGGCACTCAATAAAATTCAACACCCCTTCATGCTAAAAACACTCAATAAACTAGGTATTGATGGAACGTATCTCAAAATAATAAGAGCTATTTATGATAAATCCATAACCAATATCATAGTGAATGGGCAAAAGCTGGAAGCATTCCCTTTGAAAACTGGCTCCAGACAAGGATGCCCTCTCTCACCACTCCTATTCAACATAGTATTGGAAGTTATGGCCAGGGCAATCAGGCAAGAGAAAGAAATAAAATGTATTCCAATAGGAAGAGAGGAAGTCAAATTATCTCTAATTGCAAATGACATGATTCTATATTTAGAAAACCCCATTGTATCAGCCCCAAAATTCTTTAAGTTGATAAGCAACTTCAGCAAATTTTCAGGATAAAAAACTTATGTGCAAAAATCACAAGCATTCCCATACACCAATAACAGACAAACAGAGAGTGAAATCATGAGTGAACTCCCGTTCACAAGTGCTACAAAGATAATAAAATACCTACGAAAACAACTTACAAGGGATGTGAAGTACCTCCTCCAGGGTTACTACAAACCACTGCTCAAGGAAATAAGAGAGGACACAAACAAGTGGAATACATTACATGCTCATGGATAGGAAGAATCAATATCATGAAAATACCCATATATCCCAAAGTAATTTATAAATTCAATGCTATTCCCATCAAGCTACCATTGACTTTCTTCACAGAATTAGAAAAATACTAATGTTAAACTTTATATGGAACCAAAAAAGAGCCCGTATAGCCAAGATAGTCCTAAACAAAAAGAACAAAGCTGGAGGTATCACACTACCTGACTTCAAATTATACTACAAGGCTACAGTAACCAAAAAGCATGGTACTGGTACCAAAAATAGATATATAGAACAATGGAACAGAACAGAGGCCTCAGAAATAACACCACATATCTACAACCATCTGATCTTTGACAAACCTGACAAAAACAAGCAGTGGGGAAAGTGTTCCCTATTTAGTAAGTGGTGTTGGGAAAACTGGCTAGCCATATGCAGAAAACTGAAACTGGACTTCTTCCTTCCACCTTATACAAAAATCAACTCAAGATGGATTAAAGATTTGAATGTAAGAAGTAAAACCATAAAAATTCTAGAAGAAAACCTAGGCAATACCATTCAGGACATAAGCATGGACAAAGACTTAATGACTAAAGCACCAAAAGCAATGGCAACTAAAGCCAAAATTGAAAAATGGGATCTAATTAAACTAAAGAGCTTCTAAACAGCAAAATAAACTATCATCAGAGTGAACAGACATCTACAGAATAGAACATTTTTGCAATCTATCCATCTGACAAAGGGCTAATATCCAGAATCTACAAGGAACTTAAACAAATTTACAAGAAAAAAACAACCCCATAAAAAAGTGGGCAAAGAATATGAACACACACTTCTCAAAAGAAGACATTTATGAGGCCAACAAACATAGGAAAAAAGGCTCATCATCACTGGTCATTAGAGAAATGCAAATCAAAACCACAATGCGATAACATCTCATTCCAGTTAGAATGATGATCATTAAAATGTTAGGAAACAACAGATGCTAGAGAGGATCTGGAGAAATAGGAATGCTTTTACACTGTTGTTTGGGAGTATAAATTAGTTTGATCATTGTAAAAGACAGTGTGGTAATTCCTCAAGGATCTAGAACTAGAAATACCATTTGACCCAGCAATCCCGTTACTGGGTATGCACCCAAAAGATTATAAGTCATTCTACTCTAAAGAGACATGTGCATGTATGTTTATTGCAGCACTACTCACAATGGCAAAGATTAAAACCAACCCAAATGCCCATCATTGATACACTGGATAAAGAAAATGTGGCACATATACACCATGGAATACTATGCAGCCCTAAAAAAGAATGGTTCATGTCCTTTGTAAGGAAATGGATAGTGGGATCATTCTCAGCAAACTAACACAGAAACAGAAGGCCAAACACCATGTGTTCTTATTCATAAGTGGGAGTTGAACAATGAGAACATATGGGCACAGGGAGGAGAACATCACACACTGGAACCTGTTGTGGGGTGCAGGGCAAGGGGAGAGATAGTATTATGAGAAATACTTAATACAGATGACAGTTTGATGGGTGCCACAAACCACCATTGCACATGTATACCTATGTAACAAACCTACATGCATGTATCCCAGAACTTAAATATTAAAAAAAAAAAAAAAAAAAAAAAAAAAAAGACAGGTGCGGTGGCTCTCACCTGTTATCCCTGCACTTTGGGAGGCCAAGTCAGGTGAACGATGAGGTCGAGAGTTCGAGACTAGCCTGCCCAACATGGTGAAATCCCATCTCTACTAAAAATACAAAAAATTAGCTCAGTGTAGTAGCGGGCACCTGTAATATCAGCCACTGGAGAGACTGAGGCAGGAAAATCACTTGAATATGGGAGGCAGAGGTTGCAGCAAGTCAAGATCACACCACTGCACTCCAGCCCAGGCAACAGAGTGAGACTTCATCACAAAAAAAAAAAAAAAAAAGAATGTGATATATCTGATGAACAGGAATCTTGATTAATTCCATCCATTTTTATATTCTCTGATCAAGCCCATTGTATGGCATCTTGTTTTAAATTATGATAAAATGACTATAAATGTAGAACAGATAGTTCTATATTATCATTGCTCATTTGGGGGTGCTTTTTACTTCCAAGGAACTTGGCAATACCTGAAGCATGTTAGGTTAGCACAATGAGGGGTTTGGGGAGCTGCTAGCATCTAGTGGGTAGAGTCTAAGGACACTGTTAAATATCCTACAGTGTACAGGATAGTTCCCCACAACAAAGAATTACCCAGTCCAATATGTCAATAGTACTGAGGTTGAGAAGCATTGATTTATATGAAATCAAATATTTATTAGCCTGAGGAGTCAAATTGTCTGGTTTCAAATCCTGCCTCCATTTGGAAAGTATCTGTTTGACTCTAGGTGATTTATCTGTCCCTCGGGTTTTTTTCTTTTTTTCTTCTTCTTTTATAAAATGGAGGTAATTGCCGAGACCAGCTTGGTCCAGGAGACCCTAAACCAACGGCGCTAGAGGAATTAAAGACATACACACACACACACACACACACACACACACACACACACACACAGATATAGAGGTGTAAAGTGGGAAATCAGGGCTCTCACAGGCTTCAGAGCTGAGAGCCCCAAACAGAGATTTACCTATGTATTCATCAACAGCAATCCAGTCATTAGCATTGTTTCTATAGATATTAAATTAACTAAAAGTATCCCTTATGGGAAAGGAAGGGATGTGCTGAATTAAAGGAATAGATTGGGCTAGATAACTGCAGCAAAAGCATGTCCTTGAGACACAGATTGCTCATGCTATTGTTTGTGGCTTAAGAATGCCTTTAAGTGGTTTTCTGCCCTGGGCAGGCCAGGTGTTCCTTGCCCTCATTCCCGTAAACCCACAACCTTCCACCATGAGTGTTAGGGCCGTTATGAACATGTTACAGTGCTGCAGAGATTTTGCTCATGGCCAGTTTTGGGGCAAGTTTATGGCCAGATTTTGGGGGGCTTGCCCCCAACAGGTAATGATTCAGGAATCAAAGGGTTGTCATCAGCATTAAATAGTTAGAACAGTATTTGAATAAGATGACAATAAATAAATATTGTTGTCATATATTGTAAGCATAACATTATTGCATATTAATGTATGTGATTTTCTCATCACAAAATTGTCAAATCAAAGCAATTTTGCCAGAATTTATTTTTCCTGGTGCAATATTCATTTATATCTAGTTGTGATTTCCTTTTGTTTTAACTAAACATCACGTAAGTTAGCCATATAATGACAACTAAGTTTCACTTTCATTTTCTCTTCTCTCTAGACATATCAAGTCTATGTGGTTGATGTTTCAGTTCAGTCATCTAACAAGGGAAAGTTGTAGTCAAGAAATAGAAATGTAATACTAGCTAAAGGTAAAAATGACATACAATTTGAGCTAGAATAACAACTAATAATAGTTATCTTAATTCTGATGAGTATGCTCTGGTTTCTCTTCAGATCTTATAAATTTTTTGCCTTTTTAGTTCTTATGAGTATCATGAGAATTCTTAGTGTTTTATCAATAGCGACATTTTATCACTTTATATTCCCATCCAAAGAACTCATTTATGCTGTTGATTACAATTTCTATATACTCAGAGTACATAGCCAGCATAATTTCAATACCATAATTTCTATATTGTTCTACGAGTCGTATTAAAAATGTTGTAAATCATATATATTGTTGGCAAATACTTGCATTTTCCAATATGAACAAATGTTATAAATCAAATAACTTTGAAATCATATATGTAGTTACTGTGTTAATGTAAATCTAGACTAGAAGACCTCCTTCTTCAAAAAATGGACTCTGGAAGCTATACCCTTATTTGTAAGCTTCTTGATAAAAATATTTATTGGCTACTGAAGCACTGGGTACTAGAAAGAAACAAAATTTTTCTGAACTCTTTTTTTTTTTTTTTTTTTTGAGACAGAGTCTCGCTCTGCCGCCCAGGCTGGAGTGCAGTGGCTGGATCTCAGCTCACTGCAAGCTCCACCTGGGTTTACGCCATTCTCCTGCCTCAGCCTCCCGAGTAGCTGGGACTACAGGCGCCCGCCACCTCGCCCAGCTAGTTTTTTGTATTTTTCAGTAGAGACGGGGTTTCACCGTGTTAGCCAGGATGGTCTCGATCTCCTGACCTCGTGATCCGCCCGTCTCGGCCTCCCAAAGTGCTGGGATTACAGGCTTGAGCCACCGCGCCTGGCCTGAACTCTTTTTTTAATAAAAAATGCAAATCCTTACACTTTAGTGAATATATACCTAAACACACACACACACACACACGTACCCATATATGTGTCAATAGTCAATAACAAAGAAACAGTCAGAAGCAACGCTTACCTGTGACTGGAGTTTATTGAAGTCTGCATGGGGAAAAATGTGTCTCATTTCTCAGCTTAAATAAGTCTACTTTTTTTTTTGGTTGTTTGACATGGAGTCTTACTCTCTTGCCCAGGCTGGAGTGCAGTGGCACCATCTCAGCTCACTGCAACCTCCACCTCCTGGGCTCAAGCGATTCTCCTGCCCCAGCCTCCCAAGAACCTGGGCTTACAGGTGCCCACCACCACTCCTGGCTAATGTTTGTATTTTTAGTAGAGACGAGGTTTCACCATTTGGCCAGGCTAGTGTCAAACTACTGACCTCAGGTGATCCACCCGCCTCAGTCTCCCAATGTTCTGGGATTACAGGTGTGAGCTACGATGCCTGACCAAGACTACATGTTGATTTATGTAATATTTACCCCACTGGCAAGGAAACTTTGTGATCTAAAAGTGATATGATGTGTTAGGCCAAAATATCTGCTTGCAACAAAAACTAACTTGTAAGTTTTAGAAAACAGATAAGAAATATCCAACTCTATCTAATACATAGATATGGTTAGATATTTGATATAATAATTTTTTATCATTAATGTTGATTTTCCCAAACTATAAAACTTTAAGCCTAAATGGATAAGCAAGTGGCAGGTGCTCTCTGATCTGTGTTTCCTTTAAAGACTAGCATTACAAAAGACCTGATTCAATCAATTCCTTGATTTTTGGCCATGACTGCATATTAAAATTATTTGGGAACTTTTGAAACACTGTTACCTAGGCCTCACCAAGACAATTAAGTCTGAATCACTGTAGGTGCAGCCTGGGAATCAATATTTTTGAAAAGCTCTCCAGCTGATTCTAATATGCAGCCAGGATTGGGAATTCTTAAGTTAGTCCAGTAGCCCAGCTGGACTCTACGCCAGTGGCTTTTCCCGCTTCACCACTAGTCAGGCTAGCATTGTCCCCTCTCACCTACACTCACCCCCAGCCCCTGCAGTGCTGTCTGGGCAGTAGTATTCTGTTTGTTCTTATACGTGCTGAGAAGGGAATATGGAAAGAGAATAAATGTTTTTGTGCATTATTTAATTTGACAGTCACAACACTTCCTCTATGGTATACAGGTAGACATGCAAGTGAGCCATTTTGTCATTGGATTCTCCAGCCCCAGTCAAGATGACATCCAGCACTCGCTGACATCCAGACCATAATCTCATGTGAAACTCTGAGCCAAAGCTACCCAGCCAAGCTACTTTTGAATTTTTCACCCATAGAACTCTTTGCTGTCTTAACATGCTATAATTTGGACACCTCTGTCAGACAGCAGTAGTTATCCAATACGGTAATAAGAGAAGAGAGAAGGTCATAGCAGGTGAAAGCTGATAAGGCAGTTTGGAAGCTGTAGGACAAATAGACAAGTGCTATAGGCAGAACGTAGGTGAGACTGAACATATGTGGAAGAATAATTGAAAGTTAAAAAGAGGACTTAGATTCCAGAATATCCTTTCCCTCTCCTATCTAAATATGAGCCAAAACACAACAAAAACCAATATCCCTTGCTATTTGGGCAGAAGCCTGATGACTTGCTCTATGGAGGGATTATGGATTGTGGGGGAACAAGAACAGCTATGGAAAAGAGTGCTAGATTTAAATAAGGTTAACTAAATGGAAATCTGCTTGATGATTTTCAGGCATACAGCCCAAATCTCCAGATAGCCTCCCAGAATTTTAAAAACTAATGTTATAACTGCCGCCCATACTGAGTATTTACTTACCCAAATACAGTAATAAGAGCTTATTGTGAGAGTAAGGAAAGACCAATGAAAGGAGCTAAGGGTATTAGAGTTCTAAATGTCATCCTCCATATTAGAAAATGATATACATTTTATGATTTATATATCTTGAAATAGTGACATAAATTTTATATATGCCCAGGTAAATATAAGAAGACTACTTAAAAGGCAAAGAAATCAAGTGAGGGATGCTAGGAAAATATAGCAGAAGACCACATTTTTTCATTACCAATCTTTTCAGTGCTACTTGAATTTTTAAACTGAGTACATGTACTACTTTTATAAAATAAAACTCATTAAAAGGGCCATAATAAACTAATTAAAATGCAAATGTGGGGAAAATGTGGGAAAACATTTCCAGCTAATGTGACAGTCAACAAGATGATATTCATGTATTCAAATAATTCACTCATTACTGGGAAAAAATATAACACGCTGTCATGGTTGAAAGTGAGTGATGTCGAGACAGACTCCATTTTTGAATCTCAGCTTCTTTGACACTGACTTTTATTCCTGGGCTAGACACATAATTTTCCTATCTCTAAAAAATCAATGCCTATACAACACGGTTTTTGGAAAAATAAATATAAGGAAGTTTATAAAGTGTTTGACAACACCTGGTATATAGTACATCATAAATATTAGCTATATAATTCAGTCGGATATATTTATCAAATGGCTGTATGTACACAGCTGTATTAATCCATTCTCATAATGCTATAAAGACATAATAATGCTATAAAGACATACCAGAGACTGCATAATTTATAAAGAAAGAGATTTAATAGGCTCATGGTTCTGCAGCTCTACAGGCTTCTGTTTCTGGGCGGCCTCAGGAAACTTACAATCAAGGCAGAAGGAGAAGGGGAAGCAAGCACATCTTACCTGGTGGGAGTCAGAGGAAGATAGAGAAGGGGAAGTGCTACACATTTTCAAACAACGAGATCTCATGAGAACTCATGCTCTGTCACGAGAAGAGCAAGGGGGAAATCTGCCCCTACGATCCAATCACTTCTGACCAGGTACCTCACCCAACATTGGGGATTACAATTCAACATGAGATTTGGGTGAGGACACAGAGCCAAATTGTATCACTAACACTATCCTAAGTCTGGATATAAAGAACCATGAATAAAACAAGAATAATTTCTGCATGTAGAGTTGAAAGTCTATATTAAAAAAAAAAAAAAAAAAAAAAAAAAGGCAGAAAATAATACAAGAAATTTTAAAAACTAAAAATATTTTTAAAAATCCAAGTCTTAAAAGCGATTAGTGCTCTGAAAGAAACAGAGTAATAGGCAATGCTGGGGGTATGTGTGTGTATATTAAATAGTGAAAGTTGTACTTTTAAAGGTAATCGTTGGTTCTATCATAAGGAGATCCTGTATTAAGTCAAAGTCTTTATCAGTCAGCTGAGATTACCATAACAGACCACAGATTGGGTGTCTTAAAAAAAAACATATATATATATATATATATATATATATATATATTTTTACAGTTCTGAAATCTAGAATTCCAAGATCACGGTTTCAGCAATTTGATGTCTGGTGAGGGCTCTCTTCCTGGCTTGCAGATGAGCACTTTCCCATTGGATCTTCACAGGATCTTTCCTTTGTGCTCATACAGGGTGGATGAGCTCTCTTGTGTCTCTTCTTTTAAGGACATTAACCCTGTCAGATTAGCACTGTACTCCCATGACTTCATCTAACCTTAATTGGCTCTGTAAAGTCCCTGTCTTAAAATGCAGACACATTGGGATTTAGAGCTTCAGTATGTGAATGAGAGGTTGTGTGGATTATAATCCCTCAGTCCAAAAGACAAGCATAAGAAGGTAACTTCCATGAATGTGGACAGGGTAAGAAAATAAATCTGTATATGCATTGGGATATTTCAATGACTGAAAGAAACCCAATGTGAATAGCATAATTGGTAAGTTGGGGCAATTATGAGGTAAGAAAAGATTAGAATAGAACAATAGGGTGGGGACCTACAGTTTATGTTTTACAGATTTTAGTTTAAACATGAAGAAAAACCATTGAAGGCATGAAGCTGAGTGTTAATAAAATGCAATGTGTTTTGAAAGCATCACTATTTTGGTTTCATGGAACAAATTGTATGTAATCCTTAATATACAGGGAGTCATCAAATGCAGTACAACAAGAAGTAAAAAACAGGCAAAGGTATGATCAAAGTATTTACAGAATTAATATGTTACAGTATATTTAAGCTCCTTCTGTTAATAAAAGGAATATTAATTAAAAGCATCAATGAGATGTTATTTTTATCTCATGAAATTTTTATTAATGGGGCCCAACTAAGGGAAAATTCAACCTCTCAGACCCTCTCTCTCAAAAAAAAGGCAGAAAATAATACAAGAAATTGTATTACTCTTGGAGTAGAACCAAGATGAGATGACATAAAAAGCAAAAAAAAAAAAAAAAAACAAAAAAAAACAAAGAAACAAACAAACAAAAAATGCCGTGGAGTTCAGCAGCCCTAAGTAACTGTATGTCATAAAGAAAACAGACACTTCATTCTCGTTTTTATTTTTCAGGCAGTGGCAGCCCTCAATGACCATGCAGAAATGTGCCAAGGTACTTTTGGTTACAGTGCTGGTAGAGGTTCTATTGGGAATTATGTTAGTCTGTTAGGACTTTTATAACAAACAAACATTGGGCTGGGTGTCTTATAAGTAACAGAAATTTCTCACAGTTCTTGAGATTGAGAAGTCCAAGATTAAGGTACTGACTGATGTGGTGACTGTTGAAGGTCTGCTTGAATCACAGATGGTACCTTCTGACTGTGTCTCCCTGTGGTGAGAGAGGAAAAGGACCTCTCTGGAGTCATTTTTATTTTATTTATTTAGTTTTTATTTTTTGAGACGGAGTCTTACTCTGTCTCCAGGCTGGAGTGCAGCGGCGCAATCTCGGCTCACTACAACCTCCGCCTCCCGAGTTCAAGCGATTCTCCTGCCTCAGCCTCCTGAGCAGCTGGGACTACAGGTACATACCACAACACCCAGCTAACTTCTGTATTTTTAGTAGAGACGGGGTTTCACCATGTTGGCCAGGATGGTCTCTATCTCTTGACCTTGTGATCCGCCCGCCTCGGCCTCCCAAAGTGCTGGGATTACAGTCGTGAGCCACCATGCCCGGCCTAGAGTCACTTTTATAAAGTACTTCTCCTATTCACGAGGGCTCCACTCTTATGACCTAATCGCCTCCCAAATGCCCCACCTCCTACTACCATCACTTTGTGGGTTAGGAGTTCAGCATATGAATTTTGGGGAGACACAAACACTCAGATCATAGCTACAATTATTTGAGCAGATGCAGAGGAATTGTGACATGGAGAAAAACTAAACTTTCTGAAATGATCTGGCAAATTCTACACAAGGAAAATATAGCTATACCCTGATGCCAACGGTGCCCCAAGAGCGGATGGTTCAGGTTAATGGCAAGGAAGCAGTCACTCTTCTGTTTCCTCTTGTCTGGCTAAGAGACAGACTCTCTAGAGCAGAGGAAAACCGAAATAGCCACATTCCAGAAATTACAGAAAAATAGACTCATGGAGAGAGAAATGCTTGAGGAAGGAACTATGAAGAATTATTCAAGGTATTAATGCCTGAGAGATTGGCCCAAGGCAGATGTGAGGCTTAGAGAAATGGAAAATAGTTGCTCTTATAAAAGACATTTCCATTTTGCGGTAGAGGTTTCTGCATTTGAATTTTGGCAGTACAATTCATATTTGGTTCACCAACCTCAGTCACGCAACTTGGCAAAGTTTAACCTTTAAATGAGTTAATATTCTGTAATTTTAGTTCAGGGAAACTGTCCTAAGGAAATTAGCAGAAACTCCAGGAATCCTCCACAATATTAGTTGCAATGTTATTTATATTAAGAAAATAGTAGAAATGATTACATGTTATGTAGCTATCCAAATTGTGTTTTCCAAAATATTTTATTCTCATGGATATATTTCCATAATATATTGATAGGAGAAAATATGTACATATTTACATAGGGTTTATATATATATCTATCTACATATATATAGACATACATGCACATAAATATTTATATATTAAAAGGAAACTTCCTAAACTAATAACAATGATCATCTTTCGTAGGTAGTGTTACTGAAGGCATTCCAAAAACATCTTTATTTTTAAAACCTCTATAACAATCATATATTGCTTTCCTTTTTGTGGCTATTTGCAAAATAAAATATGTACTTTTCTCAGTGTAAAAGATTCAGAGAACACTGAGATATGTGAGAGCTGTATTATATTTTAAGAAAGTCACTTCTGAGGATGTTATATAATTACAGGTTTGCATAGTTCAAGCCTAAAGTAATTCCAAAATAATTTTTATTATAGAAAAGTCAATGGAGAAATGTCGCCTCAGAAAATAGGAATTTCCAATCACAGCACATACATCTCCTGATATATTTTTCTCTAATTAAGCTTTTTTATTTCATCTAAAATAAAATTTCTACATTTAAAACTTGACCTTCTTTGTAAAAAATATATGTATTTTTTTTATTTTACTTTAAGTTCTGGGATACAGTGCAGAAAAATCAGGTTTGTAACATAGGTATACCTGTGCCATGGTGGTTTGCTATACCTATTAACCCATAATCTAGGTTTTAAGCCCCACATACATTAGCTATTTTTCCCTCCCCTCACCCTTATCACCCGACAGGCCCCAGTGTGTGTTGTTCCCCTCCCTGTGTCCATGTGTTCTCATTGTTCAACTCCCACTTATGAGTGAGAACATGCATTGTTTGGTTTTCTGTTCCTGAATTAGTTTGCTGAGGATGGTGGTTTCTAGCTGCATCCATGTCCGTGCAAAGGACATGATCTCATTTCTTTTTATGGCAGCATAGTATTCCATGGTGTATATGTACCACATTTTCTTTATCCAGTCTATCGTTGATGGGTATTTGAGTTGGTTCCATGTCTTAGCTATTGTAAATAGTGCTGCAGTAAACATGTGTGTGCATGTGTCTTTACAGTAGAATAATTTATATTCTTTTGGGTATATACCCAGTAATAGGATTGCTGGTTCAAATGGTATTTCTGCTTATAGATCCTTGAGGAATTGCCACACTGTCTTCCACAATGGTTGAACAAATTTACATTCCCACCAAGAGTGTAAAAGGGTTTCTTATTGTCCATATCACTATCAGACTTTTGATGAAAGCCATCCAAGTCTTTAGGAAGTTCCAAACTTTCCCACATTTTCCTGTCTTCTTCTGAGGTCTCCAAACTGTTACTCCCTCTGCCTGTGACCCAGTTCCAAAGTTGCTTCCACATTTTCAGGTATCTTTTAAGCAATGCCTCATTCTACTTGTACCAATTTACTGTATTAATCCATTTTCACACTGCTGTTAAAGACATACCTGAGACTGGGAAGAAAAGGAGATTTAATTGGACTTACAGTTTCATGTGGCTGGGAAAGGTCTCACAATCATGGTGGAGAGTGAAAGGCACCTCTTACATGGTGGCGTCAAGAGAGAATGAGGATGAAGCAAAAGTGGAAACCCCTGATAAAATCATCAGATCTCATGAGACTTATTCACTATCATGAGACTAATATGGGAAAGACCAGACCTCATGTTTCAGTTACCTCCACTGGGTTCCTTCCACAACACATGGGAATTATGGGATATACAACTTAAGTTGAGATTTGGGTAAGGACATGGCCAAACCATATCAATCCCTTCTTTACACCTTATACAAAAATAAACTCAAGATGGATTAAAGACTTAAATGTAAAACCCCAAACCATAAAAACCCTAGAAGAAAAGCTAGGCAATACCACTCAGGATATAGGGATGGACAACAATTTCACAACAAAAATGCTAAAAGTAGTTGCAAGAAAAGCTAAAATTGACAAATAGGATTTAATTAAAATAAAGAGCTGCACAACAAAAGAAACTATCATCAGAGTGAACAGGCAACCTACAGAATGGGAGAAAATTTTTGCAATCTACCCATCTACCAAACGTCTGATATCCAGAATCTTCAAGGGACTTAAATAAATTTACTAGAAATTTAACACGACTAATTGAATTCTAAAGCTTTTGGTGCCTGGCAGCACTTATCAGAACGTGCATGCACTGGTCCTACTATTTAATTTATTCTTAGATTGTATTGCCATAAGATAAAGAATGTTTTCAAGTTATAACAAATGTGAATGTCAAAATAATAGCACAGGTGTTGTACATTTTCCTGGAAAATTCCAATGTATGCAAATGAACATTGTAACTTAGAAGAAGTGCTGAAAAAATGGAGGAAAATGGATATTTCTATTTAACAGCTAAAGTGATACTAATACAGGGAGAGGGCAAGGACTGCTGGGTAGAAAAGGGTAGGATCCCTGACAAGGGCTCTGCCCTCAGGCTTGTGCCCATGAACCTAAATGAGAACAGACACTCTTGTTTCTGTGCCCAAATGTTGCATTTTCTAAGACCACTTTGGCCCACAATGCCCCCCCATCCTATGCCCATAAAAAAACTGAGACCCTAGCAGGCACAAACACAAGTGGCTGCATGTCAACAGAAGCCGAAGAGTACACCAACAGACACTAGCATATACTAGCAAGCCATTGGGGTGGGACAATGTGAAATTTGGTTGGGGGTCGTCAGGGGAGAGGCCCTCAGGCTGCCCAACTCCAGGAGAAAACCACCTTCCCACTTCATCCCCCTTCTGGCTCCCCATCCACCTCTCTGAGAGGTGCCTCCATCACTCAGTAAAACTTTACACCCATCCTCCAAGTCCATGATGTGTGATGTGATTTTTCTGTACAAACAGGGCAAGAACCCAGGATACAGAAAGCCCTCTGTCCTTGTGATAAGGCAGAGGGTCTAATTGCACTGAATAACACAAGCCGCCTACAGACAGAAAAGCTGAAGGAGCATACTGTAACACACGCCTACCGGATCTTCAAGAGCTGTACACACTCAACCCTAGATGCTGCTGTGGGACTGGAGCCCAAAAATGCTCTCCACAATCTACCTGTCTGCAGGCTCACCCTAGGGATTTGAGCTGCAGGGCCTGGGAGAATTGAGCCACACCCCTGTCATACGCCCTGTGAGGGGGATAAAGGAACTTCTCCCATTTCATCACTAGCTTATGGCAATCACTGAAATACAGGCAGAATGAACCTGGTCTGGTGGATTTTTCATGACAACGGTCTTGATAATTTTTAAAAAATTAACATTTTATGTATTATTGTTTTATAAGATAGAATTACACTGCATATATAATACAACATACCATGACTATATGACTATCCCCCCCACAGACACATAGACATACACACACATGCACACACAAAGATACACACACACACACACTTTATTATCTCCTTTTATCAAGGTACTATCTCTTTCCAGAATTAGCCACTTAACAATTTGGTGTTGGTACCTCCAATAAGTGATTTTATTAATATACACATATTTGGTATATTGTATTACTTATAATCAAAGTACAGTACAATAAAATATATTAAATTACTTAATCTCATTTTTTCTTTAATGTATGTACTCAATATCACTTTGTTGCAACGTTAACAAAATTCTTATGTGCATGATAACATTAGTTATATTGACTGGCTCATAATTCTGTTCTTGTAATCTAAAATTTAAAATTTAGTTACAAGAAGATTCTTCTTAGAATGTGTTCTCTAGATCTATATTATGATTTTAATGTGTTTTACCTAGATATGGATAGACAAATTTTGCAAGTATGAATTTCACACCTTTCTATTACTCAGTAATATTATTTCTATAAATAACAAAAATGGGGAAAAGAAGAAAGCCATCTTTTCCTTTTTACTTAGTAAAATGCTTAACAAAAGATAATTGACTCATCAATAGCATATGGTTTTCTTGTAGAATAGAAATCAACTATAAATATTGAGCTATGCTCATGCCTCATTAGAAGTAATTTGGCCGGGAGCGGTGGCTCAAGCCTGTAATCCCAGCACTTTGGGAGGCCGAGGCGGGTGGATCACAAGGTCAGGAGATCGAGACCATCCTGGCTAACATGGTGAAACCCCGTCTCTACTAAAAATATAAAAAACTAGCCGGGCGTGGTGGCGGGCGCCTGTAGTCCCAGCTACTCAGAGGTTGAGGCGGGAGAATAGCATGAACCCGGACGCGGAGCTTGCAGTGAGCCGAGATCGTGCCACTGCCCTCCAGCCTGGGCAACACAGCGAGACTCCGTCTCAAAAAAAAAAAAAAAAAAGAAGTAATTTAAGGAAATTATGAAGAATACTTATATTGGATTAGGGCTAATTTATTTTCCTATATGTGAGATGATGGTAAAAATGTTTACTTTAGAAAGAAAAAGAGATAAAACACCAATTTGAAAAAAGGTTCATTAAGTATTTATGAAAAAAATCTTATTTAGATTAAATTTCACCCCAATGAAGCAATTATAAATTTGGGATCACTATGGTTTGAATGTGCTTCCTCCAAAAATTTGCTTTAGAAACTTAATCCCAAATACAACAGTGCTGGGAGTTAGGGCTTCCTGGGAGGTGTTTAGGTCATGAGAGCTCTGCCCTCATGAATGGATCAATGCTGTTATAAAAAGGGCTTGCGGAAGTGGGTGCCACTTCTTCCTCTTTTCTGCCATGTAAGGACATGGAGTTCCTTCCTGCATGGAGGATGCAGCATTCAAGGTGTCATTTTGGAAGCAGAGACTGGGCCCTCACCAGACACCAAACCTTCCAGCACACTGATCTTGGACTTCTTAGCACCCTGAACTGTGAGAAATACATTTTATTTATAAATTACTCAGTCTCAGATATTCGGTTATAGTAGCACAAAATGAACTAAGAAAGGGCATTACTACATTAAAATGTGGCCTTTTGTAAGTTTCTCCTCTTATATGAACCTGGTTACCTCTTTAGTTACTTTTTTCTATAGGTAGTATGATTCTGACTAGTAAATCAGCATGCAACTGCCTCTTCAGTAATTAATAATTTCCTATACATCCTTGCAAATTTCCATAATAATCATGGTTAAAATATAGTGAATCTACTAATAAAGATGTGTCATGAACAGAACACAAAAGAGTTAGAAGGATCCAAAGAATTTTTGATGATGAAAGAAAAGAAGTTTAGCTAAAGAAGTAAGTTTACTGCTAGCAGAGACTGACATTGATGGCAAATTCTTATATCCATTTCCCAACTTTATATAATTATGTTTGGCTTTTTTGATGATGATGATGTTTCCTTAAATTGTACTTAAACACTACTAGTTCAAGTTACATTATTTTATTAGACTTTTAAGAAGCAGAAAAATTTGAATTTATAATAAAGATTGATCAGGGTTGCTGTTGTCATATTTTTCAATAAATCAACCCACAATGACTCAGTATTTCCGCAGAAATGTTGTGTGTGTGTGTGTGTGTGTATTTCCAGCTTTTGTCTCTGTAAGAAAAAGGTGCTTAACAGATGGAACAATATTGAACTTTACCCAGAGTTACATTCATCTTATGTGCAAGTCTATGCAACAAGCTAGCCAACTTGACAGTTTAATTCCACATTAGGATAATGCTTGGAAGGGTAATCCTATTTGCACTGCAGGATAAGGATGCCTGCATAGTGGCTTTGGCCTATAAAACTGTTAGCTATAAATTCTGAGCTGGCATTATGAGCTTCTTAACTTTTAAACCAGCTTTTTCTTAGCATCCTATTGCCAAGAGTGGGTTATTTGCCCCATAAATCCACCTAACCCATTGTATTTTTCTTTTTAAAATCAGTTGGCAAATTTACCCAAAGTAATAAAATCTACTTTTCATTTGGATTATCTTATTTTGGACAAAATAATCACATGCATGTAAAAGAGGCAGAATGAGTGTTATAAATTCAACATTTTTGTTTGTGAGAGTAGTTTTAAAGAATGCCGGAACATTTTTATTTTTACTGTATTTAAGGATAAAACAAAATCAAACAACTCTTCATTTGAGTCAAGATAAATGTTCACAATATTTTTTTTAAGGAAAATAAAAAGGGAAATTAAAATACCTTTTTGTTTACTTACTTTTTATAAACTAGCACATAAATCTGATTGGATAACATACCCAGCCCACGAGTTTATATAATATATATAATTAATGTCTATACTTTGCTGCTACAGAGTGACCAGACATGGGCACAGGAACATGAGTTCCAAGGACTCCTGAGCGATGTCTTCCTTGCCTTCTCCATTCAAACACTAGCTAGATATCTGAGGCTTCAAGGAGCCAGGTTTGAACAAAAGTATCTTAAAGCCAAACATTTTTGCTGTTAGCTCTTAGTTTTTCAAATGGAGATGTTACATTAAATTAAAATGAAAACCCTCCGTAAAGAATCTCTTAGCAGACAAACTCAGTTAGACCTCATAAAGGTCCCCAACTTTGCTTCATTTATAAACATAAGTGAAACAACTGAAGCTATTTATTGTAAATGCCTATAAAATTTAACTGAAAAACATAACTTATGCTCAACTAATGAGAAGAAACCAACAAATTATAATTAGGTAACTAGATACTTTCCAAAGGATAGACCAAATAAATCTGTATAACTGCATAACTGTCGGTAATCAAATATTTGTCTTACTTCTCTGTTAGTCCTATAAAAGCCAATACCTTATATTCCCCAAGGAAACCTTCTAAACAACTTGTGGTTTGGAACTGCCCAAATCATGACTATTGTTTGCTCAAATGAACTCTTCAAATTTTTACTGTGGCTCAGTTTATTTTTTAACAGAGAAAAATCTTCCTGGGACCTCAAGTCTTAGATAGAATGTTTACCTTAGAATCTACATGTCCTGCCATCTCTTTTAGCTCAGAAAAGGAGTGATTGTGAGGAAAGGTTTGAAGGCCTGAAATTCTGTCCTATGTTTCCATACCTACCTCATTGAGATTACGTCTTTTTTCAGTTTCTTCGTGTCTTAATCTGTTTGTCATTTTGTTCTTTTTCTTTTTTTATTTCATCCCCATAATCCATTGCCATTTTTCCTTTAAGTTATTCTTTTGTCTAATTATAATTTAGTATGACACAGAATCATCTAATTTATATTTGCCTATAAGTATAATTTATATCGTAACTGTATTAATTATTTAATTAATAGGCTACTTTGTGAGAGCAGTTTTATGTTCATGGCAAAATTGAGTAGAAAGCACACAGTTCTCTCCCGGGTGCCCCTCTCCTTCCCACACACATTGACTATGTTATTTTTTATTCTTGTTGTCTTAATTATATTTTTCAGTTTAAATATCATTAGATATTATTGTTAAATTTATGTCTACAGAAGCAAGAATATTCATAATGATCATAGTTATAAGGATCTTCTGTATCCATTTACAGCAATCTTTATCAGAACTGCCAATTTCAGCAGAATGGACATTCAAAAGCTTTATAATAAGAAGGATTCTCGGGCTCCCTTCAGACACAGTAGGACAGTTTCATGATCTATTAGAGATTCCACTATGGGCAGAGGAGGCAATGACACCTTGGGTGTCACATGTTTGCCAAACTTCCCCCTATTACCTCAATAAAGAAATATGAAATTCTAGGACAGGCAAGACTGATCTATAGTCACTGAAAGCAGATACAGACTGCCTGGAGGGAGGGCTGGGTGGGTGAATTTAGTGCAAAGCAGCACAGGTAATTTTGTTGGTAATGGAAAATAGAAGTATTTTATATATTGTATAGTTCATATATCATATTGTACATTGATTTGCTTCATGGTTACACAGAAAAAGCCATTAGTAAAAATAATAAACTGAATATTTTTAAATGGTGCATTTTTTATATGTTTATTGTACCAAAACAAAATGGATTTTAAAGCAAATGTTTTCCTTCACAAGTTTCATGAATTTCTTCATTGAAAACATAATTTCTTCTCTCATTATTACAAACTTGTAATAATATATTTTAGGAAATCTAAATAAATAGTTTCTCTTTATTTGGGTTAATATTAAATTACCATACACTATCATCTTTTCTGAATAGCTGAAATTCTTGCTTTATCTTACCATATGTGAATACAGATGATATAAAAATTGGTGTCTCTATCCTATAAGATCATTAACAAGGTATACATTTTAAGATAACAACATTAATGGAATTTAAATTTATTTTACATTGTATCAAAACATCTCATGTACCCCATAAATATATACACTTACTGCATCCCCACAAAAATTAAAAATTAAAAAATTAAAGTTACAAACATTTTACACACACTAATTCAATTAATCTTCACATTCTGACTATTTTAATCCAAAATTACCGATGAAGTCACGAGACATTAATTTATTTGCACTAGGCCACCTAAATCGTAAGTGATGGAGACAGAATTAAAATCCTGAATGATAGGCTCCAAAGTCCATGTTCTTAACTATATCACAGAGTGCAGAGAGGTAAGAGGGAGGTGAAAGACATCAGCAGTTTTAAATATTACAGTCTTCTGGAAGATGTTTCCCCATAGCCAGGTTGGTCTATTCTTGCTTCAGTATGTCTCCAACATGCTGACTTTATTGATTATTTTTACTCAACATGGGGTTCAGGAACATGTTCTCACTGGGACACTTATTTTTTTCCTTTTAAGACTGTGTTTTACAGTATGCACACTAATAAAATGTGAAGCACTTTTTATTATTTGAAATGATTTTTAGTAAAACATGCTCCTTAATAAGTTAAAAGAACCAACTCTCTTATAAAATGGTTTAATTTCATTGTTTTGGAGTTATATTTAGGAAAGGCAAAAGAAGGATTCCTTTAATATGAAAGTGTATCATTTTTTTTTTCTTTTTTGAGAGATAAGGGAGATGTTTGAGATATCCAAGATCATAATCAAAAGATTTTAAGAATTGAGATAGTCTTATCTTTGATAAGTCTATGAGCACACAAACAAAACATAATAAAAGTAACAATTAAAACCCTTGTTAGCAAGCAAAACTTAAGTAGAACATTAGAAGTCCACAAGAATGAGACCTTAATTTCCACTAAATTAGACCTTTGAGGTTAGAATTGGCCTAGGAGCTTGGTAAGAAACAGCAATGCTCAGATTTTACCACCAGAAATTCTTATTTAATTTTTCCACTAGAGGCCTTGAAAATTATTTGTTATTTAGCTATTGTACATTGACTTTAAAATCTATTTTGTTTTGGAATAATATACATGTGAAAAAAGGCACTAAAATATTCAGTTCATTATTTTTATAAATGTCTTTATGTAACCATGACACAAATCAATATACAATATAATATATGAAATATACAATATATAAAATACTTCCATTTTCCATTACCAACAAAATTACCTTGTACTCCTTTCCACTAAATCCACCCACTCATCCCTCCCTCCAGGCAATCTGGATATGGTTTCAGTCACTATAGATTAGTTTTGCCTGTCCTAGAATTTAGCATAAATAGAATAATGCAGTATTCATGTATGCATGTGTGTCTGACATCTTTGTTCAGCATAATGCTTTTGAGATTTATCCTTATTGTGGTGTATATTCATAGCTGACTCTTACTGTACAAAAGCATTGTAGTGTAAATTTATACCAAATTTGTTTATACAAACATATTTTTTTATTATTGCTTGTGTCTTAAGTTCTTTCTAAAATCATTCCTTTCTATATGTTGAATAATTTTTTTTTTCTAGAATTTTTACAGCTTTGGCTATTTTATATTTAAGTGTATGACCCAATTTGAGTTTATAATTGTATCTGAAATGACAGCAGGTTTGAAGTACATTTCTTTAGATAGTTTCATTCTGCTATTGAGTGAAAAGATGATCCTTTGTCCATAGTGGCATTGCCATAAATCAATTAATGTGATTTAGGGAACAACTTAATTTTTACTGGATTGAGTGAAGATCACAGACAAATTTTAGCAGAGATGAATAGTGTATTTCTAGACTTTCTGCAATATTTAATTTGGTCTATAAGTGAAACCATACTACTTGATACCTTTATAGCAAGTCTTGAAATGTGTTACTGTAAATCCTCCAACTTTTTTATTTCTATTTTATTGTAGTGATGGCAGCAGCAACCTATCTGGGGTGGCCACTGCCATGATGCTGGGTGCAGTGGGGAAGGCATGGCAGTGGGTGCCAGCAACACAGAGCCGGTGGGAGTAAGGAACAGGCAGGACCCCCATCGTCCAGGGTGCAGCTGCAGCCGCCCAAGCTGAGGCTGTTGACCCAGGCATCTCTGCACTCTCAAAGGCCCAGGAAACTCCTCCCTGCCCCCACAGGCTCCAAAGTGCCTGCTCCTGCTGCCTGACCTCTCCTCATTCCCAGCACCCACTCCAATCACTGAGAAAATTTGAGGTCAAGACTTGGTGCTGTTATAACCCAGCTGGGTGTGCACACGCTTGATGCAGAGCTAACTCCGGACTTTGGGTGCTGAAGAGCATGGGAGGGATGCTGACATGGGGGCTGTGGGGAGCTTGGCACTCGCCTGCAGGTGTCCCTCAGCATGAACACCCTGGGTGCCATGAACAGTGACAGGAGCCATACCGTCTCCAGAGCAGAAGAGAACAGGTCCCCAGTGAAGCCCCACCTTCAAGCTGGGGAGTGTCTGAAGCCTGGGACCAGGGTGCCAGTCCTGTGGACCAGAGTGGGAAGTTGTGGTGCTTTTTTTGGGCCCACTCCTGGCTGCCCATGGACCAATCAACAGGCACTTCCTCCTATATGAGACCCATAAAAGCCCCAGACTCAGCCAGACTCATAGAGACAATGGGACAACCTGTCTGCAGAGAGAAGCTACTCACTCCAGGGTCTCCTCTCTGCTGAGAGCTGAACACTGATCAGAACACCCTGCCTGTAGAGAGGAGCTACCCAATGTCAGTCTTCTCTGAGCTGTTCTGTCGCTCAATAAAGTTCCTTTTCACCTTGTTCACCCTTCACTTGTCCACATACATTATTCTTCCTAGATGCAGGACAAAAACTTGGGACCTGAGAAATGGTAGGGCTAAAAGAGCTGTCACACAAACAAGACTAAAACACTCCTCTTGCTCACCACGTGGTGGGTGACAAAGAGAGAAGAAAGAGGAAGAGAGAGCTGTGGCCCTTCAGGGAGCCCAGACGTAGGAGCTCTGGGAACAACCAATGCTATGGCACCCACTTTGAGGATCTGTGTTGCCTGGCATCTCCAAGCTTCTGGGCATCACTACATTTCCTAGTGCCAGTTGTGGAAGCTGCTTGCAGTATGCCTGGTCCAGTCGCAGCCTCACAGGGAGTCAGCTTCCATGCTGATTGTGCACAGTGGCCAGACACCATGCTTGCTCACTCTCACACACCTCTTGCTGCCCCGCATGCCCTTAGCAGGAGTGGGATCCATGCCAGTAGCACAAGTCAAACACAACCTGCCAGGCCATGTGGGCAGAATGAGCCCAGCAGGCCCAAGCAAAATTCAGGCAAAGGAGCTTCTGGCCACAGAGGTTTCCAGCTGGAAAAGCATCACTCCAAGAATCTCATGACAGTAGCTTTTTTACGTCTTTGTAGTTCCACACTAATTTTAGAATAAGTTTATCAACTTCAATTAAAACAAAACAATAAAAAGAGAATTTTGGGATTTTGATTGGAATTATGCTGCATATGTGTATCCATTTGGGGACAAATAAGAATTTGACAATATTTACTTCAATCTATGTAATTGATATATGTCTTTAAATTTTAGGTTGTCTAAAATTATAGTCATGAATGTTTGTATTTATGAGTATACTGGTTTTTGTATATTGTGTTAAATGTATCCTAAACTATTTTGTCATGTAATGCTATTTTAAATGGAATTTTATGTCATTTTCTGATTTTTTTTTTGTTAATGTATGAAAATGCAAACAATTATTCTAGTAGATCATTTAGGTTTCTTTTTATATTCCACCAACTATAAAGTCTTGCTTTCTCTGAAAGACTACATTTTTACCTCGTTCTTTAAAATGAGCATTCTTTGAACTCCTTGTTCCCTTGGCTAGGACCTTCAGAAAAATGTTAAACGGTAGTGGTGCAAGTAAGAATCCTTACCTTCTTAATCTTACAGGGAAAATAGTCATTCATTCATTACTAACTACAAAGTTACAAGTAGGTTTTTCCAAGATACCTATTATGATAACAGAAAATTTTCCTTTGAGTCCTCGTTTTATGATAGACAACATATTATGAATGGATGCCTTTTTTTTTTCTTTTTGAGACAGGGTCTCACCCTGTTGCCCAGGCTGGAGAACAGTGGCACAATCTTGACTCATTGCAACCTCTGCCTCCTGGGCTCAAGTGATCCTCCCACCTCAGTCTCTCAAGTAGCTGTGACTACTGGCATATGCCACCATACCTGGCTAATTTTTGTATGTTTTATAGAGACAGGATCTCCCTACTTTGCCCAGGCTAGTCTTGAACTTCTGAGCTCTAGCAATTGGCCAGCTTCATACTCCCAAAGGGATGGGATTATAGGCGTGAGCCATCGTGCCTGGGCTCACATGTTATTTCTACTGTGAGTGAGATCACGATATGCTTTTTCTCCTTTATTCTAGTAATATGATGAATTACATATATTTTCATCTTCAAAATATGTCCAACCTTGCCTTCCTCGGAAAGATAGCTTCTTCTCATAATATAGTATCATTTCTATATATTATTCAGATGAATTTCTAAACATTTTGTTAAATACTTTATGGTCTACATTCACCATTGTCTCTCCAAATTCAGGCTTCTTCACTCCATGAGACCATCATTCTCAGATCTGGTTATCTCTTTCCTGTACTGGGACTCAGAAAATCCAATAGTCAGAAAGCCTAGAATTTCAATGGAGATAGTATTCCAGAGATGATTAGCAATAGCTGATGTTTTAAATGAAATCAGTTCTACTTCTGCTGTCTTATGTCAACTAAGACACATACTAACTATGTCAGTTGGTGGGAAACCAAAACTTAATTTAAAAGATTACAATTCATAAAAATGTTACGCTTATTTCCATTACATGGCTTGTTTCCAGTATTACCTACATTTACTGTCAAAAATAATATTGTCCAATTTCCATCATTAGGAGTCTTGACTTAATTATTCTGATTTCCTTAAGTGAATATTGGCTTTTGTTATTCTTTTTGTTTCTGTTTTTGTTGTTAATCTTTTCAGGTGATTCTAATATGCGGTGGTCAATTCTCCCAGAATCGGTTGGGGCATCATATATTGGTTTGGGGTGAAGATAACTAAACTCCACTTTCATCAATCTTGACTTATATGAAGGGAAAAATTCCAAGTAAATGTATCAATTTGTCATCCTTCCTAATATGGCTTGTCATTTAACAGCCAAATAAACTAGGACTCTGGCACTGTGCACAGGAAATCAATCTTACTATGCCTGTTTTCTAGTTCCTATTAAAAGCCTACTTCAAAGAAGTAATATAAAGAAAATATTTTAATTTATTCTGAGTTTTATTCTCTCCTCCAAGTTATCTAAATTTTATCTTTGGAACTAGTACATCCTTTGAAAATCTATGCATTCTAATTGCATTAGTTTTGTCCTCATAGAACCATCATTGCAGTGCTGTGTTTTACTGTTCTGTCCTTTATTGTGTGATATAAAATCATATGAACATCAAAATATATTTACTTTTGCATTGTAAAAACAACATTTATGTATTTCTCATTAGTCTTAATATTTATTTTAAATTTTTGTGGAACCAAGGAGTTAATAATTCAAGGCAAGAAAAATAATAGTTTTTCTAAGTAAGTGGTATGATATTCCATTTTAAACAATGTATGTGAGAAAGCTCAGACTAAAATGTAAACGACAAATATTGCTATATTTTGTGTAGTTTCTAGTCACTTTTATTTTTTTACCCAGTTTACAAAGATATATGTCTTATTATATGTTTACTCTAAAATTTATATAAATTGTGCTGTCTTTGTGTATCTTTATGCTAAACAATTTGAAATTCTCTTTAGGCTAGATATGGTGGCTCATGCCTGTAATCTCAGCACTTTGAGAGGCTGAGGCAGGAGGATCACTTGAGGCTAGGAGCTTGAGACCAAGTTGGGCAACAAAGCAAGACCCTTTCTTTAATAAATAAATATAAAATAAAACAAAAATCTCTTTAAAATATATGCATTATAAAAGATGTCTAAAGAGTTCACATGAAACAAGAATAAAAACCCAATGAATAAACAGCAGAACTCACTTACTATACAGAAAATTATTAGAGTTTGCAATGTTTGAGAAAAGTTAAAATTGAGTTCTTAAAATCATAGTTGCCAAAGTTTATGTTTATAAAACTTAGAAAATATAAAGAAGCTAAAATAATTACAGGAAAAAAACATACTAGAAATTCTACCACCCAGAAGTGTATATTATTAACATTCATTAACATGTATATTTCTAGATTTATACAGATATTTATCTTTAAAACTTAATCTACCTTTATATGATTTAATTTCTTGTTTTTATATTTATTTGATGATTATTGGCTGCCTTGATACACAATTCTTTATTTCCTTTTCCAACTCTTCCAATAAACTTAAATATTGATTAATAAATCTAATAAACCTAGGAGAATAAATGCTCTCAAG
Source organism: Papio anubis (assembly GCF_008728515.1). Classification (NCBI taxonomy): domain Eukaryota; kingdom Metazoa; phylum Chordata; class Mammalia; order Primates; family Cercopithecidae; genus Papio; species Papio anubis. The sequence goes on from NC_044978.1 coordinate 52,354,621, forward strand.
AATTGCTTGAATTTTTCAGTAAAGGCAAGCTACTCTCTTTAGAAGACTGATTATAATTTTATAGTATTATTTCACTTTTGTCTTGTATCTTCCTCCATGGTAATATCTATTTCTCACTATGTATAATCAACAAAGTATTCAATGTTTTTATGTGCCATGATATATAATATTGATACAATTACCTAAAATAGATATGTAAAAATCACAAAAAAAGGAAGAAACTATAAAATTTAGAAATAAAAAGCAAAAAAAATCATCAATTTTCAGAGTTTTTTTTTTTTTTTTTTTTTTTTTTTTTTTAGTTCTAATGCTGTGTTCACTTCACAGTAACCAAAAAATTGAAAAGAGCACCCATGCAATCACGGTAGATTTTGCAAATCTCTGTGGTTTCTCAACAGCACAATAATATTCACAATTTTGCAGCTTATAGCATACTTGTGACTTGTTTCTATTTTCAATGAGCTTGGACTTAAGGGACTAAAGCACAGTAAACCTGAAGGACAGTCTAGACTAGTGTACTTCAGTTAATTCTGTGCTTTTAAAAGCTGCTGAAAATTTTCAGAAACTGTCTTATCCTCCCTGGAATTAACAAACAGCTTAAACTCTTTCACCTGACAGTGTCATCGTTCCCTTCATTTGGATTCACCAAAACAGAAGAGCACTTAACGTAAGAAATGCCTTTAAAGGATGCATAAATGTGGGGATTACCTCCCTTTTTCCAACAGTGCTACTTTATCAATTCTCATAAAGCAGAGAAACGCTGGTCTTGTAATAAAGAAAAGTTTGACAGAAATTTTGATAAGACAATTTCTTAAATGTTTTTGTGGCCAAACCCATTAAAACTAAGTCTTTCTCAAACTGAAAAGTCTAAAAAGAATTAAGAAACTATGACAGCCCATGACTCAATTCTAGACAGGAAGCAAAGAGGCAGCATGGAGTCTAGATAAGAGAAATCCTCTCCCAAACATATGCAGTCTCTTAAGGAGCTAAAATCATCTTGTAATGTTTGCACTTAATGAGTTAAGAATGGATTCAAGTTATTAAAATCGTCTAATGAGTTATTTTCCCTTATCAAACCTTTATGAGATATATGGCCTTAATTGAGACATTCAGTCATTAGATCAGGGTACTAAATCTTTGCATTACATAACATGTGATTTTTTTTTTTTTTCTGAGAGGGCTTTATACTACATAATTTGTCTAAATTATACAATGAATTTCATTGTATAAAGAACTTCATTGTATTAGAAATACACAGGTTACCTGAGTAGGGAGACTAGCTTCGTTTTCTTTCCCAGCAAATTTCCAATGTGGTATCTGAGGCTTGCATTTGGGGGAATGTGCTCAAACAGTGTAGTCTATACATGAAGCATTGCAGTTCTTACAATGTTGGAGTATTCCTTAGAGTGAAGTAAGTAGTTGATAAAATTTATCTAATCTTTAGTACTGTTGGTTTAGAATTATCAGTTTATCCACATTAATTCAAAAACTAGAAAATAGCCTGACTGAAAGATGGCCTAGGCTTAATGTTCTTTTCCTTTTTGTTTTTCTATTAAAAGTAACACAATTTCCACCTAGGTTTCTCATAAATCTTACGGTAAATATTACGCATTATTCATGCATTTACTCCAGCTTAGTACTTACAGCTCGATGGATCCCAGATCCTTTATTGCACACTGCTGTCATTTCATCTTAGAACCAAAAAAATATCAAAAAGAGAGAGAAAAGAAGGAAGAAATGTAGGAAGGGAGGGAAAAAGGAAGGAGGAAGGAGCCACATTAACAGCGAAGTTATCTGTACGTATGAATCACAAACTTTCTGCAGTAGATATCCAAACACTTACTATGGATTCAGAAAGGTACACGATGTTATCAAGGTTTAAAAGAAAGCATGATTCAAGAAATAAAAAGACATTGGAGAGTTCTTTTTAACAGATGCCTATATTGTTCTGGAATCAGCTGTCCAGTGAGATCAGAGATCAGTATTTAGTCTTAGTACTTGTCAGGGAAAACAATGTTAGTATTTCAATTGTGCTTGACTTTGCTGTGACATCAGTCACTTCACTAAGTCCCAAGGCCTCAGATTGATGAAATGGTGGACTAAATTGGAGTTTGTTTCATCCTTTCATAACTTATACACATCCTTCCCGAGTGCTTCCTTCAGAAGAATAGAAAACATCCATGGTACTGAAAAGCATTTTTCAGTACCATGGTGAGCTGAATGCAACATGACATGGTAGAGCCAATAGAAAATCGAATAATCCAGAAGGAAACTAAAAACCTGGGAGGTTCAGAATCTGAGCACCCACAGCCATCATAATTTTCTTCATTGTATTAGAAATACACAGGTTACCTGAGTATGGAGACTTTAGCTTTGTTCTGCTTCCCAGCAAATTTCCAATGTGGTATCTGAGGCTTACATTTGGGGGAATGTGCTCAAACAGTGTAGTCTATACACGAAGCATTGCAATTCTTACAATGTTGGAGTATTCCATAGAGTGAAATAAGTAGTTGATAAAATTTATCTAATCTTTAGGACTGTTGGTTTAGAATTATCAGTTTATCCACATTAATTCAAACACTGTAATGGGATGCAGAATCAGTACAGAAACCTAATGAGGATCCTAGTGACAAATATAAGGTACTATATAATTTTTCCTAAATTTTCAGATTAAAAACTTTAAAATACATTTTATTTCTCTCTTTCTTTATTCATAGCTGTTGGGCAATTACATTATTTCCTATACTTTAGTGAGCAGGACAATTAAAATAGCATAGCTAACAATGTAAGATTGCAGGCCTGAAATCAACATTTTATAACTAGAGATTTGACACAAACTTAATATTTTCTAATTGACTATATTGGGCATTTTCAAATTCAGGCTCTACCATGAATCATTTATAATTATGTTACAATGAACCTTTCACAGTCTTTCAAATTTTCATGAGTTAATTTTTAAAAATTTCCAGAATCAATTAATTTTACAGCCAGCTATGTATAAATATAAATTTTGTTCAACTGGTTGAGACACAGATTAAATAAAGCCAAATACTTTGCTCTTAGAAAAAATAACTTGTCTTAAGCTGTGTTAATCACCAAAGAGTCTGGTTAAAACAAGTTGAATAAATCCATGAAAATCCATCACCATGCTGGGAAGCCATACAGAATACTTTATTTATAGATGTTTAGTCAATACTGTCATCGTTGTTTACAAAAGGCAGATTTATAATTAGAATAAAATAAAGCAATTTTAGCTAATTTGCTCTACAACTCTACAAATTCATTACTAGTTTAAAGCTTAATAAATAAAGCAAAAAAAGTTATTTCTATTGCATTCTTCTCACAGTTTTCTACATGAGAATTAACATTTTAAAAATGACCCCTTTGCCTGCCATGCTAGTAAAATTGTTAGCATAAAATACATCTTTTTGACAATATTAAAATAGAAAAACATTTTTTTAAGTAAGATTATTTAAGACAAATGCAAAACAATGGGGGCATGACATTAAAGCAAATGAGATAACGTTTTAACCAGGGTGACACTTACTTTACTGTTTCTCAAAATTTTTGCACCAAAATAGGTATAAATGAGACTAAAAAATTGATTTCTTCTCATTATTATTTATATCTATGTGTTGTAAGATTAAGATCAAATGTAAAACAAGATTAAGAAAAAGAGATTAAGAAAGAGAGAAAGGGGAATTGATTATTGGATACAATGCCTTCAAAATATATATTTGCTCTCTTTACATATAAAGGGGGCCTATTGAATGAAGTTGGCCAATTATAACTTGAGTCCCAATAATGTAATCTCTTACGAAAAAAGAAAAGTTCATTTTAAGAACTGCATTTTGTGTGTGTGTGTGTGTGTGTGTGTGTATATATAAAATATACACTAAATCAATGATAAACTCTCTAGTAAAGAGTTCTCATTAGTAAATTTAATTTTTAGTGAACACTGTTGTAACAACTGTTTTAAAAAAAGAAAAGTGGAATCTATACCTCACTACACCTAACAGAATGACTCTAAATGAATAAGAGATCCTGAAAGCATGAACATTCTTAAAAAAAAAAAAATGGGGACATGTCAAAGTACACTGGACCCAACTAGAAAGGGGACCCCATGGGCCAAATTAGAGGTAATTGTTCATCACAAAAATAGTGAGAGGACCAGTTATAACACTCTGAATTATAACATATTATGCATGAGTTCATTAAGCTACTACTAAAAAAGGAAAAAAAAGAATCATGAAGGAGGAAAGCTCTTTGTTAACAGAATATTAGCTAAGATGTAGGAAGAAAATAGACTTAGAAAATTATCCAGGGATGTTAAAATCCACTTATACAGGTTTGAAGTGTCATCCTACATATTATTTATATAATGCCAAAGGAAAATTTTTTCTTTCCAATAGACGGTTCTAACAGACAACACCAGTAAAATGATCAAACTTAGCATCACTAATAAGCACCAGATGGTATTATATGCCTCATAATGTTTTTAAATGCAAAATCACCCATGTAGTTTTTTGACAGACACAAAAAATGTTTAATTCAATTCTACTTGACAAAGAAAGAATTGGAAAAATTCATATTACACTATCGTGCACATAATATTTGTCTCGCAGTCTTATAAAATATCTTATGTTCTAAATCCTACCTTACTGGAAGGACCCTCTAGCATTGTTGTGACTATCCATTACGGCTTCAAAATAATTGTTCACTCATTGTGAGAAAAAAATGCTTTGAAGTTTAGGCTATCTGAATATCTCTCTACTATCTATCTCTGTTTTCAGGTACAGAGACTTCACAACAACTTTTACCATTAGCTTGAATGTGTGAATTATATGTTATGTCCAGTAGCCCCACACTCATTTCATTCCCAGTGATTCCCCTGTCACCTCACTTTGGCACTCTATTCTTATCACAGCTCCATAAACCTCAGCATCACCAGAAGTACTCAAACAATAAGCGTAAACTTCATTGTCCAGCCTCTAATGAAAATAGACTTATTATTCCTTTTGGCTTCCTCTTTCATTTAAAATAACTATTTTAGTATCATTAAGACCTTCAGGCCCTTGGCCCACTTTTTCCCTCAGTGTATGAACTTCAAACTCCCTATTTTCACGACGTCTTGTCATAGGTCCTAGAACTTTCCCTTCAACTTTTATTTTCCTCAAAACCTCAGCTTCTGCTCTCCCTGAACCTTCCATGTACATGTTCCACTGTGGATTAGTCCATCTCAAAAAAGCCAGCACTACTGCCAGCATGCTAACACAGCAAATAAATATACAATATTGTAAGGTCATGAGCATATATACCATCAAGAAGAAAACAAAAGTGACAAATATCTAGTAAGTTTTTTTCTAGTTAAAAATGTAATGTTTACTATAAAGGGCAGAAAAATACTTCCTTAGTGAAAGAAAACATATTTAATGAGCCTAGGCAAATTTATTGAGGACAAAGAGAACCATGCACTCTTTTGCATAAGTAGGAATTTAAACTGGTACTATATTTGGGGAAAATTCTACAATATCAATATCCATTGAAATTTTTATATATTAGACTCAGTAATTCTACATATGTGAATATATGTGCCAAGAAAAAATTCTGAAATGCCACAAACATCATCGGATTCTTTGCAATAGTTCAATTTACAATTAAATACCAACACTAAGACATCTTTATATAAATTATTTTGCTGAAATATGATGTAATATTATAAAACTATAGCAACTATTTTTTTACAGTGTCCTTAGAGCCTAATATGCTAGCTCTCGTAGAATCTAGACCTGTTCAAAAAGAATTGTTTCAAGAAATTTTGATACTTTTGCCAAAGACCAAGAGGATATTTTTGACAGAAACTGAGCTAGGGGACATTTTTCAGTCCCTAAGCCTTAAGAATGTGGTACTAGAGAGAAAAACATGATGAATACAATATCATGTTTTTCTTAACTGTGGATAAGCTGCTGTCTGTATTCACACATTTCACCATTCACTGCTGTGAAGGCACAGCTTTCCCTAATGACACCTTCTATTCTGTGTTCCAGGGAAATTCTGGGAAGCCTATTAAAAAGCCATTTAGGTTCTACATAAAGCTGCAATACTTTTATGAACCAAGGTGGGTCCTAGGGAAAACATCAGAAGGGTCATATGTCTTGCATCCTGATGGCCAGAGAGGAGGAGAGATGCAAATTGGCTGTCCTCTCGGTGATGATCACAGTTTTCTAATCACTCTTCTGAGAATGTTTCACAGTGCTGCTTAGGATGATACAGGGAAATCTGCAATCCGCTTTCTTCTATAAAAGGAAGATATAGGTGGCTGGTATTCTACAAAATAAGGACACCTTCATTTCTTCTTTTCTAGAACGACCTACAGTTGGAAAGTGATTCAAAAGTCTCTCAGCTAAGTGCTACATAATGAGCAACGTGTGCTCCTTAACCAAATGGTAGTATGAACAAAAGACATTTTCTATTTGCATAGAGATACAGATTAGAACCCCTCCATGACTTCTCACTGGTCACTATGCAGGTTGAATCAATCATTTGAGGTGAAGTCAAGGGTGGGGCAAAAGTTCGAGTGTAAATGATGGAGCACAACCATCGCTTCTCTTGCCACTGTCAGAATAAGCATATATACATTATTTTCTTAAAGTCATTTTCTTAAAGCAGTCTCTTAAAATGGTCGCCCCGTTATGGTGAAAGCAAAATTTATATGGTTTAAAGCCTGTCGCCAAAGACACCAAGTTCTGCCCTCCTCTTGATTGCAGCAGTGGCCGTCGTGAGTGGGGAGGTGTGGGCAGTGGTGCCAGGCTGCGGGAGCAGCAGTGGCAGCAGTGGGTACCCTGTGCCCTGCGTCCCCTAGGCGGCAGACTGCAATGCCCTCATCCTTGCTGGGCCAAGGGGAACCTGCTCCCAGGTCAGGAGCCTCTGTAGCACTGGACCCTGGTGCACTCTCTCCAGTGGCTGCTGCAGGGAGAGTAAGGGGAGGAGGCCGAGCTGGGCCCAGGGCAGCGCTGCACTCCACGGTGCAAGGACAAGCGGGAGCCCCACTGGAGCCAGCCATCCTGGGGCCAACGCGAGGGGGCCAGGCCCAGCTGCCTGCCAGGAGGGGAGCGGCACAGTAAGGCAGAGGTGGATCCCCGAGGTGGAGCTGGGCTTGAGGCGGTGCCGCGCTTGTACGCAGAGCTTGGGGGTTGGGGGCCCAGGGTGTGGAGCTGGTGCAGTGCTTCGGCGGCCCAGGGCGGAAAGTGGGAGTGGCGCCCCGATTCAGAGACACGGCCAGCGACCTGGCCAGCGGTATGGCCTCTGCAGACACTTTACCGAGGTCGCCGGGTTCCTGTGCCTCAGAAGGCTCTGGGTTGGGCTTCCTGGGTCTGCATCCGCAGATTCTACCCCACATCAGCGTGACCGCCAAGCCTGACACTCCGGACTGCCAGGCCTGGAGCCCACAATCCGCTCCCAGAGATGCCCTTGGGCAGAGCCCCTAGCTAGATCATTGGGAGCCCCAGGCCGCCACCGAGCATTGGGGCCACAGAGGGAGCTCACAGTGATGTTGCTCGTACCCCAGAAGCCGGCCCAGGCACAGCAAGGACCTGGAGCCCCTAACCCAGGCTGATAGGAAGCATAATCAGGGCTGCCTGCATGCTCTGCAAAGTGGGTGAGAGCCCCACTTTCCCAGGAATAAGACCCGGGCATCTCTGCGTTCGGCACCCTCAGGGGCCCAGGAAAGCTCCCCCTTCCCCTACAGGATCAGGGTGTCTGCTCCCCAGTTCCAGTCTCAGAGTGGGGTTGGGACCCAGCACAGGCGCTGTCACAAACCAGCTGGGTGTGCGAACGCTTGGGGCAGCACTGATAGGCTAGTCCCATGCTGTCTCGTTCCTCTCCGGACTTTGGGTGCTGACTAGCGCAGGGGCAAGCCAAAGGGGTGCTGAGGGGAGCTCAGCACTGACCTGCAGGTGCCCTTCGGTGCAAGCAGCCTGGGCACTATGAACAACGGCAGAAGGCAGAAAGGCTCCTTGGCGGAAGCGAGCAGGTCCCCAGTGAGGCCCCACCTTCACACCAGTGTTGGCCTGAAGGCTCGGGGCTGGATTGCCAGTACCAGGGACCAGAGTGGGAACTTGTGGAGCCTTTTCTGGGTTCACCCATTGCCTCCCATGGAACAATCGGTGCACACCTCCTCCCCTCTGAGGCCCATGAGGCCCTAGGCTCAACCAGGGAAGAGCAGACGAGGGGATGGTCAGCTGCAGAGAGGAGTTACCCTCTCTGCTGAGAACGGAACACTTGCTGAGACAGCCTGCTTGCAGAGAGGAGCTACACTCTCTGCTAAGAGCTGAACACTGGTCGTGAGGACCTGCTTGCAGAGAAGAGTTGCCCTCTCTGCTGAGAGCTGAACTCTAATTGGGATGACTTGCCCAGCAGAAAGGAGCTACCCTCTGCAGGTTTCCTCTGAGCTGTTCTATTGCTCAATAAAGCTCCTCTTCCTCTTGCTCACCCTCCACTTGTCTGCATACCTCATTCTTCCTGGTCACACGACAAGAAATTGGGACCCGCAGAATGGCAAGGCTAAAAGAGCTGTAACACAAACAGGGCTGAAACATGCTCCTTGCTCGCCATATTGTGGGTAAAGAGAGGGAGAGAAAAGCTGTGGCCCTTCTGGGAGCCTAGACCTGGGAGCTCCCCGAGTCAGGAATGTAACTCCCTCTTTGGGGCCCTGCGGTTCCTGGCATCTCCAAGCTTCTGGGCGCCAATGCACCGCCATTCCAAACTGCTTGCGGTGTTGGTCCAACCACAGCCTCACAGAGCTGGTGACTATGCCAGCACCTATGCCGGCACCTGGAGCTGCCCTCCCAGTGGCAGCAGCCAGCATGTCATATTGTGCAGTGGCCGAACCCCAGGCTCGGCCACTCATAGCTCCATACCTGACTCACAGTCTCTCTTGGAGGCATGGGATTCAGGATGGTAGAGTGAGCCAGGCACAGCCTGCCAGGCTAAGTGGGTGGAATGAGTCCAGCAGGCCCAAGCAAAACTCAGGCAAAGGTACCACCAATCACAGGTTTCTGGCGAGAAAAGCAACACCCCAAGGATCCTGCAACACTAAGGAGCCCAAAGAAGTTATAGGGAAATGAATTCCCCAGTGAAATGGGGGCTCTTGCTGCCAGTTCCACTGAACAAAATAAACTTATCTCCAAGTCCTTCAAGTGATTAATCCTGGAGCACTGGACAGTGATGCTCTTCTTGCAAATGGAGATACAATCTCAGTCAAGACTCATATTGAATAGGTGGCCCAGACCCAGAAGGCTGTCTTCTCTTATGTAGTTGGAAATGAGAGAATTCTACTTGACTAAATTACTTCTCAGCCCATTATAAATGTTGATATGAATCCATTAGTAGATGCCCTGCAACAACTTCACTCTTTTGTATTGGGGTACATCATGTAATGAGTGATATTTATAACCTTTCCAAAATGCACAGACCAATAGTCCAAGCATGCTTCAGTCCTTCACAACATTCATATCTCTTCCCTAACATGTATTTATCTCACTATTTTAAACATAAATCAACAATACTACACACCATGCCCCCATGTATGCTTGTTTTCAGAAGAAGGTAAACTAGTGCTCAACAAAGAAATTCTTTCATATTTTGATTGCAGGATTTCAACACAATGGTTGACACAATTTAAGCAAAAATAAGTAATGCTGTAGACTGAATGTTTGTGTCCCCCGCCCCAAATTGATGTGTTGAAAATCTAATCCTCAATGTGGTAGTATTCAGAGATGGAGATTTTGGGCAGAAATTAGGTCATGAAAGTAGAGCACTCATAAATGGGATTAGTGCCCTTCTAACAAGAGACAGTGTAGAGCTTGCTTCCTCTATCTCTGTGAAAGAACAAGGAATTTAAACCTCAAATATAGCACCCTGGTATGCTTATTATTTTAAATTAAAGACTCTTGGAATCCAGCAGATGCTAGAAGAAGGTTTACTCTGATATTCTCTTATTTGCTTAAAGTTCAGACCCACCAAGGAAGAAAACAACTACTTCAGGTTCCTTCCCTGAGTTTTCATTGACTTAAGCTATCTTGCAGAAAGACTGAAGTCTGTTACACTTGGACAGACTTTTGTCACAAACCATTATCTGCTTTGTGGGCCCAACAGATGTTGTTCCAGGACACTGTGTGCTCTCCAAGCCCATTGAATCCCCTTAAAAATAATAATATCTCCTTTAAAATCATCCATATTTCCCCATCTCCCTTTCTCCTATGACAAAAAAAAAAAAAAAAAAAAAAAAAATGTAAGCATCTACACCGAATTAAGTTATTGAGTAATTATTGGGTTATTCAGTAATTTTTCTACTGCAATTGGCATGTGCTATGCACATTAAAATAAATTTCCTATGTCTTTTTTCCTATTAAACTTTTTTCAGTTGATTTTCAGTGAAACTTCAGAGGGCAAAGGGGCAGCTTTCCCTTCACCTCTAACTACTTTCCTCCACGTGACGGCACGGCAAGCAGACGGCCATTGGTGAAACAGGAAGAAGACCTTCATCAGAACCCAATGTTTGTGGCACTCTAATCTTGAACTTCCCAACCTTCAGAACTATGAGAAATAAATTTATGTTGTTTAAGCCATTCTAGTCTATGATATTCTGTTATAGCTACCCAGACTAACTGAGATGACTAGAAATCTCAGAATTGTACAAATGCAACTGATCATATTTACTCTGATCCATTTTACCAATGTGATTTTACTTTAAAATCCCCAAATTTTATTTATCAGGCAGTCATAAATACTTTATAATTTCAGGGATCAGGATAAATCAGCCCCCATCAAAAGAGCCTTTAACTGAGTAATTCTACAACAGTTGGGATTAGCACAGGAAATCAATTCTAAATAAACAACCAGCTGCTAAATACAGCGGTGTCTCTTCCTCCTCTGTTCTCCTTACATTGGATTTCTTCCTCAAATTCACATGTCAACCATATCTACCTCCTTGTTATAGCTATAAAATCTTGTTTAAAAATCTAGACATGTCACTGCTTACTTTAAACTCTCATTATTTGCTCTCTCTCACCCTTTAAAAATCAATAGCAGTTTTTTAAGAAACTTATTTTCATTAAAAGCATATAAAATTGAGATATTCTAAAAATGAAACAAATACATAACATTGCTTACACATAATAGTCAATTTTACAAGTAATAATGGCTTTTAAATGAGAAAATGCTTTTGGTGCCAGGACATATGACTCAGGTATGGTCAAATAATTAACATATTGTTATCAAAATTAACACAAGGGGTCATATAATGTCACAGGGTTTATTTCTACTCTGTATAATCATATCTCCATGTACTATGTATATTTTATATATTTTAAATAATAGTTCAGGATAAGTTGAACCTTGTCAAAATGATGAGGTTTTACAAAAATCTGTTGAGTAGTGATTTGCAAGTAGATAATCCATAATTCTTTTCCATGATTGATGTGCCACACACGAATAACCCTAAAAACATAAAAACTTTAGCACTGAGGCCATTTGTAGAGGAGAGTTGTTACTTAACATTTACATTTTTGTCTGTTTAAAGATTCTTCATGGTGAGAACCTATGAAAGTTCATACCTGCTAAATCATTGCAAATGTATCCGATGCTCATAATCCTAAACATAAATTCATTAAAGAAAACACCCAAGCTGCCTTGACCCAGCCTAGGCTTTTTTTTTTTTTTTAAACAATTCCATGGAACTTTTTCAAGAAGTTCAATGCTACTCTGCAATATAAGATTATTCTGTAATAAAAACAAAACACGTTTTCCAGCTCTTTTATTTTTTAAATATCTTCACGTTTAAAAAGGAATATGGCATAATCATTGTAATAGTATGGGTTCTGAAGCTAAATCAAAATCTGAGTTTAAAAACCTATCTCTACTCTCTTTGTTACATTTAGCACGTTATGTAGCGTTTTTCTCCTCTTCAAAATGGGCACGATAATAGTACATACTTATTTCCCACCGCTGTTATGATCACTAAATAGGATAATTAATTTTAAGCACTTTGAAAGAGTCTAGTGCATTTTTAAAGCTTGAAGTAATTATTGATTATTCTCATAACAGTTTTATTCAATCAGTATCTGCTGACTATCTACTATGTGGAACACATTCTGCTAGGTCTTGCAGGGAATTAGCCCTGATAAGCACAGTAACTTTAACTATAAAGAAAATTGGCAATTTACGAGATTCTAATACTTAAAATTATTTTAGCATTCTGGTAGATATTTTTCTTCAAAACTATTTTATAAATATAGACTCTCATTGCTAAAAACAATGTCTATAGATCTGCTTCTAAAGACAGTTTAGTAAAATAAAAAAAAATAGGCATGACAGACAAACTTATCAAACTTATAAAGCTCTCATGTAAGTTATATCACTGTATTGTAGTTACTATTTCATGTTGGCAACCATGGCCTGCTTTCATCATAATATAATGCATTAAAGTCTCTCAATTGACTCAGCACCAGCAAATGGCACAGCAGCAGGATACACAATATTCTAGAAAAGCTTTAAATGTTCTGGAGAAAAGACAAGTTGCAAAATGTTGTGACTGTGTCAAGATCTTCTTGTGAGACATAATTAGCTGAATATGAAAGTAGGCCAGTGGTCAGACTTGCGACTGTGTACCTAACCATTAGAAATAGCCTTAGGGAGCCAAAAATTCCATATTCTAAACCAGATTGAAGAAAGACTATGAATATGCAAATAGGCTTCCCACCGCTGCATGGCTTAAAAAGCAATAAAAGTAAAACAAAACAAAAAACAAACAAAAAAGCTCCAAATTTAATCTGCCTTGGGAACAGTTTTCTATCAGTATAATTGTTAACCCCAGAATACATGGATGTTGTGGAAAGTAAATGTGTTTTCAAGATATGTCCAACATGGTCACTGATGATTGAAAGCATTATCATGTTCACATGGGTATTTATCACATAAAAAATGATAAATAAACTCTTTATGCAGTTATTCCTGTAGTGGTTTCATAACAATGGAGATGTTACATGGCTTATGAAATTTAAAATACGATTATGTTGAGCACTGACACACAATATGTGAATTATCTTTGACAATGGTTTGCTTTTCTGATAAAAATGTTATTTGCTCATAGAAGTACAATGTGTATATTTAAAATTTACTCTTCATTTCACAAGTAACACATGATAATTTAACTCATATTGCAATTTTTAAAAAAATTGCATATTTTATAATTTTGCATGTTTCACTGGAAGGTAAGTTTTAATTGCATGTTTCACCGGAAGGTGAAAGAGATCAGCTAAGGTGTGATTGCATGTTTCACCAAAAGGTGAAAGATCTGATAACTACAAAACACACCTAGAAAGAGTAAACTGTGCCTGCCCTCTGTTGCAAGGGTTCCATTAGGATTTATACAGTACTAGTGTTTCAGTCTCCTTTTGCCCCTGGAGTTCAATGAGATCTGGGCTCTTGCCCCACATCCAAGAATAAGAAGGCACATGGACACTGGGGAGTGAGTAAGGTAGAGTAGGATTTATTAGGTGAAAGGAAAGCTCTCAGCTGTGAGAGGGGACTCTGGAAGTGGGTTGCTGCCAGGGCATCTGTAATTGGGGCCCTTCGTGTGGAAGAAAAAAGAAGTCTTCTGTGGGTTTTGTCTTAACGGGAGGGGTAAAATTCCCTCCTAGGGTTGTTGCATCTGTGCATGCCTGGGGTTGGCCATAGTGACTCCATCTTAGGTGTTAACCTATGAGTGCCTAAGCAAAACCCATGGGTGGGGATGGGGGGCTAAAACCACAATGCTAATGTCATGTTAATGACATTATAATGAGCTGGGTTAAGTTAACGACATTTAGATTGATGTACTGTGCCTGCACCTAGGTTAGGACAGTCCTTCTAAGCAGATATCCTGGCGTAAGAGGAAGCTCTTAACCACATTTATTTTGCTAGCTGCAGAGGCAGTGTTGGTGCTGTCCTGCAGGTGTTCCTGTGATGATTGCCTCTCTCCCGAGACCTTCCTCTCTGTCTATCCAGCCTCTAACTGCCTCCTCTCTCGCTATCAGGTTCTGCTTCTGATTTGGCTTTGTAATTTCTGCAAGATTTTCAAAGCACAATGACACTGGTTTTCTCATGTAAAAAATTGGGTTCCAGAGATTCTACCTTTATAGCCAATATAACAATAACATTTTAATATGAAAATATTTAAGAGAGCTTTAATATGCATAGATTTCCATGTTCTATCCCAACAAACTTTTTGATAAGTGCATGTTCATCCCTCAAGCAAACTTTAAATTGTTTTGGTTATAGATTAAAATTCTGACTTATTCACTAGTTAGTTTATGATCATATTGTGAGTTGAATTTGCCAGCCCCCCTAAATTCTATTATTGATATGTTGAAATCCTACCTCTCAGTACCTCATAATGCGATCTTATTTGGAGGCAGTGTCTTTACATACATAAAATGATGTTGCTGCAGGATTTTTATTGGCCCCTTTGCCGGACTCACAGCAGGGAGCTTGCTGTGCTCAACCCCTTAGAGGAGGAAGCACGTTAGTGAGCGAGTGCAGGATCTGAGCAGCCACTCCAGGTGCCAACACAGGAACAAGCTCCATACAGGGCCCACGGCCAGAGAAGGCACTAGTGAGTGAGTGTGGGATCCCGCCAGCACTCCAGCCTCTGACACAGGAGTGAGTTCCATGCAGGGCCAACAGCCAGACAAGGTGTATGGCCTCAAGGGGAAGGCAGTGGTGCCCATGTGAAGGTGTCTGTGACGCCAAAGCCCCAGAAGGGGCGTTACAGTTCTCATGTAGTTCTGCCGTCCACGAACATCAGTATGCTAGCAGCTCAGCTGGCCCCTTACCTCATTGCAGTGAGGACAAAGAGCTGGTTTGACAGCCTTTCTGAGTACTCACACTTAGTGGTTCCTGAGCTCTTTTCTGGCATCCAAGAAGAATGAGGTTACATAGACAATTAAAGGACAGTGAAGTCAGAGAATTTTATTGAGTGATGAAAATGGCTCTCAGCAGAGAGGGGAAATGGAGAGGGGACAGGAAGCGCAGATCATCTTCCCCAAAGTCAAATTGTCTCTTCCCTGAAGTCAGGCTGTTTCGTCTTCTGGTGACCGAGTCTGTGGTCTTTATAGACACAGGATGGGGAGTGCATGTTGATTGGTTTGTGAGTATGCAAAAAAAGGTTAAAGCAAAGACACCACTCAAAAGTTGGCACAACAATGTAGAAAACCAATTAGTGAGGGGTAGGTATATGTAAAATAGTTAAAGGGTAGGGATAAATCAGAGGAGAGCACACCAAACTTGAAGACAGGTTCTCAATTTGGTCCGAGGATTTAACTTGTACCTTGACTCTCAGGCTTTAAACTGTCTTTGGCTCAGAGGTAGGGTTTCACCAGGGGCCCGCTCCTATCTGGGTAGGCATTTGACTGCCTCCTGCTGCTCTCTATGTCATTACGGTGGATTCTAATCCAACATGATTGATCTTATATTTTTTTAAACAGGGGAAATTTGGAAAAGACACACACACACACACACACACACACACACACGGTGTATGCCATATAAACATGAAAGCAGAGATGAGGGTGATGTTTCTCCAGGCCCAGGAGTCCCAAAGGTTGCCCGCAAACCTCCAGAAGCCATGGGAGAAGTCTGGACTTCAGAAGTAATCACGCTTGTCTGTACCTCGAGGTCAGATGTCTAATACCCAGAACTGAGACAACATATTTCTGTTGTTGAAGCCCCTCTGTCTGTGGAACTTCCTTACAGCAGCTGTAGCAAATACACAAATCATATGCCAAGCTAAAAAGAGAAAATATAGATGAGCTAATTATACTGTTGATTTTCCTTTAACGTAACTATTTGTTCCCACCAAGAATTTAGTTTCTTATCTCTAAACGATTCAAGTCAAAAATTAATCAATGATTTGGGTCACTTTAACTGTTACTTAGAATTACCTTCCATACTGACTTTGGGGGTGGGGGCCCCCGGGCAATCCCTCTCTGGCCTCTGGTTGACACATGTGCTAACTGGAGCTGTTGATGATTAATGCTACTCATCAGGTCGGCTCCTTCCTGCTCATGTATCATAAAGGTCTCCTGCAGCTCCCAGCAGTATCATACTAATTCAGTGCCCTAGCAAAATTAGCAGCAGGAAACAAACCTTTGTAATTTTCTTCCTTTATAAATAGCATTGTTCCTTCAGTAAAGGATAGCAGCTCCTGCTGTAATTGTTTCTGCACTGAAAAGTTACTTTCTTTCCATCAGTGTTAAATATCAATCAAATGAGTGTATATACAATTACCTAGCCTACTGAGAAAGAAAACATTCCTTTTACTTTTGAACTCTTCTGATTTCATCTCTCAGAGTGGGTCTATTGTGCTGGCATTTTTTAGGGAACACTCAATACTTTTAATATGCCTTGAGGTTGTCATAGGAGAGAGAGGAACAGCAGATGGAGCATGAATGAACCTATGACACTGGTTTTTGGTGTTTTATTTTTTATCTCAAAATATATTTTGTTCTCAGCAAAACAATTAATAATGACATTTGAATGTGGAATCTGGGACTTTGTGGTTCCTGAACATGAGTATAGAAATTATAGATCAAAGGTTGTGTTATGTATAGAAATCAGTTATATAGAAACTGTAATTTCTTAGTGTGCAAGGGAATTCATCACAAGCATCCTTTGAGGTAGTATAATACATCATCTTCAAAACTGACTAGAATTTAATGGATGTAGACCACAGTAATTTAAGAGCTTAGCATTTTTTTCTCACATTGCAATTGTTGTGGGAAAAAAAAAAACATCATGTGGGTGTCAACCCACTTCTACTTAATCTTAACTCCAAGTAAATAAAATTGAAAAAAAAAATTAACTCTTAATATAGACAACAATAAAGTGATCCAAAAGAAACACTTAATACAAACACCACTAAAAAAGAAAAACATTTATAACAAATATATAAAAAAAACAAATATTAGGGAATGAGGAGGAAAATCAATGAGTACATTTATCATTATGTTTAGTATACACAGAATTGGCCGGGTATGGTGGTTGATACCTATAATCCCAGCACTTTGGGAGGCCAACGATGGTAGATCACAATGTCAGGAGTTCAAGACCAGTCTGATCAATATGGTAAAACCGCCGTCTCTACTAAAAATACAAAAATTAGTCGAGTATGGTGGTGGGCGCCTATAGTCACAGCTACTCAGGAAGCTGAGACAGCAGAATTGCTTGAACCCAGGAGGTGGAGGTTGCAATGAGCTGAGATCATGCCACTGCATTCCAGCCTGGGTGACAGAGCAAGACTCCTTCTCAAAAAAAGAAAAAAAAAAAAAGTATACGTAGAATTAAGAAAGATTGTGGGTGAAACATGGAGGCTCACACCTGTATACCGAAGCCTATCATGAGTCTAAATTGAACTCTTTGTCAGGTTGTAGGCATTTATGGACTTTTGGGAAGGAACTGAGGTGCTAGGGCAGACCTGCAAGCAAAGGAGATTAGAAGCCTCTTGGGAAAGAAACAAAGTCCTGAAGTAAAACTCTCAAAGGAGAGTCTTGCACACCTGCCTGAAATCACAAGATTGTAGTTTTCCAGTCTCTGGGTTTTATAAGTGCTACATGTTGCTTAAAATTCACGTTTATCCCCACCTTCACTATACCATTCCCCGACACCTATGGGCTCATGACTGACTTTAAGATTGAGATAAGTTTATAAATAAAAACTGAAAGGGTGTTTTTTGTTAAATTTCCATTATATGTCTAGAGAAAAATTAGTATTGTTTTGAAATTTATCTGGCATAGTGAAACTGCAAAATGTAAGAGAAATGTCACTATCCCTGTACTAGCATAGAAAACAATACTGTATTCAGGAAAACTCAATAACTCGTTCTAAAGGTCCAGGGTCCAGCATTCTTGTTCCAAAGGCACAGGGGTGCCACAGCATAGCACTGCCTCATATAATGATAACAAAAGCAGATGCTAAAAGCTGGTGTCATTAAACAGTTGAGTTTGTTTTGTAGAAACAACTCAGGAACAAATACTGATGACAGTTTGCAGGCACTTTCAGGGAAGAGTAGCTTTAATAAATGAGTGTGATTTAAAAAATGATTTGCATTGTGAAACAAGTATTTTTCCTTTACAAGTTTAATTTAGGATTTCTACATTCAATTCTATAATTTTCTGTTTTGCTGTAAGTTTACCTTACTTTTATATTACAAAACGTTAAAAAATAATATTATACTAGCAAAATTGTGGAAAGAAAACTTGTCCTAAGTTGAATCTTCCTGCTGGTTTGTGAAGAAATGAAATAATTGCTCTATGACAATAGATTCTGTTCTACACAGAGTGTCATCTAAAATTAGAAAAATAGTGCTATATTCAACAACTATTTGTAATGTTAATTCAAAAACTGCAATCATAGAGGCTGTTTAGGATCAGTATGGTGTTATTTAATATTGTGTTCACATCATTGAATTTTTGAATGGTACCAAATTGGGTAATTTGTCTGAACTACCCTGGTTGTGTTGGTATCATGCAAACATCTTGCTAAAGGGACTCTATTTACATGCTCTGTTGTGATGAAGTTGGGTTATACATTAGTATGAGCAATTACTAATAGCATATTACATTTTAAAGACTGATTTTATCTACCAAGTTAGGAGAAGGGATAGGTCATGAATTTAAAATAGGAAAGTAAATGTGCAGTTTTTTGTTCAAACTTGACTTCCGTGTTTTGGGTGCAATTTCTTACCCTTGTATAATACTCTCCAAAATAGGCAATTTACTTCATCAAGGCAATAATTTAACTAACAATGTATTTAACCTCTAATGACCAAATATACGAAAACGAAAAAATACCCACAAAGACAAGTATTCTTTAGGCTGAGCAAAAGTGACTTGCTATTCATATTATTCTTAATTTGTTTCGAACCTGTTGAGTTGAGCAAAATGGCATGAATGAGGTCTTAGCTGAGATTATTTATTGAAGCAAAAGCAGAATTAGAAAGGGCGGTGACACGTATATCATTGCCACTGTTACAAACAGCTTTGAAAATTCAGTCTCAGTTGAGTATATTAAACTCTATGAACGACTGGGCAGGCAAAATTATAGTCCACTAGGATAATTATAGTTCACAGTCATATCTAATGGGATCTGCATAAATCAGGCTATTGTTTGCCACAGAGTGTATTTATACTTGTCAAATGATTGTAATTGGACATTTACAAAGGACCATTTCAATTTATAAACATGACTTTTTAAATGAATATTTATAAAGCACTTGTTAAAGAAAATAAATTTACTCAGGTAATTTTGAACTGTGATTTTTACAGCATGTAATGTAAAACCATCTCTTATTAAGAAAATCTCCACTAAGTGTCTATTGATGGAAAACCTCAAAATTAGATAGAGAAAAAAATCCTTTCAGTGCTTCACAGCGAAAAATTATTTTGTAGTATCAATGTATCATCAAAAACAGTAGCGTTAAGTTTAAATTTCAAGCTTTGGAACTAATTTTTTGTGGCAGAAATAGCAACAAGCCTATATACAATGTCACACAGATGCAGATCCCTTATCTATACAAGTTACATAAAGCCTATCAGATAATTCTACCTATATTTTAGAACTTTCCAAAAAAATTGAGTACTAATTTATTCCCAAACGATGAGGAATTATGAAGTTAAATAAGTCTTTTAGACTACCACATATTCTACTATGGATACCTTCTTTTATTTAGACTTTCATCTTATTATTATTATTATTATTAAGTTTTTCATCTTATTCGGTATTACTTCCTTTACTAGTAAAAGGATCTACAAAATAGATCCTTGTCACAGAGGCTTTGACATTACATGAATTGAGGTGGAAACAGCCAATATAAGGACTTCATTCTATCAAGTCTTTGACAAACCACCTACTCTGTAGCTAATTTTATTAGTCTGATAATTCCATATATCATAGAACACATTACTGGAAAATGTACCCTGTCATTTATTAATAGCATATGACCCACAAAATTCTCCTTGGATTTTGATTCCTTTGAGTTGGGCTGGACCACCCAAAACTTAGAAACAGCCCATAAAAAGAAATTTAGGACAGATATGCTTTTGTGGCCTTTTCTTGCCTTTTATCCATCATTGGCTCTGCTTGATTTTCTCTTTATCATCTAAGGTTGGATATTTCCTCCAGGTTACACAAGACATAGCAGTTGCTAAAGATGAAACAATCTAAAAGCAAATGATGTAAATTAAAAGAACATACAACCTGATATAGTTTGGATATTCGTTCCCTTCAAATCACTTGTTGAAATGTAATCCCCAATGTTGGAAGTAGGGCTTAGTGGGAGGCATTTGGGTCATGGGGCAGATCCCTCACGAGCAGCTTGTTGCCATCCTTCATGGTAATGAATGAGTAAGTCTATTAGTTCCTGGGAGAACTGATTGTTAAAAAGAGCCTGGCACCTCCATTTTCTCTCTCTTCTCTCTCTTTTGCTTCTGATTTCTTTTGCCCCGTGACCTCTGCACATGCCAGTTCCCCTTTGCCGATCTCACCATGAAGTGAAATCCTCACCAGAAGCAAATGCTGGCACCATGCTTTGTGTACAGCATACAGAACTATGAACCAAATAAATCTCTTTTGTGTATGAATTACTCAGCTTCCAGCATTTCTTTATTGCAATGCAAATAAACTAAGAAATGGCCATTTCAGTTCTATGTATAACTGCTTTATTCTTACTGGCAAAACTTCCCCTTTCAACCAGCTCTGCCCAGTAGAGTGGTCCAGTTCTATTGCAGATAAATCCATTTTTTTTTTTTCCCTACATGTGCAACAAATCTTAACCTCTTCAGAAAGAGGAAAGGCAGTTTCCCATTTTCTCCACAGACTGGGATGTTTCTCACCTCACCTTAATATCCCAATTATATTAGGAGCATGTGTTTTCACAGTTGCACTAGCACCTATTCCACTTTCATCTTTTTACATCTTTCCCATTTGTCTTATTACCTAATTTACTCTCATCATTCAAGATTCAATTGAACCAATAAATTGTGTTTAAATATTATTCTGTAAATCACATCAGATACTCTTTGTTGAAATTTCTTCCTTATGGTGTTGATCAAACTTTTTACAGTATTCTTAAAAGCTACATTTCCTACAATGGGATGCTTTGTCCGGAAGCCTGGGCCATTAACTCTATATTCTCAGCGCCTAGCATCTAATTAGCAAATTTTCAGTATATGAAGTGTTTGTGATAATTCTTTTGAAAGCCTCAATTCCTAAGAAAAATATGTTACCTATTTTAAAACTTGAATGTAGTTTGCATGTTGCATTAGCCAATTAAGACGATTTATCGAAATCCGCAGATAATGAAAGAGGCACCTGACTCAGGCAATGGACATAGGAGCAGAAGACTGGAAGGAAAAGCAAATACATGCTACCTGTCTGGTCAAAACCTTTCAGTGCCTTTCCATATTTCAGTGGGTAGTCATTTGCACACCTTTCAATCATTTCTTCTGTATTGCAAGGGATAGAAGCCTTGGTACTGTATTTATGTAACTTACTTTTTTTTTTTTTAAACAAATCTTCAATGTGATTCTCATTCTGCTAAGATACATTTGTGTGAGATTTTGAGACAGAAAAGTATGAAAAAAAAGCATTGCTTTCTTTCGCAGTGGCAGCATACAAACATATGGACTTCACAGACACGACATTTTGCAGCAACTTCTAGATCTTCCCCTTGTGAGTGCCCTGGGACATCTTTATAATAAATAAACCATTCAGGAAGTCAAAGGATGGTAGTTTTCATGGAAGCATTGCAAGCATTGAGAAGAAAAATAATCCATATCTAGTAAGTTTATTTTTATGAGGATAAATCTCTGGCCTCTTCATATTGAAAAGGATCTCCTGTAAATTATTCTACCATCAGGTTGCTGGCTGGTTTGCCGGGGATATAAAGTCCTATTAGTGAGCCAGTGGTGCCTTTGCTGCTGTCTGGTTAGACGCACAGCAGCACTGCAGTCACCCTTTCTGAGGAAAAGTTCACATTTTGAAGCCTAGGTAGAAATTCCCTCTGTACCACCATGGTTTCACTCAATGTGAGTCAATTGAACCATCACCAGGGTGGCAAAAAGTTATCAAATCAAGCCCAGTCAACTCAGAAAATTCATCTCGGAATTTCATTTTACGTCGATTTCCTAGCATATTGTTGAAACATGCTGCCATTTAGTATCTGGAACAATGTCTAACACAATAATGCTTAACACCAGGGAAATGAGGGCATAGGTATGAATCTCAGGAGATTCCTTTTATGGGGAATATCTTTTAACACCCCTTAGGAAACAACATCAACTAACTAAAGACAGTACCCATAAGGTCTCCTACCTGTCCCATGCATAAAGATTTAAATCACAACAGCTCAGTGCTGGTTGAGGGCAAGGAAACAATGAATGACTTGTGGAAGGGGAAAGTTAAAAATGCAAATTACAACTTTGTGACCCATTTAAGAAAAGAGAACTTGAATAGCTATGCATATTTATGTTTTCTTCCTGACTTTATTATGTACATCTTTGTATATATTAGCCACTATCTTCTCATCTTTCCTTCATTCTTCACTTACTAATTTACATAAATTACTGGTAATTCATATAAATTCATTTTTAGAGACTAAATATAAAAGCGGAATTGCAACTGAACTTAAGGAAGAATCAGTATCACCCAGGGCTGGATTTGGTGACTAATAGACGTTTGGATCTCTATTTTTAGAGGAGAGATTGAGAAAATTTTTGTATGGGGAAAAATTCTATTCTATTAGCAAGAATCATGTTGCTTCTGCCACTGCTGTTAATTAAAATTTTAAATATTGGCCACAGTGGTATACATTATGCTTGATTTTCTTCTTTTGGTACCCAGTATATGTTCCCAAACTCTCCTGTGCTCTTTTTCCCATCATGAGAGCTAAAAGCTTGGTAACTACCTCCTTTGTATTCAGTGTTCAGTGTAAGATGCATGTTTTGACTAATGGGTATCTGCATCTTTAATCCATATTGTTATTTAACATGCATTGTAATTTCCATACTTGTTTTCAGTCTCCCACACTAGAATGGCAATTGTGAAAGCACAGAGGTTTTTTCTTTCTTTCTTTTTGAGACAGAATCTCCCTCTGTCGCCCAGGCTGGAGTGCAGTGGCGCCATCTCGGTTCACTGCAAGCTCCGCCTCCCAGGTTCAAGCAATTCTCCTTCCTTAGCCTTCCGAGTAGATGGGACTACAGGCAAGCGACACCACACCCGGCTAATTTTTGTATTTTTAGTAGAGACGGGATTTCACTATGTTGGTCAGGCTGGTCTCAGACTCCTGACTTCGTGATCCACCCACCTCTGCCTCCCAAAGTGCTGGGATTACAGGCGTGAGTGAGCCACCGCACCTGGCCACAGAGGTTCTTTCTATCTGGTGCTCAATAATCTTTTCTATATGAATGATTAATAAGTGAATGAATATTAAAACAATAAAAATAAGAAAAGTCAATGACTTTGTAAGATTTGCACATTGAAATATTTTAAACTGAACTAGGGTAAACTCAACATGCGAACACATGTTGAGACATGGACATGGTGAATTTTTCAGATCCATAATTTTATAATAATTTTCAAATTACATGAAAACCTGCAGCATTCAAAACCAAAGTACATAAAAAAAAAATCCTACAATCTCAGATGGTTGCCCAAAATACGAACATTTCTTAAATTTCTGCAAAAATATTGTAAAAATGAAACACATGAATAGAAAAATAATCAGTGATAAAAAGTATTGATTGAATAGATTAAATTGATTATTACTAGTATCCATAGTAGAGAAGAAAGATAGCGCTATTCATTACTTGTTATTTTCTTATCCTGAAAAACTAGATGCTCTTTTAGTTTTGCCTTTCTACCCACATCAGAGATATTTCCTCACTACTGGTGTTTGTGTGTATTTTTCCAAGGGAATGATTAACTTCTGGAGGAGAAGGTTCATGTGTTGGTGATTTTTATGTCTTTCAGGGTATAGTATAACTCTTCTCACACGGTAGGAAAAGATATATTTTTTTAAATTGAAGTAAAACATTTGATGTGCCTAAATAGCTAGCTAGAAATCTTCTGCACATACAAAGTTCAGTTTCATAAATTCTGTAGTACATTGACTAAAGCTATATAAAAATAACACAAACTTAACTAAAAGAGTAAGCTTTCAAAACAATCCTGATTAATGGATTGACTAATTATTCTTCCCTATGGAATATATTTGATGGCATTCATTAGTCCTTCTCAAGAAGTAGATCCTTACAAAATAATCATAAGAATCATTTATTTTAAATTATTTAAATCGTTCTTTAAATTAAAATGTATTATACTTGCATTGTCAGTCATTTGGAAACTTTAATAATCAAAATGAATATGTCAGATTTTAATGAAAATTAGCCCTCACACCTGTCGTCCAAACCTACCATATTTCCCATTTTGACTTGAAAGTGGAAAAAATACACCCTTCTATATCTGATTATTCAGCTTTTGACCTTATTGTATTTAATTATATATTTTATGCTTATTATGAATCTCTTAATGTAGATGAGTTTCTTTTACCCTGTAGTGGCTCATTGAACTGATAGAGTTGACAATTTTTCCCAAAAAAGCATGCATTAAGTGTCATCATAAAATCTAATTTACAGCTGTCCTACATTTGAGTGCAACTGCTTTCTACACACTGTACTTAGTTATACCACTTGTTAAATAAATTTGCATGTCTTATATGAAATTCTGTTCATGAAATGTATTTCCAAAAGACTCAATTGTCAAACTTTTATCTTTATCACCTTGATATTTTAAAAGCAAAAATCAAAACCTCCTCTGTTTCAGCTTTTTCTGAAGAACAATTTTTGAATAACAATTGTTAGATTTCATATTCTTTCAAAATGAAAAAAATGCATTACTAAAATGGAACATTTTGGTATCAGATGAATTCTCTTATCTGCTATAGAAATACAACTCTATTATTAATATATTTTTGAAATAAGTATATACATGTATTTATTATGTGAAATATCTATTATCTATTATGCTAAGACTTCATGGGATTCTTATATCATTATAAATGTCATTGAATGACACAAATGTAACTTAAAAGGTTTCTACCACCTGATAAATCTATTAGAAAATAGTCTAAAGTAACTGTTACCTGATTTGCCAAGTTGAGCTCCAATTATTAGCAGTATATTAGAAGGAGCCCCAAAGATCTGGTTATTCTGGAAGGATTAGGGAAGACAGAAAATAATGCCTGCCTGGGAGCAGAAGGCCTGGTTTCTGGAATTGGCCTACTACTAATTTAAAATTGTGAAGCCATATTTGCTCATCTGCAAAATGTGGAGTATAACTCTTGTTTCCTCGACTCAGGATTGTGGTGAGCAGCAACATATTTAGAGTTTATAAAAATGGTTTGCAAATACTTTGAGTATCTCTAGAGGAGAGCAGGCTGAGGTCTGAAGCCCTGCAAGGGAACTTCATGCAGCAAAGGATATATCAAAATCTTCGGACAGCAGAAGAGAGCCTTTGAATGGGAAACAGAAAAATGAGACATGCGTTCTTAGAATGTGGCCTTCATGCTAATTTCCTTTCTCTCTCTTATTCATGTATGCTTCTGACCTATACAAGATGTAACTCCCCATCTTCATATGAAAATCTGAAACCAGAAATCACTGAATATTTCACAGCACTTCTTTACCTCACCATCCACATTGAATCATTTGCCAAGTCCTGTGGGTAGTATCTCCAGAAAGTTTTGTGTTTTTTTACTATTTATTGTCAACATGTATATACTAAAGCCCATGTTACATTAATATTTTTTATCTCTATTTAACTTAGTATAACTTAATTTCATCATGTATACATGTGCAACACAATATTTTTACAGTCTGTTGCTCTCTGAGTTCTTCCTTATTCTGCCTCAAAAAATTAGTCTCATTGTTAGAGTAAAATATAGACATCAATTCCTTCCACAAAACAATGCTGTTAGGTATATTCTTTTAAAGACAAAGTAATTTAAAACTGGAATAGACTAAAAAAACACTTTGTAAAACATCATTTTTCTTGACAGAGAATATTCATGCACTGTCAAGGGGATGAAATAGATGAGCTAATATAATTTTGCCTATTTAATTTCTGTAATCTTATAAGGTCTGACAGTTATTAAACATGTAATTAAGAGGCATTATGCAATTGTATTTAACTTGCATTCATATATGATGTTTGATTTAAAAGGTAACTGTATCATGGTTTTCATGATAGACAGTTAGAGGCAAATTTCAGGAGACAGTGAGTATATGAATTTAATATATGACAATTTTTAGGATAGCTTTTTTTTTCTCCACCTAGAGAAATTTATAATTAGGATTGTGGTAAAACCCTATTAGTTTTACTTAACTTAAATGCATTAATTAGTCTAAATTTACAATAAGATAATCTTTTGAATTTAAAATTTTTAAGGTAATAACCTTACATTGAAATGTAATCAGTGCCTTAGGAAGGATCTATTGAAACTAGTGGAACAGAGTATAACATATTCTAGTCTCTTAGCCTGTTTTAGTGACGAAAGCATTTAAGTATATTGTGAGATTTTGATGCTTGAAATTAGTTCAGAAGACTATAAAAACAATTGCAATGTAACAATCGAGTTTAAAAACAACAGGCTGTTTACATTTTTAATATTATTTTTAATTTGTTTTTTACAATTGCTGTGATGCATTCAGTATTAAACATGTGTAGTTGTAGATTATAATTTAGTACATATCATGTGCTAAATTGAAGAATAGCAAGAGAAATTTCCATGTTATTTCCTAAAGCCACTCCTCTAAGTTCCTCAATTCAATCACCACATTTAAAATTTGAGGTTATTTTTATATGTCCCATATGAATTTCTTTCTGGACTATGTGTGTCTGTTTTGAACTTTTTCCTCCCCTTTAATTGGGATCTCATTGCTTCTCAATTTTACTCCTGTACCAGCTTCAAAGCTTCTTCTCTTCAATCCACCCTTCCTTTGCCACTTTCTTATTACTGGTTCACTACTTTTATGTCAATCTTCTGCTCTAAGTCTTTTTTAAGCTTTCCTCCCAGCCTTACTGGGGAAAAAAAAAAAAAAAAAATTAAAGTGCATGGTATGGCCTTAACACATCACCACCCCTCAAGATGCACACAGGCATGGGCACACATACAGATATGAGTCTAGACTCACTTTACCATAATAGCTTTTCCTCTTGCCATATTTCCCTGTCTCTCCTATGCTAGGAACACTAGACTACTGGCTAATTCCATCAGATGTTTAAATTTCACCATCACCATATCTTTGCTATCAGGGTCCTAATATTGAAATGTTTTTCTTTCTTCCGCACCCTCTGACCCTCTTAGTCTGTTGAGCTTTTAGGCAGAGTCAATGGACAAACCAATTTTCTCCAGAGAATCTTTCCCTTCTTTGTAATAAGAATTAATTTTCATCGCTTTGTATTCTTTGTGGCATAGTACTTAGTCTGCTCTACCTGAATTAGTACTAACTACCATCAGCATTATTTTCTCCACTGATGTATGGGTATTTGTCACCAGAGAAGATCTCAAATTCATTTTTGTTTCTTCCTCCTTAGTACTTAGAAGAAGAGTTCTCGTTGAGTATAATATCAATGAGCATGTAGTAAAAGAAGAAGGGAGAAGGGGAGGAAATATGATTGCTTGATTTCTTCTAGCCCTGAATTTCCTTTCTGATTTAGTGACTATACACTAAAATTCTGATAATTTACAAAACCATCTTGTTACAAATACATCATATTTGGACAATATAATTATAAAGAACCACATAGCCACTCTTTCCTCTTTTGAAGTTTGGTATTTGTGAAGACGTTTTGCTGAGCAATATCGTCTTTATATTTGTCATGAGTTGGACCATAATGTTTTCTAAAACATAATTCCAATTTTGATTTTAAGTTCAGGAGGTACATGCATGTGCAGCTTTGTTACCTGAGTATATTGCGTGATGCTGAAGTTTGGGGTATGATTGATCTGCTCACCAGGCACTGAGCATAGTACCCAATAATCAGTTATATTGCCCTTGCCCCCTACTAGTCCCAGTCTTTATCATTGCCATTGTTATGCCCATTAGTACCCACTTATAAATGAGAACCTGTGGACCACAAGCTTTTAACCACTTTCTGTAACCCTGTACCATCTAAACTAACCTTACAAATATTCCTCAACTTATTCTGCACAGCATTCAATTCAAAGCCTAGTTTTAGCTAAAGAACCAATGGAAACACTTCTTGTTTTCTTATCCATCTTTTCCTATTTAATGTTGACCCAAACATTCCTCTACTTGGAGTTTCTTCATTAATTATTTCAAGATACTGTACATTGTGCTCTCACACATTTGACTTTCAGATGGTTCTTGAATTATTTTCTTAACTATATAAATTTTCTACATAGCAAAAGTCAAGAGAAATTTTATTGTTTCTGTATTTATTGAGTATATGTTAAAGGGAGTACAAACAAGGAAGAAATTTAATAAATGCTTATTAGTCTTCAAAATTTGGCTAATCATTGCAATTTCATGCATGAGATTTAAATGTATTGCTTGATTTATTTATGATTCTGACTTTATTTTTAAAATCATTATAAAATTAATTAATTTTTAAAGTTGCCTTATTAACAACCATGTCTTTTGAAATATAATGGTTATTTCTTTTTTTATCTTTAGTGAAGAAATTCCCACTTAACCTGAAAAGAGCCAATGGTAACTCTAGTTAATAAGAATCCCTGAAACAATTGTACTAACTGAGAAATGACTGAATTGAACAGCTTATAGTTCTCACATTAATTGGAAATGTTTCTTCTTTTAGTATTGTCCAGTTAGTTACATATGCTAGTAAAATTGTAATATGTGTTCTAAAATTTTAAAAGTCATATTGCCGCATGATATTAGAACAGAATATTTTGACCAGAAATGTTGTGCTGCTGAACCATAGAGTCTAAAATAAACACACTACTGGTGGCAAAGAATGACTCTATGAAGAGGCACTGGTGCAGAGTAAAATGCAAAAGGATTGGCATTCTGGACTACTGTGCTGGAGTTCATGGTAAGGCAAACCTACTGTGTGATATTGGGCAAAGCAATTTTCCACATATGTGGACTACTGATTATTTATCTTCAAAAATGTGAATAGCAGTTCATGCCTCATCAGTTTGCT
Organism: Papio anubis; assembly: GCF_008728515.1. Lineage (NCBI taxonomy): Eukaryota > Metazoa > Chordata > Mammalia > Primates > Cercopithecidae > Papio > Papio anubis. The sequence goes on from NC_044978.1 coordinate 52,383,901, forward strand.
AAGAGGGTTATATAAAGTAACATATATGAAAGCCATTAAACACAATTATGTGTTTTATAATGATATTTTTAGTGAGTGCTCTCTACCTACCATTTACTTTTCATATAATTTTATGCATATTTTCTCAATGATTTCCATACTTCATTTTCATAATTTTGTCACACTGAGAACATAATCTGCATAATCTGTTTCCTACTTGATTTTCTTTAAAATGAACTCACTTTTTCCTTTTTTTCTTGTTCTGTGTAATTACGAGTTTCCTAATTTATATATATAAATATATAGTTACATAAATATAATAAAAATGTAATTATGTATATTTTATATATGTACACATACAGTAGTAGTTATATATTACTATTATAGTATTTTAACAATGCCTTTCCAGCACCAGGTAAACATACTTCATGTACCACTAGTGTTTTACTTTCATTGGTTTGACAAATGATGCCCTATGTACTGTCATTCTTGTCACAACCAGGGGCAAAGGAGATAGAGATTCTTATATTCTTTTTATAAATAAAAAAATCAAAATAAAGAAAATTTAAGTCACTTTCCTAAAGTATTACTGGGATTTAAAAAAATTCTGAGGATTCTTTTAGGGTAATATAGAGGGATACTTGATTTACCTGGTCAACTTTACTCCAAGCTCCTGCTTTCTTCTCAAATCTTTATTTTTTTCCCAGTAACTTATCACCTCCCCATATTACAGTGTACTTTCTCATTTATTTTCTACAAATCCACTAGCACATAACTATAGATTTTTGTAAACTTTTAAAGAAAGAGCTATCAATTAAAGAAAGTTCAGAAATGATTATCTACGAGAGAAATATTGAAAATTAGATCTCACTATTTCTATCATCTCTCAGTTTTGTCCATGACAGGTGCTCTGACTCTCACCTAAAATATTCTCTCATCTCTTCTATTTACCACTTCCTAATATCCATGATCCCTCAGGAGTAATTAAGGAAAAACTCACAAATAGATTCCTTTTAGTCTAAAATTCTACTTTAAGAAGCTCTAACAATAAATTTTCCTAACTAAAATTTTCTCTTCCCTGAAATAAATCCCTCTTCTCCAAAGTTTGGGTATTCTATGACCATTTACTTTTCTTAATTTTTCTTTCTGTTATACTGATATATTATTACTATACAGGATTCTCAACTTAGTGCAGTGGAAAAACCATAAGAAAATGTGTGGAGAAGGTTTTTGCATTACTAAATGCATTTTTAAGTGAGAACTGTATACATAGATTAAGAATACAATAGCAAAGTTTTAGAATTGATTCAAAACAAACAACCCAGTTTGTTTTTCATCACTGAAGAGTTGGTGATGAGAACTGGTCTGTGTTTTAGTCTTTTTTCATGCTGCTGATAAAGACATACCTGAAACTGTGAAGTAAAAGAGGTTTTAGTGGACTTATAGTGTACATAGTTGGAGAGGCCTCACAATGATGGTGGAAGGCAAGGAGGAGCAAGTCACATCTTATATTAATGGCAGCAGTCAAAAAGAGAGAGCTTGTGCAGGGAAACTCCCAATTTTAAAACCGTCAGATCAAGTGAGACTCATTCACTTTCACTAGAACATCTCAGGAAGGACCCACCCCATATTTCAATCAACTTCCACCAGGTTCCTCCCACGACACATGGTAATTGTGGGAGTTATAATACAAGATGAGATTTGGGTGGGGACATAGTCAAATCATATAACTACATTCGTGGCCCCTCCCAAATATCATGTCCCCTCATTTCAAAACCAATCATGCCTTCCCAACAGTCCTCCAAAGTCTTAACTCATTTCAGCATTAACTCAAAAGTCCACAGTCCAAAGTCCAAAGTCTCATCCAAGACAAGGCATGTTTCTTCCGCTGATGAGCTTGTAAAATCAAAAGCAAGTTAGTTACTTCCTAAATACAATTGAGGTACAGGCATTGGGTAAATACAGCCATTCCAAATGGGAGAAATTGGCCAAAACTAAGGGGCTACAGGGCCCATTCAAGTCAGAAATACAGCAGGGCAGTAAAATCTTAAAGCTCTAAAGTGATCTCCTTTGACTCCATATCTCACATCCAGGTTACAGTGATGCAAGAGGTGGGTTCCCATGGGCTTGGGCAGCTTCACCCCTATGGCTTTGCAGGGTACAGTGCCCCTTCTATGTATTTTCCCAGGCTGGCATTGAGTGTCTGCAATTTTTCCAAGTGAATAGTACAAGCTGTCGGTTGATCTACCATGCTGGGGTCTGGAGGACAGTGGCCCTATTCTCACAGCTCCACTAGGCAGTGCCTGGTAGGGGCTCTGTGTGAAGACTCTGACCCCATATTTCCCTTCTGCACTGGCCTTGCAGAAGTCCTTCATGAGAGCTCTGCTCCTGCAGCAAACTTCTGCCTGGGCATCCAGGGGTTTTCATACATCCTCTAAAATCTAAGCAGAGGTTCTCAGACCTCAATTATTGAATTCTGTGCATTTGAAGGCTCAACACCATGTAGAAACTGCCAAGGCTTGGGACTTACACCCTCTGAAGCCATAGTCTGAGCTCTATGTTGGCCGGTTTCAACAACGGCTTGGAGCGGCTGGGACACAGGGCACCAAGTCCCTAGACTCCACACAGCATGGGGACCCTGGGCTCTGCCCATTCCTAGGCCTCTGGGTCTGAGATGGGGGGGGGCTGCAGTGAAAATTTCTTACATGCTCTGAAGACATTTTCTTCATTGTCTTGGAGATTAACATTTGGCTTCTCGTTACTTATGCAAATTTCTGCAGCTGGTTTGAATTTCTCCTCAGAAAATGGGTTTTTCTTTTCTATCACATTGTCAGGATGCAAATTTTACAAACTTTTATCCTCTGTTTTCCTTTTAAAACTGAATGCCTTTAAAAGCACTCAAGTCACATTTTGAATGCTTTGCTCCTTAGAAATTTCTTCCGTTGGATACCCTAAATCATCTCTCTCAAGTTTAAAATTCCACAAGTCCTAGGGCAGGGGCAAAATGCTGCCAGTCTCTTTGCTAAAACATAACAAGAGTCACCCTTGTTCCAGTTCCCAACAAGTTCTTCATCTCCATCTGAGACCACCTCAGCCTGGATTTCATTGTCGAATATCATTATCGGCATTTGACCAAGGCCATTCAACAAATCTCTAGGAAGTTCCACACTTTGCCACATTTTCCTATCTTCTTCTGAGCCCTCCAAAGACTGTTACTCCCTCTGCCTGTTACCCAGTTCCAAAGTCGCTTTTACATTTTGGGGTGTCTTTTCAGTAGTGCTCCACTTCTAGTACCAATTTATTGTGTTAGTCCACTTTCATGCTGCTGATCAAAACATACCTGAAACTGGGAAGAAAAACAGGTTTTAAAGAATTTATAGTTCCTGTGGCTGGGGAGGCCTCACAATCATGGAATAAGGCAAGGAGGAACAAGTCACGAGTTACATGGATGGCAGCAGGCAATAGGAGAGAGCTTGTGCAGGGAAACTCCCATTTTTGAAACCATCAGATCTTATGAGACTCATTCACTATCATGAGAACAGCATGAGAAAAACCCACCCCCATAATTCAGTCACCTCCACCAGGTTCCTTCCACGAAAAATGAGAATTGTGGGAGTTAGAATTCAAGATAAGATATGGGTGGTGATGCAGACAAACCATATCAGCCTGGCTAAAAAAAAAAGGTGATGGTCTAGTCTGGAGTTCTTTGTTTTGTCTAATTTGCTCCTGTCTCATGTCCTTCCCTCTAGCCTGGAGTTCCTGCTTCCTACTTCAGGACCTTTACTATGAATTATTTCAATAGAGAGGCCTCAAGATCACAATAGTTAAGTTTTGAATCCCCGCAGTTACAAGGTTGCAAAAAGAATACAATACTTTTGCAATCTTTAAAGCATTTACTACTGAAATATCAACTATTAAATTACTTCCTATTTAAATAGCCACTTTTCCCTTCCCAACACACATGTATACACTAAGTTCAGGCAGTTATCCCTGGAAATCTTTTGGTAGTTCTTGAATGCTTTAAACATCTCAGGGTAAAATGCAAATAAAAAGAAGAATGATTACAAAGTGAACTTGTATATATCTTGACAAAGATGAAGAATTTCATGAAGTTAATAATGTGAGATGTTGAGCAAAATTTTTCATCATTTAAAGCCATTGAAGATTATGCACCTGGCAGTGTCTATGAATTTAAAATTGAAAGGACTATTGACAAAGATAATGATAAAGAGCTTGTGAAAGTGATCTATTTAAATATCAACTGATAATGAGAGGCCTGTGAGAAACTGATAAAGTACTGAATTATTTTTATTTATAATAACCCATTTTTGTAATCTTTCTTTAGAAGGCAAACGTGAAGTGAAGACCATCCTATGGTGTCATTAATACAAATAAACTATTAACACTTTAATCATTTCTGACATTCTAAAACTCAGTGTATAATATAAAACAAAATCAAGTCTGAACCCCTTCTTAGGTATTCAACCAATTCTACTTTCTTTTTCTTTCTTTTATGAAACAGGGTTTCACTTTGTCACCCAGCCTGGAGTGGAGTGACATGATCTTGGCTCACTGCAGCCTCCACCTCCTGAGCTCCAGCAGTCTGCCTACCTGGATCTCCCAAAGTGCTGGGATTACAGATATAAGCCACCATGCCCAGCCTAGTCAATTTGTAATACAATAATGTAGAGGCAATGGCAAAATAAAGGAAAGAAGAAAAAAGGGAGGAAGAAAAAGGGAAGAAGGAAAGAAGGAACGGCAGGAGGGAGAAAGGAGAAGGAAGGAAGGAAGGAAGGAAGGAAGGAAGGAAGGAAGGAAGGAAGGCAGAAGGGAGGAAGGACAGGGAAGGAAGGCAGGAAGGCAGGAAGTAAGGAAGGGAGGGAGGGAGGGGAGGGAGGAAGAAAGGGAGGGAGGAAGGAAGGAAGCAAGGGAGGGAGAGAAAGAGACTAGGAGGCACAGGATTTACACTAAAATGACATAGCCTAGAATTAACTATTAACATTTAATTTACTACTTTCCATATGTAGTTTCAGAAGTCATTTTCTTCTGAGAGATATCATTAGTAAGGTATGAATTCTATCTTCAAGCAAACATTAAGAACTATAATTGTAGGTAGAATGAAAGTAGCATTACTTCTATATATTATTTCCACCTTACAGAAAACATACATATTACTACTATCACTGTTACCTCCTTTACTTGAACAGAATTACTGCACTGGTATCCAATCTATTAAAGTGGATGCTAAATACAAATTTTCACATAGAATGCCTAATTAATAGTAGAAATTCAAAAATTTCAGTTAATTCTCCCTTGAAGATGGCAGAAAACTTAACAGCTTACTTGTTCCCATGAATGAAATAGATTGAGTACATGAGTCAATTTTAATCCATTGATTACTCAAAATAGAGACCATTGTTGATCTATTTCCTCCCTCTTTCTCTCCTCTCAATTTTCAGAAGAGGAAATTTTTACAGTGTAACACAGAATTATACTTTGTGATTTGTGATGTCATTTTAAAACTCGCTAAAATGTTACTATGATTCATGCCGACTTTTCATGGATTGTATTTTAGAGTTTGAAATAAGTGTCAGCAGAGGATGTAGAATTTCCTTTGCTTAAGAAAGGCAAAAATTGAAAACATAAAGGCTTTTGAACTCTGATGGCAAGAAACTGCAATGATGAAAAAATATATGCATACACACACACACACACACACACGTAAACACACATAAAATACATGTAAAATTTATTATTAATTTAGTCTATGTATACATGGAAATATAAAGGACAAGAAAAGGCCATCTTTTCTTCCTACCGTCTGTGTTTTAGATGGCAGAAGGCAAGCTGGCCCAATCACCATTTCTCAATAAATGGTGTTGAATAAATTTGCCTCTTTCCTGAAGAAACTGGGGTCCTCTTCTCACTGTTGCTCACCACGCAGTAAGAACTTATTATAAGTAATATCGGATAGATCTGGGAGGACGTCCAGATGGATCTGGGAGGACATAATTAACTCTCCATTTTAGAAACTCCTTTCCCTCCCTGACCTGTGAAGTCACTGGCTTCATACCGCTTTACCCCTTCATACCGCTTTAAGAGCTGCTTGGTTCTATGTTCACTTTTGAGCATGATGGAGGAGATTGAGGCAGACCATTTCTGTCTCTAAGAACAAACAGGAAAGCCAGATAAATACCAAAAGAACTCTATAAAAATTAAACTTTAATGATCCCTTACGATTACTTTTCATATTTGACTTCTAACTTCACTTGTACATATGATTTTTCTTTCTAATATAACAAATTTGAACAATTTGTGTATATCGTCTCTGATTTATTTTTATATGACATAATTTCACATAACAAAAAAATACAAATTGATTTTTTATTTAAACAATCACTTTGACATATTAATAACAGGTTGGAAACAGAAACATTTCTTCATTTAAAAAAATGTAATAAGGTTTTCTTAGGATACATATTCATACTCCAAAGAGTAGAATTTTAAGAACAGAATTAAGAAACATAAAAAGTGATGCATAATGTCAACATGCCTGTAATTTTGTTGTTATGTAGTTGGCTCTGCAAAAAAGAGAAAAAAAAATACCACTCCATCTTCCTTCACTGACAGTCCTTTTTAACCAGGTGTCACAAACAAGCATTGCTATCAGAGTGCTGAGTTTGCTGAATACAGAAAATATTTCTTTAAGGTACAAGTAATATACAATGAATTTGCTTGATAAACATGATTGCCTAGTCAAAAACTGCATTCTGCCAGAAAGTAAATGTATTTAATATGGCTACCCAATTGAAAACACTTGCAGACTACATCAAGGAAAATTATAAATATCTGACATCACTTGGGATGCAGTTGATTATATTAGTGGGCAGCATTTTTATAGAATTTATATTACATCAAAAATGCTGACAAAACCAACATTTTACACTATTGAAAAAATTGTAAGACCGCTCTGTGGCAAAATATGATTGATGAGCCCATTAACTGAATATATGTTTTTAGTCAAACACTTTCTTTTGAAACTATATTGCTATATCTTGCTTTTAGGTATTCTTAATAATGTTAAATTAAAGTCATTTTTTACTTTGATCAAGGAAAAAGTGATGTTAAGAAACTGTTTTTAGTCAAGTTATTTTAACAAGATGCATAAAACCTGATTTCTATAAGTCTCAGATGATTAAACATATTTTTCTCCTATTTAGTCTACAGAAACCAGAAAAAGTACTGTTGATATTTTCATCTGACTGTCCAGCATGTAAGCTTAGGTTAAAAATTCCATTTTCCCTTGATACCTATTCATACTGAATTTTGAATAGCCTTCTTCAATAGTGGTTTCTTGATAGATGTCAATGTCTTTACCTTTGGCTCTGGTGTTTCAGAATTGCTTCAGTTAGTCTGAGTCCTCACGATTTCCCCCTCTGTGGGCCACTTTGTATATACTAGACTCTAGACAAAGCAGAAACATTTTTACTGCTTTGATTCAATAAAATCAGGAAAGACTATATTTATTTTCCTTTTCTTTCCTAACCTTTAGCTTGAAAGCCAGGGGACTTCTACACAGCACTCTACAATTGTTTGAGTTTCATGAATTCTCAACCAGTGGATGAAACTGGATTGAACACTGATTTGATTGGTCATTGCCCTGGAAATGCTTGAATCCTTATGATTGTTCCTCAGGAGAAAAATGTTAAAAACAAGGTTGGTCGCTAATAAAAGATTTGAGGACAATCAGAGATAACATTCTTAAGACATGTTATATGTATTATTTGGGGGATTTATGATTAATCTGTGCTTCCTGATATCAAAAAGGACCAATAGTGTTAGCTCAGATAGTTTTCCTGTGATCACATATAGGAGTAGGAAATACTTTTGGTTAATTGCTTCATAAGTTTTCTATTATTCACAATGTATTTTTATATATTCCTATCTTCTTAAAGACTCCTTCTCTCTAATTCACCATTTCCACACAAGTTTTACATGAAACCCCTGCACTTCTATGTATTTTTTAAAAAGGAGGTCTTTGAATATGTCATATTGACACATACATGTTCTGGATGATTAATATACAATCATTGACAAATACTTATTATGATCCTTACACCTTTATAGTTAGGAAATATTTTAATTTAAATTAATAAAAAATACTCTGGTAATATGAAATATCCTGATTATACCTCACACATAGAACAGTTATAAAATATTTTTTTCTAAATACTTAAAAATCAGTATATTATGGCAGTCAGGCTCAGTAAAAGTGCACAGAACTTTAGAAAATCAAACCCTTGAAAGAAAGTAAGTCAGCCGGGTCTAGTTGCTTGTCACTATTTTGCCTGAGGGTAGACCTCAAAATCTTAGGTATAGCATATCAAATTAAGTAGTCTTAATTGCTTGGTATGTCCATATATAAACCTCAGGGTTAGTACAGTAGTTTTTTTTTTTTAATAAAAATAAAACTGAGATGAGAAGAAATCCACACAAATGAGAAACATAAATAGGTTGGGTTCTAACATTTGTTTGTAAGCTTTGCTCAGATCATCAGTTGATTTTTGAATTATACCTCTGGGAAGGAAACTCCAGAGCATATATTGATACCAGCATCTAGAATCTAAAACAACTGAGTGGAGATTTCTAGTGTATACTGCTCTAAAGAGAAAGGAGAGTTTAGAGTCAGAGTCTCAGACAAATTAGTACCCTCCTAGAGCAAAGATCAATCCTCCTCAAAGCAAAGCAGTTAAATGCAGGGCATCTAAAACAATACTCTTCAAAATACTTATTGTAAGACAAAAAATCGAGTACATTCAAGTGTTTAATTCTATATAAAATCTCACATTATTCTCTCTAATACATCATGATTAGTTAAATATGCAAATTGAAATGCTAAAGAAACCATAATTCATACCAAAAAAGTCATTAGATACAGATCCCCAGGTGACCCAGATGTTGGAAAAATCAGAGGAGCTATTTTAAATATGTTCATGAACATGAAAAAAATATGGTAATAAACAATTAAAATAAGGACTTTCATCAGACAGCTATCAATAATAGAAATAAAAACAAATGGAAATTCTAGAATGGAAAAGTACAGTGAAAGGAAAACATCACCAAACAAGCTTACCAGCAGTGTGTAAGAGTACAAAAGAGTAAGTCAATGAAGTTGAAGAGAAATCAATAGAAATTATATAATCTGAACCACAGAGATTTGTGACCAAAGGACCAAAATTAGGTGGTCCACATTCTATATAATTAAAAACCCGGAAGATGAAGAGAGAAAAAATAAATAGAAAATATATTTGAAAAAATAATAACAGAAAATTTTCCAAATATGTTGTATAATTTCTAGCTAAGTTTGAAGAAGCAAAATGACTGCTAAACAAAATAAATGAAAGAAAACTGAACCTAAAATTTCATAGCAACAGTGATGAAATGCAAAGACAAAGAAAGTAACCAGAGAAAACTGGCAGGTTTCATATAGGCAAACAATGTGTGAGGCTGATCTTCATAAGAAAAGCAACTGGAGGCTAGAAAGAAATGGAGCAAAATCCTTAAATTGTTAAAAGAATATAAAAGTATCAATCCTTGAAATCTATAGTTAGCAATTCTGGTCTTTAGGTGAAGTGGGAATAAAGTCACGCTTAGATGAAAAAAACCAGAGAATTATTTTCCCGAAGGTCTACATTACAAAGAATGACCAAAGAGTGTTCACTGGGCTAAAGTGAAGTAGCCTGAAATGCAAACTCAGATCTCTAGTTATCAATAAAGAGCATAGGAAAGAGTAAATATGTGCAGAAGGTAGCTATTTCTAATTTTGTAAAAGATGTATGACTGCTTAAAGCTAAAATCATTACGCAAATTGCAGAGCTTATAAAAATAACATAATACAGAGGAGGTTATTTGAATGATGTGGTTACAAGATTCATATATTCTATATAAAGTCTTATATTATTCTCTCTAAGTACATCATGATTAGTTAAATATGCATATTGAAATGCCAAGACTCAATCACTAATAATTAATTAACTCAATAAAATGTGGGAAATGAGGAATGGAGGAACAAAAATAGAACAAAGAAAAGCAAATAGTAAATGAAAGATATAAATTCAACTATATCAATAATTCTATTAATTAGACCAAACAGACTAAACATGCCAATTAAAAAGCAGAGAATGCCAGCCTGGATTTTAAAAAGAAGGAGGGAAGGAATGATGGAAAGAAGGGAGGGAGGAAGGGAGGAAGGAAGGAAGGAAAAAAAGAAGGAAGGAAGGAAGGAAAGAAAAGGAAAGAAAGTCCAACCATATGTTGTCTATGACAGAAAAACTTTCAACACAAAGACACAGAAACAAAGGAAAAGGATATTCCATGAAAACACTAATTATACATAAGCTCTAGTGACTGCATTACTACCAGACTATGTATACTTTGATATAAAGACTGTTACCAGAAAAAAAGTGGGAAATATCATATGTTAATAGGATCAATGAGTCAGTAGATTAAATATTTATAAGTGTGCATGCAAGTAGTAGATTTTCATAAATCATGACAAAACTGAAGGAGAAATAGGCAAAAATACAATCATAGTTGGAAATTTTAGCAAAACTCTCAATATTTGATATAATAGATCAAAGAAATTAATAAGAATATAGAATATCTAAACAGAAAAATCAACAACTTTGATATAATTAATATTTACACAATATTATGCTCAATAATTATAGAATACACATTTTATCAAAGGCATATAAAATTTTTACCTAAATAGATAATATGCTGGACCATAACAAATAGTCTCAATAAATACAAAAACACAAAATATTTTTTAAAAACATATTTTAAGGTGACTTTAGAATTAAATCAAAATGGATAACAATGTTATATCTAAAAAATTGCCAAATGTTGAGGAATTAAACCATACAACTAAAACAGTACTCACAGGAAAATTTTTAGTTTCAAGTATTTATATACAAAACAATGTTTTAAAATATTGACCTAGATTTATTTTTTAGAAAGCTGGAAAAAAAATGTAAAACAAAGGAAGTAAATGAAAATGAATAATAAAGAGCAAAATTAAATTACATTAAAAAATCAAAAAATTTATAAAACTCAAAGGTGCTTCTTTAAAAATATTAATAAACTTAAAAAACACATAACAAAATGGATCTATAAATAAAGAAGAGATAAAAGTTTAATATCAGAAATTAAAAAGACAAACAAAATAGAACCTCCATGTATCAAAATCATAAAATATGTACAACACTATACTAGTAATTTTCACCTTTTACATAAATTTAAAATTATCTTTAAAATATGCAACCTACCAAAATTGACACAAAAATTTACTTTGTTATTAAGTATTTGTAACAGACAAAGCTCCAGATTATACATAATGATTAAGAAGAAATAGAGTCAAATTTACACATACTCTTTCAGGAAAATAGAGAAGGAGAAAACAACTCCTATCGGGGGAACCAGTCCCCAACATTTCAATGTAGGTCCTTTTAATTTTCACTAAGTGTCCGCTGGCCTGAGAAATAAAGAGAAAGAGTACAAAGAGAGGAATTTTGAAGTTGGGCCTACGGGGTGACAGCACATGTGGGTAGGTTCGTGATGTCCCCTGAGCTGCAAAATCAGCAGGTTTTCATTAAGGACTTTAAAAGGGGAGGGGGTGTACAAACAGGGAGTAGGTTACAAAGATGACATACTTTAAAGGGCAATAAAGATCACAAGGCAAAGGGCAAAGCAAAGATCACAAGGCAAAGGGCAAAATTAGAATTACCGATGAAAGTCTATATTCGTGTGTGCACGTATTGTCTTGATAAACATCTTAAACAACAGAAAACTGGGTTTGAGAGCAGATAACCGATGTGACCTAAAATTTACCAAGACGGGATCTTTTCCCCATCTTAATAAGCCTGAGGGTACTGCAGGGGACCAGCGCGTATTTCAGTCCTTATCTTAACCGCGTAAGAGACAGACACTCCCAGAGCAGCCATTTATAGACCTCCCCCAAGGAATGCAATTCTTTTCCTAGGGTCTCAATATTTAATATTCCTTGCTATGAGAAGAATTTAGCAATATCTCTCCTACTTGCACGTCCATGTATAGGCTCTCTGCAAGAAGAAAAATATGGCTCTATTCTGCCTGACCCCGCAGGCAGTCAGACTTTACAGTTGTCTTCCCTTTTTCCCTAAAATCACTGTTATTCTGTTTATTTTCAAGGTGAACTGCTTTCATATTGTTCAAACACATGTTTTACAATCAGTTTGTACAATAATGGTCCTGAGGTGACATACATTCTCAGCTTACAAAGACAACAGGATTAAGAGATTAAAGTAAAGGCAAGCATAAGCAATTATAAGAGTATTATTTGGGAACTGATAAATGTCCATGAAATCTTCACAATTTATGTTCAGAGATCGCAGTAAGGACAGGCATAAGAAATTATAAAAGTATTAATTTTGGGAACTGATGAATGTCCATGAAATCTTCACAATTTATGTTCCCCTGCCACGGCTCCAGCCAGTCCCTCCATTTGGGACCCCTGACTTCCTGCAACAAATTCCTAAATAATTTTTGGAAGATAACATATCCCTTATTCTAAAACATGTCTCAGATATTAGAAGAAAAAACTTATTGGCAATCACCTTATAAGCCTCCATGTGAAAATATTTACAAAAATATTAGCAAATTCAATACACAGATATACTACACAAAAATAATATTTTATGAATAAAAGAAGTATATTAAGGACATAATTTAAGATTTAAATAATAATATCAATCATAGTGATATTGCTATCAAGTATTTTAAGGTTATTTTATTTAAACAAAATTGGCTGCCTATTAAAAAGACTTTATTTTTTTGAGAAGTTTTAGGTTCACAGCAAAATTGAGCAGAAAACTGCTACTTTTTTAAAGAGGCAGAAACGCTTCCAAGCAAAGTAAGGACTTAATATTCACATATGCAATACATTGGCTATTAATGATTTTTATGAGTAGTAGAATGTTTTTCCCCGTGTAATTAACTTTCAGGATTAGTTGAGATGGTGTTACTTCCTCAAAAAACCCAACTGAAAACTTTCAGACATGTGAAAGATGCTTTGAGAAGTGCAGTGTGATACAACAAGAAACGAATGCTACGAAAAAGTTAACAGGATTCAGATAGGAATTGATAAGTCCCATGGAAAGGGTGATGGAATGTCAAGTACCCACTCACTGGAGTTCTCTCTGTATTTCTGCAACATGATTAGTAAAGTTCCCAGATTCATGAATACTGAGAATAAAATATGGAACCTGAACTAAGGTCTGGAGCCTTTGATACAGTAAAAGTAAAAGCGACCTACCGTGATGGCTCACACCTATAATCCTAGCATTTGGAGATGCCCAAATGAGAGGATTGCTTGAGCTTAGGAGTTTGAGACCAGCCTGGGCAATGTAGGGAGACCTCATCTCTACAAATAATTCAAAAGTTAGCGAGATGTGGTGATATGGATCTGTGGTCCCAGCTACTTGGGAGGCTGAGGTGAGAGATCCCTTGAGGCTAGAAGTTCAAGACTGCAGTGAGCTGTGATTGCTTCACTATACTGCAGCCTGGGAGAAAGAGTGAGAATCCATCTCAAAAATCAAAATAAATAAATAAAATAAAACTCAAAATCTCAATTCTAAATTGGCTTCATGAGGGTAAATTATGGAATTTTATAAAGAAAAATATAGCAAGAAGAAAAATAAAACAACTATATGAAGTTAGATATGTTCATAAATTGTCTGACATTTGTGTAATGAATGACTCTGCTTCATCGCTTTAATAAACCCTAAACTTAGTTGTTTCAAAATCAATCATTCATTCATTTCAATATACTCCTCATAAGTTATTGGAACATAGCACAGTTCATCCTGACATATGTAAGTATTTATACATTCAGGAGGTTAGTCAGAGTCAGTCAGCAGTTTTTATTCAACACTACAGTTCATCTTGGCTGCCTTCCTGAACTTATTCAATAGTTATTACTATGGCTTCCTATACATCCTTTTAGGAAAGGAGATCTGGTCAGAAACACTAAATGGCTTGCCTGGTCATAAATGACAAATTCTCAATATGGCATTTATTAACTTTTATAAACAAACATAACTTTTTAAACATTTACTTTTTACCAATTTCCTCCAGTCTTCTCCAGGAGACAATTTACTACTTGATAATTTCTGAAAATGTTTGCATGATTATTTTTCTCCATGCTACAGTTCATGATTTTATTCTTAGTGTTCTCTGTAAATGGGACCTAATCAGGCTTCAGCTCCAGCTTAAGTACAATCTCTTTCATGATAACATTTTCAGCATCATAGATTCCCCAGATGAAATATATATTCTCTATGCTCAATGTATTAATCTATTCATACTGCTATAGCAAAATAACTGAGACTGTGGCTGGGTAATTTATAAACAGAATAAATTTATTGTTCACAGTTATGGAAGCTGAGAAGTCTAAGATTGCAGGGGCAGATGGTTTGGTGTCTGGTGAGGGCCCAGTCTCTGCTGCCAAAATGCTGTTGTATTAGTCCATTTTCACACTGCTCTAAAGAAATACCTGAGACTGTCTAATTTATAAGGAAAGGAGGATTAATTGATTCACAGTTCCAAATGGCTGGGGAGGCCTTAGGAAACTGACAATCACAGTGGAAGGTGAAGGACAAGCAAAGGCATGGCTTACATGGTGGCAGGGAAGAGAAATGCAGAGTGAAAGAGTACAGAATCCCTTATAAAACCATCAGATCTCATGAGAACTCATACATTATCAGGAGAACAGCATGGGAGAACCACCCCCATGACCAAATCACCTCCCATGAGGTCCCTCCTACAACATGTGGGAATTAGAAATCAGATTACAATTCAAGATATTTGGATGGGGCCTCAGAACTAGACCACATCATTCTACCCTTGGTCCCTCCAAAGTCTCATCTTTCTCACCTTTTAAAACACAATTATGCCTTCCCAACAGTTCCCCCAAATCTTCACTCATTTCAGCATTAACGCAAAACTACAAGTCCAACAGGTGTCTTGTTGCTATGTCCTCCATAGGGGACAAACACTGTACGCTCACGTGGTGGAAGGTGGAAGGGCAGAAGAGCCTAGCCAGTCCCCTCCCTTTTAAGACTCTAATCCCATTCATAAGTGTGCAACTTTTATTGTCTAATCACTGCCTGAAGGCTCTACCTGTTAATACTAGTGTATTTGGGATTTGATTTCAACTTGGATTTTCAAGGGAATACAAAAATTCAAACCACAGCACTCTATGCTGAAGTTCGTAGGAATCCTTAAATAGTATCTTTACATCTTTAAAATATAAGTTGAGTATCCCTCATCCAAAATTCTTGAGACCAGACATTTTTTTGGATTTCAATTTAAAAAATTGGAAATATTTGCATTAAACTTACTGGTTCATCATGCTAAACCCAAAATTCTGAAATCTAATATGCTCTAATGAGCTTTTCCTTTGACCATCATATTACTGCTCAAAAAGTTCTAGGTTTTGGAATATTTTGGATTTCAGATTTTTGAATTTGTCATGTTCCATCTGTAATGCCACTTTTCTTAATCTAAGTTTGGAACTCAAAGAGAGATAGACATTGGAGTTATTCAAATGTATGTAAAAATGTCAACTTTGCTACTACTAACAGTCTGTGTCTTTAGATGTGTAAGCCAAGGAGGATCAATCATTGAATAAAAAGATGCAAACAACCAGACACTGTATTGTAATATTTCTCTTTTTGTCTAATTAGTATTACCAAAAAGCTACTTTAATTTTCCAAGGATAGCTCCTCATTATTTAACATCTATTATTTTACAAAGTGCCAATAAATACTTATCCCGATCTTAACTATCAATATGTAAATATATTCAGTATTCACTTCGTTGGAATACAACCTTGAGTAAAAGAAAAACTATAGTAAAAGTTAAGTAATTCAGATTCAGAATATTTCTATTATTCCGTTATTCTCTTTCTAAGAGAATCATTCTTTTAATATTTCTATGACAATAGACATAGTTTCCTAATTTAACCCTTAGCTTCTATGTTTGTTGTCTATGAATAGAAGTTGAAGGAAGGCTTTGGTAAGATGAGGTTAAAAAGTCAACAAAAATAAATAGTTTTAGTATAAGTGTATATACTTATTATATTAAATGACCTCATTATGTGCTAGGCTACTATGTCTTAAAGAATACAACTGTAGATAAGACAAACACGATACTTACCTTCATAGTAATTAAAGACTAATGTAAAATAGACATGTAAACAGGCAACAGTAGTATTGTAAAGTTAAGGAAAGAATTAGGGGAGTTATAGGGTGCAATATGAACACATAAAAGGTGGTTACTTAATCCTCAGGAGAATTTGTTCCTTTTTTATATGGTTTATTCTATCATTTGGCACTGCCATCACTTGGAATCAGAGAGATTAAAGAACAGTTTTCTGAACTAAGTTTATTTTCCTTGTGTATTTTATTCCAACTACTGAAATAGTCCCGGCAGAACACTCATACAGTACTTATCCATTCTTTAAAGATTCATTTTAATCTAGTAAACCTCCTATGAACCACTCATTTCAACATCAGTCTCATACTAAGCAGAACAAATGCCACATTGGTCACTCTTCTTTTGAGACACTACTTATCTTACACAACTTTTAGTTTCTAATGTATTGTACCTAATGTTAAGTGCTGTGCAGCCCAATGATTGAGAGTACAAACTTTATCTTATTACTTTTAATGACTAAAAGGCAGGTGCTTGAACTTGAATCCTAACTCTGTCATTAACTAGCTTGAAATTAGGCAAGTTTTATTTTAAAAAATGTGTCCAGGCCTCCCTAGCTTGAGGTTACAATGGAGGGCATGTTACCACTAAATGCTAGAATTTTTATTGATTTTGAGCTCCCACTTGACCAATTAGTAGAACACATTGCATGTTTCCAGACTTTACATTTTCTGGTACTTCTAAGGAATTCTAGGACATTTACACATATCCAAAATCAACTACAGCTATCATAACCACTTGCCAGTGGAGAAAAAAATTCCAAAGTGACCCTCAAGGATGATGGATTCCTGAACATTTCAGTTAATGTTAGTTTTCTTCACGCATATGATGCTTACTATCTGCAGATGCTAATCCAGTTTTAAGCCTGCCCAAACAAGAAATGTCAGTGAGGTTCTTTAAAGCAGACAATCAGTTTCCAATCGCTCAGAATGAAGAAACAGAAAAGAATAGGGGTAATGAACATTCAAATAAAATTCCTTGATCCCCTATATGTCAGTGCCATTCAACAGTAATGTTCTTCTTGCCACTGGGACTCGCTGGTCAAAAAGCCATGTAATTCCCAGAGACAAGAGTTCTAACCAATTCATGCCGTCTTGATGATCCCAAAGCCATTGCTGCTAATCCATCTGTAAAGTCAGAATCTACAGGGTAAAATCTGAGGTCCATATGGGTATGCTTCTCACCAAGGTATGTATATAAATGAAGCAGGTTTTGGTTGCACATACTAAAACACTCAAACTAAAATGAGTTAAATATTAAGAAGACTTACTACAAAGCCTGGGAATAAAATTATTTCTGCTTTTGTCAATTTAGGTTCTTTACATCATGATCAAGGGTCCATATTCTTTTCACTTTTTACTGGTGATTCATTCTCAGTACATTGGCTCGCTCTCATTTTGCTGAAAAATGGTTTAAGAATCCCCAGGCATTCTAATTTCACACACCAATGTTTGGAATCAGATCGTCTTTTTCTAAAGTCTTACTTATGACCTAATTAACCATTTCACCACTAGAAGATTTTTAACTCCTCACTGGCTAGAATTGAGACATAAGAACATGTCCATATCAAATAAAAAATGTTAAATATATCTATGGCCATGAGTATTTTATAACAGGGCAAAATCTACTACTATTATTTATTAGTGAATCTCTCAGGAACACTTTGTGATCTACCAAACAAGTGTCTGTTTTGTCACTCACAGGTTCTGTTATGAGAGGTTTATTATATTCTTATTGTACTATAATTTATCCTTAGGAAGACTTAAAGTTTTTAAATAATTTCTGTGGATATTTATTAATAATTGTAGTCATTTAATTTCTCCATAAACAGATCCATCTACTTCAAGAAATTACACCAACTTTACCCATAACTGAGGCCAAAGGAAAAAAAAAAAAAACTCCTGCCCACCGATATCACTCTTTGACAACATGACAACATGGCTAATTGTTTATTAAACTTAAAGCATGGCAGTTTGAGTGGGTCATGGCCCAGTTTAATAACATGTAAGTTTTGAATATGCCTTTCACTTTGGTTGAACTAAATAAAATTGATATGTCACTTGAATGTGGTGTCTCAGAGGACAGATTAGTTGAGTATATTTAATGAGTCCTGTTGGACAGTGGAAGGAAACAGCAATTTTAAAGAGCATCTAGGTTATTACATACTAAATTTCGTTTTAGTTAACATTGAAGAGGATGATTTTGTATTATTCATGTATTCACTAATTATAAGACCCCCTTGCTAATAGGAAATACATTATACTTTGGAATGTGTGTTTGTGTTTACAGCTAGCCTTGCAGTAAATATCCTTGAATGTGGTTGTTAATCTTAAAGAAAATATCTGATAATTTTAGAGAAGCCCATCACTTCAGCTACAGGTCCATGCCTTCATTATTGATGAGTATAGCTTTATAGTAGGTTTAGTGAAAGAGCTTTAGGTGTCATTATTTTAATAGCATCACTTTTCTAAAGAAGGTACATTTAGCAAAATGTGAAATGTTAGTGATCATGGGTCTCCTCTCTACTGAGGATAGAAAAGTTATCTTCTTTCATCTGAGACACTGAAAGCACTTAAAAGACATTATCTTATTATCTGTATAACATCCTCTGACAGAATTGGTTTGTAGTATAATTCCCATTTTATTGGTGGATAAAGTCATGTACATTATGGTTTTATAATTTAGCTAGGCAGCTGGTCTGCCCTGGCAAGAGAGCTTTCAGCTTTACTTCATCTTGAAAATTTTTCTCATTTATGTCTTCACATTTCTAGTGCAGACATGACCTTAATGTTCCCAGAAACCAAGTATTTAAGTGGTCATTTGTCCAATAACTCTCTTTTTCCCTGAAGAAATGTTGCCAAATTATACTTCATTTCATTTTGACATGAAAGAGAAATGAATAACATTTTGGATAACTGATAGAAATTGATTTGAGTCATTTTTTAGATTAAAATAAATAATAGAACTCTATAAGTAGTTTTTTTCATTTTGTTAAATGGTTTTGGCTACTTTAAAATGGTTAGTTTAAAATGTTTAAATGCACAACTTTTAAAGAGTGAAAGATTTATATGAACTGAAGAGAAACTAGAGGATAAAATGCATAACTTTTAAAAAGCAATCTCATGCAATTCTTTATCAGACATGTGCAAGTTAAATCCTTGATACATATACTTCTTGTGCATTATTCCCCTACAAGGCAATGAAAAATATCTAAAATTTTGTCTGATAAATAAACTAAAGTCATGATGACATAAGAAGTTTAGCTGGCAGAAACATGCCAACGTAATGGAAGCCATTTCAGTGACTCAAGACAGAGGACTGAAACATGCTTTATCAAGTTTTGCAGTTTTTCTATTGTTTTTCAACTAGAAGTAAAAGATGGCCAAATCAAAAATACGTTTTTATAATGCACAGGTTTGCAACAGATATGAGGGCATTTGTGGAAATCTGAATCATGAAATTTCCAGGAATGATCAGAGAGACTTGATAGTTCATATTAGATTAGCATTATTAATAGGTACATAGTATGAGGGATAAGAGAATGAGTAGAGAAAAAAGGAATATGGAGCTTTAATTATTACTCTATTCATCTTTCTTGTCTTACTGTTAAAAAGAAATGTATTAAATATCTTTTTAATATGAGGTCTACTTTAGAAACTGGATATATACAAATATGTTTCAAACGTGAGCCTGTCCTTCAAATAGTTATATATGAATATTACTCTAGAAATTAAAAGCGAGACCTAGAAAACAGAGTGAAAAAAAGCATAGATCAATACATAATTTTTGTACTTCAAATATTTTTCTAGTTATCAGTGTTCTCACAAATCTATTGTGGCTCAAATAAGGGCCATTGCATGCTCCAGTATGACAGGAAAATGTGAAATGGAAAAGGCAGAAGACATTTTGTTCTTTAAAACTAATGTTGGAAAACAAACCTTATGATGAAAGCTCTGGACCTCACTAATGTATGAAAAAGAACTTTTAAAAGATGTTTAATTTTGACAGATGAATTATAACAGAATTCTAAAAACTGAGATTTTGATCTATTATTAGAGAACTGATATTAATATTTTCAGTACATGATGATGATTATAATAGATCATTTTTCTAATCTAGAGAGACATCTAAATAAAGTTCTAGTTTCAAAAGATTATAAATAACATTTTGATTTAGGTTCAGAATAAGCATATTCATTTTTTAAAGTTTATGTCACAATAAGAACCATTCAATACAAAAACAGACACATAGACACATGGAAGAGAAGAGAGAACTCAGAAATCAAGCTGAAGACCTACAACCATCTTATCTTTGACAAACTTGATAAAAATAAATATTGGGGAAATGATTTTTTTTTTTTTTTAGTATGTGGTGCTAGGATAACTGGCTACCCATGCAGAATAACGAAATTGGACTCCTTCCTATTACTACATACAAAAATTAACTCAAGATGAATTAAGGTTTAAATGTAAGACTTCATACTGTAAAAACCCTAGAAGGAAACCTAAGAAACACCCTTCTCAGTATCAGCCTAGATAAGGAATTTATGGCTAAGTCCTCAAGAGCAGTAGCAACAAAAACAAAAGTTGGCAGTGGGACCTAATTAAACTAAATGACTTCTGCACAGCAAAAGGAACTATTAAGGGATTAACCAGACAACTTTCAGAATGCGAGAAACTATTCAGAAACTATGCATCTGAGAAAGGTCTAATACCCAGATTCTTTAAGGAACTTAAACAAATAAATGAGGAAAAAGCAAATTATCCCATTAAAAAGTGGGCAAAAGACATGAACAGACGTTTCACAAAAGAAAATATACACACAGCCCAGAAACATACAAAAACAAACAAACAAAAAACTCTCATCATCCCTAACCATCAGAGAAATGCAAATCAAAACCACAATGAGATACGATCTCATCCTAGTCAGAATGACTTTTGTCAAAGCATCAAAAAAATAACAGATGTCGGTGAGGCTGCAGAAATAAAGGAACCCTTATACACCATCGGTGGGAATGCAAATTAATCTAGTCACTGGAGGGCAGTTTGGAGATTTCTCCAAGACTAAGAGTTGAACTGTCATTCAATCCAACAATCCAATTACTGAGGGTATACCCAAAAGAAAATAAATTGTTCTACCAAAAGGCCACATGCATCCATATGTTCATGAACATCCATATGTTCATAGCAAAATATGGAATCAACCCAGGTGCCCATCAGTGGTGGATTGGATAAAGAAAATGTGGTACATATACATCATGGAATATTATGCAGCCATAAAATGAATGAAAATGTTGCAGGACTTTTCCTTAGTAAGCTAAATATGGGGTCTTGTCCATCCCACAGCCATGAAAATTTAGGCTAGCAGACAACTTAAAGGGTAAGTAAAGCAGGGTTTTATTGGGTGAAAAAGGAAAAAAGGGGAAAACAGTGACTCTCCCTAGATCAGATTCCCTCCACTAGGGCACTTCCTGCCTGGGCAATTTGAATCTCAGGTTCCACACAGGAAGAGGAGGGGCCAGGCTCCTCCCTGCTGCAAACGTCGTGAACTTCCAAGCCTCCACTTCAGTGGGCAGGCTGGTTGGAGTTTCTCCAGGGACACCATTCCACCTGGCTGTCTCAAAATCATGTCCTTTAGAGAAACATGGATGCAGCTGGAGGCCCATATCCTAAGCAAACTAACACAGAAATAGAGAACCAAATACTGTATGTTCTCACTTCTAAATAGAGGGTAAACATTGAATACACATGAACGTAAAGATGGGAACACACACACAAAAAGGGATGATTAGAAGGGGAAAAGAAAGAAGTGGGCAAGGGCTGAAAAACTGCCTATTGGCTTCTATGCTCACTACCTGGGAGACAGGTTCAGTCATACTCCAAACCTTGGCATCACACAATATACCATTGTAACAAATGTGCACATGTACCCCTCATTCTAAAATAAAAGTTGAAAAAAAAAAGAATCATTCAATTTATTTCCCCTTTCTCTTATTATAAAGGTATAATTTGATCTTGTCTTTCTTAGAAATGAACCAGAATAAGGCTTTGATACAACCCCAAATAACATAAAAATAAGTAGAGCTCTGCCAGTATACAAATTTGACTTAAATTGTGCTCAGGTTTTAGGATGAGTTATATGACTTTAGTGGAAGAATTGCTTTTGAACCAGAAAAACTGAACTTTTTAAAAACAATTAAAATGCTATTCTCTTCTGTAATGTTTCACAATATGCACAGAAGAAAATATAATATTCCTTGAAATAGTCAAGTAACAAATATTCTGTGCAGACATTGCACTGAATATTGCCTGCACTGAAGTAGATGCACAATGTTACACAATGTTCTGTGTCTTAAACCAAGCCAGTTTGAAAGAAATGTTTGTTTAGTGCCCTGAGGGTCAAAACCCCTGGGATTCCTGTTCAGACAAGGACAGGCAGGGGATTCCATAGATGACTCCAGGGCTTCAAAGAGTAAATCCAGGAGCATTTTGACAGAAGTACTTCAGTCTTGACCTTAACTCCTGCTGAATGCCTTGTTCCTGTGAGAGAAAACCTCTCTTCTGCTGAACTGTTCAAAATTCATTTCCAATGTGCATTTGCTCTGCTCCACTCTGTTTGAAAATATATGCAGACAAAGTTGATTGACAGCCCTCTAGTTACCATACCATGAAGGTTGAAACCAGAAAGGCTACAGCTTTAATTCACTGACAGCTGAAAGCTACCGAACTTAATTTCTTAAGGTTCATTCTTAAATCGCTACTCATTGTCCCAAAAGGAAAACAAATAATAGAGGATTACATAGGACTAATGGAACTCTGTATAGAAGGATGCAAATATGGAAATTGCAGTCATGAATTCTCTGCTCTTCTGAGAAGAAAAGAAAGCACATTAGTCAAATAATTGTCACAAAGATGGCTGATGAAATCATTTCATTTACCAAAATATTTATTTTTCAAGTAGGAAAATAGGGTTCATTTAAAATATAAATATTTTAAATAATTTATTTTCAAATTATTTTTAAAGAATTTATTATTTAATAATTTAAACATTAATAAAATATAAAATTTTCTTATAATTAAGTATTGAAATTGTAGAATAAACTGTCAAATGGCTCACAGAAAATTAAAGTTCAATCCCATTCTCCTTTTTCTATCTCTAAAATTCTGGCTGTGCAAACTAAATTCTCGCCCTGTATCTCTTGTATCTTGAGATAGTTCCAGTTAACAAACTACACTCTGAAGATAATTCCTGCTTTTATTTTCTGCTTCCTTTCTCCTTCTACTAACATGAAATTGGATGTGACAGTTAAAATGCAACAAGTACCATCAATATGAGAGAAAGGCAGAGAGAGATGAGTGTGAACATTATTGATTCTTTATATTCTTATTTCTCAATATGTCAAATAATTTTCCTCACCCATCTCCCAAAGATGCTCACATCATTATCCTCAGAACCTGTGAACATGTTACCTTACATGGTAAAATATACTATGCAGATGTGATTAAATAAGAATCTTGAGATGAGAGCTTATTTTAGATTATTAAGGCCAACAAAATAGAATCACAGTAGGAGGCAGGAAAAAAGGATCAAAGTCAGAGAGAGATTTCAAGATGCAACATTACAGGCTTTGAAGATGAAGGCAGGGGCCATGAGCCAAGGAATGCACACATCCTCTAGCAATTGGGAAAAAAAAAAAAAAAAAAAGGGAACAAATTCTCACCTAGAGCCTTCAGAAGAAAACACACTTCCTGACCTATTTTAGATTTCTGAAGTCCAGAATTGTAACTTAATGAAATTTGTATTTTCTTAAGCCACTATCATACTGGCAGTTTGTTACAGCAGCAATCAGAAAATAATTCAGCCATTAATTTCTGTTACTTGCAATGTAACTCAATTATAATAGAAACAATTGCACAAACATTCTTATATCTCAAACAAACATTCCAGAAAAGCGCCCAAGAGAAAGCTTCAAAGTCAAGTGAATCTCCAATGGGAAGTGGCACTTTTGGTTCAGGGATTCATGTGTTTGATTTATTTAATAAGGAGGAATTTTTTTTAAAGCAATATTGTCAAAAATGATATAACTTATTCATCAATTTTTCCTTTTTTTTTTTTTTTTCTTTAGCAAGAATGATAACCTTTGCAGAATCCCCCCTTGCATGTGGGCATAACCTGTGATTTGTTTCTGTCAATAGAATATAGTAAAACTGTTGAGGTGTACCTGATTACATTAAAGAATATGGAAGCATTGGTCTGCTAGAGTGTCTCTCTTTCCCCTGTTGGCTTTTAAATGTCCAGTAACTCAGTTGGCAAGAAACTCAAAATGATTCTAGAAACTGACAGTGACCTCCTGAGGACAGCCAGCAAAAAGCAAGTTCCACAGGGACTAAAGTTGAGAAAGCGCTGCAGTGATGCACCTTTAGCCTCTGGGTATTACATACTTGTGTTTTTTATTAGCTAAACACCAATACTCTTATTTCAAGGTCACTGCTAAGATAATAAAAGAATAGAATCTAATGCGATTATACAACCCTGACTCAAGTCCAGCCTGACTCCATTCATCCAATTATATATTAGTCCATCCATTAATCCATCGATTTATACATACATAAGGAAGATGAATTAAGTGTGTGTCATCTTCCAGGTCCCAAACCAGGTATTCTTAAAGATACAGACAAATGACCGAGCCCAGCCTCATTGATTTATCATACTCTGCCTTACCCTAAATGTTCAGGTCCAAACTGGACCTAGGGCCCCTAGCATATCAATCAACTCTGGCCCTATATTGTGCCACTAAGTAGCCAATTACTCTATGGCTAAATTTAATACTAATACAGTTATACAGTTGGATGCACTCACTTTAGTGAGTACTTTTAAAAAGCACAAAATAGCATTTAAAAAATTGAATATATATTATAGTAGTGAGTTTTGTCACTGATTAAAAACTCCTCTGGAGTCTAACCACCTGCACTGAAATTTCAGCTACACCAATTTCTAGGTTTGTTCCCTTAAGCAAACTACTTGTTTTACACTACTTAGTGTCTATTTCTTTATCTGTATAGTTGAGGAAACAACGATACCTACATAATCAAATTGTTGGGAGATTTAAATAAGATAAAATATAAAAACTACCAGGAACCACCTCTATGAAGTGTTGAGTAGATATCAGCTATAATTATGAAAACAGTTTCTTCACGATCACCCTAGTCTATACAAGTAGACCTTATCCTTTAAATTCTCAGCCTTTTCCTGCTCCTTTTTGTCAATGGAGGTAGAGGGAGATTTCTGTTGGCAAATGTTGGAGCAGAAAATGTGTATTCTTGACCAAGTATTTTCCTCCTTCTCTTCTCCTGAGGATCCGGCTGTCCACAGAAAGTAACTTTTCTGCTTCAATGCTTGGTGCTATATGTATCCCAAAGACAACCCTGAGCCCACGGCAGACCATTTTTTGACTCTAGGTGTTACTGGATAAATCTGCCCAATAATGAATTTCAGTTTACAAAACATGTATTTCATTTTAATAAATTATTATAGTATATTAATTTTACTATTTAGGAGTCTATTTCAGGAAAGAGATTACCCATTGGAAGATGATTTTTTGAGGTAATAAAGGGAGGGAAATAATATTTTTTAAATTGTTCTATGGTTTATCTCAGTAAACTTTAGACATATTTTGTCTCAAAAGAAAGATAAATAACTTTTTTGATTCTCAGATAAGGAAATCTTGGTAAATATTCTTCATATGTACTCTAAAGAACCTACAGGATAATTTTGCCTATATTACTTTATGGCTAATATTAAAAACTAGATTATCTGCATATAATTAATGACTAGTATTCTGGAAGTTAAATTTAAATAACTTTTATTTTTATTTATACTTATTCATTACATATTAAAAGTTCAACTATTAAACTATGTAATTTAGATTTGAAAATTTTAAAAAGGTTTAAGTATTTTCTTTTTTTTTTTTTTTTGAGACGGAGTCTCACTCTGTCGCCCAGGCTGGAGTGCAGTGGCCGCATCTCAGCTCACTGCAAGCTCTGCCTCCCGGGTCTACGCCATTCTCCTGCCTCAGCCTCCCGAGTAGCTGAGACTACAGGTGCCCGCCACCTCACCCGGCTAGTTTTTTTTGTATTTTTTAGTAGATACGGGGTTTCACCGTATTAGCCAGGCTGGTCTCGATCTCCTGACCTTGTGATCCGCCCGTCTCGGCCTCCCAAAGTGCTGGGATTACAGGCTTGAGCCACCGCGCCCGGCCCGGTTTAAGTATTTTCATGCATCACAACTAACTGTGTAAATTGTTTTCTGTTTAAAAGCAGTTGATGATGGTATTAAGTATCTCAATATACTTACACACTTTAACCAAATACTTTGTAAATTTATTTTTAAATTATCCTTTAAAAAATTAGAAATAAATATGGATGCTTAGAACATATATGTTTATTAAAACTTAATTTGAGCCAGGCATAGTGGCACATGCTTGTAGTACTAGTTACTTGAGAGGCTGAGGCAGGAGGATCACTTGAGTCCAGGAGTTTGAGGCTGCAGTGAGCTATGATCTTTCCACTCTACTGCAGCCTGGGGGAGAGAGGAGAGAAAAACCCTGTCTCTGAAAAACAAACAAACAAATGACAACAACAAAACATTCAATTTGAAATTGTGAGAGACTGAAAGAAATTTTAATAGTTAGTGATAGGGAAAGGCTTCATTATCTTTGCTACAGCCACAGATTTTTAATGAATCAGGCCTTAGAGTTAATGGTTGTATATTTTAGGTAATGGCATGGATTTACAGATATGTAATAATATTAAGTGAAAGCAAAGTTTGTGAAATTATATGGACAGTGTGTAGCAGCTGAGTTAAAACAATACTAATAACAATAACAATGGCAATAATCCACATAGAGAAATTACTCTAATTTCAAATAGGGATAATTTTGAAGAGGTGGTTTTTGATGTTCCTCTAAACTGTTTCCCACATGCTTTTGTATTTTCCATTTAGAAAAATCTGTATTTGTTTTACAACTACTTTTTTAAAAAAAATTATTACCTTGTTATTTTAAAAAGCGTTTTGGTTTTGTTTGAAAATTTATTAATGCATTCACTGGTCAAAATTTTACTTAGTATTTGAATATAAATTCAGGTTATTGTTATTACAAACTCTTTTATCCTAGTTTGTAATTCATTACAAATCTCCATAATATATTTAGAATACTTAATGAAGTGATTTAATTTTGAGATGAACTGTAGTAGGGTTTCCTTATGCGACCCTCTGTCTCAACTGGATCACAGTATGAGTTCATATTGGTAATCCAGGTCACCTTAGGCAATGCCCTACTGTATACCACTCCCTGAGCACCAACTTCAATCTCATATCTAGCTGCATCTGCTGATTTGCCAAGGCATTAGGACTGTGTTCTCTCTTGGGATTCAGCTATGAACAGAAGAACCTGGTACACACATTATGGGGAGTCAGAGTCAGAATTGGAAGGAATCCAGTACAATTCACCAGACTGAGCACAGGAGCTAGAATGGAACGCTCAGTCCTCACAGCTGTGCATCGCGAGGAAGAAAAGATTGCTCATAAAACTACAAGTGTTTTAGGATCTGGGCTGTTAAGTAACTGTGCTGTGGGATCTCCCTAAAATACTCACGCACAGGAAAAAAAAAAAAAAAAGAAAGAAAGTATTTCTACTAGTCAGGAGAAAAGGAAACTTTTTTTATGTAAAGCAGCAGAGTATATCAGTTGGCAGTTCATGAAAGCAGCAGTGATGGAAGCAGGGCAGTGTCTGGGGCAGATTTGTGTAAAGCAATGAGGGGATGTGATCTGAGCAGGGTCCTCACACCTCCTAACATAAGTGGGTGTGGCTCCAGTATCTCCTGAGTAAAAGGAACAGCCCAGGGCAGATTTGTGCTTTTTGAGAATAAGCTAAGTGGTGCACAAGTCTGAGAAGTGTAGCGCCAGGGACTGTTCTCAATTCAACAGTGTATTGAAAATGGAATGTTTAAAAAAAAAAAAATGAGAGAGAGAGAGAAATGGAAAGAAACCTCAAAAGAGAAACCAGCATGCACATTTATGAAGTTAAAATATTATCCTTCTAGCACATTAGGAATCTATTAATGTGAATTAATTAGTGTGGTTAGGTTTAGAAGCATTCACATAATATTCTTTTACTTTTTTTAATCTATCAAATATAAGTGAAGAAGTATGTGTTGTAGTTATGTGATTTTTTGCAAGATTATAATTAAAAAATTTTCAAGACATTTGCAGTTGCAATACATTAAGATAGTCTATTTGTATGATGATATAAACCTGACACAAAATACTTGTTACACATTGCATTTAGTTTCAATAATATTTTAAGAAAGATTTGTGAATTTGATAACTATCCCTTAAAATAATTCAAAATGTTCTTGAGTGTCAAAAAGTAAAATAAAGTTGGAATTTTAGAGCACATGTAAGCTATGATAGGTTGGAACTGAAAGATACCTTAGAGATAATATAATTCCTGTCTCTCATCTTATATACAATATTCAAGCAAAGGAATTAATTTGACCAAATCAATAGCTGCTGACATGCCGAAAGTCACATATCTGGGCAATGACAGTCAGTAGTCCTGAATCTGGGTCTCCATTACAAAGAGCTGCCAACACTAGTTTAGTTTCTGCTTTGTGATAATACAGATAAATTTTCACTGAAAAGGAAAAATGAAAATTGACCTGGTAATGTAGGAAAAATAGGCTTCTTAATACATCAGTGAGTCAATTAAGTGAATGTAGTCTTAATCAATAAATGGAGTGTGTCAAACTCTTCTCACTGAGGTAGTCAATGATTCTGGAAAGTATACCTATACAAATCAGGCTGCTAGGCAATTAGGGATTTTATGTATTTCATTTCAATTTCTTTTTGTTGTATTTAGAAAAAGTGTTCCTCCTAAGAAATTATACCTTATTTATATTCTTGATTATAGGAAAGTGGCCCATTTTCTCTTTTCCCAGATAAATGTTTAAACATTAAATTATTTGTCAAAAATATAAAATATTGCTATCCAAATGAATATTATTTTTGTTTATGCAAAAATAAAATCCCATTTTATTGGTTAAATAATTCATGTGGGTTTTTTTTTTTATGAGTACTTTTGCCCATGTAGTTGGACATATTTCTCTGAAATTATTATACTAAAAAAAATTGAAAAATTACATTAACTTTTTAGGAATAAGAGTTGAGGAAATCTGGGCTATATTTCATTAAAAAGGGAAAATTTGCAAAAAAAAAATTTGATAATGCCATGGTAATAAGACCTAGCATGAGCCAGCCCTCACAATGTGCATTCACTACAGCTGAGAACAAGCCATGTGAGAGAAACTCTCATTATCTTCTGATTCCCATTTTGCAGTTGAGAAAAATGAGGTACAGAAGGTTAGATAATTTGACCCAAATCAACACCTATTAAGAGATAGAGGGTAAAAATCAAACCTAAGTAATCAGACTCCAGAATCAGAATGCTTAACCCACACCAAACTACTTCCTTTTATTATAGCTAGTGTATCAAATCCATTACAATTTCCAAGCAGAAGTATTAAATTCTTTTCATGACTTTGTTGTCTAAAATATTTTAAATAATATCATTTCCCCTTCTGAGGAAAACATGGTCTAGAAGCACTCTAGTCTCTGTCTGAAATATTGTTTTCCCTTTTCTTAACCTGGGCAGAATTTGGAATAGAAGTCACAGACCCTAAATTAATAAAAGGAGGAAAAAAGACACTATCGGTTATACCTGCTGCATTGCAAGAGCAAAACATAAGAAGTAGAAAGTACTCCCCGAGCAAGGCTTGGGAATAATGCAGCCAAGGTTTTTTTGTTTTTTGTTTTTTGTTTTTTTTTTTTGAGACGGAGTCTCGCTTTGTCGCCCAGGCTGGAGTGCAGTGGCGCGATCTCCGCTCACTGCAAGCTCCGCCTCCCGGGTTCACGCCATTGTCCTGCCTCAGCCTCCTGAGTAGCTGGGATTACAGGCGCCGGCCACGGCGTCCGGCTAATTTTTTTTTTTTTTTTTTTTTTTTTTTTTTTTGATTTTTGGATTTTTAGTAGAGAAGGGGTTTCACCATGTTAGCCAGGATGGTCTCGATCTCCTGACCTCATGATCTGCCTGCCTTCGCCTCCCAAAGTGTTGGGATTACAGGCGTGAGCCACGGCGCCCGGCCCCAGGTTTTTAATACATCAAAGGAGCAGGCTTTCTTTTATTTCTGGGTATTATCAACATTCCTTTAAATATTTGTGGCCAGCAAGAAAGGAGAAATCTCATGTTGTGCAAATTAAGAAAGATGGTACATTATACTAAGACTCAGCAGGAAAGTGGAAAGGGGACTATGTGGTCATGAATCGCCAAATTTCAAGATGAGTTTTTCAGAATGAGGGTGATAATGTACATTTGAATGAAGTCAAATATTTGTCCAATAAATATTAGGGATCTATAAAGGTGTGGTGGTATTTGTCTAGAGAATAAAATAGTTAGATCAATAAAGTGGCAATAGTATTTATCCAAGCGTGAGTTCTGTTATTAGAGATCTCTGTTAGCTATATGTAGAGATATCTGTTCGTTCAGCATTTAAAGTTTAGAGTATGTGAGATTAATTCTATTAATCATGGATGGGCAGAGTTTTTAACCATTGGTCCTCCTTGTCCTCCAGTCCTATTACCAAGACAATGAACATTTCCTTATAGCTTTTATTAAATTTGTAACAAAAATGCTTTTAATGTACTCTTTTATTTTCTTTATTGCCCACCATATTATAATTCCATGATAACAGGAATAACATACTGCTATTAATACTATTATGAATCCAGCATCTAATATGGCACCTTACAATAGTAGATTCTTAGCAAACATTTGTTAAAATGTGTTAAATGAATGAATAGTTTACTGTATAATATCAAAATATGTAACCTTTTTTAGGGAAACAAGGATAAAATGTTCCTAGGATAATGTAACAAGAAATAAATTAATCTTGTCTCTAGCCTAATGGATGATAGAAAATTTCAGATTGATTCTATTAGTGCCACCTTAGGTCTCTTGTACAGCTGAATTCAGCTGGTAGGTTGGCTGGAGGCTGTGGTCAGCGAGAAGAGTTGGGATGGCTGGGAATCTCTTTTTATCTTGTCTCACATCTTATGCTTGTTAATGACATGATGTTTCAGAGCACTGTTGTAAGGAGGGGAAATCAATGTTTAAGTCTCTGTTTGTTTCACATTTGCTGATTTTCAGTTGGCCATCACAATTGACATGACCAAGCCCTAATTCATTGTAGGCAGATAGTAAAACAGGGCATGGGTACTGGCAAGACATGTTCACCGAGAGCCATTACTATAACAAGCTACCACAGTAGCCCATAAAATCTAGCAAATGATTGAAATCTAAAAAAATGTACATGCATAGGGAATTTTCAAGGTAAACATTTGGGATACAATTTCACCAAAAGAAGAGGAAATGGCATTCATTTTCATTTTTCCCTGATTTCGAACAAAACGTTTGATTGTCAAAGAGGTATCAATTAAATAATTCTAGCATGAAATTAAGTTTCTCTTTCAAAAGATACTATTATTGGTATTATTGATATAAGAGGATGAATCAGTGAAACTGTGAAATCAGAGAGCTTAAATGGGTGTTAGGAAGAAAATACCATCCATTTTCCTTTCTAGCAAGATATTACAGTTAACTTGTTTTAAAAGATTACAATTTATAATTTGCTGTAAGCATTTCTATGAAGGGAGATTCAGTTTCTCTTGAAATGTATTTTACTTCAGAATTAAAAATGGAAAAGTAGAAGGGAAAAGGCATTATATTATAGAGAGAAGGCATTACATCAGAGTCAATACCTTGAAGTTAGATTTGGACTTGAGTTGCAGGTTGCCCTGTATAGTACAGGTTTGCCTTCAATCAACAGTTTAATACTTCTAGGTCGCAATTTATTGCTGTGTAAAGTGAGACAGTCTCACTCGCTTTGTTTTGAGTTAAATTCAATAAGCTCTTGAGAGCATTTTCACAAAATGCCTGATATGTAGTAAGCACTCAATAAAGCATAACTTTGATTATTATTACTTGATGTTTTTAATAAAAAGCAAAAATTCCAAGAATCCCTTAGGCCAAGTATTTCCTACTTAATTTTTCATTCACTTTTAATGGTCAAGAATAGGGCAACACTAATATATTTCAGGCATTTTTTTTTCCATTTTCACTTAGGTATAATCATAAACATAAAATGAATACTAAACATAGTATCCCATAGTTTAAATATTAAATAATGTCTATCAACTACTTATATAAGTAGTTATATAACATTTATTACTCTTTGATGCACTTACACATGTACATATGCACACTCACATATATACATCTGTCTTTCAAAACATTTTTCGGCCGGGCGCGGTGGCTCAAGCCTGTAATCCCAGCACTTTGGGAGGCCGAGGCGGGCGGATCACGAGGTCAGGAGATCGAGACCATCCTGGCTAACATGGTGAAACCCCGTCTCTACTAAAAATACAAAAAACTAGCCGGGCGTGGTGGCGGGCGCCTGTAGTCCCAGCTACTCGGAGGCTGAGGCAGGAGAATGGCCTGAACCTGGGAGGCGGAGCTTGCAGTGAGCCGAGATCGCGCCACTGCACTCCAGCCTGGGTGACACAGCGCGAGACTCCGTCTCAAAAAAAAAAAAAAAAAAAAAAACATTTTTCGTGGATATTGTCTGTGATTGTAAATTTTATACAAATAATTACTGTTAGTTTTGAAGTCCAAAGGTATTTAATTCAAGAGAACATATCTGAGTTCAAGTCATTATTTAGTAATGTGGTTTCATTTAACTGGTAATGGTAAATTAATATATTTCTTTTTCTGTTTTTTTGTTTGTTTCTTTTTTTGTTTGTTTGTTTGTTTGTTTTGTTTTGTTTTTGAGGCAGGGTCTTGCTGTGCTGCTCAGGCTGGAATGCAGTCATGCAATCATGGCTCACTGTAGTCTCTGTCTCCCAGGCTCAAGTGACCCTCCTACCTCAGCCTCCTGAATATCTGGGACTACAGGATTGCACCACCAATCCCAGATAATTTTTCATTTTTTGTAGAGAGTGCATTTGACTATGTTGCCCAAGCTGGTCTTGAACTCCTGGCCTCAAAACATCCTGCCACCTCAGCCTCCCAAAGTGCTGAGATTACAGATGTGAGCCACCATGCATAGGTCTGATTTTGCTTTCTTTGGGAAAGGAAAAGATGGGAAAGGTAGAGAATATTTAAACTTATATTAGTCAAATATTTTGGATTGCACAAAATCAGAAATTTGCTAGATTAAGTAAAATATGAAATATGTATTGTAAGTATTCAAAAGTGTCTCACTAAACATAAAGAGCAGAGATGTAGATTGGAAAGAATGGTGCCTAAGTGGCTCATGCCTGTAATCCCAGCACTTTGTGAGGCCAAGGCAAAAGGCTCACTTGAGCCCAGAAGGTAGAGACTACAATAAACCTTGATGCCACTGCTGCACTCCCACCTGGGTGACAGAGTGAGTTCCTGCCTCAAAAATAAATAAGTAAATAAGTAAATAAATAAATAAATACAAAATTGTCAGCACTTTCTGTGACTCAGCTGGTTTTTATTATGTATTTCTTTCATTTTTCTTTCTCTTTGCAGGCCTATCTTCATGGTTTAAGAACAGGATGTTCCTATACCTCTCTAGTTTCCTGTTAACAATTTCATGTTGTAAACACAATATGCTTTATATCTTCCACCTGTTCATGCTGAGCCCCTCTCCAACCTGTTTCTCCCTGAATCCTTCCTAGGAAGTGGAGCTGTATGGACTGCATCAACAGAGTTCTCATCTTCTCTGGCTTTTAGTTGGATTTGGCCAATGGAAAGCATCACAGACATTTTAAAAACTAATAATAGGGGGACCATATTTTAATGCAGAGAGAATTCTGATGGAGACTTTCAACTGCTCCTGGAAGCCACACAGAAGACATTTTGAACCTCCCTCTGTTACGCATCCTGGTCCCCGAGAATCCAGAGCTTGACTGCTATTCTCCTCTTTATATTTTCTTTCACCAAGGTATAGAATCTGCTTGCTACTAGCTGGCCTGAATCTGATGATAGTTTCCATGTAGAATTTCAGAGCCAGTGTCAGCAGATAGCCTGTTTGAGAGGTTTCTGTTAGCTCTGCTTTGACAAGCCAGGATCTCAAAATGAAATCAAGTTTTTATTGATCTAAAGATGAACAGTGAAAAAACTCTACTCTTATGTCTAGAGAGAGACTTCCAAACAAACTGGTATATTGTCTTCCTTACTGCAAGTTCAACTGAGTATGCTTTGCTTTGCAGTGATAGCTGGAAACATCTAGGTTCAGCTGAGAAATTTACTTAAATAAAGCATATAGACCTGTGCCATAAATACTGTAGCCACTAGCCATATGTAGCTAATTAAATTAAGTTAATTAAAAGTAAATGGAGGCCGGGCATGGTGGTTCAATCCTGTAATCCCAGCACTTTGGGAGGCCTAGGAGTGTGGATAACAAGGTCAGGAGATCAAGACCATCCTGGCTAACACAGTGAAACCCTGTCCCTACTAAAAATACAAAAAAGAAATTAGCCGGGCGTGGTGGCGGGCGCCTGTAGTCCCAGCTATGCGGGAGGCTGAGGCAGGAGAATGGAGTGAATCTGGAAGGCGGAGCTTGCAGTGAGCAGCGATTGCGACACTGCACTCCAGCCTGGGCGACAGAGCAAGACTCAGTCTCAAAAAAAAAAAAGAAAAAGAAAAAGTAAGTGGAATTAAAAGTTCAGTTTTTTGGTTGCTCTTGTTATATTAAAGTGTCCAGTAGTCACATGTGGCCATTGTGGTGGTGGTATGGGTTAACACATATCTCTCCTTCCTTTCACAACGTTAGATTGGTGAGTGCTAATATAGACAATACACTAATTCTTGAAATATATAGCACTGTATTGTTTCCATTATGGAGACAGATTTATTCAAAACAGTTTTAGGGTCAATTGATGTTTATTCTCTAAATATGCTGGAGGTTCTTTGAATTAATAAAGCAAACCAAAGATAAGATCTACAATGGAGGTTCTTTGAATTAATAAACCAAAACAAAGATAATAATTGGTAATATTTATTGAATACCTATAAAGTACAGGTACTATGCTGAGTTCTTTTCATGCATTAGCTCATGTGATCCTCAAAAATACATAATACTCACATACTATTAGTATCTCACACTCTGGAGTCTTACAACTAGGAATTGGTAAAGGCAAAATTAGAATCCAGCCAATTTGGCTCCAAAACCTATGTCTTAACAGTCATGCTCTACTGCCTTCCTAATAGTTGGGGAAATACTGAATTACTTGGACCTTTTTTTTTTTTTTACTGTGAAGGAGAATGAGCAGGTAACTATCATCAAGGAAAATGAGACCTTGTTCATTACCCTGTAGTCATACAATACTTTTCAACAATATTTTTAAATGCATCTGCCATATGAACTGAGTATCATATGAACTTGTTTTACATTTATAAAAAACTTCTAGAATGTTTTGTTTCCTTTTATTCAAAGGGATTTGATCATTATTAAGAGCATACAGTTAATTTTGAACAGATTTCAAAAAATATACTCCTAATACAGCATTCTTTCATAATCATCAGTAGAACATATATATGTTGTTTTCTTTTCTTCTGTCTTTTTTTTTTTTTTTTTGGAAACTAGCTGTTTTAAAAACCATCTCAGTGACAAAAAATAGTAAAGAAATATATTGAAATACTAGTGGATGGTTTAATTCCCTTAATCTCAGTCAGTTCAACCAAAGTCTTTACTAGAGAAAGTTAAAGTATATAAATAAAAATTTATGCCTACAGTATTTGCATAGCCATGCTGAAGAAACTAACATTTTATTGATGAGTTCCATCTTTAGTACAATTATTAACTATGTTCAAAAATGTATTTTTATTTTTGAAAAATATATATTTTTATTTCACAAACATGACATGGAAGCACTTCAATGTCCATTATATTCACATAGTATAAAAACATACAAGGGAAAAACAAATTAAGTAAGTAAATATTTTTTATTTAATGTCTTAGAGCACAAACATATGAGTTAAATAGCTGAAATGCATTTTACATTTTGCATACTTACAAAGTGTGAAAAGTATCTCAGCATATTTACAAATATATATTTAAAACAATGAAACATCTCTTGACAATAATTGTGTCTTTTGCAAATACAAAACTCCTCAATTTTTTTTTTTATTGGCAGCAGTTTGGTTTGCATAAGTTAGTAATTCCTGCTGTGCTAAACTAATTCAGAAAGGATGATTGACAGCACCTTAGGTATTCAAAGGCCAAATTGCATAGATCAGACCAGATTGACTTCCTCACTTCCCAATATTCAAATAGGATATTTTCCTGATACCCTCAAGAGGTTTCTGAAGATTGCACTGCATTATTGCGTCTACTAATTGCTCATCATGTTTCTCAACTTGTATGGAAAATGACAAGTGAGATTTTTTTCAAAATATGCCTTCTCTACTGTTGGAGAAAATTTGTTTTTTAAAATATCAGGGAAATAGTAAATTATTCACTGTGGTTTTGAAATTTGAACATTACCCATGATTATCCTTTCAAATACTTTTTGTAAATTTATTTTAGAGCATTAAAAAGTAGAAAGCACATTTGGTTGGTTTTTTGGTTTATACGTTTATCTGTTTCACAGTCTTGTTCCTAATTAGTATCTGTGTAATCACCATTTAGTTGACAAGCTATGCACTGTGTAGCTAACGATTTTCTCCGCAGGTCTGTGTTGTGTAAACTCTGCACATTCCAAAGAAAAGATTAGTCCTTGACCAGTTTCTAGGAAATAACTTCTAAACCCTTGGAATATCATGCTTGATAAGAGTATTTGTGTTTACTTGGGACCTAGGGCCACACCAGGTAGTCTATGCTAACTGTGTAATTTAAGGTGGGGGTCTTGGTTCATGAGGTATCACTTTGACCTTTGGAGGGACAAGAGACTGAGTAAATGAAGCCAGCTGTGCAGACTCAACATGACCAAACCCACAAACATATCTGGTCACCAAGCCTTGGATGAGCTTTCCTGGTTGGCAATACTATCTATGTGTTATCGCACACAATTGCTGGGTGGATTAAGTGCTGTTTATGTGACTCAACTGGGAGAAGGCACCTCTGTGCCTTTTTCCTTTCTGATTTTAATTGACTTCCTTTTACTGTAATAAACCATTGCTGTGAATGTAATAGCTTTTCTGAGTACTTCTATTGAATCACTGAACCTGAAGATGGTCTTGGGGACCCACTCAATACATACAGGGGTGTGTGTGTGTGTGTGTGTGTGTGTGTGTGTTGAAAGCACTTGTAAGATCTTTGTGTACTTCACCTCATAGAATCCTAAAATCATTGATTTAAGGTCACATAACATGAAAACAAACATATTCTTTTTGCCAAAACTTAATAACTCTAGCATGAGATCTTCACTTTTTAAGCATGTAGTCTAAATTACATTACCATTTCTTAC
Organism: Papio anubis; assembly: GCF_008728515.1. Lineage (NCBI taxonomy): Eukaryota > Metazoa > Chordata > Mammalia > Primates > Cercopithecidae > Papio > Papio anubis. Next base: position 52,421,743 of record NC_044978.1, read on the forward strand.
TCAGGATTGTAATATAGATCCATGTTAGGTGCTATGAAGTAGTTTTATGTAAGTTACACTGACAGCAAGAAAATCTGTGAAAATGTTGCATTTTTTTCTAATAGATTTTCTATAAAACTGCACTCCTGCTCGCACTTAAAATCTCAATTATCCAAACTACAATAAGCTATTATTATTGTTTAACCTAAAAAAATCTTGACATAATACAAATCCTCTTACTTAATTTAGAGCTTAACAATTGTTTTATTCATATTCAGGTGAAAAGCTATTACATGATAAAGGTAAAAATTTAAATCTGTGCAAAAGGAGTGAACTAGAAATGAGAAATGATGTTCAGAAAATAAGCCATTCTTTGTGGGAAAAGAAAGAAAGCAAACTAAAAATAATATTCTACTTCACCTGGTACAAAAAAATCTAGGTGACTTAAAAAAATATATATATATAGTTTATATATATATAAATTATATATAAGAATATACACACACATATACATATGCATATATACATATATGTAAAAAAATTAAAAATAATATTTTATCAGCTTTAAGTAGGAAATGGCTTATAAAACAAGCAGTAGCCTTAGAGGAAAGAATGATAACTTGATCCTGTAAAACTAAAACTTTTTATAATAACAGGACCATGAAATATACTTCTAATAAAATTCAATTGACAACGTAGGCAAAAAATATTTGCAACAGATTGGGAAAACAATAAAGCAGCCTTGACACTTAAAAATGAAAGTAAGCAAAAATTATATATAGCTGTTTCACAAAAGAATCACTGCTAATGGGCAATAAATGATAGGAAATTTGCTTACTGTAGCTATAATTAGGAATCTTGAACAATGTGTTATTTTTCCATCAAAGAACAAAATGTATAACTCCCTTTATACAGAGGAAAATATGCAGGTTTACATGGACATATATATACTTGTAAATACATACAAAAATCAGTTTGAACAGAATCATAGCATATGGTTAATAGTGATTCTATCTAGAAATGAGAAAACAAGAGCAGGAGTGATAGTCATACTGGGTAGCTAGGGATGGGGAGTAAAGTGTATTTAAACCTTTTACTTCATATATTTTGTTATTGTTTGTATATATTACAGTAATTACATACTTGTGCTTTTTTTATTTTTAATTTGAATACAATTTATACTCTACTGTCTATTTAATGACAGTCTTTAAGTAGATCAATTTGAAATAGAACTTAAAGAATGTGATAGTATTTTTCTTTCACCTGCAGGTGAGAAAATAAATTTCAGACAAAGGTGAGATACAAATACAGAGTTCATGTTGATCCAAGAATAAGTTTTCTACATAAAATTTCTCAATTAAACTTTAGTTCTGTTTCATGACTTCTGTTGATGACTGGCTAGATATGATCTTCCTAATCTCAAGAAGACTGCTACTTTATGATTGGTAGATATTATTGTGCTTTCTTAAATTTTATGAAGCATAAATTGCAGCACATGGAGCAAATTTTATAGTATAATACTCAAAAGTGTCTTCTATTACATTATGAGCCTTCAAGCACTATTGAAGTATTTAAATGCCTTTGCAACTTACACATATATACACACACATATACACAACACTCCATCTGATTTTATGGACTAGGAAATTGAGGTTTACAATTTACAACTTCCAATTTGCTGAAAGTCATATAACTATTTCTATAAAACTATAATTATCATTGGTACACTTCACTCTCAGTCCAGTACTTTTTCTAATACAAACATTGTAATTCTAAAGTGCCTCATGAATTGGCACTAAATATTTAGTACTGGTGAATCACTAGTTTTACTTCTGAAAACAGGAATTCACTTTAAAAAAAAAAGAAAACCCTCTATTTGAAATATCAGTTAGCTAAAATGTTATTCCTTTTGGAAAATGTTCATAATACATGAAAAATAAAACATTACACCATTTATTACATACCGCACAGTTCTAAGTATCTCACATTTCTTAGCTAATTTTATCTTTACAACACCCCTACCAGGTAGGCACCCTTATTATCATTTCATTCCCTTTTCACACATGAGGAGGATGAAGCAATGAGACATCAAATGTCTTGCCTAAGGTTAAAAGGGGAAGTAATGTCCAAACCCAGATACAAACCGAGGTTTGAGTGATCTTATTCTTAACCATTTCACTCTGCCTCTTGGAGAGTAGCAATCTCTCTGAACTCCCCATGTGCTTTTCTAAGTTCTGTTTTATGCCAATGTGTCTTAGAATTACTTGCTTTACACAATGTTCATCACATGGTAAAAATTCAATTTTAAAAACTCATGTTCATTTGAATTTTCTCCTGTTTGTAGTCTTGTCTTTTCTGCTATAAAGGAGGCCCCACAAAGATACGAGCTAGGTCTTACTTTCCTTTAGATCACCTCCTATTGGCTACAAAACTGTGGTTTACTTAAAGCAGGTGCTTTTAAAATATTTGTTAAATGAAGAATGAATGAATGAATGATGAAAAGATGAAATGAATTGTCCTGACTGAATAAATAAATGAATAAAGTATCATTTATAAAAAATAAAATACACAATTCAATAATAGAAGATAATTTATTAAGAGGTTATTCAATATTTCCTCTGAGAAAATAGCATCAGTGAGTTTTTTCATTCTTGCTGAGTGTGTGTGTGTGTGTGTGTGTGTGTGTGTGTGTGTGTGTGTGTGTGTCTCTAATGAAACTTGGGATGTTTGGTCAGTGCTCAATGTGTTTGTGGCTGCTTCAAGATTATCATATTCAGAGTTTAGTTAGACTAATTGTCTCCCTGAATTTAAATGTGGATGCCTCCTTTAGGTATTGTAAGTGAGGTTAATGAAACGTTAACTTCCAAGCCTAGTTGAGACCATTTATATGCTAATTATTAAGCAAAGACAGTCTAAGAAACAAATATACAACTGCAAAGCACTTTTAAAAACTGTTGTCCTTATGGTCACTGTTATTTCCTCACTCATCTAGAATGACTTCTTTTATCCAGTTATTCCCTATGCCAATTTTTCCAACTTAGATGACACTGCAAAGAAAGTAGGTTATCTAACCTTCTCCCTCTAACTTTATAGCATTTACTTCAGAATACCCCACATTTTGTATGACAAAGTCAAACAGAGGGAAATATCTGGTGGTTGATGTTCTAAGAATCTGTCACATAAATAACATTGAATAAACAAGCCCTTTGTAGTTAAAGCCTTCATAATAATCATAATCATGTTCCTAATCATGGCTATTTTACTTTTTAGCAGGCATCTTCATTTTATATAGCATTTTTAGGTACCCGTGAAAGGCATAATATTGTAGTCCCTTCTTACCCTTGGTTTTGTTTCACTTGATTTCAGTTACCCACAGTCAGCTGTGGTATGAAAATATTACATGGAAAATTCCAGAAATTAACAACTTTTCCTTTTTAAATTGTGCACTGTTTCGAGTAGCATGATGAAATCTCGCATCATCTTGCTTCATTCTTCCCTGGACCTGAATCATGCCTTTGTCCAGCATAGGTATGTTGCAAATGCTATTCACCTGCTGGCCACCTAGTAGCCATCTTATGGCTCATGGTACTGCAGTGCTTGTGTTCAAGGTCAACAGTAGCCTAAGACTATGTCACGGTGCCTACATCGTTCACCTCACTTCATCTCATCATGCAGGTGTTTTATCATCTCACATCTTCATAAGAAGAACCGTAAGTACAGTATAGTAAGATGCTTTGAGAGACAGCATATTTATATAACTTTTATGACAGCATATGGTTATGTTCTATTTTATTGTTAGTTATTATTATTAGTCTTTTACAGTGCCTAATTTCTAAATTAACCTTTATCATAGGTAGGTAGGTATGTATAGGAAAAAACAGTACATATAGGTTTCAGTACTTTGGCATCCACTGGGGATCTTGGAACGTATCCCCTACAAATAATGGGGAACCAGTGTACCAAATACATTGCAATGCCTCTCAAAACAGATGTACTATTAAATCATTGTTATGATTGGGTTTTTTTTCTTGAGAAATTACTTCTCTAACTAAGAAATGTCAGTGTTATAATGTCTGTATTAAGAGAGCTGCTAAAACGGAATCACTGAACACTATTCTAGTCACAGGCAGAAACAGAACTTTACTGTGGTTAAGACGTGTCTCATTGCAAGTTTTTGCTTAAAAGCTATGTCTAGCATGGTCGTGTGGATAAGAAATTGTTGATTTCAAGATAGACATTAATTTCTTTCTAAAACTTGCCCCTTTTCTTTAGCCTCACAGTTTATTGGTGAGGTTTGTCATTTCTTGTCCATAGCAGTTGGAATATATTTTTTCATTAAATGCTAGAGCCACTGATAACTTGATAACACATGCTTGCTCTATTTCTTCACTCACTCAGCAAACCCTTTATTAAGCAGTGATCATGTGGCTGGCTCCAAAGCAGCTGCACTACTTTAATGTGTCTGTAACCGTGGGACCAGCCTAAATTTGATCTGCTCTGTTAAAAACAAAATGTAGAGTTACCTTGTAGGTATGCTGGAGTAGGCAGATAGCCAGCAATGGAAACTGACCCAGTAGTTTCATAGGCAATTATGATTATTCTTTTGTCATTTTATTATTACATGACTCTTTTGACATCAATATTACTCAAATTGACATTTCTGATGTTAAAGCTTAAAACTCACTAGATCCAGACAATGAGATATCAGGCTTCTCAAAGGATATAAAAGAACAGAAATTCACCAGATCATCACATCCAGACAATGAGATGCCAAGCCCCTCATTCATCATGATTGCTTCCTTGCCCCTCCCAAGTTCCAGTTTTCATATATAGTTACATTTCTTTTTCTTCTTTGCTATATAAACCCCTAATTTTAGTCAGTCAGGAAGATGAATTTGAGACTGAGCTCCCATCTCCTCAGCTGCAGCACCCAATTAAAGCCTTCTTCTTTGGCAATATTCATTGTATCAGTGATTGGCTTTCTGTGCAGCGAGCAGCAGGATCTAAAACAAATCCCTGGTGTGTAAGTAACAGATTTTGATTCCCTGACTTGGAACCCACCTTGTGGCTTGGTTGTCATGGGCAGGGAGTCTCAGAAGCCCTCCTAAGCAGCTGCTTACCCAATTTTGATTGGAGGTGAGTTTCGGTATCTCTCTGTTCCTGCTGCAGCTGGCCCCAGACACATTCCTGATTGCCTAGGAAGAACTGCCTTTGAAATCTGGCATCTGCATCTGTTTAGGTGAGCATCCTTTGTGGGCCCAGGCACATGAACTACTCCCATCACCTTGAGAAATTTTTAAAAAATTTTCCATTAGTTGGTTGAACAAGCCCAACTGACTGAGAGAGAGAAGTGCCCAACTGTTTCAGTATGAACACTATGTGGAGATTGTTTGCAATTGTGTGTCATGTGTCCGGGAAAGTGAGTGTCTTTTGTGGGTACCAGACAGTGGGATTGGCTCCTCTCAATCGAGAAATTTTGAGGGAATTTTTGTTTGCAAGTTGATCAAGCCCAACCAATGGAGAGGGGAAGCACCCTGACTGTTTCAGTTTCGACACTCTTGAGGTTACTTGTTGCAGCAGTTGGAATGTGTTTTGGTGATTGATTTTATATGTGCTATGGAAAATTAGAATTCAGTAAGCTGATACTCCTTTGTAATACTGTTTGGCCCCAATACTTTTAAACAGTGCCAGCCCTGGTTAGCATGTGACATTCTTCTTTGGTGCTATTTGGCCCTAGTGTTCTGTGTAACCTGGGAAGGTTTAGCCTTTAAAAGTCAAACTGCCATGGAGACTGCTTTACCCATAATTTTGATCTACAGTTTCATTGGACAAACAAAGTGTAGCCATGCAAACTAGTTAGTTTGTATTGTTATCTCATGGCTACAGCTCTAAGTTAAAATCTATTGGATCTTTGCTTACGTGTATGTATACATGTCTAGATGTGTTTATGTATTTACATTTATAATGTTATATGTTGTGTCTACCAAATTGGCTTAAAAATAAAAGTGCAGATATAAATTAAGCCCAAAGTATTTCTCAAATTCACATGACTTAAGTAAACCTTTAATAAATAAGCTGGCTTTAAAATTGTTGGTAAAATAAAAACAGAAATTCTTCAGAATTGTTAGCACACATTTTTTTTCTGGGTTTATTTTTATCTCTGCTAGATATTTTGAGGTATCACAGTTTAGTATAAAAGGTTATAAAACTATGAACCCAGCCAAACAAAATAATCTTTGTGTAATTTGTTTTTGGATAAGTAAGACTAACGTAATGTTGGTAGTTTAATGAAAACAGCTGAATCTTCTGAGTTATTGGTGAAAATGTCCATGTAGTGAACTTTAAGGGTGTTTCTATGTTCACTGATGTTCACTGGCTATGAATAAGATAAATAAATAAAGGTTAACAGAGAAATAACTATTTTTAAATGATGGCTAGCTATGTCTAATATATTAGTTTTTAGAAATAATCTAATAAGCTGTTAAAAATGAAAGCATTGAGAACATATAAGTGAGATAAATGCTGTAGGTAAACTTTTTGTGTAATTATACACTTTAAATTATTTTTGATGCTCATTGAATGTCTGAGTCATTTCCAATTAAAACATAATTATATGGGGAAATGTGTTTCTAAAAATTATGGAATGATTTTCATCTATAAAATGCTAATATCTGATAGGCAGCTGAGGATTTCTTGCTTCCTACATTTTCACTAAAATTTGAGTTTTCTAAGGATAGGAATTATAGATAATATAGAATTCTGTATATAAAATGGGCCAAAGAAGATGCGTTTTTAGTGAGAAAAAGAACAATTTTGTCTAATTCAGAAGTTATCTAAACATTAATTCAAATTACAGACTGAAAAAGGTTATTTTTGAATCAAGGTAGAAAGGAACCAGGGAGTAGAGGAGAAAGATGTGAAGAAAGCTATGGATAGGAGCTTGCATTTTTAGTAAGGCAGATTATTAAAAAAAAGAAGATTTAGGTCAAAATAGAAAGTCCAAGCATGTTATAGATAATCTGGGTAAGTCATACACAGTTTTTTCTTGTTTCTCTGTATGTTTACTTTGTGCACAAACAGAGAAAAACAGAAAGTTAAAAATGTTTACATAGTATTCTTTAAAATATGATAGAAAATTAGAGAAATTAGATTAATTAACGTGTCATAGTTAAACTTCTTAGTCTTAATGAAAGTGAAATAAGAACTATTTTTAAAATGCACTGGAAGTTTGGTAATTATGTTTTTAAATATAGTTAAGCATGAAGCCAGATTTAACGTGGAACCAAATTTCACATACATGCTTGTATTACTTCACACTATATTTACTATTCTGTATAGATAGTACTAACACTAAAGTACTTACTGGTCATGTACCTAAAGTGAGTTTCTTAATTGTACAAAATGTTAGGGGTATTGATGGATTTAAAGGTATTACATTTTGTATCAGGAACAAAATATTCATCCTGGGTTTTTTTGGTTTGTTTATGTGTTTTTGTTTTGTTTTTGTTTTTGTTTCAGGTTCTGGTTGACACTGTGGCCTACAAGGTAAACTAAAGAGGAGAAAAATTTGGGGTTGGTTTCTCATTTATTTGTAGTTTTTTGTTTGTTTGTTTGTTTGTTTTGAGATGGAGTCTTGCACTGTTGCCCAGGCTAGAATGCTGGAGTGCAATGGTGAGATCTCAGCTTGCTGCAACCTCTGCCCTCTGGGTTCAAACAATTCTCCTGCCTCAGCCTCCTGAGTAGCTGAGACTACAGATGCCCACCACCAAGTCTGGCTAATTTTTTGTATTTTTAGTAGAGATGGGGTTTCAGCATATTGACCAGGCTGGTCTTAAACTCCTGACCTTGGGATCCTCCTGCCTTGGCCTCCCAAAGTGCTGGGATTACAGGCGTGAGCCACTGCCCTCGGCCTGTATTTGGTTTTAATTTTTATTTATTTGCTGTTTGTTCCCCTCTCGGTTTTACTTATAAATATAAATATATATATATATATATACCATTGATTTTTACAGTTTCTAATGGAAGGCTTTTATTTCCTTCTATGAGTAGTCATTTTGTTTCCTATGCATTTCCAACAATGTATTATTTCTTTATTTATCCTGAGTTTCTAAGCTACCTTTGTCAAGCCTCCAATAATTGATAGAGGACACCAGCCATTTAAAATTTGATTGGTTTTTGCTTACCTCTGATATTCTTCAGAGCTATGAGAGATCTAACATGTCTAAAAAATTACATGGAAGACTTACCTTTATAAGTTCTGAACGAAATTTTGCATTATATACTTCGTTATTTGGAAAAGTACATGAGAATAGAAGTTTTTAAATGTTGTTTATTCCCAAGATAATTCAATTACATCTATAATTTGAGTTCATTTCAGATCTTTTCCTTTAATGAATGAAAAAAAGCTGTGATATGAGAACGAAGTTTTAATGTTCAGGAAAGATTGGTCTTGTCCTCAAGGAAATGATATTGATTGGGATTTCTCTCAGACTGCTTTAGTTGTGTTTACTGTTATTAACGTTAAGTGACATTCCTTTGGATTAGGTAGTTCATTTGTTTTTTTAAATGTGAGACTTCCTAATGATTTTTGACTCCAAGCCATTTATCACTGATGGGCCTTCATGTAAGTATTTGAAAACAAAACAAGTACAATTGTTGCACCGATTTGAAGATTTTACTGATGAACATTACCAGTCAATTGTCAGTTCTGTATCTAGAAACCAATCTTGGAAATTTGTGATGACGCTGTTTTAAATAGCTGAAAAGAAATTATTGTGTGTTTGTTCTTACTTGTCCTTGTTTTATTGTACACTATTTAAGTGAATTTAAGTATATTACTTATCCTCATATTAAATTTCCAAAACTGATATTTGCATTTACCATTTTTTGATGTTGGAGAGAAAAGTTTGTTGTCTTACTTTGATAAGTCTGGAATAGGATGCTTTTGGTCACAGTTCTGTCACTGGAATGCTAGCAATTAGACATATGGAATGAATAACCTAACTACTTGAATATAGTGATTTGAAGTGCTGCAGGTAGTGACAGCTAAAGCCCAAATTACAGTGTTCTAATTTGTGACATGTTTGAGAGAATGACAGGGCGGTAGTATAAATATTCTATTAACTAAACTGTGTGCTGGTAAGTTATAGCGCTTTGAGTGCTGGGTCTGGAGAAGGCACTGACTTCTGCTCAATTTTGAGCATTGACACCAAAGTCTCATCTTCAGTCGCAGGAGAAAATGAAAACCAAAATGAACTGATTTTGTGAGACACAGGGCCAGAAATTAAAACCATTCAATCTCTCTAGGCCCAAGGACTATCCTGGAAGATGTGGGCATGTGAGATTGTAAGGACTGATTTTGAGGGATAAGATTAGTTCAGAGTTTTTGTATAAATTAAACATTAATATCAAAAATACACTAATGCAAGGCCAGCATCTAGTTCTATGTGTCAGAATAACAGGGATTTCTTGGATCATTGATCTGCTCTTTAATAGAAAATTATAATAGGTTATAAAATGTTTATGAAAATCTTATGGTCAAAATGATTAAAATTGGATAGATTTGTTCATATGGTGTTATAAAAATTAGCTTTAACTTGAATAATATACCATAAAAAGGTAAAATAGATTTTTGTTTACCTTTTGAGTAAAGTACAGGAAAAATATGCAGTAGAAAGAGACTGATTTAGTTGCCCTCATGCTTTCTGAAGTATTAGGTCTTCTTATTTGGGAAATTGAGTATCCTCTCTATCAAAAAGTAAATGTTTTTATTTTAATTAATGATTAGTTTATAGTGGCCTGTGATCCCATTTTATGATAGTAAATATCTTAAAACTTTGATATTTGCCAAACTTTTCAAGAACAAAATTTTAAGTTCCAAATTAAGTCCTTTGGACCTCAAACTAGCTTTTTTGTATATTACATTTCCTGAAGTCCGAGAGAGACATATTTGGCTTATTTGGCTTGTTATGTTAGAATTATGCAGGAAGCATTGTCAAATCTGTGGTAGTGTTTAGCTTCCTTTGGGTTATATTTATATAGATATATCGTTAATATGTTTTCCAGGATTATGTGTGACTCTTTAAGATTCTAATGTCTTAATATAGGTTGTCAGTAATAATAATTTTGAGCATTAGGTTAAATTGTTGTATGCCACAGAAATAACCAAATTTCTTTGCCAACTGTGTCTTTAATGATGATTGTCTTAAGGCTTTTGTAATTCATGACTGTTGTTTTAGTTTGATCCTTCTCAAAAAATGATTTACAATCAGCTACAGTCCAGGGCTTATTTCTTTGGAAGAGTACAAGAAAAGGGCTCTTGAATGCAGGTTTCTGGTAACTTTGGAGATGGTACCCTTGGATTAGAGTGAAAATTCCCAGGGGATTAATTGTAAGGCTGATGTGTTCATAAAGATTGCTAACCCAATATGAAGCAGAGAGCAGCAATTTCTTGCATAGACTGAACTAATAAAGGACTAAAATTTTTTTTTGTTTTGTTTTGTTTTTTTTTTTTTTGGTTTGAAATATTGCTGATTGGTTTGTTTTGTTTTTCAAAGTCTGGGGAATTTTTTTATCTTGAGGTATTTATAACCTTTAAGTATACTTAAAGTATATTGTGTAGAGTATACTTTTGAGAATGGAATTTGAGGCATATTTCTCTCTCTTCCTAATTTCTCTATAATTTGTAAAGTATTTTTGAGTATTCTTAATTCATGGCAATATGTTTTTTTTTTGCATATGTTTACTAACAACCTGTTTACTTTTATCACAGAACTCAGTTGAAGGAACTGGTTATTTTCTCAGAGCTTTGACTGAAATGTCTTGTGAGAGGTTCTAGTGAAGCCAATTTAGATGAGCCTAAGTGGACAATGATTCTCTTTTTTTTTTTTTTTTTTTTTTTTTTTTTTTTTTTTTTTTTGAGACGGAGTCTCACTGTGTCTCCCAGGCTGGAGTGCAGTGGCGTGATCTCGGCTCACTGCAAGCTCCACCCCCGGGTTCACGCCATTCTCCCGCCTCAGCCTCCCAAGTAGCTGGGACTACAGGTGCCCGCTACCGCGCCCGGCTAGTTTTTTGTATTTTTAGTAGAGACGGGGTTTCACCATGTTAGCCAGGATAGTCTCGATCTCCTGACCTTGTGATTCACCCGCCTCGGCCTCCCAAAGTGCTGGGATTACAGGCTTGAGCCACCGTGCCCGGCCATGGACAATGATTCTTGATGCACTTTGTGTGGATAAAAGACCAAGTCTATGGAACTGAAGTTTATCTTGCAGGTTGATTAGTCCTGCTATGATTTGTATTTGATGAAAGTGGGGGACTGGAGAGAGAAATATTATGTTTTAGAAGAGAACTATAGTGCTGGATTAACCTTTGATTACTGGGTGGCCATGTGGTCACCATGGTAACGAGCTGTCCATGATGCCCCTCTTTAGCAGGAAGAAGCCAGAAAGATTGAGGACAAGATTCCCCATGATTGAGGAACTGATAACTTGAAAGGGGGGACTGAAACCAGCCCAAAAGTCCCATAGACAGTTTTTTTAAAGATAATTATGTAAATTGACCCCCCCCACCTCTGGTCTTAAAGCTTAAAACTCACCAGGCCCAATGAGGTACCAGGCTTCTCAAAGAGTATCAAAGAACTGAAACTCACCAGATCATTACATCCAGACAGTGAGACACCAGGTCCCTCCTTCATCATGATTGCTTCCTTGCCCCTCCCAAATTTCTGTTTTCATATATTTTGTTACATTTCTTTTTCTTTCCTGCTATTAAAGCCTTAATTTTAGCCAGCCAGGGAGCTGGATTAGAGACTGAAATCCCATCTTCTCAGTTGCAGCACCCGATTAAAGCCTTCTTCCTTGGCAATAAGCATTATATCAATGATTGGCTTTCTATGCAGTAAACAGCAGGACCTAGACCAAATCCCTGGTGTTTTGGTAACAAAATAAGCAACAAAGAAGACCCTGGGAAAAGAAGTCCTAAAGATGCTGCCCACTGATAGACAGCAAAAATGACAATGACTATTTTGGCTACTGCTGGCCTTGTGAATGGTCTCCTCCAGCTCTAAAGGACACTTAGGCTGTATCCAGAGACAACCATGGTTGGGATTTTCCCTGCTGATGAGCATGTACCCTAAAGTAACTTTGCTCATTATAGTAGTACAAACAGTATTGAAAAAATGAATACTGTTTATTACTATTTAAAATTTCTGCCCAGGAGATTTTAAATACTAATGATACGTGACATATTTACTTGCACTCGCAGGTAGGACTACAGGGCATATATGCCCACAGAGACCTCCAAAAACATGCTTGCAAGGAACACTCCCCATGACCCTTTATGAATAATCATAATTCTCATAAAAAGAATCCCTCAGCACTAGCTGTTGCTGGCTCATTCTTTCAAGCATTCAACTCTGTTTTATCTTTCAGAATATACTGTCTCTTTAAACAAACACTGCTACTATCATTTTTCCAGCAGAAATAGCCATGAGCTGTTTTCCAGCAGGATCAGCCCAGCCAGAGCTGTTTTCCACTCCTTTAAAATTTTACTTTATCTTCCTTCAATAAACTATACATCTCTTGGCTGAATTCTTTCTTTCAAGTTAGAGAAGAACTTAGAATCTCCACACTCCCCAGTAACAGGTAACAGAGACAAAAACTGCAAGTCCTGTTGCCTGGGCAAGCGTAATAGAAAAAGCTTTGACCTCTAATAACACCTGGAATCAAGGAATCCTTTCCTTGGAACCAAGGAGACTGGAATATGACCAGAACCTGAACACCATAACTCTTTCAGACACAAGGAATTCCTTAACCTGGAAGATGTGGAGCTAAAATTTACCTCTACATACTTTACTGTAAATGGCCAAATTTGAAGCTTTTAAATCAGACTCTGCCAAGTCAAAATTCCTAAATCCTTTCCCTTGCCCTCTGAATCATCAACTTTCCCCAGACCCAAAGTTAGGGAGACAGATTTCAGCCCACCCCACTCTCCTTGCTGGCAGATTTTGCTATAAAGCTTTTCTTTTCTTAAAAGACCCCATGCCATGGTGTTGGCTTCTGTTTACAGGGAGTAACAGGCCTATTCTCTGGCATGGCCAATAGCTTAGCCAATGAGGGGTAATAGGACAATTCCTTAAGGAAGTGACTTTGTATTTTTTCCCATCAAAATATAATTATCATATCTGTTTTTAAGTAGTTAATGGATACATGAACAAAATGTAAAAGATACACAAGTAAATTTCAAAAGTAAATCTACCTCTCTCTCATTTCTCTTAGTCATCCTTTCCCTTCTCTAGATACAAACACAGCAATCGGTGTGTCAGGTCCAGGAACTGTTTGTGGAAGGGCATTCCTGAGATGGGGGAAGGGAAGCAAGCATACATATAAATGTACATGGCCATGAAGAATGAAGATTTTAGCAATTACGAATAAATATTTCAGAAATTCTTGAGGAAAAATTGCACATGTGGGGAGAGAAAGAAAAGCTGGTATGAGAGTATATTGGAGATAATGTATAGCTGTTTTTGAAGCAGAAGCTCTTTTCTGTTTTACAGTATTTCAAATGTTTCTCGTCATACATACATTTGATATATCTCTTAATTGAATATCTATTGAGTACTAGGCATGAGTATGAAAAATATAAGCAATATATGGACTTTGCCTTTCAGGTATCCATGATTAGTTGAGGCAAATGAAAATATGACACCATATGTTGGTGATAAATAATTAAAAACAAAATCTTCTCCCAACCTGGGAAACTTCTCTGCAACAGAAAAGAAAGAACAAAGTTGTATTATTGAATAAGCATTAAACCAGATTGTAGGTCTGCTAAGATACTGCAAAACAGAAATAAATCTCATCCTTTTATATAGCCAAGAAGATACAATCTATTATGTACATTTTCTCAAGATAAACAATAACTAGTCTTCAAGTGCTAGTTAGGACTTGACAGCACCATTTGTTACACACAGTTCATCCTAAATTCACTGGGTAATTGGAATGATGTTCTGTGTGTTATCCAAAGGAAAAATAAATTATCATATCTTTATAACATAAGCTAGTTTTGCAATTTTAAGCTAAATACCTTCTGAAGTTAAGTTTCTACACATCCACAGATTTTGGGAGATGGGCACTATGTTCCTTGATGATGAAGATATTTCAGTGAGATGGTCCCCAGTTTGTTGAGTAAGACATTCCTGAGCCTTTCACCAGGCAAGAGGCTTATTTGACATTTAAAAAGATTTACACACATTTTTAAAGACACACATACAAAACTTCCATCTACAAGTTTTCTAAAGTAAATGCTCTAAGAAAGGGAGGGGATGGATGTCTCTTCCCTTAGTTTCAGCATAGGGAATTGTTCCTTTTCCAATTTTATTTACCCAGAAAATACACTCTTTGTTAGTTTAAAATAGTGACACTACGAATTTCTAACTTCATTGCTATTTTCTTGTTTCTTTGGACAAGTTGCAGCCCTCTAAATAACCCGAAAGTCAATAGTAAAATACAACACAATGCAATTGCCAGAAATCTGATGAAATAACAAAACAAGTACATTTTAAAAAGTCTCTACACTATTGGTTGTAGGAATAAGCTTTGAATTTATCATATAAATAGATAATGGTTACATCAGATTCTTAACTAGTGTAATGGTTAATTTTATTTGTGTACTTCAGTGGACCAGGATATGCTGAAATAGCAGCTTAAACATTATTTCTGAGTATGTTTGTAAGGCTGTTTCTGGAAGAGATGTCTTTATGTTGGACTAAGTAAAGCAGATCCTCTCACCACAATGCAAAGGGGCATCATCCAATCCCTTGAGGGTCTGAATATTAGGTTGGTGCAACAAAAAGACTGGGTGCAGTGGCTCACGCCTGTAATCACAGCACTTTGGGAGGCCGAGGAAGGTAGATCACGAGGTCAGGAGTTTGAAAACTGCCTGGTCAACATAGTGAAACCCCATCTCTACTAAAAATACAAAAACTAGCCGAGCATGGTGGTGTGCACCTGTAGTCTCAGCTATTCGGGAGGCTGAGGCACAAGAATTGCTTGAACGAGGGAGGGAGAGCCGAGATTGCACCACTCCACTTCAGCCTGGGGGACAGAGTGAGACTCTATCGCAAAAAAAAAAAAAAAAAAAAAAAAAAAAAGGTAGAGGAAGGACAAATTTGCTTCTGTTTGAACTGGGGCATGAATCTTCTCTTGTCCTTGGACATTGGCACTCATGGTTCTCAGGCCTTCACACTCAGCCTGAATTACACGACTGGTTTTCTTGGTTTTCCAGCTTGCAGACAGCCAATAGTGGGATTTTTGACCTCTATAATGCGATAAGCCAATTCCTATAACAAATCTTCTCATATACATACATATATCCATATCCATATACTATAAGCTCTGTCTCTCTGGAGTAGACTGAATAATATAATTAGCAATACACAAAAACTTTTCTTAGTTACACAATTATTTTTAAAATTGTTTTGATGACCTTATTGCTTGTATTTTCAAATGGGTACTATGTACGTATTATTTGGCAGTTCCCTGTAAAGCCTTATCCAATCTAAAACTAGAAAGTAGCTTTACATTGGAACCTGATGTTCTGAAAGTTTTCCTTGCAATGCCACCCCCCCCCAAAAGTTTTGAGTTTCAATCACATAAGTTCCATTATATTTTTATGAAAATGTAGGCCCTTTAGTAATTGTTCTGTCTTCCCAAATAATAGTTCTCAGATGTGTGACGTAAAGATATGAATAGCCTTCTTCTACTATGAAAGCCTCATTATGAGGTAGCTGTTGAATGGGACAGAGTCAAGTTCCAGTGCTTCATGTGTAAGGCTCTCATTAAGTGTTGAGGACAAACCTGCCTTATGGGCCTTTTTTTTTTTTTTCTTCCACTAGGTCTTAATCAATAGTCATACTTTTATAACAGTTGACTAAATCTACATTAATGGCAGACATTCACCTTTGTTTATGTAACTATTTTGAGATTGGACACAACTTGGATCTCAAAGTTAATTGAATGACATTAGACCTGTATTTTCAACCTCTATGTGTAAAATGCTAGATTTCTGTTTGTCTACTATTAATTTTTTTTTTCTACCTCATCTGCCAATCAATCAAATCATTTTCGTGTCAAATTTATGGCCCAAGTACTTGGATGCATTTTAGCTACTTTTACCTAAATAGCTAAAATGTTATTATCAAAAATGACTAATGAAGATGTTTTCATTTTTACTTTATGAATAATCAGAATTTTCAATTTGTAAATCAAACCCTATTTATATGGTGTACAATTTGGAGCTGATTGGAAATGAGATTGTGGGAACCATTACTGGGAATACAGAAAGGAAAAGTAATATAAAAAATAAATTTGTTTGTTTTCTAGAAAAATGTGATCCTTAAAGTAACTGAAACCATCATGCTATGAATGGGACAACAAGGCAGTCTATGAGACTAGTAATATATTTTCAAGAATATCTCTTCAGTTGAGTTCAGTACCAATATCAATAACTTCTGAAAATTTCAAGTCCAAATTCCTTGTGGAATTCTCAGTCTAGTCACTCTAAGGAGTTGGCTTCTTATGAGAAACACAAACATAGCTTTCAAGTTGTTGTTGGTTTAAGGTCATTATTATTTTCACACTGATAGTCCTGTGGGTGATCATCAACATTTCAAAAAGTCTGTTCCAGTGCAATTCTCTTTATTGGGGGACATATTTACGTAAATAAAATCTCCTGGTTAACGTAGGTGGCTGACTTCTTCCAGCAGATTCTTCTGGGTCTTTGTCACTTTAAGTCTCATGGTTCCTAGGGAAGAGAAAAGTCCTTTTAAGTATTGAAGATGATTATTAAAGGATTCAGTTAAATGAAGTGCAAAACATGATCCTAGACCTAAATTCACAGGTCTTCCAAAGATAAATTCAAAGGGAGAGATTCTGTGTTTATAGAGATCACTCTAATTTTAAACAAGGCTAGTGGTAAAGCTCTAGGCCATCTTGATATACCAGGTTTCAGAATCTTAGCTAATGAATTTTTTAAGAGTTTGATATATTTACTCTATTTTCCAGAAGACTGAGGATTATAGGAATCTGTAAACATTTGCACAATTCCTGAATGACACTACAGATAAAATGACTTTGTCATTTAAATGCTCCGGTAACCCAAAAGTGGAAATTATGTCTATTAAGACAGTCTTTACCATTGCCTGAGCAAGGGACTTTTTGAATAGGGAACGACTTCAGGACATCTAGACATCATACACATTATAGCAAGAAAAAATCTCTGAACTTTTATAAGCATTCCTTTTATGAAATGTAACTGCTACCTGATTCCTGGTGAAGTTTGTCAGGGACAGCAAATGCTTATCTTGGGAGCAGTCTGTAAAGAATTCTGCTGACAAATAGTATATCTCTTTAATATGGTTTGCAGTAATTTTACCTTTGTGGTAAGCTTCCAAAGAGTCTAGTGTTTTTAAAATCTGCCTTTTATTTAGATGATTTTATTAGTGATGCACAATATTAGCTAAGCAAATAGGGACCATGACATAGGAATTATTTTCTTAGGTCATTTCCGTAGTTCAGTCAAGTTTCTTTTAGCTTCTTTTATAATCCATCTTCTTTATGGAAGCATATTTTTGAAAATTAACAAGGATTTTTTTTTTTTAATTACAGTAAAAGTAGTGCTTCTAAGTTTGGAATCTGCAATGTTTTACCAGTGACTTTTGCAACTCTTGTCAGCAGAATGAATTACGAACATCTGAGCAAGCAGTGGTAAAGCCTCTAACAAATCAGCAATCAGTTTCTGTGAGATATTTTTATTCCAATAGAAGAAAAAAATCTTCTAGTTAAAAAATTTTTTTGTTGCATGATATATGCCAAACATAACTTTATTAGTAGCAGATATATTATATATTCATTTTAAATCCAGAACCAAGTGCTTTTGTGATACCTATTAACTTGTCAGCTTGTGCAGATTTATTTCCAGACAAAAAGTAATTGTTTCACTGATAAATCACCACAGCTTAGGACACCTTAAATTGGTCATCATTATCCCAAGTACATAGCCCACCAGTAAACATTAGTAAACATGCAATATCAAAAGGAATATTAGATAAATCAAGTTGAGTATTTTTAAAAAATTGTAATCACCAAAGCTGGGGAAGACTATAGCCGATTTCACTTGTTCAAAATCCCTTCAGATTCTAGGGACCAAACCAGAAGATCTGGATAATTATCATGCAAATTTTTTACAGCAGAGGTTTCGTCTCCTCTGCAAAATGAAATCCACTGTCCATAATACTGTACTATTATCAAATAATTATCTTTTTAAGTTTTTATTTAAGCCATTTTCTGCAAAACGGACTTCTAGATTATGAAACTACTAGATGTAACTACTATATTCCATGGCCTACGGCTCATAACAGACACCCTAAATATTTTTATTTTGTTTAGCAAAATTGCAATTGTTCTATGAAACCTTATGTTTTTGTGAAGCAAATAATTATTTCAAAGCCAAATTATCAATTTTATATTGCTTTTAGCTTTTTATACTACCAGCAATCATCTACATATTAAATAATTACAGATCCCTCTGGTGGGACACATATCTATAAATTTTTTTATTTTTATTTTTATTTTATAAATGACTGGAGAATATAGTAGAGAGAGTTTCAAAATCCTCAAATAACTCCTTGCCATAAATATTGGACTCCTTTATAAGCCAAAGCAAATAAGAATTTAGACTTGTCTGCTAGAGGAAAAGAAAAAAGAAAGAATGAAAGAAACAAACTATAAAAAGAACAGAAAGAAGAAATAAAAGAACAAGAAAGAAGAAAAGAAGAACAGAGAGAAAAAGGAAGGAAAGAAAAATAAAGGAAAGCAAGCCAGCCAGCCAATGGAGATGAATTATAGTTGAATTAGAGACAAAAACTTTGCAGATTATTTTACTAAATCAGCATAGTTGCAAGGTTGGGAACTATGAGGTTTAATAGAACAGTAAATTTGTTTCTTTCCCTAAAATAAGGTACAAATTTATGCAGGGTCAATGGTCTTTTTCAAGCTGGCCTTTCTTCTTTACTGGAAGTATGGGAGCATTAAAGGGTGAGTGTTCTTTAAAAAGTTATCCTTTTTTTTTCCTAATTCTTTTATAACTGGTTTCATTCCTGTTAAATAAGATCTCAGCAAAGGATATTGTTTTTTGTTTTACACATGGCCATAGTTTATCTTTTTGGTAAGCCATTTTTATTGGTTTTATATCTCAGATTAAACCAGTATCATTATTTGCTAGAGGCCAAAGCAAAGCATCAATCTGTTTCAGATCTGGGTGCTTTTCCAGAAGAGTATGAAATTACCACTGTCTACTGTACTCTTTTACTTCCTTTCTTGCTTTCAGCAAGCACATAGTCACCAAATCCACTGCCTTTGTGTGTCTGTCTGTGTGTGTGTGTGTGTGTGTGTGTGTGTGTTTGACGGAGTCTCCCTCTGTCGCCTAGGCTAGAGTGTAGTGGCGTGATCTCGGCTCACTGCAACCTCTGCCTCCTGGGTTCTTCAAAAAAATAGTTCCACAGATACTCCATCAGATTACAGAATATGATAAACTGCTATGGTCCAAATGTTTGTGCCTCTACAAAAGTCATATGTTGAAATCTTAACCCCCACGGTTCTTGGAGGTAGGACTTTTGAGAGGTGATTATTAGGTCATGAGAGTGAAACCATCATAAATGGATCAGTGGCCTTATAAAGGGGGCCTCACAAATCGTTTAAGCTCAGGAGTTCCAGAACTGCCTGAGAAATATGGGAAAACCTGTCTCTAGAATAATTCAAAAATTAACTGGGTGTGGAAAGTCACTTGAGCCTGGGAGGTGGAGACTGCAGTGAGCTGTGTTTGCCTCACTACACTTCAGATTGGATGATAAATTGAGATAGTGTCAAATAAATAAATAAATAAATAAAAAAGGCCCCTGAGAGATCCCTTTCTCTTTCTACTATATAAGATTACAGTAGGAAGAGAGCTGCCTATAAACCTGGAGGAGGGCTCTCACCACATACCGAATCTGCCAGCTCTCCTCGATCTTGAACTTTCCAGTCTTCAGAGCTATGAGAAGTAAATTTCTATTGTTTATAAGCCTCCAAGGTATTTTGTTATATATTTTTATTTTGTTAAGGTAGTTTGTTATAGCAGTCTGAATGGACAAAGACTGTCTTTAAGTTGCACAGCAATTCTCTCACCAGTGCATTTATAGGAGAATGAGGGCAAAGTAAGCACAGGTTCCTCAGTAGGATTACCTATCTTTATGAGAACCATGAAAGAAAAGAAAGAAGAAGTAATGGGTTAACCCCAAATACCAACAATCTGTGTTGATTTATCACCAAACGGAAAATGAGAATCCCTGAGGAAACTGCAGAATAAGGAGCACCAGTATCTCCAATTTCCACCTTCAAGATTAGCTAATTCTGTCAATTTTAGATTATTGGCTAGTTGTTCTCTGGCTGTCTGGGCTTCCTGATTTCCTTATTCCTGCAATTTCTGCATTGTCTAGAGTCTCTTTCTACATTCTGTCTTCCAATGTCCTGGTGTCCCACAATAATGACATATAGTTTTCTCTTCTTCCTTTGTTCCCTTTCTAGGTTAGCCAATAGGGATTTTTCCCTTTAATAAAGAATTCTAACAGAGCAGCCGATATGACATTTATTTTCTTCTTTATGTATATCTAAATTTTCCTCTGAGTAGCTATTCCTACAATTTGAGTAACAGTTGTTTTTGCCTTCCCATCAACATTCCTTAATGTGGGTTTTGATAATTAGCAAAAGAGCCACGACATATGTTGTTAGGGTCAAAGGGCAGTTTTGATTGACCCTTGGCTCTACGGCAATGTTTTTTGAGAAAGTTTCAACAAACTACTGATGAAATCAACCGGGGGACTCACCTACCTTCTGGGTACATCAGTGTAACTTCTCCCAGCTGAACTTTAGAAAAAAGGCTTCAAGTATTGCCATCAAACAGCCCTTTTAGATGGGTTCCATTGTGGGGTATGGAAGGTAGTTGGCTTCCTTTGGCCACAGTACCCTTTGATGTGGTATCTTCTGGACCCCGATGCATTTTATACATAAAAGAAGCAAAGTCTGCTATTTGCATAATTCCACACAGTAGCTAGTGCATGTCCACGTTCACGAGGTTTAGACCGATAACATGCTCTGGTATACGTCTGTACGTTTCTCGGTCACAGAGAAAAGAAACCTTTAAATTAGTAAAATCAGCTGCTGAGAAAGGCATGTGAATTATTCAGGAGTCCTGGGTCTCAATGTCATCAGCTTTGTGGGCAATCTATACAGGAAAGGCTAATTTTTCTTGCATTGAGACAAGAAGAATGTAAATTATGTGGCACTTTGGTCTCCCTCCACATGCTAACATCCATCAGCTTAACACCTGGCTTGCCTTTTCTAAGTGACTAGTGCAACTACTCTCCATCCTGTTGCCTTTATATAGGGATAGTCTATTATCCGAGTTCTTAATTATTCCCTGATTATGTCTCTTTCTTAGCCATGTGGTGTGTGGATGAGACGGGATTCTTGGAGGTGGGATTTGAACTAAGCTATGAAGTTGACTCGGTGTTAGGCTATGAGTCATAGAAACCTGCGCCCTTAAACAGGACAGATAATTCATTATTGGATAAAGAAACTGTGCCCTCATCTCTTTAGGAACCTTCGCTAATAAATAAAACTACTCAATTAAAAGATCATCACCTACCCTTCCAGGAAGTCAATTTGAATCTGAGTGAGATAAAGACAGGGAAATCAGAGATTGAAGATGTGTGGAAAGAAATGAGAGGAGGATGGTGCTGTGAAAGAGAAAGCATTTTTAATCCTCACATGTCCTCTTCTATTTTTCTCAATCTCTTCTTCTAACCATCCAAATCATCTTATTTTTTTTTTCCCTTAGAGTTATATTAATCTCATAAATGCCAGTAGTTTATTTGCTTAGAATGAGGCCTAAGAACCCCAGGAAATACGTTAATTCATTCATCCAAATCAAAATAATTGCCCTGAGGCAACTGAAAAACTGGATTGTCATTTATCCATTCCAAATATGACAGAGTGGTATTACTTCCTTATGAGAAAGACCTGAAGATAACATTCTGGGCTTCACATATTTTCCAACCATATGGTGATCCTGACAGAATTTTAGAGCCTGGATCATTCATGTCTACTCAATAGCAGTATCTTGAATTTTGAGAGGGTGGTCTTCCATCTTGTATTCCAAAAGAGTGGAAATTTAGAAGGGAGACTTTTAATAATTTGAGGACTTTTACTTGACTGTTGCATGGCCACAGACCTTCAGCTCATCTGTTCAGTTCAGGAACTGTCAGTCATCTCACCCTTGTCATCAGAACTGTTGGGGAAATATATTTAAAAAAATATTCTCCCAACACAGAAAACTTCTTTACAAAGAAAAGAAAATTTTTTTTAATTGAATGAGCATTAAACCGGAATGTTAATTTGCCAAGAGATTGCAAAGACAGAAGGATGTCTTATCCTTTTATACAGCCGAACAGATACAACCCATTACACACGTACTCTCAAGATAAACAGTAACTAGTCCTCAAGTAAGAGGACTTGACAGCACCATTTGTCACACATAGTTCATCTTAAATTCACTTGGTAATTGGTGACCATCTGTGTTAGTTAATTAGCTTTGTCCAAAGGAAAAATAAACTTCCTACATCTTTAGGACAAGTTTTGTAACTTAAAGCTAAATTCCCTCCAAAGTTAAGCTCTTAACCTCTCACAGAAACTGGAAGATGGGGCACTATATTTCTTGATAAGATTGCAAGAAGATAGTTCTCAAGTATTTGAGAAAAACATTCCTGAGTCTTAAAGCTAGGAATAAGCTTATTTAGCTTTTAAACAAAATTTACATACATTTAGAAAAGACAGGAAAATAAATTTCACTTACAAGTTTTCTAAAATAAATTATCTAAGAAATAAGAGTGAAAGTCAAATTTTTTCTCTTAGTTTTAACAGGAAAGTTTTTTTTCCTATTTATATTTTTCCTTATACAGACAAGTATCTTAGTGCAGATAGACAAGACATGCTATGGAAGGGCAAAGTCATTCTTGAGAATAATGAAAGTTACTAAACATTAAAGCTAGGTTTTAAAATATGAGTTGGAGAAAATCATTGAGCAGACATGTAGGGCATGCCAAGAAATATTGATCGATGAAGATTATCAACATCTAAATATCCCACAAGTTCTTTTGAATACTCATAATTCTGTATTCATTTCTTAAAATGGTTGAGACCTATCATCACAAAATATTTCTAGTTAGATATGAGTCACATACATTTTTTTGTTGTTTGTTTGCCTTGGTTTGTGTTTTTTTACTCAGTACTACTGTCTATCATTCTACTGGGAATTTTACTTACATTATCTGCTATTCTCAAAATACACATCTAATTTGGGAGTTATTAGGGATGATTTCCTTGTGAGTGTTTGCACGTGTTTCTTTAGGAGAAGTCATAAGTTTGTATTCACAATGACACTGCTTAGCTTCAATAAAAATTTGAGTCAGCATCTGCTTTTTGTGTTGTTGTTGTAGTTTTTTTTTATTTTTATTTATTTATTTATTTTTATTTTACTATACAACTCTGAGTGAGGACAGTTCCCAATTTAGCTGGGCTTCATGGAACACTAAACTTACTCTAACCCTAGCTAACATGAGCAACATCCTTTGAACCACTCTGACCCTTGTAGCAAAAGAAAGATGGAAGTAAGCATTGCTGCTTAATTGTAGAGGAGTAGAAATGAAGCAAATAACCCCAAAGGAGGTCCCTGTTTTTCTTTTATCAAATATTCTGCCTCTGCATCCTACAGTTTGAAACAAAAGAAAGAATGTTCTCACTGTTTCTATTCAACATTCTACTACTTCTATTTAACACTATTCGAACTAGGACAGTCAGGTAAGCAAATAAAAAGAGAGCAGCAAGACTATAACAGAATGAGTAAAACAATTTGCATATGCAGTTGGTGTAATTTTCTATATAGTAAATACCAGGAAATCCACTGAAAACTATAGAACAAATAAAGTAGCAAGGTTGCATGATATCAGATCAATATATAAAAATAAATCTTATTTCTTTTCTTTCTTTCTTTTTTTTTTTTTTTTTTTTTGAGACAACATCTCCCTCTGTTGCCCAGGCTGGAGTGCAGAGGTGCGATCTCAGCTCACTGCAACCTCCGCCTCCTGGGTTCAAGCAGTTCACCTGCCTCAGCCTCCTGAGTAGCTGGGACTACAGGCATGTGCCAACATGCCCAACTAATTTGTTGTATTTTTCAGTAGAGATGGGGTTTCACCGTGTTAGCCAGAATGGTCTCCATCTCCTGACCTCGTGATCCACCCGCTTCAGCCTCCCAAAGTGCTGGGATTACAAGCGTGAGCCACCATGCCCGGCCAAATGAATCTTATTTCTGTTTAATAGCAAGGAACATTCTGAAAGTAAAATCAATAAAACAGTTACCTTTACAATAATATCAAAAAGAGTAAAACACTTAAGAATTAGTTTAACAAAAGAAGAGTGAAACTTATACTCTGCAAACAACAAAAAATCATTGAAAAAAATTTAAAAGACCTGAATTAATGGAAGACATCCAATGCTCATGGACCAGGAGACTTATTATTATTAAGATGACAGTACAATAGTACTGTCCTAATAGTACTGTACAAATGAATCTACAGATTCAATACAATACCTAACAAAATCCTAGTTTCTTTTTTCTTTTTTTTTTGGTTTTTGATGTTTTTTTGCAGAAATTACCAAACTGGTTCCATATTCATGTGGAAATTTAATAGACCCAGAGTAGCCAAAACAATACTGGAAAGGAAAAGCAAATTTAGAACACTCAAACTTACTGATTTCAGATCTTACTATAAAGCTACAATAATCAAGACAGTGCAGACTGGTGTAAAGATAAACATATATATCAGAGGAACTGAATTGAGAGTCCAGAAAAAAATCCATACAATTATGGTCAATTGTTTTTTGAAAAGGATGCCAAGAACATTCAACAGGAAAAGAATACAGTTTTCAACAAATAGTGCTAATACACCAGGAAAGCAATGAAGCTGGATGCATTCTTCATACCATAAATAAAAATTACTTCAGAATAAATCATAGTGCAAAATGTAATGGCAAAAATTACAAAATTCTTATAAGAAAATATAGGAGCAGATCTTTGTGACCTTGAATTAAGAAAACATTGATTAGATATGATATCAAAAGCATAAATGATACAAAATACACAAATTTAACTTTATCAAAATTAGAAATTTGTTTTGCAAGTGATGTCATTAATAAAGTGATACCACTCACAGAATAGTAGAAAATATTTAAAAATCATATCTGCTAATGAATTTATATTACATAAAAACCAATAAAAACACTTATAACTCAAAAATAAAAGTTAAATAACCCAAATAAGAAATGGGCAAGGGATCTAAATAGCTATTTCTCCAAGAAAGATGTACAAATGGCCAAATAAGCCCAAGAAAAAAATACTTAACATCACTAACCATCAGGGAACTCAAATCGAAACCATAGTGTGTGACGTCTTCACCAGCATAACTATAATAAAAAAGACAGACAACAATGTGTTGGTAAAAATGTGGAAAAATCATAACTCTTACACATTGCTGATGGGAATGTAAAGTGTTTCAGCCTCTTTGGAAAATGAACTGGAAGCTTCTTAAAAGTTTAAACATAGAATTACAAAGTGACCCCAAAATTCCACTCCTAGGCACAAAACCAAGAAAAATAAAAGTATTTGTTCACGTAAAAACTTGCACACAAATATTCATAGCAGATTTATTAAAATAGTACCAAAGTAGAAACAACCCAAATGTTGATAAACTGCTGTATAGATATATTAAATATGATATATCCATACAGTGGTGGATATACCACTTTCATCTTTAGCAGTTGGGGCAGAGGCAAGGGGAATATTTCCTAGTATTAGGGGGTCTTGATTATGTGCAGACTATGTCTAATTCTGTAAGATAATACATTAATACAATTGCCCACTTGAATAATCTGAAAATTTAGAAAAGTTTTTAGTATGGCATAAATTGCAGAGTATGGTTTGGCTTTCTCATCTTGGTCTATATAATGCACACACAGATTATCGATTTTGAGTTAATTAGCTGAATATTTTATATAGCATATCAAGAGCTCTGATGAGTGATTTTTGACTATCTTCATCTTGACTTTTCCCCAAATAAAAGCATATCTTATTTTTATTTACAAAATCTGTTTAGAACTACACACCAGAATAAATCAAATTGTTAATTGATGTGTTTAAATATTAATGGATGATTATAGTTGGTTAAGGAATGACTTTAGAATTTTATTCTCTGTGGAAATATATTTGGTAGTTTGATGGAATCTTTTAGTTTTTCATTAGGGGAATATTTTTACTGTTACAATATGTATCTCCCTTATGGAATGCCAAATTTATAAAATTTGTATGAAATTATTTCTCTTTTTATTCCATGAAAATTTTATTCTCATCGGACAGGTTTTACAGTAGAAAAGTTTTTTATAGCAATCAAAATAAAAGTAGAATTTTAATTTGACAGAGAATGTATAAACTTGATTCAAAGAAAAAAAAGATTTCCATAAAACAATTAACTGCCTTATAAGAGTGAAGTCAGTTTCATTATAGTTTGATTTTAACCCTCTCTTAAATTTTGGCTTTCTAGGCGGTAATTCTGGAACGTTTTCTAAAACTGTGTTTTCATGATTGCAAGCGTAGACTGGGGCCCATCATTATGACCCATGGTAAAGGTATAGGATTTGAGTTAAAAAAGAAAAAAGAAATTAAGTGTGAAATGTACTTTGTGAGAGTCAATTGTAGATGTCTACCCACTAGCTATCTTCTTCTCCCTTTTTTCTTGAACCACATTTTCTTCTGCATGTGTCTGTGGTAGCAGCCTGCCCTAGTCCAGTAAAGTCATAGAAAAGAACACAATAGGAAAAGAAGTCATATGTGACAATGTAATGCCGGAATTTTCAAACAGACATTTTACCATGATATAACAGGTCTTTGAAAAATATGTTCCAGCAAATGAGGATGACAGAGCAGAAATGTACAAAAAATATGCCTCTTTGACAAAACAGTGAAGCTTCTGAAAGAGCTCCTTGCTGGTACGCACCTTCTGACTCTGTTAAGCACTTGGTCATTTTCTTATTATTTAACTTATGGTTAGGCAGATATTCTGATACTAGCCATTGAAAGAGCTGCTAATTAGATAAACTTCATGTATCCACATTCATCTTTGTATACAAAGTAAGAAAAATAGTTTATCATCCTGAAAAGCAGTTTCACATGATCTCAATGTTTGCTACTTATGCATAACAGAAAGGAATCTATTATTTTAGCATGATTCAAAATGTGTTTTATTAATTTAATTTGAAGGCAGTCACGGAGAATACATTTGGTCAGATTTTGAATCTATATTTTTTAATATAGTACAATATTATTGTTAAAAAAGGATAAAATTATCCTCTGGGTCAGAATATAATCTTACACAAAATGCAAGCCATTTATAAAAACAGAGTTGCTTTATGAAAGATAGAAAGGGATATTGTACCACATTCAAGTCTGACTTTTTTCATTTTTCTTTGTGTAACACAGTTTGAAATTATGTCCTATAATATTCTGTTTTCCTATCTAGCTTCTATTCATTCTCTGAAATGAATTTCAAACTTGGTCTCTAATTGTAGGTAAAGTTTCATAGTTCAATGTTTTACATGACTTGCAAGCAAGTTTCAGCTATGCCTAATGTGTATTTACTGTATGGAAAAATATATCAAATGTTGTGTAATATTGCTTGAAGCCTCATTGACTTCTCATTGTCTTCTCCTGCCCTTCCTTGTCTTTCACAACAGCACATAATATTTTGTCTGTCACTTGATGGCTTAGGTCTATTTATATAATGAGCCAGTGCTAGTTTATTAGAATACATTTTCCCATTAGTGAATATAAGCTAGAGAAAGTTACCTACAAAATCTCAGTATCTGATAATTCCTTTCATATAATGCTCTCAACTTTTGTGGTTAGTTCAACTTATTGGTCTTATTTCCAGTCTCCTAATTCCTGATTCTCACTCCAGGTACTTGTGTGGATTTGAGTCTGTCTTGAGCCTCAATCGAATTCACTTGTGCAAAAGATCTGTCCACTGGTTACCGTTATTTTCTTTCCTGAGGCTGAACCTTGATTCTCTTAAGTGGTGCTCCCTTGAAAACCTTGCAGTTTTAGAGGCAGAGAAAGATGGCAGAGTAGAAGGCTCCACCGATTATTCCCGCCCCCACCCCCACTTCCTCCCCACAAGGACACCAATTTAATAAATATTTACAGAGAAAAAACACCATTATAAGAATAAAAAATCAGATGAGCCCTCGTAGTACCTGGTTTTATCTTCATATTGCTGAAAGGGGCACTGAAGGCTTAGGGAAAACAGTTCAGGTCTCTAAGTCAACCTGAAAGTCAGTGTAGGCCATAAGGTTTGTAAAGTGAAAACATTACATTCAGCTGTTTAGTTTATTATTAAATGTCTGCAACTCAGGCAAGTCCTAGCAATGAATTGGGTCCAGAGACAGTGGATTGTGGAAGGGGGGCATGCAACCTACTGAGACATGAGCTGGGGCAGCTAAGGGAGTACTGTCATCACCCTTCTGCTAGCCCCAGGCTGCACAGCTCATGGCTCCAAAAGGGACCCCTTCCTTCTGCTTGAGAAGAGGAAAGAGTGGGGAGAACTTTGTCTTACAGCTGGGATACCAGCTCTGCCACAGCAGGGTAGGACACTGGTCAAAGTCATGAGATCCCTATTCCAGGCCCTAGCTCCGGGACATTTCTGAACATACTGTGGCCTAGAAGGAAGCCAATTGTAATGAAGGAAAGGACCCAGACCTGGCAGCATTCATCAGCTGCTAATTGAAGAGGCCTTGGACCCTGAATAACCAGCAGCCATACCCAGGTACTACATCAAGGGCCTTGAGTGACCTCCTAAGACTTGCTGGCTTCATATGAGACTCAGCACATTGTCAGCTGTGGTACCTACAGGAAGAAACTCCTTCTGCTTGAGAAAAGCAGAGGAAAAAGTAAAAGGAATTTTGTTTTTCACCTTAGGTACCAGCACAACCACAAGGGGATAGAGCACCAAGTGAGTTTTTGGGGTCCCCGATTCTAGGACTTGACTGTTGAATGGCATTTCTGGCCTTTCCCTGTGCCAGAGGGGAGCCCACTTCCCTGAAGTGTGAGTACCAGGCCAGGTAGGATTCACCACAAGCTGACTGAAGAGCCTCAAGTAAGCCTGAAGAACTGTAAGGAGACATTGATGGCAATCAGGCAGTACTCCCTTTGACTGATGGTGCTGGTGGCTAAGGGGCGAAGTTCCCCTGCCTTTGGAAAGTGGAGGGAAGAGTGAGAAGGATTGTGTCTTGTGGTTTGAGTGCCAGCTCAACTACAGTACAATAGAATACCAGGTAGACTTCTAAGGTTTCTAGCTCTAGTTCTTGACTCCCAGATGGAACCTCTGGAGCCACTTGCATCCTGAAAGGGAGGACACAGTCCTGGCTGACTTTGCCACCTGCAGATTGTAGAGCTGCAGGGCCTTGAGTTAACTTAGGCAGTAGCCAGGGAGTGGTTACAGCAGATCTTAGGTGAGACTCAGTGCTGTGCTGGGTTCAGGTCTGACCCAGAACCATCATAGTAGTGGTGGCCACAGATGTGCTTTTGTCAAACCACGTCTGGCTTTAGGTGGGTCAGAACAAAGAGAGAGACTGCATTTGTTCAGAAGAAAGTAGGAGAAGGGAACAAAAGTCTCTGCTTGGTAATTCAGAGAACTATCCTGGATCTTATCTGAGACTATCAAGGCAGTTACTCTACTAATCTGCAAGAACCACAGCATTACTAAGCTTGGAGTGCCTCCCAAAGCAGATAGAGATTACATCATACCACTCAAGTCCTTTCAAACATCTGGAAAACCTTTCCAAGAAGGACGCATACAAACAAGCCCAGACAGTGAAGACTGCAATATATACATCAGTCTTCAATGCACAGACATCAAAGAACATCTACTAGCATCAACACCATCCAGGAAAACACGACCTCACCAAATGAACTAAATAAACCATGAGGGATCAATCCCGAAGAAACAGATATATGTGACCTTTCAGACAGAAAATTCAAAGTAACTGTGCTGAGGAAATCAAATGAAATTCAAGATAACACAGAGAGGACATTCAGAATTCTGTCAGATATATTTAATAAAGAGATTGAAATAACTATAAAGAATCAAGCAGAAATTCTCTAGCCGACAAATGCAATTGGCATAATAAAGAATACATCATAGTCTTTTAATAGCAGAATTGATCAAGCAGAAAAAAGATTTAGTGAGCCTGAATGTAGACTATTTGAAAATACAGTCAGAAGGGACAAAAGAAAAACTTGTGTACAATTGTATGTGTTTTGCTTAATAATAGGTACTTTCCTTAATATTGACTATGTTACTGGTTTATGTATTTACTATACTATACTTTCTACCATTATTTTAGAGTGTACTTCTTATACTAATATTTAAAAAGCTAACTGTAAAACAACCTGAGGTGAATCCTTCACGAAATATTCCAGAGGAAGGCGTTGTTATCATAGGAGACAACGGCTCCATAGATCTCATTGCCCTAAAGTTTTTCTCATGGGACAAGATGCGAAGGAGGAAGACAGTGGTATTGATGATCCTGACCCTGTGTAAGCCTATGCTGTATGTGTTTGTATCTTAGTTTTAACAAAACAGTGTAAAAACACACACAAAAACATTTTTTAAATTAAAAATAGAAAAAAGCTTATGGAATAGAATATAAAGAATGAAATATTTTTGTAGAGCTGTACAGTGTCTTTATGTTTTAAACAGAGTGTTATTACAAAAGAGGAAAAAGGTAAAAAAATGAAAAGGTTTATAAAGTAGAAACATTACATTCAGCTGTTTCATTTATTATTAAATATGTATATTTTAAAATAAATGTAGTGTAGCCTAAGTGTACAGTGTTTGTAAAGTCTACATTAATGTGCAGTAAATGTCCGAGGCCTTCACATGCACTCACCATTTACTCACTGACTCACCCAGGGCAACCTCTAGTTCTGCAAGTTTGATTCATGGTAAGTACCCCTTTAAAAGTTTAACACTTTTTTGGCCTATTATACCATATTTTTATCGTCATCTTTTCTATGTTTAGGTATGTTTAAATATACAAGTATTTATTATTGTGTTACAACTGCGAACAGTATTCAGTACAAAAACATACTGCACACATTCGTAGCTTGGGAGCAATAGGGTATACCAGATAGCTCAGGTGTGTAATAGGCTATTATACCTTGGTTTGTGTAAGTACATTCCACAAGGTGCACACAACAAAATCACATACTGACACGTTTCTCAGAATGGATCTTGATTTTTAAGGAATGCATGACTGTATTGAGGATAATTTATTTCCATGTGAACATCCAATGTTAGAGTCTTGTTGAAATGACTAACTTTCCCAATTGAATCACGTTGGCATCTTTGTCAAAAAAAAAAAAAATTGGCCAAATATGTATGAGTCTCTTTGTGAACTCTCTTTTCCATTCAATTAATATATGTGTCTATTCTTACATTATATATTAGTTTATTATGGCTGCTGTTAAGAAGATACCACAAACTGGGTGGCTTAAACCACAGAAATTTGGTGTCTCACAGTTCTAGAGGTTAGAAGTCCAAGACTGTCAGCGCTATGTTCCTTGAAAGTAGTAGGAAATAATTTGTTCCAGGTCTCTCTTAGCTACTGATGGTTCCTTGGCTTGGGGAAGGATGATTCCAATCTTCAAATGGCATTCTTCCTATTTGCAGATTTTACCAAATGTTTCCCTTTCATGAAGATACCTGTTATATTGAGTTAGAACCTATCCTAATGACCTCATTTTAAATTGATTACCTATGTGAGCAGTCTTTTTTCAAAGAAAATCACATTCTAAATTGTTGGGGACGCAATCATATCTTTCTTTGAAAGGAAGGTGACACAAATCAACCCATATCACACCATTACAATAGTTTTAATGACTGTACCATTACAGTAAGTCTTGAAATCAGGAAAATGTCTCCAGGTATGTCCTTTTTTAACAACATGACTATAATAAATTAGTTTGTATTTACATATTTTATTAAGATAGACTACATTCATAAAAATAAATGTTAAAATTTGAATTGGGATTTTGCAAATTCTTAACTCAATTTCGAGAGAATTAGGATCTTAATAATATTGTTTTACAATTTATGTACAAGGAATATCTCTCCATGTATTTATATTTTATATAGTTTCTCTTATTGTTCTTGGATTGCACATAATTTGTTACATTGATTTTTGAGAATGTCATCTTTTTGATGCAATCCCAATTAAAATTACCAACCTTTTAACACATCAATAAAATTATTTTAAAGTTACTGCCTGATAGTTACAATATCATTTCTGAGTCTGACTGATTTCACTGTTTTATTTGCTTGCAATGGATAACATTTTTTTGTGTGTATGTGTCTTGCAACTTTTGATGGAATGCCTAGACATTGTGTGAAAAAGAATATTAGAGTCTGAGGTTAATAACATTTACATGCAGTATTTTTATATCTCATTTTCTGTCAGGTCCTTATTGTATGGGTTCAACCTAGTGTGCAGCTGAGCTGAGTTTCATTACTATTGTTGATGTAGTCATCCTCAGTACACTACAGTCTACAAATACTTCTAGTGATGATCTACTGTTACCTTGTATCTAGTGTATACCCTGGAGTACTAGAAAGCTTAACTGTTCTTGTTCTGCCCTCAATATTTTGCCAAAGAGAGGTTTTCTCTCTGTACCTCTTTGCCATCTACATCAGTGGAATCCTTTTGCTGCAAGAACTGTGGTGGTAAAGTGGTCTCTTTATTCACCTTCATTCATCATCAGTGTTAGACAGATCTTGCGCATGAGAAGCTCAGGGGTTATGTGTTCTTAAACTTTCTATCCCTGCTTTAGTGTCAGATAAACTTTGCTCATTACCCAGTGCTGGATCTGAGCTCAAGCATATTTCTCATGTCCTCTGTCCCTTTCCCACCCCAGACAGCTAATCTCTGCCATGTATTGGTGGCGGGAGATTTTTTGTACAAACCACATTTCTGCCATTTTCCTGGCTGATGTGCAGGATCCTAGACATGATCAGTGTTCTTCCCTCCTCTACTGCCAAAAGGCCTTTGCTTTGTGTCAGTGCAGAACTGGAAGTAGCCTACCCTTTCACCGGTGGCAGATATGCCTGATGTCAGCCAGGAAGATGGTTTCTGTTGCCCTTCTAAGTAGAAGAAGCCCTTCTCCTCATGTCAAAGAACAGTTAGTTCCTCACTGATGGGTTTCTTGCCCTCTCCTCAGGTCAACTCCAATGAGAGTAGACCTGGGTCCCAAACCAGGTTTATGCTTTATACCCCAGTGGCACCCTATCACCACCTTCTACTCATGAAGGGCCTAGAACACAGATGGGGTTCTGCAGATACTCGTGCTGCATGTTCAGTTCTAGGCAGGTCTTAAATACCTATAACCCCCAAGGGGTCTCTCATGTCACCTTTCTTATACTCAACATTCCTCACTAGGTAGTCGCTAACAGCAAGAATCCAGTGAGTGCTTGCAGACTCTCTTCATAGGTAGGATCCCAAAGGATCTAATCTGCCATGATAACCCTCAGCTAACATCTAAGAATGTATTAAAATGTTAGTTTTTCCTTTCTTATGTGCCTTTATTGTAACCAGCTCTTACTCTTGTTCTCTGCCAATGATTAAATAGCTCTATCTTTCATTGAGGGAACATTTTGGAAATCAAAAGGTTTTGGAAATCAGTTTACTTGTTCAACCTAGGACCTCAGCTCTCTGATAGGGTCGAAATTATGATTTTGTAGATTTTTGACTTTTCTTTATTGATAGAACATGAACAGCATTCTCTGTGGCTCTCTATGCCATAGGCCACATTGTTAATTTTAAGATGTTTATTAGACATACAAGTGTAGAATCTGAACAAGCATCTGAATAAGTCAGAAATTCAGGACAGTGGTCTTGCCTGGAGATATACAATTGTGAGTTATCCTCATATTGGTGATTTCAAGAGCATGAAATGGATGAGATTACCAAGGAAATTTGTATAGCAAGAGGCATGAAAATGACCAAATATTAAGCTCTTGAGCACTCCAGTGTTTCGAGTATGTAGAGATAAGATGAGGAAATAGCAAGAGGAATGAAAATAAAATAAGAGTGTAAAGAAAAGAAACTAGAAATGTAAGATATTTTAGAATGTTGAGTAAAGACAATATCTCAATGAGAAATGGCCAATTAGGTCAAATGCTGCTGATAGGTCATATAAGAGGATTAAAAATTAAACCATTAGATTTAGTATCATAGTCTTCTCCATTGGCTTCAGTAAGTGTAATCGTGGTGGACTAGATATTCTGATTGGATAGGGTCAAATGGAAAATAGGAAGTGAGAAAAAGAAACAAGTGTATTTTTAAGTAATTTGTGCTAAAAAAAAAAAAAAAGAGAAAGGGGTGGAGAAACAAGAAAGTAATTTTCAGAGAGAAATAATATCTAGTTTTGACGGTTATGGGAAAGATCTTATCAATCATGAGAAACTAATGTTGCATGTGTGAGAGAAGAGCATTTCTGGAGCAATATTCTTGAATGGATGAAACGTAGGTAATATAATACACTAACGAAAATGTGGCCTTTGCGAGGAACAGAGAGATAATTTACACCAAATATGAAGAGACAAATATTCTTGAATGGATGAAACGTAGGTAATATAATACACTAACGAAAATGTGGCCTTTGCGAGGAACAGAGAGATAATTTACACCAAATATGAAGGCACAGACACAAGCAGATGAGAAGTTATACAGTGGTAGAAGTTTGTGACTGTTACCTTTTCATTGCTTCTATTACTGTTTTTTCTTTCTCTCATTATTTAATTGAAAAATAAAAGCAAGGTTATCAGCCGAGAATTAGGGAAAATAAGGAGGTGTAATAGGTTTAAATGGGAGAAAAGTATATGAAAACCCAATAGGCAAATGATAAAGTAAGTAGGCTTGGGAAAGATAGCTACTTAGCAGCCTTCTAAATCAACTTCAGGTTAGTGGTCACTAATTTAGAGTCAGGACAATCAGCCTGGTTTTGTGTCTTTCTCCAGCCACAATAAGCTATGCAGTTGCAGACATGTAATGGATGAAGATTTGGCACAGTCAGGATAGTACTTTAGTAAAGGGAGTTCTGTTAAGTAAGAGATCAGAATTAACCATTTATGTAAAGCAATGATCCTAATGATTGACTGTGGAATTTAAACCAGATAAGAAGACAAGCTTAGAGGTGAGATACATGGAAGCCTAGAGAAAGTGATAGGGTCAGTGTATTGTAGAATTGAGAAGTTAGAGAAAGGGAGCATTAGTATATTTCTGCTGCAGGACTTCCTTAATTCAGCTAAAGATGGGTTTCTTTGTCCCATGGGAACAAAAATTCAGTCTCACAGACAATTTGAATGGTAAGTAAGACAGGGTTTTATTGGGTGAAAAGAAATAAAAGAGGGGAAACAGGGACTCTCGCTAGGCCAGAGTTCCTGCTAGAGTGCTTCCCACCTCCCAGTTCGAATCCCAGGTCCCACACACAGAAAGGAGGGACCAGGCTTCTCCCTGCTGGAAATGGTGCAAACTTCCTGAGGCTCCACCCCAGTGCACAGGTTGGTTGGAATTTTGCCAGGGACCCCCTCCCACCTGGTAGTCTCATTCCCTCCTCTAAAGAAGTACCTTTAACTGCCATTAGAAGAAAGATAAGGACGAAGACCAATCTTAACTGCTTCCTGCTGACAGGGGGTGCTGTTTTGGGAAAACAGCAGTCAGAACTCCCTCAGAGGCCTATTTAAGGGTTCCTGGCAGAAGGGGCCATCGTCAGAGGTTCCAGTTGCATGACTGTTTGGAGTTTGATGGCCTGAAGGCAAGAACAGACAAACTGGGTTATTAGAAAACATGTATCAAAATGAAACAAGGGGAGGAGTAACAGCAGTTCAAAATACCAGTTTGCACGTGGAGAGGAAGGCCAAAACTTTACCTTTTTTTCAGCCTGTTGGGCTTCTGCTTTCCCTTCCTCTGAGCCCAATCCTAAGCCACCATTTCAGGGTTTGGAAAATTAAGTTTTCCCAGTTTGGAGGATACATCTGAGAGGAGTCTCTTATAGTACAGAGACAGATTACCTATTAGTGAAGAGAGAATGGAGGAGGAGAAAGAAAAAAAGAAGGCATTTTTTTAAAAGGAGTCCCAAGGATTCAGGATGCATTCAAAAGGGGTACAGACTGAAGATGAATGGCTACCCATGTAGAAAAAGGGGAGCAGGCATCTTTGGTTCCCTTCTCTTCCTGGCAGATACCCATGGTATGTAAGAGAGAGAGGAAAAAGCATCCTCTTTCCCTCATCCGTCCTTGCATCCCCAAGTCCCAACAACCTTGGCAGGTCATACCATGAGTGCCAAAGCGGCTTGCATCCATGAAGCAGGGGGGCCTGGGGAGTAGGAATCATCCACTATTACCCATGTACGACCTATCTCCCCTGCAGTCTCTAGCCTTGGAGTTCCCTAGACCTCATTTATGCCATGGATACTAATGTGGTCTTTACCTACGAAACAGAAAGCTTAGGTTTGGATTAATTGGCAGCAGTCAGCCATGCTCACCAGTGCTATGCATTTAAACTTTCGTTACTATTTGCCTCTGGATCCCTCAGATCCGGTTTTCTTTCCTAGGACTTTGACCCGAGGTTTGGAATTGAATTGGAGACAAAAATTTGTCTTGGGGGGTTGCATGGACTCCTTATAAGGAGTCCTTATAAGCTGAATGCTAAAGTGAAACTGTGGAATTGGGTCCTCCAACAAGGGAGAGAAAAGGATGTCTTGTGACACACGCAGATAGCCAGTGGCTGTAGTTATGCTTCCTAAAATTTGGGTGCATGGTGTTTGGCTTTAGTTAGCTACCTTGGTCTCAGTTTCCCAAAAGGAAACCTCTGAGTGATGGGCATCCTATTTATTCCAATTGCCTGGTAGGATTTGCAGGACGATTGCTCAGAACTGTAATATTGATCCAGATTTTTACATGGCCCATCCCTCCGGTTTTTTTCTGCACTGCAGATGGAGATTGCTGGTTGGTTCACAGGAACAAGCAGAGTTATTATAAAAGGGTAGGTAAAATCTTAAAAACAACTAATGAGTTTAGAATTTAATGAAAAATGTATGGTAAGTTTTGAAACCTAATTTCTTTCTCTCCAGTCCTCAATTTTGTTAAAAAAAATCATAACAGGACTGAGTTGTTTGCAAAATAGACTTTAGTCTTATACTTGGCCCGATTATTTGCATAAAGTGCAACAAGAATAATTATTTCTACATAGGCCTTTTGGATTAGCTTTAAGAGAACTCTGTTCCATAAAGAGTCTCAGATAAGACCTTTTTAAGCTGAGTCCAGACTCATTTGCATCCTCAAATACCTTTGAGTTGGGTGACCCTTTCCTCTCCAGGTCCCATAATAAACTTGGAGCTCGTGGACCTGTTAGAAAGTGACATTCTGTATTGACTATAGGTCAGGAACCCTATGCAGGAACTGTGTAGGCAAGGGAATGAGGCCATTCTCCCTGTGGTGCTTGTATTGGCTCTGCAAGTCAAACTTGACTCCTTAAAGGGACACATACACTTCTAGTCAAAGCCTTGGTAAAATAACCAAGTTTTCCAATTCTGTCCTCTTGCAAAAGAAAAACTGATTTTTATTGCATTGATGCAAACAACTATATTGCCATAAGAATACTCTTTGGAGAAACAGATAGTTTCCAAATTCTAGAGGAACTAGGTAAAGAGAAACAAACATGCGTACACACCCTCCATGTAAGTCTATTTCCAGTAGTCTCAATTACATGTTGTAATAATAATTCCTAGCAATTTTTAACTTTAAGGTAAAACTCGGTAAGTTGCTTTAATTGTGTGCTAAGTGCAGCTAAAGTTTGCCTTCTTAATTAAGGATATGGTTAGTTCCTTATGTCCCCAGGCCTTGCCAATTGTGAAGCTGGCCAGTAAAATAATTATCAAAACCCAAAAAGCTGTTTGTAACCTCCAAATATTTAGCATATTTTGCATCTGACCTGCATAATTTGGCCCATCTATTTACATTGTAATTACACCTGCTTTTTACCAATAACACTTAAGGCCATTTTTATTTCTCAAAGATTAAAGTCACACGAACTGAAATGTACCACAAATTTTATCTTCCCTTTAAAAAAAATATTAGATCCAAGTGCTTGTCCTTCTTTAGGCCAAATTAATTAGAGCTCTTTTTACAGACATCACACACAGCACACACACACAGACAGGAAAGAGAAAACGCAGTCCCCCAGTGGGGTTCTATAAGAGACAAGGTTAAGAGAATATGCAGATATCAAACCAGAAAGGAACTTATTCCTTAAGTTAGGATTGCTAGACGAAGCCTTGCCACCAGAGTTATTAGACATGCTCTCAGGATACAAAACAAGATGGAGGCTTAGAAGTGTGCTAGAAACCATATGGACATCCAAAACACACCAGATTGGCCACAGCCCAAGACCAGCCCCACAAACCCTTTTTCATAATTAAAGCCTTATATAGAATATAAAGAGTAATAGCTGGGGGGGCCTGACCTAGTAAAACATTTTCTAAAATAAAAAACATAAATAAAATAAAAACTTGCATAAAGTTAACTGCCGATGGGGTGGAGAAGGGGAAAGAAAAAAGGTTTAAAAATGCCTGGGGAAGAATCTCTTTTTTTTTTTTTTAATTTATTTATTATTATTATACTTTAAGTTGTAGGGTACATGTGCATAACGTGCAGGTTTGTTACATATGTATACTTGTGCCATGTTGCTGTGCTGCACCCATCAACTCGTCATTTACATCAGGTATAACTCCCAATGCAATCCCTCCCCCTTCCCCCCTCCCCATGATAGGCCCCGGTGTGTGATGTTCCCCTTCCTGAGTCCAAGTGATCTCATTGTTCAGTTCCCACCTATGAGTGAGAACATGCGGTGTTTGGTTTTCTGTTCTTGTGATAGTTTGCTAAGAATGATGGTTTCCAGCTGCATCCATGTCCCTACAAAGGACACAAACTCATCCTTTTTTATGGCTGCATAGTATTCCATGGTGTATATGTGCCACATTTTCTTAATCCAATCTGTCACTGATGGACATTTGGGTTGATTCCAAGTCTTTGCTATTGTGAATAACAGACACATGAAAAAATGCTCATCATCACTGGCCATCAGAGAAATGCAAATCAAAACCACAATGAGATACCATCTCACACCAGTTAGAATGGCGATCATTAAAAAGTCAGGAAACAACAGGTGCTGGAGAGCATGTGGAGAAATAGGAACACTTTTACACTGTTGGTAGGATTGTAAACTAGTTCAACCATTATGGAAAACAGTATGGCGATTCCTCAAGGATCTAGAACTAGATGTACCATATGACCCAGCCATCCCATTACTGGGTATATACCCAAAGGATTATAAATCATGCTGCTATAAAGACACATGCACACGTATGTTTATTGCAGCACCATTCACAGTAGAATCTCTTATTCTTATACAACTGGTTCCTCTACCTGGAGAAGAGCTTAGTTACTGTCCAAGGGAGTAAAGCACCTTGACTGGGGAAGGGGAACGTGAAGGCTACAGCGGCATGTGGTGAAAAACACGAGGTAGATGGCTGTGCGAGACCCTTGGGCCATGCAGGGAGGGGAGGGCACAGGGGAGCCACTGCTCGCCAGTCTGTCCCAAAAAAGGAAAGAAAAGGTCATAGAAAGGCTGGGTTGGTTCCCAATCCTTTGGAGCAACAGGAGGTGGAGGTGAAGTTTTCCATAAGGTCAGAAGTCCGGGGATGAAAAATGACAGTGAAAGGTGTTGAGTCCCCATTTCACTCACCGCTTTTTGAGCCCTATGTTGGAAACCAAAAATGTTGCAGGACTTTTCCTTACTTCAGCTAAAGATGGAGTCCTTTGTCCTTAGTTCAGCTAAAGATGGTGTCCTGAAGACATCCACAAAAATTCAGGCTTGCAGTCAATTTGAATGGTGAGCAAGACAGGGTTTTATTGGGTGAAAAGGAAGAAAATGGGGAAACAGGGACTCTCACCGAAAGGGCACTTCCCACCTGGCTCACACCTGTAGTCCCAGCACTTTGGGAGGCCAAGGCAGGGGGATCACTAGGTCAGGAGTTCAACACCAGCCTCATCAACATGGTGAAACCCCATCTCTAATAAAATACAAAAATTAGCCAGGCGTGGTGGTGGGTGCCTGTAATTCCAGCTACTTGGGAGGGTGAGGCAGAAGAATTGCTTGAAACTGGAAGGCAGAGGTTACAGTGAGCCGAGATTGAGCCACTGAACTCCAGCCTGGGCAACAAAAGTGAAACTCCGTCACAAAAAAAAAAAAAAAAATCCCAGGTTCCACACAGGAAGAGGAGGGGCCAGGCTCCTCCCAGGTGCAGAGGGCATGAACTTCCCCAGGCTCCACCCCAGTGAGCAGGCCGGTGGAGTTTTTCCAGAGGTCCCCTTCCACCTGGCTGTCTCATTTGCTTTTCCTATACTGTTTTAAATCTACTTTTTATTTCTATCTTATTTTATTAGGTCTTATATTTGTATGTTGCTTGTCTTTATTTTTGAAA
The DNA here is from genome assembly GCF_008728515.1 of Papio anubis. Taxonomy (NCBI): domain Eukaryota; kingdom Metazoa; phylum Chordata; class Mammalia; order Primates; family Cercopithecidae; genus Papio; species Papio anubis. Next base: position 52,462,516 of record NC_044978.1, read on the forward strand.
GAAGTCAGTTATGTATAAACTCTATGTAAAAATTCATAATGTTTTCTTAAATGTATAGTCTTTCTTGAGTACTTTAGTTTTCATTAAGATTTCTACAATTTTATTTATATAGCATTTCAATTTCAAATTACAAATTCGCATTTTCTTACATTTTAAAATAAATAGTAATATTTGTTTTTTTCACACTTTTGTAAAAGTGTCTTGGGAGTAGAGAACAATCTTCTACTTATCTCACTAATTTTAATTGAAATTGAAATTGAAATTTAATTTCAATTTAATTTAAAACGGACACATACATGCAACTATACACTAGACGTATATAAATGCAAGTTTTATTGGCCTATAAGGCAATGATTCATTTTTCTTTTAAGAACTATGTCTGTAAAAAAAGAAAGAGCATACCTTGAGAAGGAAATACACAAGAAATACTATTTAATTTTTAAAAACGTTGAATTGCATGAGGCATGCAAAACAAAGGGGTTGAAAATTTAGTAAAGATGTGATAAGCCATTCCTCAAGGATCCTGAGGACTTGGGAAAGAATGAGATTACAAACATGAGTGAAAGAATCTTTGAAGGAAATGGCATTCTTCTTCTAATGCATGGATGAAGACTGTTGGGGTAAATGAAATACAATTTTATTTTGTGGGTGTTATACACTGAGTGTGAACCTATTTGATAACTTTCAACATTGTAAAACAAAAGATGACTTCAACTTCTAAGAAAAGATTTGGATGGAAGGGATGGAATTTTGGAGACAGTAAAGAAATTTCAAAAAAGTCAAAATGAAGTTAGAAAGGAAATAGAATCAGAAAGCGTAACTCCATATCTATGTGGAGTGAAAAGCACACTCTAAGTTTGAATTCATGGAGTTATATTGGGTCAGTCTAGCAGCTGTGTGACTTATATAGAAGTAGCACTCTATAGGTCAGGCCCACTAATAGGATGGTTATTGGGGTAAACCCATTTGGATATTAAAGTTATGTACTTGCTGGGTGAGGGTAATCGGGTGAGAAAACAGAGTATTACCAAGAAAAGACATACAATGATGCATTCTGATGATAGATTTGAAAGTGAAGGCCAAAATCGAAGTGGAGTTTGATAGATTAGATACAAAAGAACTAAGGATTTAAAGTCTCAATTAGTAGAAAAAAAGACAGTAGAGACAGACTGTGGAGGAGGACATTAGGAAAATACAAGACTGCTATGCAGAGTAGAAAACTTGATTTTAAGCTGTTAGGAAAAAAATCATCGTAAAGGTAATAGGATCCAGTTGTCACGGGTGTAGATATCCAAGGAAATTGGCAATAAAATTAACATATGAGCATATTGTTGCCTATCGGTATATATTCATTGATTGATTATCAAGTGATGTTCAACAGACTGACACACAAATTTAAGTGGCTAATAACCCAACATATTAATTCCATTCTAGATTCCACATCGAAACATGTCACATCTATCTGAGATTTGAGTTGGCCTCCTATATTTTTTTCTCATATTTTCTATCATTTCTCATTGACATCCTGTAAGCACCAGTCCTTCTGAAATGCAATGGGAGTACATTTTGCTCATCTTTGTTAAACTTTCATATTACCATAGATACGGACAGTAAAATAACAAAAGTATACTGTAAAATTTTTAGGACATTTAATCATCTGAAGTCAATAAGTTTAGTAAATCAGGATATATAAATACAAATAAAAATATTGATGTTGTAATCATTCAGGTGTGTTACAATAAAAAACTTTAGGAAATTGGCTGCTTAATTTTATAGCATATAACCTAAATTTCTAATAATCTGATAGACAAATAATACCCACTTTTCTCATTTTTACTTCTTTGGTTAAAGACTTCAATTTTGACATTTTTAAAATATCTGTTAGATTGTCAATTTTATTGAACTGAAACATTTCTATTTGCGGCAAACTTTTTCTACTCAGCTTATGAAATTGCTTTCACTTTAAATTACTGATACTTATTTATTCAAAAGTGAATAACAATAGGAAAGAGTGTTTGGTGATTAACTTTAATCATCTTTTACCCCAAATGTAAATCTATTTAAGAGAATAAGAAGATTTTTTAAATATTACATTTTTTAATGAATTTTTGATCATACAGATGAACAGAATGGCATAATATGTTGATTGCTAATAAAGTCATTTAATATTCTACACATCTGCATATTTATCAGTTCTAAGTGCAGTCTAGCAATCAGCAATATCCCCATGATAAGTCTCCTGTGGTGCTTGGCAAGATAATATAATGCCTGATGAGCAGTAAGGCACTCTCGAACCAAGAGGCAGTGAGCTTTCGATTTTGGTACAAAGGAAATGAGCTCATCCTGCTTCCCCAGGCAGTGGAGTCAGCAAAGAGCAAGGGCACCCCCTGGGCAAGAAAAACCCAAACAGGGCTAAACATTTAAAAGAAATCTACAACACTTCTCAAAATATTTGAAAAACATGAAATAGAGTGTTATGCTCCATTAATAATATATACTTAGCATTAAAAATACCTTTTCAGTGAAATAGGCTTATAATTTAAAAGGTAGAATTCTCAGTAGGTGTTGTTTTATGCATAATAAAGTACTGTAATAAAAAATGTATCTCCAAGGAACTTCAACTCACAATATATTCTTGGTGCATGATGATGCTTTGAAGAGGGTATATGTTACTTGCTGCCATTACCACTAATGGAGTCACATTTGTTTATATATTTTACTATTTATAATACAGTGTACTGTATGAAGATGATGCTATATTTGCTTTTCTATTACTAAGCCAAGAACTAAAAAGCAAAGTGAGCACTTTGAGGAAAGTTGAAAACACAGCACGTTTGTATCATAGCCCTAACTATGCTTTATTGTAACCACCTGTATAATTACTTTCTCTAAGAATACAGAAGATCTGCAACTGGTTCACCTTTCTCTAACCACCTAGCTTCAGACTTGGTATATTGTAGATATCTTATCTAAATATTTGTCAAATGAATAAGAAATGAATGGTACATTTTAGATTCCTCTTAAATTCCTCTTTTAGATTTCAAAACCAATTAGTATTCTGTTGATTATATATATTTCACTAAAAAACAAACAATATATAAAACAAAGATGAGATAAAATAACGCAAGATGACTTCTTTCATGAAAACACTTGCATTAGCTTACTCTACACATATTATCAAATACCTACTTTTGTGCTTGGCACTTGTGATATATCAGTGGGAAAAATGCATAAATTATTGGTGTCATGGACCTTATGTTCTCATGGGGAGGGAGAGTCAAGAAATGTATTAAAATAGTAATTTGTAAATTAGATTATATTTAATGATGATTAAGTTTTGTTGGAGGTGGAAGTGGAAAGAGAAAGTAGAGCAGGATAAGGGATGAGGCAGGCTACTTCAGAAGGAGAGGCATGTTGAAAATTTTTAAATAGCATAGACCAGGAAAGATTCATTAAGGAGATGACATTTGAGCACAGTGTAAGAGAGTGAGCCCTGTGAATATCTGAAGGGCAACACACAGCAGGAAGAAGGCTTGGACAGTAAAAATACGCCAAGGGAAGAACACGTCTGCCGTGTTAGGACAATGTGGCTGGATCATTTAGGGAAGAAACAGAAAAGTAAGTCAGAGAGGCAAGGACGGACCAGATTAAGTACAGCCTTGTAAGGCATTGCTAAGGACTCTGAATTTCACTCTAAGCTAAATGTGGAGCTATTGGAGAGTTTTGGAGGAATGAACTGATTGACAATTTTAAAAGATTCCTCTGGCTTCTTTGTTAAAAGTTGACCTCTGGAAGTAAGAGTGGAAACAGGTAGAGCCCATAACATGACTGTACATATTCAATGTGGTGTGTAAAATAAAGAGAGGAGTTGAGGATGACTTCAATTTTTATATCCCAGGTAACCTGTAGTGAAAATATCATTTTAAAAATATACATATAGGGAGAGTAAAATGAGCTCAGTTATGCCCTAGAATCTGGGTAGTATAAGTTACATATTTATTGATTCAAATAAATACAATTTCAATAAAATTAATTTCAATCCAAAATAAGAAAGGATCTTGTATCTGTCTTTCTTTGCACACATCTTGGCTGTTCAAGGCAGATTAAGTACATTCCAGGTATATGGAATGCCTCTTGGCCACCTGATGCACGCAGGCATCCTCTTTCTCTTAATGCACCTATCTTTTGTTTTTACAAAACAAAGCCTTATCTGAGTATATTCTGTGAAGTCTGTTCAATCATTTCACTTTTCTGAACTGGGAAAAACAATACAGGTGCCAGTGTAAGAAGAAGAGATATCACATCACAAATGAGGTTTACAATATATGCACCTAGCTAGATCTGGGAAGACAGTAACTTGGATCTAGTTGTCCCCAAAGTAGAAATCAGATCACTCCAGTCAGTCCAGAGGTCTTCAATTTGAGATACTCTTACAAAGTCTTTGTCAACTGATGCACACTATAACATAAACTTAAGTGTTGAAGTATACCAAAACATTGAGTAGGTATAATTTTTAATAGATATTCAGGGTATTTAATAAATACTAAGGGCATTTGTAGCTTACTGATTGTGAAATAAATAAATCAACATATTCTGAGAAAGCTGTCATTACACCAAAATGTCTTTTCATTAATAATGAAAGGAATTTTCATTTGTTTTGTTCACTATAATGGTGGCTAATATATAGAAGACATTTAATAATCACTTGTTGAAAGGATAAACCACAGTGCTGAATTTAAATGCAGTATTTTATCAGATATAATGTGTATCAATTAGTGGATTAGGTCATTTTAATTAGATCTCAATGACATATAAAACACAGGAATAAGAGATGACATAAAGATAAGAAGTCTGTCAAATTAAAAAAAGAAATGATATGAAATTAACAGCAAAATTATCAGTAACTGTTCATAAACCAATCTGGAAATAAGGTAGTAGAATGTTGCACTAATTTGTAAGTCATGATGAAAGCCTAAGCTTGCACATGTGTAAAATTGTTCTCCTAGGCAGTCTCACAATTACAGATTGATAATTTTGGAATAGTTGAACATGTATATGTGTAGATTGCAGTAGATATTTATTGCTTTTCAGTCACCCAGTATACATTCACATTTCCTTTGGAAAAACATACTAAAATCTCTCTTGCTGAATTACCTCTTTTTTTTTTTTTTTTCTCACATTGCATAAGGCCATACTGGACTGTAGAGAAATGTGCTCTATTCGTCCTTAGCTACTAAAACACTTCAGTTCTGGTTCATGTCTTTTCTGGCGTTGGGTTTTAAAGTTTCTGTTTAATTATTTCATTCACCTGAGATCCTTAAAATAAATTTCAGCTTTATTCAGAATTGCCAGAATAAGTTTCTTTTGTTTATAACCAACCATACATGTTAGAGAAAATATACTATGTAAGATATACTATGGGACGTAGTTTTTCAGCTTTAAAAATAAAATAGGGGAAGGTGTAGCTTATGAGTAAGGGAAAAACTGTAAATTTTAAAAATTTTGCACGGCTTCTAAGAATTCATATGGATTATATCATGCATCACAACATGCTTCAAATAAAATACAAGGGATTGAAAGCATAGAATTTCTTCTCCTGAGCCCATTTATGTTGTTTACATTTCTCCCTCTTTCTCTGTTTACTATTTGACCTCAAAGAGTCAAATATAACATCAACCATCATGACTTGAACTTTCCCCAACACCAAATGTTAATTGAAGCAGAAAATTACACATGGAACTTTTTTAAATAAAATCGAATCATTTTGGTTTTGTATATTTCTGATATTTCAAATGTCTTTTACTTTAATTTTGCACATTTATTTTTTTAAATTAAGATGCTTTTATTTCCTGACAACCATTCAAGAATCATTTAAATTTTTAATATGTGATTTCCTTAGTTATTAAAAGTATTTAATTCTATACCTTTAAAATGCATTACAAACTTTCCACCCAACTTTTTTATTTCTCAATTCTTTTTACAAATTGAATGATTGTATTTCATATATGTCCTTTAAATCAATAATTTTTACTCAAGCAAAAATTTCTATTTTAGTAGGCAACAAAAAGAGTTTGAACAAACAACTTTGAAGTCAGATCTTCTATCTCCCAGGACTGGGTGTTCATATTTCCACAAAAACAAAACACAAAAATAAACTTCTAATGTTTAGGGCACAACATAGCACATTATAAAACTGATAATATAGATTCCTTATAAGTTGGTAAAAATTAATTTTCATTTTGCATTTTTAGCAGGATCATTTTAGATGATGACGTTTAGAAAATTTTTTTATTATACTATACATAACTTTTACTTTGTAGCTAGTATATACAATTTTTAATACTCAATTATTCCCAAATTTGCAAATCCAACATCAGAATATTTTCTACATTATCGGTTTGGCTTTTTCATGCTAATTAAGAACTAGCTTTTCATGTTATTCAAAAAACATTTTAAATCAGTAATAAGGTGACTATAACACTTTTGTGCCCAAAGTGGGAAAGTAGAAGATGGAAATTATTTCCAAAGAAACCATTTACCAGCGTGGGTTTTTATTGCATGGATTACTTTCTGCACAGATTCACATGTACAGCCAAAATAACTTAAATGGAATTTCATTTGTACTTAAGTCTCTCAAAGAATACTAATCCTATTCATTACAGCAACAACATTCCTCAAAAATCTCTCCCCTTCCCAATTCCTGTATCCTCTGTAGTCATTCCAAAGGATGTTAATTGTCAAATTCTTAAATTCTTCTTTCACTTCAGCCTCATCTGGATTTTCTCTTTCTTTGCTTCACTATTTTCCATATCTCCTTAGTTAGCAAGTAGGCTTATATAAATGTTTTACTGCGGGCAGGAGTTAATAGAAAAGATGTGAATATTCATTTTTGCCCTGTGGCAAAATAATTCACCATTATTTTAAGGAGGCTGCTTTTGTAAATTATTATTATGGTCAAATATGGTAATCTGCTTTTTGTCACTGAGTGTTATGACCAAAGAATCACACATGAATACCGACTCTAAAAAGGAGTTGAATGTAAAAAATCCCAACATGTGAATTGAATATTTTTACAATGTGTATCATTGAAATATCTCCCATCATCACTTCAAATTTTAAATGCATATTTTTCTTGACATTCTGCTTTACAAGTCAGGATTTTAATTCATCTGAGAAATCTGATCTGGAAATTCTCACTAATGCAAATATTAAACTGCTAGATTTAGAAAAGAGTGGCATAGGGCAAAAATTTTTGTTAATTTACAATTTTCCAGGAAAAATAATGAAATCCTAGTTTACATGATTTCTGTTTTATCTTTGAACAACTCAGCTTTTCCAGTGAAAGAACACCATACAATTAGATTAAATTTGTCTAAAGATTCTCATTATGGACTGAATGTTTGTATCCTCCCCAGATTTATATGTTGAATCACTGTTCCCCAGTGTGAGGGTATTTGGAGGTGCGGCCTTTGGGAGGTAATTAGATTTCAGTTAGATCATAAGGCCGTGACTCCATTCTGGGATTAGCGTCCCTGGAGGAAGAAGATGGGAGACCAGAACTTGCTCTCTTTCCGCTATGTGAGGACACAGAAGACAGCTGTCTTCAAGCCCCAAGAAGAGGACTCTCCCAGGAGCTGAATCAGCCTGTCCTTCATCTTGGGCTCCCCAGCCTCTATACTATGAGAAATAAATGTTGTTGTTTTAGGCACCCAGTATATGGTATTTTGTTATAGCAGCCCAAGCTAAGGACAATTTTCTTTTGTGGTTGCACTAGTTACAGTTTGCAGATATGACTTACTTTTGTTCAACTTTCAACATTTAACAACATAATTACATTTGAATTGGGGAGATTGACTAGTTATCCATGATGCCAAAATATATACTTTATATTTAAAAATTGTTCATTATCATTTTAATTACATTTTTAATGCACATTATAACAAAGCATAAAACTCAGTTTAATCACATTAAATACATATGTATCTACATATAATACTTGTAAACCAATAAACACTAATATTATGTATTATATTTAATATGTAAAACATTAATATTTATTATAAGTGATTTATTAATATGTATATTACTTGAGATTATGGAGTTGAGTAGTTGACCAGGATAATAATTATTCCTAAAGGTTTAGTGCAAATTAAAGGAAAAAAGGAACCAAGTCACCCTAAGTACATTTCTAAAAAGAGAGAGGGATCATTTGACCCTAACTCTCCACCAAGAGCTCTTTGGCAAATTTGGATGTTATAACTCACTGGCAATTGAGGAGCTATTTCTCACTCTTAGCCAGAGGAAATAAGAGAAACGGTTGAAAAATATTTCCTCTCGGGCCGGGCGCGGTGGCTCATGCCTGTAATCCCAGCACTTTGGGAGGCCGAGGCGGGCGGATCACAAGGTCAGGAGATCGAGACCATCCTGGCTAACACGGTGAAACCCCGTCTCTACTAAAAAAACACAAAAAATTAGCCGGGCTCGGTGGCAGGCGCCTGTAGTCCCAGCTACTCAGGAGGCTGAGGCAGGAGAATGGCGTAAACCTGGGAGGCGGAGCTTTCAGTGAGCCGAAATTGCGCCACTGCACTCCAGCCTGGGGCACAGAGCAAGACTCCGTCTCAAAAAAAAAAAAAAAAAGAAAAATATTTCCTCTCTCTGCTCATGGTTACATATAGCTAATATCATAAAATATTTTATTCCTGTGGATGAGTGCTTAGTTTGACTGAATCTTTATAGCTTATATTATTAAGTAGAAATAGAGATAGAAATATAAACTATTAAATAAAATAATTAAGACCTATAGAATGTACATAGAGAAATAGTATTTTTAACAACCAACTTAAAAATCAAATAATATGTTGAAAATTCTAGAATTAAAGTCATCAGAAATTTTTACTTCACTTATTTGGACCTATGTGTTTTATAATTAACTGTAAGTAAAATACCATTCAAAAGTGTGAATGTAATCCACTTTCATGGATAATAAAGTTTGTACTATTTTGCAATCAGATAAAATCCACCCGATTTGTAACTAGAAAAAATAGACTTATAATGTTAAGATTTTCTTTGAAACATTTTCCTTATATATCGTTAATTGCAAAATACTGAAAAAGTCAAATATGAGCTAAAAGAGACTAACCATATATTTTAACATTAAGATTTCAGTCATATTGACTATGTTACTTTTCCATATACTAGCTATTTTATATTATACATTGAAAAGGTGGAAAAATTCTAATAAAGTATCTGTTATTGGTAAGAGGTTGACATAAATCAAAGCACTTCATATTTAGAGCAATTATCTACATTATCAATTCCACATAGGTTGTTTATATGTTTATACTATACCTTACTTTGGACAATTTTATAAGGAGCACAAAACTGTGACACTGCATGTTAACCTTCAATCCTTATACTCTGCTCTCCTTAAGTATTTAGATCTGTGGAAAAGAACCATATAGAACAGTCAAAGATTTTTCAACACTATAGCATAAAAGCCAGGGATTCATTTTTTGTTTAGTAGTATCAGAAAATATTAAGTAATTTCCAATTAAGTAATCTTGCTAATATATTTTTTAAAATCTACAGAGGGTAAAAACAATAATCTTTCTTATTCTGGTTTACAGTGAAAGAAGTTAGGGCTAATTTTGATTTCTTTATACAAATATATTTATTCTTATGCACTTAACTGAACGTTGTAAGCATGTTAACGTGTAGTGATTAGATTTATTTTTCTAAAAAAGTACCTTTGATGTGATTGCTATTACACTGTTAATGATTTGAAAACAGAGAGATTGCCCCTGTGAAGAAGATGGTAAATTAATGATTTACCATTTAAAATTGATACTTTAAATTATACCTTCTGGCTAAAAGCAGTTAAAAATTTTAGAATAGCAAACTTGACCCAAATGCAATCTTAACAATTTGTGGGAAAAGAAGTAATCTTGCCCGCTACCACATTTCCTTCCACTATGACAGAATTGATTTGATAAAAATAAAATTTAATTTTGTCCTAGATTTAAAACTTTCCAAGTCCCCCAAGTGATTCCCAAAACCCTGATGAAGTTTTACTTGTCCTTAGACAGAAGAGAACAAAAAGAACATTGTCACAAATTGTGCATAAAACTAAACGTATTCAATTTATCTAAGTATCCCATGTTTTTACATGATTTTATGTTACTGTGGTTCTAAAACGACTTCTTGGTTTTGAAATAATGATACTAATAAAGACTTACTGTTTTCTAATCTTATTTGCAAAACTACAAAACTGACAGTCTTATAAGAGTTTCTCTCATCTTTTTTTTTCATTTCTACTGTCTTTCTTTTCTTTTTTTACTTTATTTTCTCTTTTTATTTTCTTTTACTTTATTCAAATTGTTGTAATCATTGGCCTAGTCAATAAAGTTGAAATTCTCCAGCTCGATGCCCAAGGCTTTATATTTCCAGACTTATCTTTTATCATTTGTAAGCAACTCTGTACCATTCAATAATATCTAGCTCTTACTCTCCTATGCCTTTGTATTTGCTATGCTTCTTCTGAAGTGTAAATCTTATTTCAAGACTTACGTGCTACGTCTTTCTACCATAATATCTCAAACACATTTAAACATCCTTCCTCTCTACTCTCTTGATATAGCCTGTGTATTTATCACATTGAATTTTTACGTTTTTGCATTCCAATACTTCTGTCATTATATTTGTCACACTGCATTATAATTTTTTAATGTTCTTGGCTTCCCTAACACAGTGAACTCCTTGAGTGTTGGAACCATGCCGAATTTATTCTTGCATTTCCATTTCCTAGAATATAATGTATGCAATAGTCATTTAATAACAATTTCATGCATGAATTCCTGAATGAATGAATGAATGAATGACTCATCATAGCCACCACTAACTCTGACAAAATTACCACGAGTATAGCTTATTTGCTAATTGTATGAAGATGAGATTTAAA